>NC_143395.1:133819651-134426766 GCF_052110815.1 Crocodylus siamensis | reverse complement strand
TCTATGCTTGAGTTGAGTGTGAATGTCTTAGCTTTCAGATAGCTGCCCAAAATGTTCACTGCATTAGTTATGCTAACATCTGTTCAGAACTTAAACCGTTATCTAATCCATTAAATGGGACAAATGAACAAAGTTGAATTGTTTTTGTTAATTAAATTTAAGAATTGAATTGCTTTTCCACTTGAAAAAAATGCTAGACCATTTTATGTAACATCTGCTATGTATTAAATGTATTTTTCATCCTCTTTTTCAAAATCCCTATATATACGTTTTTTAATAACAAACAAATACAAAATGTTCTGGAATTGTGGAAACTTACAACAGTTTATATTACAGAAAGAAAGATATGTGATTACTCTTGCTCATATAAAAAGGGGGGGAAGGGTTTAGAGTACTGACACATAAAAAGGGTGATATTCCGAGATACTGTGATTATGCCATAACTACTCTCTTAAATACATCAAAGCATACCACAGAGGACAGTTGAACTAAGCTGGATGGATCAAGACGCAATTTTGTTGAATATAAGCTCTTACCACTTGAAGTTAAACTTCAACAGGACATAATATACCCACATATTGGCCATTTTATAAAGTGGAACTCAATGTAGTGATGGGAGAGGGGAAAAAGAATTCTGGAAAATAATTCAATAAAATGAAGTTTATATGTAATTGGCATGACATGAGGAAGAGTGCAAAGTACAAGTTCTTTGCTCAAAATAGAATTCTGTTTTTTGTACCCAGGATCAAAATATTTCATGATAGGGCTTGCTGAATGACATTCCACCTCCAGTAACTGACTTAGATCTGTTCTAATGCTGCATTGATTAACCTACAAAGAGGCATAACTGGATACTTGAGTGCCCTGGGCTATAGCCATGCATGGGACAGCATCAATGGCTGTGCTGTTGGAAGTTCAGTGGCAGTTGGGCCCACAGTTCAACTGCTGCTGTTTTGACATCCTCCTCATGATTTGTGGTGCCCAGGGCTGATGCCCAGGTGCATCCCTTCATTATTTTACTGGACCTAAGCACTGTTTTGAAATAATGTGCACTGCGATTTATTGTCTTGGAGAATCCCTCAAAATAACTTGATACCCAGGCCAGGAGAAAGATTAAGCCTTTTATTGTAAGTTATCAAGAAGTAGGGCTGGAAGGGACCTCCAGAGATCATCTAGCCCAATGGCCTTCCTGAGGCCCCTATCCAAACTATTCCATACAACCATAATAAAAACTCTACATAAAACTACTCTCAACCCTGACACAACCTAGACCTAACACTCTAACTGGCCTCAGATAAAACAGGGGAACCACAACAGACAATGTCCTGCTTGTATAAAATGTCTGTAGGACTAGATCCAAATCATTCCTATTGGTGCCCATCCTTGATTTAATCAGATTTTAGGTGCCTAAATAAAAAAACATCCAGATCAACTGCCTTTCCATGGCTGCAAAGTTACCTAGGCATCTAGAAAAAGTCAGTGTTTATTTTTGCCTAAAAAATTCTCTAGGCACTCATAGTTTACTTCTGAGCATTCTCAGAAGGGATCCTGTAGGAACAGATACAACCTAACTCCTTACTGAGCTCCACTAGGTTCCAGAATAGAGGTAGGAGTCACATAAATCAGCATGAATATTCCCACTATCATTTGGGAACACTGTTGGTGGCTGTGCTCTCTACATTTCAGCCAAGAGCTTAGTGGCAAGGGAACTTGCCTATTAAATAGAAAACTTGGGTTTTAGGCCCACTTCAGCCTAAGAGAGTTCAAACTTATGTATTGCACATTCAAGGAAATAGCCCTAACCACTTGACTGTAGAACAGATTGGGATGGGGACATCACCATCCTCCCACTGAAACTGCCCTCCCACTCCCACTGAAACTGCGCCACTGGACCTACTGAAGCCAGAAACAGCCAAGAGTGAAAAATTCATGGGACCAATGGGAGGACAAGAAAGAAGGAACCTAACTTCATTCTCTGAGTGCTCTTGGTTCCAAGACAAAGGAAGAGCATAATATTGCAGCCCTGGGTCAGGTGCCTAATCCCTGAAGAGGGTCAGGATTTCAGATACACTTTTATGCCCATATTTCCTGTTCCTTAGCACCACACACATCTATGTTTGGCAGACAGATGCTTTGGATTGCTCTTTGAAGGCGGTTAGGCTTCCTGCTGACTGTATGGAATTCTTAGGCACCTAAAGATAGAATAATCCCATGCACCAGTACAGGCTGGGGGCTGACTGGCTGGGCAGCAGCTCTGCCGAAAAAGACCTGGGGTTTATAGTGCAGAATAAACTGAATATGAGTCAACCGTGTATCCTTGTTGCAAAAAAGGCTAATGGCCTACTGGGCTGCATTTGTAGGTATGTTGCCAGCATGTCAAGGGAAGTGATCATTCCTCTCTATTCAGCACTGGCGATGCCACATCTGGAGTACTGTGTTCAGTTTCAGGTCCCCCACTACAGAAAGGATTTGGACAAATTGTATAGCGTCCACCAGAGGGCAACAAAAATGGTGAGGGGACTGGGGCATGTGACTTACAAGGAGAGGCTGAGGTAACTGGGCTTATTTAGTTTAGATAAGAGAAAAGCAAGAGGGGATTTAATAGCCGCCTTCAACTACCTGAAGTTGGGTTCGAAAGAGGACTGAGTTAGACTGTTCTCAGTGGTGGCAAATGGCACAAGGAACAATGGTCTCAAGTTGCAGCAAGGGAAGTTTAGGTTAGATATGAGGAAGAATTTGGTCATTAGAGGGTAGTAAAGCACTGGAATAGGTTACCCAGAGAGGTGGTGGAAACTGAAACCTTGGAGGTTTTTAAGACCTGGCCAGAAAAAGCTTTGTCTGGGATGATCTAGCTGGGGATAGTCTTGCTTTGAGCAGGGCGTTGGACTAGATGACCTCCTGAGGTCCCTTCCAACCCTAATTTTCTATGAGTCTAAACCAGGTAATATGGATGACCTTCCCAAAAAAGGCACCCATTACGTTGGTTAGCAATAACCAACCTTTCCAGCCATGAGGGCTAGATGAAGGACGCAGGTTCAGTCTGAAAGTTGGATCTTGTGCAGAGGATTTGTCCACAGGCCAGATCCATCATGGGGTTGGCACACACGTGCAACCTAGCAAATAGACCTGCATGCTGGATGTGGCTCTGCCTCACATGTACCAGACTGGGCCTGCCACCTTGACCTTGCACTTGCCTGATAAGGCCTGCTGCTCCAACCCTCCGTGCAACAGCTTGTGCCTAGCACTCTGGGTCCAGCCCCAGCCCAAGCCCTGCATGCCAACCCCATCCAGCATATGGAATTAATTCATCTGGTTCATGAGGTTTGGAAATTTGGTGGTTGAGGGGGAACAGTGGCAGTGTTAATTGCCACTCCTCTGCCACCAAATTTCTAGACCTGTTGGAAGCCTGATGGTCCAGATGACATGGCTCCACAGGTAATATCTGGCCCTCTGATCACAGGTTGAGCCTGATTTAGGTGTTACAGTCCCTAGGTTGAGGTGCCTATGAGGATTTTTGGATTGGGCTTTTAGGACCCAGTCTTATTCTACATCTACATGCACCCATACATTGTGTTCCACTGCAGAGGTCCAAAATTTGTAAGTGATTCTATATCTCCAGATATAGTAATTTAGATTACAACATGTTAGCTAATGAATGTGCAGAACAATGTTATAAGAGCTTAAAGGACGTAGAAGATTCAGCATGATTTTGCTGAAACTATATATAAGCATTAAACCTATGATTAAAATAATAAAGCACTGACATTGATTTATGGATAATTTCCAAGATGTATACCCGGAATTACTAAAAAGAAAGGCTTCAGGACTCCATACAAAAAGAAAGATTTATATATAAGATTTATATAGATATATTTATATAGTCCATAAAAGCGACAAGCTCATTAAAAGATCGATGAATGCCTGATAAATTCAGAAGACACAAATGACTTCCTGTTGTCTTTCAAACACAGGAATTCTTAGGAATCCAGAGGCATGTTAGAAAAATAATTTGTGAAAAGCTCCTTACATTTTTCACATGACAGAGAGAATTGTCTAGGATCATGAACAAAACCCTCCATTCAAAACATTACAGCAGGGTATCAGGTGACAATACAACAAAGCCATGAAAGATTAAGTTGGTTCATGACATCATTTAAACTCTGAGGGAATGACACTGTTTCTATTAGCTTCTATATGGTATTTAAAAGATACCACATTTTCCATAAGCCCTACAATGATGAACACTAACCTCTCATTGTTTTTTAAATTCATTTAAAAGCAAGTCAAGCAAATACATAACCAATTTGATGACTCTGTGGATAAGAATTCATTACTTTCCTTTTCTCTGATCTAAACCTTTTAAACATGAGTTTATTCACAGCTGAATAAGCAAACTCTGTTTGGTTTTGCACAAAAGAGTTAGATTCAAGTGAACAATACTCACAAGTAATGCCAGTACTACCATCAAGAGAACAAAAATTTCACCTCTTGTATTTAAGATTTCTTCCACTCTACAGTACATTCTAACCTTTTTGCTTCTAACCCTTTTCAAGATTTTTTTTTCTCACTGCTCATAACTTTCTCAGAAAAGTTCCTCCTTGAGCAATATTATTCTTGACTTGCCTCACTCTATAGGTGCATTTTTTTTGCTTTTATTCAATGATTGAGCAAAACTTTTTCTGTGTTTCTGAGTTATAGAACACTTATGTTCCCACAAGAACATTTTACAAGATAACGCAAATGAAATAATATAATATAAACGTAGTTGTGATTCCTTTTTGTAGCTATCACTAAGACATAAATTAAGCCAGTTTAAACAAGATCAGAGTGAACAGTTTTACAATTTAGCACAAATAACGGTTTTAAAATTAATATTGTTTAAAGATGACAAGTTTTTAGTAAACGAGTTCTCAAGAGCTGTTATCAAATACACAAAAAATAGAAAAATGTCAATGAATGAAACAGTTGCCAGCTTTCTTTGACCTTAAAACTCATTTTCTTTGAAGGGTTACAGTATATTATATAACTTCTTGTCTATCAAAAATGTGTAAGACTGACCATACTTAAACATAGCTATTCAAGTAGAAACTTTTAATTAAAATGAATTTCAGCCTTCTTTAAAATATACAATTTCTGATTCCTTAATTTCTCACGTGAGTTCCAAAGACTGATCTATTTGATCTTGTTCCACAAATCACAACATTCATGCCTAAATTAGGGCAACGCCTCGATTTTGGAGGGCAAATTTCCTATATGCCTACCGCTAAGTTTCTGGGTATGCTCAGAAGCAATCCAGTTTGATAACTTTCTAATAGGTTGTGTTCTCACAGCCATAGCCAAAACTGCATTTTGGGAAATATAGTTAGGTTAGTTTCTAATAATGGTTAAACTAACTGGGTATTCATTCAGTTTAAAAATTTATTCTTAAGTAGGAAGATGGAAGAAAGAAAGCCTTGGTTAAATTACAGCTGCATAATGAAGAAAGGCCAATACAGCAAGAGTTCCTGTTAAGATAAATATGGGCAGCAGAAAAGACTCTGAAGAATTTTCAAGAGAAAGGAAACTTCAGCAGGCAATATGTACTCCACATCAGAAATGTACAAAAATATATTAATTATTTCTATTTAAGCAGAATATAGGTAAAAGCAGCAAAGCAAAAGTTTGCACAAAAACTGCAACCCTTTACCTACTTTCTTCCTTTTTTATAGATAATAGGAAACAACAGTTTATATAGCAAACAAAGTATGAGAAAAAGAATGGTTCAAAAAAGTTCTGAGGTGATCAGGAAAACATTTAAGTCAAAATTTAATTTATCTGAAAATACTCTCCCTTGTAGTTTGAAGGCTCATATTAAAGGGGAACTAAATCTTGTGAAATTTTCCACCAACAGTGCAAAACCAAAATCAAAGTCAAATTTAGGACATCTGTTATGGGAAGATGATATCTTTCCATAGATAGACCAAAGCTTGAGTCATTTATCCATGATCACTTCGTTCTATACTTTGGAGGTTCAGATAAAATGTGAACTGAATCTGATTTACCTTAGTTTTTTGTTTTGCAAAACATAGCTCTGTTGAGAATGGCAGCATTAAAACTATGAAAACTTTGGCCTATTTCTAGGCAGAATGCTCTCTTTGACTTTTGCCCTACTTAGAAAAAATTATAAAGCATCATGTTAAGATCAAAACACTCAAATACCTCACTTTCTTAAGTAGAGGATAGCATAGAAAGCAGTTTATGATTTTTGTACCTTTGCATTTAAACTCAAAGTTAACACACTAAATTTCATCTAGTTAGATTATGAAGATCTTATCTCATGGTGTTTTTGAATTTGAGTGCCATTAGGCAGAGAGTGTCTTATATTATATTCCAGAATGCACTAAATGCTACATTGATGACTTCATGGCATCTCCAGTGTAACATCCTTTTGAAAGTCTTAAGCTTCCTTTCTGTCTTTCCTGGAAAAGCCTCATATACACAGTTGTTCGCTTAAAAAACGAATGCAAGTGACGCAGTTAGTGGTATTGGTATATTGTTCTCAGTTCAGTTGCTTCTATCAGATGCTGGCCATGTAACACTCCAAAAACAGCCAAAGACCTTTTGACTCCTAAAGAGAAATACTATGTTTAATTGCTTTATTTACTGGAGCCTTTATTAATAGAGAACTTCATTAATTGTAGGTTTGTATGTTATTTAAAGGTTTTTCCTTGTGACAGACACTGTTTAATTTCCCTTCATAGTTTCTCTCACCTAGCTAAAATGGAGAATCCCTCAGTAACACAGAGGGGTCAACTTTTGGTTATTCTTCTATTACTGGGTAGTAGAGGGATGGTTTAATGGGTTTTAGGGGTTTTTACCTACTGGATACAAAAAACCATGGACTAAATATAGACATTGGATTTATGACACATTATAACCTGCCTAACATCCGATACCTCAGGTAACCCGGTTACTATTTACAAGCTATATTCTTATCACCAGGTCTACATTTCCCCACTCCCCCTGCTACCCTCCCCCGACCTGTTTCTCACCCATTGACTGCCTCAATTTGCATTTTCACTGACTGACTTTCCTGCATGCATGCTGGCCTCTGGCTTCTTTTCTATTCCATCCAGGATGAGCAGGAACCAATTGAAGATGTTTCCTCAGCCTGATGAAGGGTGTTTGTAGCTGAAAGCTTGTAAAGAAGAATTTTTCTTGAATTGGTCTAATAAAAGATATCCGATTTCCCCGAAAAACCTTGTCTGCCTTCAGGGTTGTCCTTGGGGGAGGAAGGTAGGCAAATCAGGGTGACTGCCCTGGGCCCCACGCTTTGGGGGGCCCTTGAAGTGGGGCAGGGCAGCAGTGACATGGAGATGGGTGGAGCAGTGGCTCTGCATCCAGCTGCTCACTACCCCCCACGTGCCGCCAGTGCCACTGCTGGCATCGGCGGTGGCAGCATCTTTGGGTCCGGGGCCCAGATCAGAGTGGGGGCAGGGCCTTGCATGCGCTGATTTGCCCTGGGTCCTGCATCCTGCTCAGGTCAGCTCTGTCTGCCTATGTCCTTAGACCAACATGGCTACAGCCTATACCCCTGGTCTAGTCACAGACATTTGCTTCTTATTGTGACATTAGACTTTTCCGGTACATTCATTATTTACTGAAGAAGCTCATTATCTTGAAGCTGTAAAACATGAAGAGCCAAAGTATACCCTTGTTTGATACTTCAGAGGCGAGATGTGCCTTTGAACTCACAGTTTCCCTGTGAGCAATTCTTCCAAATGACAAGCCTACACCAGCATTTTAGTCAAAGTGGAATCCTGCACTTCACCTACTTTTGGGTGGGTCCCCAGGCTACAGCATACTGGGCGCATCTACACAAGATACTAACTGTGCAGTAGCCAAATAAGACTGCACAGCAATGCATTACAGCACAAACGGTGTTAATGTGCTACTGCACAGTATTATTAGGCTACTGCACAGTATCATCACTTAAAAGGCATTTGCCAGTGCTGCTGCATAGTAACTCCAGTTACTGCACTTTTATTTTGTATTTGATTATACAAGTACTAAATAAATGCATAGAAACCACTAGGACTATGTGGAGCTTCAGTTGCTGATTTGATTTCATGGAGACTTGGCCCGATTTGGTGGCCGCATCTCCGAATCTTAATCGAATCAGGAGACCCTTTAATCTATCTGGTTGTGTATACAAGTAACTGCACAGTCAGTGTCTTGAGTAGATGTGACCAGTAAGACTGATTTCTACCAGGACTTCATAATTTGGCTAATTTTGTTTGAAGTAAACCTCTAATGACTTTAGAGGCCATCTTTCTTATATAAAAAATGAAGGGAATGTTATTTTGAAAAGACAACTGGGGGAAGTTATATCAGATGTAGATTGTGTCACCCTTAATGTAAGTCTGTTGTGTTCATTGTAGTTTATCAAGAACTATTTTAGACAGTTATAAAAAGCAAATATGCATAACACACTAAAATACTTAAATACACTAAAAAATACCCTTCTAATCACTTTACTAAGGAAATCCTTCCATTCACTGGCAGGAAAAATTGGCTAGGAAGATTACTGCTTTTTATTTAGCTCTGTTTAAAGGATCAAGGACATGAGGTGATGTCTTTGCACATGTGTACGGGGTTTGCTAAGAATACTGGCTACCTATAGTCCACAAAATTAGGTGCAGCTGTAGCAGCAAAGGGAGTGAATATCATTAGCCGATCCATTCACAGTTTATTAAAATTCTATTGGAAACTCAGAAAAGATGTCACAAGAGAGCTGCTGAAGGTTAAAAGGCACTAATATATTTTCCAGACCTATTGGCTTGCTTAATTATATTTTTCCTGGGAAGGAATTATGTAAATGCTTAATGGACTGAGCAATGAAAAACATAAATATAAGGAGAGACATTTATTAGAGAGTGGGGAAATTTTTGTTAAGCAGATGTGCCTGTGGAGATAAAAATTCACTCTGGGATTTGCTTGCAACTGACACACACAAATGTGCTCATAGGGTGTGTCTACACGTGCTATTAGCATGCAGCAATAAACTCTGGTGCATATTGTGGCAGAGTTTATTGCCTCTAGGCGTGCCACTTGAATGTGTGCCTGGGACCACAGTATGCTGAGCTGGGTCAGAGCAGCCACAGCTGGCAGAGGGCCTAAGGAGTCAGCCTGCCAGCCCAGGGATGCTCCAAACTGGCTCAATGGATGTGGAGGGGTTGGCTGGGGTACGAGGATGCCTTCACTATGGGGCTTGCTAGTAAGCAGCCCTTGCATTAAAGCATCCTGGTGTACCAGCCAGCTGCATCAGCATTTACATGCATTTCTCCTGAGGAGTAAAAAACTCCTGAGAAGGATAGTACTTGTATTTACAAGTACTACCCTGCTGTGGAGCTTATTAGTTTCCTGAAACCTTATAGGGCTGCATGTGTAGTTGCGACAAATTAAGTACAGAGCTAATTAGTCTAGTCCGCAGTAAATGTCTTGTATAGACATGCCCAGAAAGTATTCCATTTGACTTCTATGACTAGGGAAGTAATCTTTCCTCATCAGATAGTTAAATATTTTACTTTAATAATATGCAATTAACCCATGAGAGATTATTATGTATCTATGAAGGTTAATAGTTAAATTGGGATGGTGTAAAAACCAGTTTGACCTCCACAGTTAATAAGACATGAAACTCAAACTTGGCTCCCAATTCAGATTTTATAAGAACAAGATTTTAGAAAATTGAAGACCAAAGATCAAAGGAATATTGGCTCATTTTAAAATTCCAGTGAGTGCAGGTATTTATAAACAAGTGAATATTCCCATTCAGTATCTGCAACTCAGTCACTGGAGCACAGAGGACTAGAGCCCTGGAATACAACCAAGAAAGCCTCTACTGTGTTATTCATTGGAGGATGATATATCTTGAATTTAAAGAGCTGAAGAGATACTACAGTTCTTTTTACATTTTGTGTACATGAGAAGGACGGAAAGTGGTCTAGCAAGCTACTAGTTTGGCTGGTACTCACTTATACATAGTAACCCTCCTCAGCAGTAAGGTCAGTCCCACCATTTTCCATGAATAGCCCTGAGTAACTAAATAAGATACAGGTTTGCTTTTTTAGTGTCCCACTGCAGCAAAAAAAAAAAAAGTACACTCCATGTCCCCAGGACTATTGTATAGAACGCTCAACAATACCCAACATTTAGTACACACTAATGAAAAAATATTATCATATATTTTGTTCTCTTTTTGTCTTTTATTGTACAGTGTCCTAAGCCTTTTGGAGGGAAGGGAAGCAGATAGAGACAGAGAGAGAGAGAGAGAGAGAGAGAGAGAGAGAGAGAGAGTGTGACTCTGGACTAAAGGCTGCTTCTTGGGAACATCCCCAGAAGTGGGCATGGGACTCTATGTGCTGAATGTATATACCACAGTGGCACTGACCACTACCTGTTTGCTCATCTTCTAAGTGTATACTGTGAATGCCTTTCCCATTGACCTGTGACCCTAACCCATAAAACACTTGATATAAAGTAAATCCCTCACTGGCTGTTGTGATTATGCCTGACACTGCAGGGGCTTGTTACAGTGGTTTATCTATTCTTTTTCTTCACACAATTTTCAGAAAATGACCCCAGGGGAAAGTCTGAGTCCAGAAAAATGTTGGAGAGTACATACTGATCTCCCTCTCAAAGAATGTATTTGTATTCTTCTGATTTTCTTCCCTTTCATTCTCCGCCGCCTCAGAAATTAAGCACAGGTGCTCTTACAAAGAGTTAGTTTTTAGTCTCCTCCCTGTCTCTAATGCCCAATTTCCTTAAAGTGATCTAGACATCAGCAGGCTAGGTTCTTTGTAGCACATAATACAGCCACTTCCTAGATGTTTGCTCAGAATGCCTGGGATTGACAGCACTGCCTTTAACAATTAACCTGTTGATACATACGGGACAGTCTATTTAGTTTTAAAGTTGCAGCTAGGCCCAACAGCAAGCCTTCATTTATTGAACTTACAGGTAGTGTCAGAAAATTGGTACCACACAGATCTCTGTCTTCAGCCACTTTCTATTTGCAGTTGTTTTTGTATTATGGATTGTAATGGTAATCTGGATTGTAAATTAATGTGATGTGTGCAATGACTAATAAGTCAAATAAGAACTTGGTTGTTTTATACATGCCTATTACTTTTATTCCCTTTGTTTGAATTTCTAAATGCTTTCTTGAATTTCCTACACTTCCTTGACAACCCTTTATGATTTTCTGAGGAGAGAGTATGGCTTTTGGGCAATCAATAAGTGTCCTCATTTAATCTCAGGAGGAATTGTTATATTTGCATGTGACATGCAGTAAGGTAGCAAAAGAGAAGTCAGGTCCAAAGAACATCTTGCAGCAAATCCCTTAAACCAAACTGTATCAGGGCCTTGTCACATGGGACACTTAGCACATGCTTTGCCTGAGATCGTAATAAGCATTACCACGTCATATTAAAAGTTTGAACATATTGTGAGCAGTAACATGGTAATACTACAGTCTCAGTTCATTCTGGACAGGGCTACAGCTGGTTGCGAAAACTCCTTTCCTATCCCCCTGACACTGACCCTGGCACTACAGGCACCTTGCTATGGCATGCTGTGTGAGCCAAGTCTCTGCTACTAGCAACAGGTGGAGGGAGGCACAGAGAGTTCAGTGGGAAGGGTGCCGCTTCTACAGCTGGATCCACACGTGTGGATGTTTCCCACTAGCAGCCTTATACCAGCTTCATTATGAGGCTAGGGTTGGGACTGACAATCAGCTGATTGTTGGTCCCAGCCCTAGCACAGCACCTGTGTCTTGAATTCTTATGATATCCATAGAGCAATCCAACAATAGTTTAACATTTGTTACTTAATTGATCTGAAGATACTCTTCCCACAAGAAGTTGTAACTAGACTTTTAAGTGCAGTTAACACATCCAAATGTAAATGGCCTTCAGTCTCCCAAGCTAAAAACCTACCAATTCACAAAACTTGCTATTGCAAACTCTTCTAGACAGTCTGTTCATCTCTCAGACAGGGGTTCCTCTTTGGGGTTAATGTACATAAGACATTGTCATTTCTTTGTATAATGTGTGGAGACAGGGTTCATCCAGCCCCAACACCCATTTATAGCCTTCATCTGATGCATCTGCCGATCAACATTCACCAGCATAAAAGACTAACAAAGAATCTGTCATCTTAGTTTTCATTGCCAGGATCTTTAAAATTGGCTTCTCTTTGTTGTGTAGTCCTGAGTCCTAGAGGAAGTTGACAATGATATTCAGCTTCCTTCTCTCCTAACAGTGTCCTCCCTAGAAGAGGCAGAAGCTGAGAAGCGCCAGCATTTCTCTTTCTGAATCCTTAGAGGCACATGGGACACAAATTGAGGAGCTGGGGCAAAGGAAGATGTAACATGAGAAATCCACAGAACATGTAAGAGGAAGTGAGAAGAGTACTATCCAAGGAAGGGGGAGTCCTGGATTCTGCCCCTTGCTTTTGGGGCAGTGTGGCTGCATTTTATATTGTATAGTCATTGGCAAAAAGACAAAATAATTCCAGCACTAGAGATACAGGAATCTCCTTTTCTGGGGGAGAGTTATACCCACAAAGAGTATAAAGCCATTTTCTGGCTTTCTGACTCAAAATATCGTTAATTTATACAAAATGGAAGAGCACTTTAAAAGAGAATGAAATACAGTCATCCTCCCCAACACCCAGTGTGCCCTTGTAGTATGATAGTTAGGGCTTTCTGCCAGAAGGCCCATGATGTGTTTTCAAATTCTCTCAAAGGAAAGAGAGGACCTGGATCTCCCCCCATGGCTGATGTGTGAAAGGGAAACCACATAGCGCTGAACCATTGTGTCTTTAGTTCTTCATTTCCTCAGCTTTTATTGCAGCCAAATTGTTTAAAAATTGAGGGATAGTTTTTTGACATTTCTGAAACATTATACATTCCCTGAAATTAACTGTTTAGATCAGGGAGTCTCAATTAGGGTGCCATTGAAGCTTGAGGTGCTATGAGATCTTCATAAGGATGCTGTGAGGTGGCATATAATATTAGCACTGTTAGGTATAAAGACACTTACAAATGATTTATAAAATAAACCTCAACATTTCTAATAGGCATCCAGAGTGTCAAAACCATTCTGATCTGCTCTGCTCTTTCTATGTTCCTTGCAGCAGAAGAATTGCACTCTTATTTTTCCATAGTTAAAAATGAGTGAAAACTAAGATCTGGCATTTTCTGAAGGTTGCCATGAGTCTAACAAGAGGCGCCTTGAGTTTTAAAAGATTGAGCACCATCTAGGTTTAGATGCTTGTGCAATATTTCCTTTGCATTTGTTTGGTTTGTTTCAACAAAAAACGATTTGGCAAAATCTACAAAAAATTTTGCCTTCCCTGAGACCGTATTTTCTGATGAATAAATGAACTGACAAAAAATGCCTAGCTCTATTTGTAAGAGCACTTTGAAAAAAATTATATTAAAATCTATTTTGACATAGTTTAAAAAAAACTGTATCTGATTAAACCTCACTTTAAATAACTCTTTAGAAAAGGCTTGTATATTTCTTTTAAATACTTCATTTTTTCTCTTCATTATGTAGAAATAACTAAGTCTTGAACAATGTTTTATTTATATAGTTAAGGTCTGTATTACTCCTATTGGATTTTATGGCAGAAGTCCTATTAACTTCAGTGAAAACACAACTAAAGCCTTTGTGGGATATACCATGTTAAATTTTTTGGCAAAGACATAAAAGACCCTACTAAATATCTGCCTCCCAAAGTCTTAAATAGGTGTAATGGTAATCAAAGATAGTACAAACCTTGCGTTAATCTTAATGGCTCAACATTTTTCTTTCTTGGCACATCAATTTGTGTATCCATTGACCTTATTCCAGTCATCACTGGGGTCACCAACACTGAGTATATAGCACCTGAAACAAAATCTCATTTTTCAACCACCCACAAAGAGGAAGAAATCCCAGCTGAACGAAATCCTAGTAAAAACATCTAGGTTGACTTTGAGAACCTTGGCAGAGATTCATTCTAGCTCTGACTACGCTTGTAGCCTTTAACAATTTTTAAATTTGCCTTTTTCCCCTTTGTCTTTAAAGAAAATTAAAGACCTTGATTAAAGTCAAGGTGTTATGTGTTATACCATATGCCACAGTAAAAAAAAAAAGCATGTTGTTTGACAAACTAATTGGGGTGGCTTAGAAAATAACTTCCCATTCCTACCTAGTCTATCAAATTGTTTTGCTATGGATAACACTTGCCATAAAGCCTTTTTGAATGCTATTACTATACTTGCAATGAACCACAGTGGATTGAAAGACTGTTACAGAAGCTATAGTACATATTTCTAACCAGGGTAATTGCAATTTAGATTTTGATAAAGATCAAAATATTATGAGTAAATGGTATACAAATATACAGCAATAACAAAAAGAAAAAAATGTGCTTTGATTTTTATACAGAAAGTTGTTTGTACTGAAAGACAAACTTGGCACTGTCATCCCCTACTACATCGAATACCTGGGCAGCAGAAGCAAACTATTTGAACTGTGTGCTGGGCCGTGGCTATTAAAGAGTCTGTACTGTCCTTCAGCAGATAAATTTCAGTGCTTAAGGTTATCAATGTAAGTGGAAAGTAGGTCTGTTAATTTACCAATCATTAGGGCTGTGCAAGGCTTTGGACAGAGCTTCGGATCTGGAGAAGCTTCAGACGCTTCAGGGTGTGAAGCAGCATTTCTGAGTTGAATCGCTGGCCTTGTTTGGCTTCCTGAAGCAGTTCAGAGCTTCCGAAGAGCTTCAGAGCTGCCTTGGAGATCTGGCCATAGGGTATAATGGGGAAACAATAAAATATCTTTAACTTTTTTGTTTTCATCTAATTTGGATGACATTTTCAGGGATGGTAGACTCTGCAGAGAGAATGAATCCTATCAAGTTTAAAGAAGATCAGTGCAGGGGCTTCGGGGGAAACGGCACCCCAAATTTTTTAAAGCAAAACTCATGTAATGTCTAGGTGTTACAGCATAGGTGGGTGAAAACTGCAGGGGTGGTAGCTCTTACTGAGGCCACAAAACCTGCCAAGTTTCAAGAAGATTGGCACAGGCTTGTCCCCTCAAGCTGTGGACAAACAAAACTCATGCCATGGGTGCTTGTGGGACTGACTGTCTCTGGCCTGGGGCATCAGAGACACTACTGCAGGCCTAGCTGCTAAGCTACTGTGTTACCAGTCACAAATTAATCAATCATGATTCACTCAAGGACCAGGGACTCAGGGACCAGCTCAATACACAGAACCTAGCTACTATATAAGGACTTAATAAGCATCAATTAGCACCTACAAAACCAGGTTAAGGAGAGGAAAGAATCAATACAGACAATAAACTGCCCCAAGACAGAGACAATCTTGGCACGAGTTTTGCCTGTCAGCAGGACCCCAGAACTCCCCTGAACCATTTCTCCTTGACAGCTGGCAGAGGCCACCATCCCTGCAGCTGTCACCCTCCTGCGCCTTAACACATGCAGTGTCACCCATGGCACCAGTTTTGCTTGTCCACAGCTTGAGGTGCAGTTCCCCCCAAACCCCTGCACCTATCTTCTTGAAACTTGGCAGACTTTGTGGCCTCATGAGGAGCCACCATCCCTGCAGTTTTGACCCCCCTGTGTTGTAACACACAGCCGTGACATGAGTTTGGCTTTCAAGAATTTGGGGTACAGTTACCCCCAAACCCCTGAACTAATCTTCTTTAAATTTGGTAGTTTTCATGCTTTCAGAAGATGCTACCACCTCTGCAAGTTTCATCTAAATTGGACAAAAACCAACAAAGTTATAGATATTTCATTGATTCCCCATTATACCCTATAGCCAGATCTCCAAGGCCGCTCTGAAGCTTCGGAGCCGCTTTGGCCAGATCGAGGCGGAAACCCGGTCTGGAACTCCAGATCAGATAGCAGCCATCTGAAGTGGCTGGATCTGAAGCCAGATCGGATCACTGCCGACTCGCACAGGCCTACCAATCATGTATCTCAGTTACAGCTTCTCTCTTCAAGAAGGCTTCATATTTAATGGAAAGTCATGTAGTAAGATGTGGACAACTTTGTTCTTTTCTGATAATTTTTAATCATCTTGGGGTCAATGATGACCCCAAGATGAACACGAGCCTCCAGTGCAATGTTGTGGCTACTAAAACGACCAAAATACTGGCGTGCATCCATAGATGCTTCTCAAGCAAACCTCGGGATGTCATTCTCCCCTTGTACTCGGCCTTGGTGAGGCTGCAGCTGGAGTACTGCATCCAGTTTTGGGCTTCACAATTCAAAAAGGATGTGGAGAAGCTTGAGAGAGTCCAGAGAAGAGCCACGCGCATGATCAGAGGTCAGGAAAACAGACCTTATGATGACAGGCTGAGAGCCATGGGGCTCTTTAGCCTGGAAAAGTGCAGGCTCAGGGGTGATCTGATGGCCACCTATAATTTTATCAGAGGTGACCACCAGTATCTGGGGGAACGTTTGTTCACCAGAGCGCCCCAAGGGATGATGAGGTTGAACGGTCATAAACTACTACTAGACTGTTTCAGGCTGGACATAAAGAAGAATTTCTTTACTGTCTGAGCCCCCAAGGTCTGGAACAGCCTACCATCGGAGGTGGTTCAAACACCTACATTGAACATGTTCAAGAGCAAATTGGATGCTTATCTTGTTGGGATCTTATGACCCCAGCTGACTTCCTGCTCTTTGGGTGGGGGGCTGCACTCGATGATCTTCTGAGGTCCCTTCCAGCCCTAATGTATATGAAATCTATGAAATTCTTATATTGATTGTCATTGGCCAACAAATGATTACTTGCATGTATTGGGAGTACTCATTTAAAGAAAGGTGGCAAAATCAAGTCCATTATCTTCATTATAACAATGCATAAAGAACTCAAGATATGAATGTAATTGAGGTTATGCTGGGCATGTGTACACAAGTTCCTTAACTTCACATTAGCATAGCTTACTGTGAAGTAATCATCTACACATGCACATGCTTGCTTTACAGTAAACTTCCCTAATTCTGAGTGTCACAGGGGCATTTTGGTGCCTTGCTCCTATGAAGAGATACAGGTGCCAGTTGCCAGGGCAACCGCAGTTGGTCAGCTGACCGGAAGGGGGCAGGGTCTGAACTATATAAATGTAGTCCAGGCTGAGGCCAGGAGGGCAGTTCCCCTCTGGCAGCCAAGGAAGTAGGACTTCTGTGGGAGCAGGCAGAGTTGAGAAGCCTGATGGCCTGAGCAGCTTATGGGTGAGGATACCAGGTGAAGGAACCCCTGTCAGGGATTTGAATGATGATTAGCCAGAGAGCTTAGGGTTTGCGTTTTAGCCAGAAGGCTTATTTTTGAGGTGTAGCCGATTGGCTTATGCTATTGATTTGAGTTTAAGACTGGAGGACCAGGTGAGGCTATAAGGGGTTGGAGGAGGCCTCATAGGAACTCCCCAGTAGCATGGGGGTTCCTGGTGCCAGAGCGGGCACAGCAGTCAGGTGCCTGAGAGGGCACAGCAGTCTGGTCTGGGGGCCAGGCACGGCTAAGGCCACCTGAGCCCCAATTGGGAGGAGCACTAGTGTGGGCACCGGCGAGAAGCCCCAGAGGGGGTGAGCACATGGAGAGAAGCCCCAGAGGGGGCGAGTGCACAGAGAGAAGCCCCAGTGTGGGTGACGGTGCAGAGAAGGGCCCGGTGGGGCCACAAGTAGAAGACAAGCCCGGAGGTCATCCGCGAGGTCGCGGGCAACAGTAATTTGACTCGACAATGACCAGTACATCTGAGAGGCTTGGGGCATGGTATAAGGGGTGGTAGGAGCCACGTGTAGCCCATAAGGCTGGGTACACCAAGTCAGCCTATACAGAACAGGGGCCAGGATAAACAAGAGCACCGTGTCCAAGGGGACAAAAGGCAGCCTCCCTTATAAACAGATACCATCAAAGACGTGGTGGGCGAGAACGAGGGTGCTTGATCGCCAACTTGGCATGGTAGGGGGCGCCAGGAGAGATCACAGCTGCTCCTGGGACCCCGCCCTGTGACACTGAGGAAATTTGCTACCTGTAAATGCAGGTAGCAAATTAACCTGGGTGTGCTTGCCTCTGTTCAATTATCTGCTCCTGTACCGCTCTAGCACCTGCTTCTGGTTTTAGGCATGATGAGATCCTGTGCAATCCTGGAGAAGCCCCTTGGTCACTCTCAGGGAAACCCCAAAACTCTCCTGCCATGACTTTGGATGGTTCTTCAGTGGTGGAGATTCCCGTTGAGGAAACTTCCGGCATTTGTCTCATTTCCCGATGGACGTATGTGGGGCTCCGCCTCCCCTACACCCTGTCCATACGCCAGCCCTCGAGACAAGCCCAAGATCTTTTATGCAGATTGCCATCTAGTGGTGTCAGTCCTGGATCTTCTCTCCTTTTTTTTTGTTTGTTTTTTTATGCCAAGGATTCTGGCTGTGCTGCCTTGCCCCAGCTGAGTTCTTCTGCAGCTCCTCCTTGAGCTGCCTTGGGTCCTGTGTTCCCATGTCACTCACCACTGGTGCAGGATGCTTCCCCTGATCCCATCTGTACTGACATCAGCCTCCACATCTGGTCTTCCTGCTCTTGCCAGTGCCGGATGCACTCAGCGTGGGAGATCCTTACTTCTCCTCTCACTCCTGACGTTTCTCCCCGGTCCCTCTTGGCACTGGCTTTTGAATCCGCCAGTCGGCATCTCCCACTGACGTCACCTGGCTCCAGCTGCAGATAAGTGTGGCTGATAAACCATTCAGGTCTTTCTCCTGTCTCCCTGTATCATTGGCATCCTACCAGGAGTACGTTTTCCTCCCTTTCAGGGTTCTTCTTTAGGGGTTGTGTTCCCCTTGTCCTGGGTTCCCTGATGGGTGGGGCTCCTTGATGGGTGCGGCTCCCTGCTCCCTCATGTTTGTACCCCTGCAACACCACAGCACCATAGCACTTGGGTAGATGCCTGACTGGGAGCAAAATCTGTTCCTGGTCAGCCACACACCAGGGGGCAGGAGATAGCTTCCTGCCTCCGGAAGCTGAGTGGGCTTCACCACAGAAGCCTGGGCAGTGAATATGTCCTTCTCTCCCAGAAGCAGGGAGCTCTAAGCCACCTGCTCCCAGATAGTGGTTGGGAAGTTGGGGCTGGGAGATCCTTATCCCCACCTACCCCACTCCATCATCCCAATCAGGGAGCAGGGGGCTGGGAGATCTTTATCTCTCAGTGCCAGCTCTGTAATTGCAGGTTTAGTGCTTGGAGCCGCTTAACTCCCAGCCTGAGCTACATGGTCTCAGGGCTCAGGTTGGGAGACCCTTATCTCTCAAAAGTAGCTCTGAGAACATGGGGCCTCTATTGGGAGATACTTATCTTTCAGCCCAAGCCCTGTGACCACAGAGCTCAGGCTGGGAGATAAGCATCTATCAGGAGTGACCCCGCAGTTGCGGAGCTGCTGCTGAGAGGCAAGTATCTCCCAGCTCAAGCCCCATGACCATGGAGCCAGCACTGGGAGCTTCCTGCTGACAGGGTCAGGGAAGCCTGTTCCCTGCCTGGCTCCATGAGTGTGGAGTTGTGGGGGAAACAGGCTGGGGAGGCACCCAACACCCTTGTGTTCCTGGGTGATTACAGTGTCCCCTGGTCCCAGCAGCAGGTAGCTACCCAAAAACCCTTACTATGCAGTAGCTTACTACATAGTACATCTAGGCTGGAGTAAATGCATGTGTAGATGCACCAACTTAGTGCATCTATATGAGACGTATAATGTGTAGTTGACTAATTAGCTCCGTAATAGAATCATAGGAGAATAGTACTTATGTTTACTTGTAAAAAAACTTTGCAGGAACACACACACAAATGCTGGAGGGGCTGGCTGGGGCATGATGATGTTTCAGGGCTGGAGCTGCCTGCTGACTTGCCCCATGCTGCAGCTCCTCCTGCCCTAGCCAGCTCTTCTGCAGCACACTGAACTGGGAGGAACAGCCCCAGGCTGGCAGACTGACCCCTGGGGTCCTGTGTCAGCCAGGGCTGCTCCAATCCAGCTCTGCATGCTGCATGTGAATAAACTCCAGAGCTTATTACTCCAGAGATAATTGCTCCAAGGTACACCATTTGAATGTGCTCCTGGAAGCAATTATTTCAGAGCAATAAGCTCCAGAGTTTATTCAGGTGCAGTAATAGCATGTGTAGACATGCCCACTGTATTATGATAGAATCCAGCTATAACTACTTCCATTCTAAGACATGTCTAGAAAATCAATCTAGCTCAAAAAATGTTTTTAAAAGATTAACTTTTGTCCACTTATGGCCTTGATATATGAACCATATATTTTAGAGGTGAAAAAAGGTGAAAAAGTAGATATGAACTGAAGGCAAAGTTCATTTACAAATATTGTTTGTGTGAGTGACAATTTCCTATTTTCCATTAAATACCATGAAGAATTTGCAGAGCTAATCAACTCATTCATTTAATACAGGTGTTGCCATAACTATGATTTACTGGTAAGACTGACATACCTAAAACCTTCATAGTTATGCTTGCTTTATGTTACAGTGTAGTGTTAATATATAAGATTTTGGAATGTTAGCAGACTTGAGACTAGCCAAAGCTTTCTTATCCTTCTACACTCTGGTTGTCTCTGAATAGCCATATTTCTTTATTTCAGCATTTTTATTTAACATAGAAACATAGTACTTGTATAATCAAATACAAAATAAAAGTGCAGTAACTGGAGTTACTATGCAGCAGCACTGGCAAATGCCTTTTAAGTGACGATACTGTGCAGTAGCCTAATAATACTGTGCAGTAGCACATTAACACCGTTTGTGCTGTAATGCATTGCTGTGCAGTCTTATTTGGCTACTGCACAGTTAGTATCTTGTGTAGATGCGCCCAGTATGCTGTAGCCTGGGGACCCACCCAAAAGTAGGTGAAGTGCAGGATTCCACTCTGAGTAAAATGCTGGTGTAGGCTTGTCATATGGAAGAATTGCTCACAGGGAAACTGTGAGTTCAAAGGCACATCTCGCCTCTGAAGTATCAAACAAGGGTATACTTTGGCTCTTCATGTTTTACAGCTTCAAGATAATGAGCTTCTTCAGTAAATAATGAATGTACCGGAAAAGTCTAATGTCACAATAAGAAGCAAATGTCTGTGACTAGACCAGGGGTATAGGCTGTAGCCATGTTGGTCTAAGGACATAGGCAGACAGAGCTGACCTGAGCAGGATGCAGGACCCAGGGCAAATCAGCGCATGCAAGGCCCTGCCCCCACTCTGATCTGGGCCCCGGACCCAAAGATGCTGCCACCGCCGATGCCAGCAGTGGCACTGGCGGCACGTGGGGGGTAGTGAGCAGCTGGATGCAGAGCCACTGCTCCACCCATCTCCATGTCACTGCTGCCCTGCCCCACTTCAAGGGCCCCCCAAAGCGTGGGGCCCAGGGCAGTCACCCTGATTTGCCTACCTTCCTCCCCCAAGGACAACCCTGAAGGCAGACAAGGTTTTTCGGGGAAATCGGATATCTTTTATTAGACCAATTCAAGAAAAATTCTTCTTTACAAGCTTTCAGCTACAAACACCCTTCATCAGGCTGAGGAAACATCTTCAATTGGTTCCTGCTCATCCTGGATGGAATAGAAAAGAAGCCAGAGGCCAGCATGCATGCAGGAAAGTCAGTCAGTGAAAATGCAAATTGAGGCAGTCAATGGGTGGGAAACAGGTCAGGGGGAGGGTAGCAGGGGGAGTGGGGAAATGTAGACCTGGTGATAAGAATATAGCTTGTAAATAGTAACCGGGTTACCTGAGGTATCGGATGTTAGGCAGGTTATAATGTGTCATAAATCCAATGTCTATATTTAGTCCATGGTTTTTTGTATCCAGTAGGTAAAAACCCCTAAAACCCGTTAAACCATCCCTCTACTACCCAGTAATAGAAGAATAACCAGAAGTTGACCTCTGTGTTACTGAGGGATTCTCCATTTTAACGAAGTGAGAAAGACTACGAAGGGACCTCCATAGGTCATCTCCTACCATCTCCTGCCTGAGGCAGAATCATTCCTATCCAAATTATTCTAAATAAATCCATTATCTAACCGATTAGCAAAACTATGCAGTCAACCCTGACACAACCATACAACATAACATTCTAACCTACCACAGGTAAAGGAGGGAGACCACAGTAGTCAACATCTGCAACTGCAAAGGTTTTTAAATATCCAAGACAGAGGGCCACACCTCACTACAGAAAAAGGCAAACATCCCCACAGTCCATACCAAACTGACTACAATATAAAATTCCTTCCTGACCCCAAATATAGTGAATGGTCCTACCTTGAGCAGGGAGGCAGTACTCTCTAGCCAGGAATCTTTACATTTCAGTCTCAGAAGGAGCACTATAACACCCTGGTCAAAATCCCCAGCCTTGGCTACAGCCAACACCCAGTGCTTTTGAGGAAGGTGGACCCTTCTCTCCAACACATGTAGCAGAAAGAGGGAAAAAACTCTTTCCTGGTCCCATATGGCAGCCAGAACAGCCCCAAAACATGGGAAATACCTCTAGTAGAACAAAGGCATAACTACTGCTAAATCATCCTTGACCAATGCTTATCCAACCTCTTGAACACCGCCAGTGATGGGCATTCCAAAGCTTCCCAAGGCCATCTAGTCCACTGCCTTACTGTTCTAACATCTAGTCAACTCTTTAACTGCAGCTATAGGCAAACCCAAAGTCTAGCTAGAGACATAGCAAGCTCCTTTGTCTTCTTGGACATAGGAGTGGGGGAAGGGAGGGAATATTATGCCAACCACTGGAGAGTGGGGTAGGGCAGGGGGTGATGTCTTACTTGCCATGGCCCAAGCTCTCTGGCCATGGCTGCTACGCTGGCAGTGTGCACTTATACTGCTATGACTGGAGACAGGCTCACTGTACACCAGCTACAGTGGCTCCACCGTACCAGTCTGCCAGTCTGGAGCCCCTCTAAATCAGTGCCTGGGGCTAGTGCTCTGATCATTACCCTTCTCTTCTCCCACCACCTCTAACACACTACTGAGTCCATCTTTTATTTCTGCTGCTTTGATGTTGCTAAACATACAATTAACAAAAATTTAGCATCTTAGTTCTGGGTGGATAATATTTTTCCCCCCAAAAATTATTATTAGGATTTGTTAAAAACTTGTTCTTCTGGGGAGCTGTTCTTTCATCCTCTTTTTTTCCTTTGACAAACAAAACTGGAAAAAAAAATCCCTTTGAGCTGGCTTGAGATTTTGAGGAAATTTTCAGCCACTGAATTAAAAATAATTATTAAAACACCTGCAAAAACTCCAAAAGGGATAAAAAAGATGCTCCTTTTTTGTAAGGCATGTATTGGATATAGCACCAGAAATGTGTGAGCTGCTGAGTAGAGAGATGAAAGATGAAGACTTTTTCTCAGGTTTACAAAGTTTACACTGCTCTGATTTCTTGCAAATCATAAATTAAAGCCACACACATCAAGAATCACACCAAGACTCAATTTGATCCTGCATACCATTTGGGTAATAACTATTCACCATGGACTCAATCCTGCAACCTTTGTTCAGAGAAAACTCCCACAGACTTCCAGGAGAATGGGAACTGCCCAATAATTTTGATGAGTTATGTTTAATAACTGAAAATGGCTTTCTTTTTGCTATATGTATACATAGTTCTTACATCTGATTTTCATATTCATTCACTGTAGTTTTTACCTAAATGGTTCTTTAGCAAATCAGTCATGTGTTCAGCTTCCAACAACAACTAGTGCCTAATGCTTCAAAAGAAAGTGAAAATATCAGAACATATATGGACAAATGAATAATTCTGTCCTGTGGGACGTGGTGGAGGAAATACACCTAACCCCAGCAGGTGATGAATTTATGCCCTAATGCTTGAAGTTTGATTTTATTTTAAGTTGCACATGGTTCAGAGCAGTCTCACAATTACCTACATCCTAGTGCCAGTCTGCTTCAAGAAACAGCTGTCACAACAGCATCATACTCTTTATGCTGCCATGCTTGCATAAACAGTAGCTCCAGTAGAGCCTACTTGGCAGACCATGAAAAACTGACTTAATTCCCTACAGGCCAGACCAGCAGAGACTAATTTTACATTTGCCTGCTGACATGTGCAACGAGCAGGGCTGCTGAGGTATAATCACAACAAGGCAACAGACTGCGAATGGACTGGAAAGTATTTAAGATGCTGAGCTACATGATGTGATTTTCATTATGATCAGGACAGGAAAATGGAAAACCTCTCATAGATTTTCTAGAAATGCAAAAGCAGGAGGCACAACTGACATCCCTCCCAGTGCTTCTTGTGGCAAAAGACCTCCAAACAAGATGCTTCTGGGTTGATCCTCCCTCTTTTGCAGAGCTTAAAAATTGCCTCATGGGCCTCTATGTTTCTGCATTAGGACCTTTTAATGTGGACCTCTATACCCAGGCAACAAAGGAGTTGTACTCCTGACAGAACATAAGCCCTTTTACTTCCCTTATAATAGCACCCATCTACTCCTTGGCTCTCATGGACCTCTCACATGGTGTATTGGGGGAAATAAGGAGTGAAGGAAAACAAGCAGTGTTGTTGGGACATGAAGGGGTGATTATGGATACTGGGAGCCAGGAATTGTCTGAGAATAAGGGTTCAGAGAAAAGGTAGGTTTAGGTTCAGGGAAGTGAGGCTGCATGGTTTGCCTTACGTGTGGAAGCCAAGCATATCCATATTCAGGTACTAGTTTTGGTGCATCCTCCCTCACCTGGACCATGCTGTTCCCTGATTCAGCAAGGAAGCGGTATGGTAGGCAGTAGGGCTGTGTGAAGCTTTGGGATCTGATTCAATTTGAAGGACATTTGGCCCAATTTGGCAGCTGAATCTCTGAATACGAATTGAATCAGGAGACCCATTAATCTCTCTGAATCGAACTGGAACCCTCAGATACGTTCTGGAGAGAGTCAAAGATTCAGACAAAGACACAGCTTTATATGTTTTTTCTACATACCTCAAGGTACCAGGCGGCTTGTGAATGCTGAGATGCTGGGGCAGATGGGGTCTCCCACAGAAGCATATGGGGGGGGGGGTCCACTGCTGAGCATGGGGGGACTCCCCTCCACACTCCTGTGGGATGCTCCATCTGCCCCGGCACCTCTGTGTTCATGAGCTGTGGCTGGTACCTCGAGATACGTAGAAAAACAGTTAAAGCTGTGTCTATGTCCAAATCGCCGATTCTCTGAATCAGAATTGAATCTTCAGATTCAGATTCGGCTGAATCAAATCAGGACAGTGATCTGAATCAGGAAATCAAACCACTGTCCCCTGAATCAGGCCAGATCCAAACCTGAATCTAATACGGCCTGCTTTGCACACTCCTAGTAGGCAGCCCCAAGGACCTCACGACAGTTCCAGGAACATTTACCTCCCCAGCACTGCTGTCTCAGTTATCCGGTACACCCGTGCATTGTGAAACTGAAGTAGCAGTACTAGGAAAGACCTTCATTTCCCAACGTGTCTATGCAGAGACACTACTCCTTCCACCATTTCTAGCCTCTGTCCAGCAGAACACCTTCCTTTTGTTTCAGTCCTTCCTTGTCTCTGGAGAGCTCAACTCCTCACCATCCCAAACAGCTCTCCAGAGTTCCACTTCCTGCCCCCCAATCCTTGGCTATAAAAAAGAGGCTCTGCTGTCCTGCTGTCCAATCTGTATCTAAGGCTCCTCAGAATAACGATAAAACACTTGTGATTTGGAAGTCATAGGCAGGATTGGTCAGAGAACATGGGCAAGCAACAAACACACATTTTCATTTTTTTCTCTTCACAAAGGGCAGGAATTGATGGTCTGATAAGTTGTGTAATAAAGAGAATGACTTTTAACACATTTAATTTTAGAAGTTCAGAAGTGGCCTATGTCTGAGATAATATCAGAACATCTTGCTTGGAGTCAGTGGGGACTGGAGTATTTTTTTTTAATATGGAAGAACTTAAAGAAACACAAGGAGAACAGAGAAACATTTCTTTAAAGGGAGGATACTTAAATGTTTCCTCAGCAAAAGTCAGAAAATATTTTAATAAACAGCAATTACAGAAAATCCTGTTGTCCTGAGAGAGGTTATTGTGCCAGATTTGCAAAAATCATTTAGTTATTAGATGAAACAGAAATGAAATGAAATGAAAAAAAAATGAATTAAATGAAACAGAAATGTTACGTCTTTCTTAACAAGAATTCAATGTATTAAGTTGTGACTAATGCTGCCAGAAAACCAACATAATGAAATTTAACAGTTTAGTGTTGAAATTAATTTCATGTCTAGTCTACAACAACAAAACTATGGGTTATTATCCCCTATGCAGGTTTTGAAAGGCAGAAGCACAGGGGCTTGCAAGATAATTAGAAGGGAATTTTTATCAACTGAGTTACAATAGGGTGAAAAAAGTAAATTTAGAAATCACGTGCCAAGAACAAGAGAAACAAAAATAATATATTTAGCTTTCTGTTCTCCAAAGGGCTTCTTGTGTTTGCTTACTTCGGTTGCCTTTTGGCCCTTAGGATTTTTCATCACAAAATGCCTGTCTTCAAAGTTGCATTCCTTTTCCTCGTCTATCCACATATCCAACCCACAAGGACAACCAAAGATGATGGAATTACTGTGTTCATGCAGATTATCCTTTCTGTAGCTCTTTTTCCAATTAAACAAAAATCTGTTTGAATCTGTGGACAGCAGAACTGGATGCTGTATTTCTGTGCTTTACACAATGACAATGGCACCTTCATAGTACTTCTGCTTCCTAACCTTGTCCTTATATATGTAAGGATCACATTAATTCTCAGCCACAATATCATATTAGGAGTTCACGAGTAGCTAATTACCTTCTGTGACTCCAAACAACTTTTCATGGGTAAGTGCTTTCTGAGATAGTCCTTCATCATGTAAATATGACTATGTCCTTAGGGCTTTGCCTTTGGTTATACTAAATTAATAGTCTTCAAACAAGCTCAGCTTTCCACACGATCACTTTCTGGCACTGCCATTCTTTCTCATTATTTATCCCACCACTTTTGTCATCAGAAAATGTATTAGTAATGACTTTATATTTTCTTAGTGTTTATAGATGAAAATATGGAATAGTATTGGACCAAGAACAGAACCCTGTTCGTACTCCCTATAAAAGTTCCACTGCATGCTGATTTTCCAATTAAAATAATAAATATGGAGTACTTCAAATTCCAGCAACAAACCTTGCAACAAATATTTCAAGTTTGAAAAAAGAAGATAATGGACCTCTACATCTTCCCAAGGTTACCCCACAACCACGTGGTGTAAGGAAGATGTTTGTGTCATCTCTAGATACAGACTGTTCAGAGGGGAGGTAGTTAGCTGAGCCAGGATCCCTAACCAGCAGCCTCATTGACTTCATCATGAAACACACGACCTCCCGTTCACTCTTGAACAATAGTAGTAGTCATGCTAACTTTTCCTCAATATCCTAGTGGTTAAAGCACTCAGCCAGAAAGTAGGAATCCTGGACGATAGGTCCATCTCAATGTAAGATGGCTCAAATCCACATTTCTCTGTTTTCCGGGAGAGTGCCCAACCCACTACTTTGTGGGGTAGACTGGGTGGAGTCCACTATACTTCACTTGTTGAAGCTGAAAATACAAGATTAGCTAGGCCAGGAGGACAGCAAGCAAAAGGAAATATAACTGTGGCCCAGAAAGCTGACACTGTTGGGAAGGAGGAAAGTTATGGTTCATCATCAAAGTTTATGTAGTATTTAGTTACCTAGGTGAATGATACAGATCACTTTTGAACACCTGTGGTATCCCAAGTCTAGGTACCTCAGGATCATTTAAAGCCAAAATGGAGGCAATGTGTGAATGTAAGAATGAATTTAATTTTGTGGCTGATGGAATGGCATGGATCTGGCTTCCTTTTTTGTGACTTAGACATCTACAAGTTGAGTTGAATCTGTCCCTATATCCGTATTCACTAAAACGCCATTTGGATAGATGGAGAGGCTGGATAGAGGAAAAATATGGACAAGGTTTCCATTAAAAAGCCTCTGCCAAGGAAAAAACTTTCTGAATATTATGGAAAAACCCACATTGGGTCAAAATAAACCAGTTCTTAAGTCATGTTAATGCTTATGAAATGTTCCAGATTGACAGCTGAAATTCATTAACTATCCACAGAAAAAATTGTATGTGGCTAGTAGCAATGCAAGCCTCATATTTCCCTACCCATGTGCCTTGAATGCAACCTAGAGGGACTACTCTAGGGCAGATCTGGTAACTACTTTCCCATGTCACTTTAATTCACCAGCACAACTGCCAAATAATACCAAGTGTGTGCTGGTGAATAGTTTGTAACTCTGCCCACTAGAAATCAACTATGCTGCAAAGGCCACTGAACAGCAATCCTGAAAGATGATCGTAGGTCAAAGGTTCTGATCCCTATATCCTGTGTAAACAGTCAATTTGAAGGACTATGAATACTTATCTTTTCATTGTGTCAGAAGATATATATGCCCAGATGTACTGGGACAAATGTATGGAGAATTTGTCCTGGCTTTGTTTAAAAGATAACACTTCTGGTCTTCAAGTGTTTTGTTTGCTATCTGGAAAAAATATATAAATATGTGTGTGTCTGTGTGTGTGTGTGTGTGTGTGTACACACAGAGAGAGAGAGAGAGAGAGAGAGAGAGAGACTGAAACAGGTTTAATGACTGGAAATTTCAAAGGGGCCTAAGGAAGTGAAATCCCCATGTTCCATTGTGTTGCACTGGAATTTGAATACCTAACTCCCTAAGGCCTCTCTAAAAATCACAAGTCAAATTATAAAAACATCAACCATCTAGTATCAGGAAGTACTGTAGGTGAAGCAGATACTTTAGAATGGTGGAATGATCTGAGTGTAAATATATAATGGAAAAATGGAAGACTTCATGATGTGTTCAGATAAAAGCATTTTTCAAACACAGAAGCTGCATAAGGTCAGCCAGGAGGCAATGTAAGGCCTGAAGAAAATGAAAGGTAACTTTATGACTTTAACTAACTTAGCTTAGAAAACAGGACAAAATCTTAGGAATATTGCTTTCTTTAGGGTTAGGGGAGTGATGAGCATGAGACCTAAATTTCCTTACAAGTTGTAAGAAAAGCACTTTAGGGAAATAAATGTGGATTACGCAAGGTACAAGGAAATATGAATACTGTAAATCTCCATGATACAACCAGGTAATTTGACCAGATGTTGAAGAAATTGTGGAGAGCTGCAAAATTTTAGACCAGCTATATTTTAAACCTTTTTGGAAAGACATAACTATGGATGGATGGAGAATAATTAATTTAAGGGAACATAACATTTATATTAACAAAAAGATCTAGGAGAGATTCAGTATACTACAGGTAGGCTTCATCACTGAAGAAAACCCTAGAAGCATTTTCTAGGGAAAGTATAGGGCAACCCTTCCAAACATTTTATCAGTGGTGTTATAGGTGTCCATACCTAGATGTATATTAATTTTAGTGTTAATTTAGAATCCTGAAAATAATGAGTTAGAAGTGTGATGTGATAACAAATTGATGAGTAGGTTGGGAGTTCTGTAAAACTGTTGAATATAAGCAGGCTGCATCATTGAAAAAGCTTTGAAGCTTTTTTTTTAAATTGATTTTGTTTTTAACACACCATCTAGTATACGAGTCACTAACAGATGAGAATAGGATGGGGTTCAATGCAGGGTGCTGCACCTTGGGAGCAGGAATCCACAGCATACATACAGTCTGGGGAGTTCCTCTCTTGAAAGCACAGAAGCAGAAAGAGATCTTGAAGTCATTATTGACTCCAAGATGAACATGAGCCGCCAATGCCAGACCGCAGCCAACAAGGCCAGCCATACCTTGTCATGCATCCACAGATGCATCTCAAGCCAGTCCAGAGAGGTGATACTCCCCCTCTATGCGACATTGGTCAGGCCGCAATTGGAGTACTGCATCCAGTACTGGGCGCTGCACTTTAAAAAGGATGTGGTCATCCTGGAAAGAGTTCAGAGGAGAGCCACCCATTTGGTGAGAGAGCAGCAGGACAGACCCTATGAGGAGAGACTGAGGGACCTGAACCTGTTCAGCCTCAGCAAGAGGAGGCTGAGGGGGGACCTGGTGGCTGCCTACAAACTCATCAGGGGAAATCATCAGTAAATAGGCAGACCCCTTTTCTCTCCAGCACCATCTGGGGTGATGAGGAACAATGGTAATAAGCTGATGGAGAATAGGTTTAGGTTAGAGATCAGGAGGCAATATTTTACAGTTAGGGTGGCCAGAATCTGGAACCAACTTCCTAGGGAAGTGGTCCTTGCCCCTACCTTCAGTAAATTCAAAAAGAGGTTAGATGATCACCTGTCTGGGGTCTTGTGAACCCAGCATTCATTCCTGCCTGTAGCAGGGGTCAGGCTAGATGAGCTGTTTAGGTCCCTCCTGGCCCTAGCTACTATGAAACTATGAAACTTGTGCCAGATGCTGCTCAGAGTTACTGGCAGCAAAAGACAAAAGAGGTATTAAAACCTAGTGCACAGGCTTTTAAAATTTTATTTGCCAACTAAACAGTGACTGCTATGAGCGTTATTAAGATTACTCTGTTCACTTAATGGGGAATATAGTCTGAGTAATGGTTGTTATAGTGCTGTTCTGCTCTATGAAGAGGCTGGAAAAGAACTGTGTAACCCTAAGGAAACCTATTTTCTACATGAGTTACTTAGTGATGAAGGTACTGCATAGGTTACACTATTATAGCATAGTACAGCTGAGCCATCACCTTCTTTAGGTTCATAGGTACAAGGGCAGGAGCTTGTATGGACAACATGAAGAGAAGAGGCAATTGGAGCATTCCTTCTTCCTGTGAATCCATGGATTAGTTTTGGCATAATCTAGTTCAGGGAGCAGCCCATTTTTCCTTTTTCCCAAAGTCACTGCTTAGAGTTATGTTACTAACACTTACATGCAAGCATGAAATATGTCTTAGAGTCCCAACCCTGCTATTAAAGGTGCATGGGAGGTTTTTATGTTGGCATGGGAACAAGTACTGTGTCACTCATCAACTTTATATCCAACACCTGCTGTACATTTTTTGGCTCTAAAACATCTCCCGCTTTACATTTGTCTGTTTAGAAGACAGCCGGATAAGTCATTTGTGTTTAATATATTATGTTGTGGTCCATGTTTTTGCAAGGCTAACAACCAGCACGATCACATTTTTTCCTCACACATTTGTACATGTGTTGTGTATAAATTTTGCTGGACAGTGAACAGTGCCACAACGGGCGTGTGTACACAAGACGCTGACTGTGCAGTCGCCTGATACTACTGTGTCGTAGAGTCATGTGGCAAAAACCTTGATGTGACATTACCGTGCAGTACTATTAGTCTAGTGTGCAGTAGCATCACAAAAAAGGCATTTGCTGGTGTTACTATGCAGTAACTCAGCTTACTGCATATTTATTTAGTACTTGTTTATACAAGTACTAAATAAATTAGACACACACAGTATGTACTATAGCAATAGCAACAAAAGTGCAGAAGAACTGTTAAAGTAACTACCTCATGTCACTGTCCACCTTGGATCCTGTGGGACTCATAGTATAAGTGTCTTTTCACATTGCTTTTTGTGCTTAAGGTTTTATTTCAGGTGAGTAATGTATTTTACCAGAGGAGACATGGTTTTATGGAGTGTAAAGCACACAAAGAAAAACAAATGTCAGGAGATTTTTATCTACTAATAGATCTAGTTCATTGTGCCCTATCTCTAGAAAATAGAGTTAGCATACTGTTGGACTGGATATGCGCCACTGAGTAATATTCTTTGGGGTGCCTAAAGTGAGCAAAAATGCCTAATTCTCCATTGCCCTGTCCTCTCTGTAGACTTGCTGTACAAGTAAATCAAAATGATGGACTTGTATATCTGCTTTGCACTGCTGTGAGTAACTAATCAAGATACAAGGCAATAAAAAATAAGTCCAAAGTACATTAATTAAAGACTCATATTTTAAAGGGAAATGACTGCTAAAAATAGTCCGAAGAAGAAAAACAGCCTTTTCATTTTACTGAGAGAAATATGAGAACTTTAAATAAGTTCTTAAATAAAACAGTGATAATAGCTTTTTAGTGGAATGTACATTTGTTTCTACAGCTGTAGACCAGCTCTAAATGTGTTATGTTTTAAGCTACTTCAGTAGCACCTTTCAGAACTAGACCAAAAATATGAAAATAATTCAAGATATTTATTTACCCACAATTCTGCCTTGGGTGAATTCTTGGTTCCAGATATAAAGGAACTCATGTACACATGCTTCATATAAATAAAGAATAATGTCGCAACTATCATCTCCATGTAGATTATTCACAAATCTACCTTTTTACCTCTGATCAGTATGCTTTCATACCGTACCCCATGTCTCTAACACCATCAACTTGGCTTTATCCTGACTCTTTGCTTAACTTCCTACTCTCCACTTCCTTCATCATTGCCAAAATCAGCATCGTCCTCAATATCACTTACAAACTTAATCTAGGAGTCATCTTACACTCTTCTTTCTTTAGGATCACAGATTCATGCTGCATCCAATTCCTGTAGCTTCTGGCCTTTTCTCTCTGTCCACACTGCTGAAGATGACCATCTCTTGATTTCTCATTTTAACTTCTGCAGTTTGAGCTTCCTCTACTTTGAGCTTCCTGGAAGCTACCTTGCTCCCTTTAAGAGCACACAATATACTGATGCTAAGATCATCTACTTGTTTCTTACTCTGCCCATGGCATTCCTTTTTTGAACTTGATCTTACACTCACTGAAGCCAATAATAAAACTCTCACAGACTTCAGCTGTGTTGAAACAGGTTTTTTTAACTCTGGTTCTCACTTCTGCTCTGCATCGAACACAAATTTCTGTTCCCTCCCTGGAAAGCTGGCCACAACTTAACTGTCCCATGCTCAGCCACTATTACCAGGTATACTGTTATACTGTCCATAGGTTTATGAATATCCAGAAGAACTTTGATTTTTACCTTACTAGCGGAAGTACCTGCTTTTCACCCGGGTTGTTATTTTTGTAATTGCAGTGTTTGTTTATTTTCAAAGAACTTGGTACAAAGAACTTTAGGTAAAAAACATTGTTTATTTTTAAAGAACATAGTGCAACATATTTAACATTTAATATTTAATGTGGAGTGAAGTAATATTATTACACGTATTAGTTCATTCTGAAAGAGTAAAAAAAACACTAAAAGATCAACTTTCTTTCACCAATCATTTTTTGGATGGGCCGGGGGAAAAATAAGTTACTTTCAACCAATAGTTTTATTTATATAGAGGGTATAGAATTAGTTATATACACACAAAGGTGAAGGAAGTATTAGAGAATATGTCCAAAATGAAGCAATTGACAAAAAAAAGAAACCTCAGCTAATGGAGTGACTATACTGCCTTTAAAATTCTTTCCTCTTCGAAGAGAAAAACTAAGTGGAATTCTTATAATACTTCTCCAGATACAACAACCCCATACAAAGTAATGTGGGGTGACAATTCCAATTCTAGTGAGAAATTAATGATCTTTATTGTAGAGCTTCCTTATAAACAATGTTCTTAGTGTTTCCTGTTGGCGTCAGTGTGTACAACCCTCTTCGACTTCCAACTCTGAAGCAAGCCACTTATAACTGTCTGTGTGAAAAGCATTGTTCCCTTAAATCAATACCAATGACTTTTAAAGATTGTTCTTTGGACTTGTTTATCATCATAGTGAAGCATAACTTTACTGGAAATTGCAGGCATTTGGATTCAAAGGGATGATCGGTGGGAATTATTGGCATTCTGGGAATAAAAACCATCTCTCTCTTTGCACATCCAGTTAAAATGGTGGCCTTTATTATATGCTTTTTTAAATTAATGACTTGAAGCCTTGTACTGTTGCATAATTTCAGGGCATCTAAATTTCTTAGTAATATAATTGGCTCTCCAACTTTAAGTATCAAATTATGAGCTGGCATTCCTGGGAGGTTCAAATGAATTAAGGAACTCTACCAGATAGTGAATAACTTGATCTGAATCTGTCGTACTGTCAGTAGATTTGTAGATTATTTCAGGAATACGTATTTTCTGTAATAGCTAAGAATTTATTTGGGAAACAGTTTTGGTCTTCAGTGCAAAGATAGATTGCTTGCACAACCATGCAGGAGGCCTGGAACTTACATTTTGAGGTGTGGGTAAACTTTTTCTATTAAAACAGCGGCAACATTTTCCAAGTTACCTATTTCTTGAGGTACATTAATTTTCTCACACTTGTTAACTGGTAGTTCTCCATTACCTATCTGTAGGAGCAACTAAGTGAAATGGTCGGCTTGATTATCTCCTCTTAACAGCACTCTTATATTTGTGGTTAAAGGTGACTTTTCAATTTTCACCATAACAACGATGATTTAAGGCAAGTGTTTAATGCATCTGCCCTTGTTCCATGCGGAATTACTGGGAGAGTTTGTCAAAAATCACCAGATGAAATGACGGTAACATTACCCATAACTAAATTGTTCTGCCTAACATCTTGTAAAGTTTGGTTTAAAGCTTTAATCGCTGCTTTATGTGGTAAAAGGGTGGTTTGGAGCGACACACCTAGCCCATAAGGCTGAGGGTGTCCCAAGAGGCATCCATTTTGGAGCAGGACCCAAAAGGGGTCCAGAAACCCACAGAGTTCAGTGGGGTCCATCAGGACCATGCCCAAAAATACAAACTAGAGGGCAGCCTCCCTGTTTATTATAGTATAACAAGACATGGCAGACGAGAAAGAGGGTGCCCATTGGGCAGGATTGGCATGGTCAGGAGCCCTAGGGGTATCACAGCCAACCCTGGGAACCCCATCCCATGACAGGTAGTGACAAAATTTAATGGAAGCTTGACTATGGAGTGAGCTGTTCTCCCACCTGGTAGTGGAGTTGGCATGATGCCTGAAGATGCGACTGTGATGGCAATGTTTTTTGTGGATCTTATTTTTGCCAGAAGTTAGTTCATTAGAAACATTTTTGCAGTGCCATTGGGAGTGTCTAAAAAAAAAAAAATTACCCATTTTTCAGTCAACTTCTTTGATTATTTTTTGGTATGATTCCCTTTTGTTTGTTACCAAGTGTTGTTCAGTTTCCTGAACAGTTGAGAGTTCAGCAACATCCTAGTTAACTTTTCTCTGGTACTCTGTTGCAAGAGCTGTGTCATAGTGATTGCGTTGTGGGGAAGGAAAACCATACTCATGAAAGTTTTTGCCACTTACTGATAGTACTTTATCTTCTAAAATGATTAACACTTGGTTGTAAACATTGTCATTCAATGCAATTTCATAGATTTCATAGATTTCATAGACATTAGGGCTGGAAGGGACCTCGGGAGATCATCGAGTCCAGCCCCCTGCCCAAAGGGCAGGAAGTCAGCTGGGGTCATAGGATCCCAGCAAGATAAGCATCCAATTTACTCTTGAAGGTGTTCAATGTAGGTGCTTGAACCACCTCCGCTGGCAGACTGTTCCAGACCTTGGGGGCTCAGACAGTAAAGAAATTCTTCCTTATGTCCAGCCTGAAACGGTCTTGCAGGAGTTTGTGACCGTTCGACCTCGTCATCCCTTGGGGCGCTCTGGTGAACAGACGTTCCCCCAGATCCTGGTGGTCACCCTTGATAAACTTATAGGTGGCCATCAGATCACCCCTGAGCCTGCGCTTTTCCAGGCTAAAGAGTCCCATGTCTCTCAGCCTGTCATCGTAAGATCTGTTTTCCTGACCTCTGATCATGCACGTGGCTCTCCTCTGGACTCTCTCAAGCTTCTCCACATCCTTTTTGAATATCTGATTGCTGATGTTGAATGTGATGGAGAATATCTTATGAAAGACAGTCTCTGTGATGAAGCTATAACTGATGAGGGTTGGAGACTTGGCAAACTACTAACAAAATGGTGAATAATAAATGGTTCTGTAAGTCTTTGTTGAATATTATCAGGAGTGAAATAAACATGCTTCCCATTTTCAAGATGGACAGCCAAATGGACTATAGTAGGGTGTCTGTCATGTATGGCTATTCTCCAGATAGCCCCTGATGTGATGATGTATCTACCCATTTGGTACTGTCCAATTGCATCTCCATCTTTTGTCAGAGCAAACATGGCTTGATCGCTGCCTTTATTCACATATTTACAAATGCATTTAATAGATCTAATGGAATTACAAAATTCTACTCTGATGTGCACATCAAAAGCCTTTGCTAGTAGTGGGCATTATGGAATAACCCACTGATTATCGACTGTAATAGTATCTGACCACCATATCATTTCTGCCTGGGATATGCCATCCTGTGGACATGTGTAAGTAGGGTAAACATTGGGCCCTGTTTTTGTTTCTTTGCTAAATGGCTTAGGATATCGCTTCGTACATATACTGTCCTTCATACAGGGAGATTCACAGTTAATATGACCACATGGCCCATAAATCATATTACATTTTATAATTTCAAACAGATCCAGAACTTCTCACTCTTCTGGTAGGTCAGCACTGATTAAAGAATTGGTTTGGTTAGGTTTAATCTTTTCTTTAAGACACACCAAAATATGAACATGTGGCAAACCTCTTTTTTGCCACTCCACAGAGTACATGTGACATCGAGTTTCTCCAAAAATACTTTCTTTTATAATGAGGTCCATAAGCTTGACAATTTTTTGACAGAAGACTCTTGCAACAATTTTATGCTGGTCCTCATGTTTTTTACCCAGGAAAAGTGCTAGCATTATTTCAATCCATTTCGGGTTGCAAATGAAGGCGATAAACAAATCCAGGTACCCATAATGACGAACGTATATCATAGCGTCCTGTGTTTTCTCGTGCATATATCTCTGTCCTCCAGTGAAAAATGATGGAAGTATAACCAACTGTCCAACATTATCTGCATTTCCATCTTTGTTTATTGCATCTCTAAGATGGATATAGTTTTCAACTCTTAGCTTCTTTTGGTTACTTTGAATAAAATCTAATCGTCTCATCTCAGTATTGGCATACACATGTACCCAATATTGGTTAAGAAGTTGAGGATAGTAAATCAGGTGATTATACTGGTCAACTCTGGTCATTAGCCGATATACATAGAAGTCTGTTGCAGAAACGGTCTTCCTTGGAATTGGCAACTGGTGTTTGGATCAGTTTGAGATATACAAATGGTATCCACCTTCACCATTAATGAATGGAAGTGGGTACTGCAGAGCATCATAAGATCTATATGTTTCAGGTATTTGAAGTAATCAGTCATCAGTCAGCCCTGTAATGCAATACTATGTCCTGCCTATCAAATTCTTGTCCTACAATTACAATTGCAACCTCATCAACTGTCAGTGCATTAAAATGTTGTTGATGTTCCTGTGTAGGTTTCTTGTCAGCACTTATCACAATTTTAAAATCTTTTCTTGGCATATTTTGAAGAGCCATTTTAAAACTTCTAACATATGAATTCTTTGAATGTAACATATCCTGCAAGGATAATCCTTTATCGCGTCTGATGTACAAATTATAGTTACAATGTAATTTACTCTGGGCTTGCAGATAATTTACAAAGTAAATTTGAAAAAACTTGGTTTCTTTGTCCAGAGATGGAATAAGGGATCCTGCCAGATGGTACACTTGTTCTTGAATCTTAAATGTCAGCATCAAGTTTCCTTCTGAAACCTGCTTGGATGCACCAAAAGATGTCATATGAAAAGCGTTATTATATTTTCACACATTTTGCAGGAAGTGCTTTGAATCTTCCATGCTGGGAAGTCTAAGAGATCTAAGTTCAAACCCACTCTGCATCAGGTCAACCCCAGGACCTCCAGCTGTCCAGTTGAGTATCTCAGACAATGAACTATTAGGGGAATATATGCAGGGCACATACATCTAGTCTGAACATGTTCATAGTTGCCCATGCATGCAGAGCTATGCTATGAGGTAAGAACTAGAATTTCAAGCCATACGTAAGTGACATTGTTTGTGCTTAGAGACCATGCAGATATCCAAGTCTAGACACGGACATAATAGACTGTTACCCTCAAGCTATGTAGTCAGTGGATTTTCTCATCCCCTCTGCAATAGTAACTGCTGTATAGCGATTGTGTTAAGCTGTCTTAAATGATAAAGACCTTCAACTTATTGCCAAAGCCACACATCCAAATATCATGAGTTGGGTACTGCAAGAATCATGAAATTGGCTTGAAGGTCATAATGTGCTTTCTTCAAAAAAAAGTTTCAAATTATTATTACTTGCTTTCCAGATGCAGAGCCTTTGGGATACATTTGGGATCCATTTACAAACTTTGCTTGAAACCATGAGGGCTAAAAATTCCTGGTTTGTCTTAAATGAAAGGATTGCAATTCTGTCTGGTTCTTCTGTAGGGGGTGCCAAAGGGGTGAAGGTGCCAAAGGGGTAAAGAAGTTTCCTTTGGCACCCCTTTTCATATTATCATGTACCTGTGTAAAATCCAGCAAGAATGGGTCTTCAGAAAATGTTTTATGTATGTCACTTTTTTCAGCTGAAAGAGTCACATATGGTGAACTAGAGTAACACAATGATATTCAGGCTACTTAGTGACAAAAAAATGCAGAGAACTAAACTTCCAAATATTTTTCTGATTTCCCATGGAATTGTTTTTCCTTTCATTCAGGGTGGAAAAAAAAAAGATTTCCATATGTAAATGCCAGCTTGAGATACATCTGGATTACATCATGGAGACTCCATATAGTGGACTTGGCTCATTTGAGAGAGTCTTACCTTCATTTTGTGAAACATTTCCAAACAGCATCTTTCACTCCCTCTCACAGTTCCAGTTAATTATATCAACTTGAATGTTTGTTAAGTTTCTTTGAACACTGTTACCCTGTGACCTTAGCAAAAGGAGATTTCTGCCAGTTATATATACCATATGCTATGGAAAAGGAGGACAACACTGTTTTTCAGATGAGACATAAACCTGAATTCCTGGATACTAGAATGATTCTGTTTCCCAGTCACAGGCCTTTGTGAGGTCAGTGTATCTTCCTTGTAGCCAGTGACTACATAATCACAGCAGATGAGATTGAAAAAGACTGTTTGTTACTATTTTCAGGAAAAAAAATTGCCCAATGAAACCTGGAATTTTCCCATCAACTTCCATGTAAGTTCACTTCATTCAGCCAATGAAATCCTAAAAGCTATGTAATAAGGGATCCTTTGGCCTTCTTATTACATCTCTTACTTGTGGATACACTAATGTAAAACTAATCTTTTGAAAAATTTAGAAAGCTATGGTTAGAATGATGGTCTGGGAACAAACAGAATTCCCCTACTATTCTCCTCTCTTAAACTAGTTAAATGTAGAGGTACTTTCGATTTGCATTATAAAACATGAAAAGGTAATTAGACTCAAATTTAATACAAAAGGTAACATCATCATTTTACCATGTTCAGAAGCCTATTTTTGCCCACTCCCTATTGTCTGTGGATGGACAATCAGTAATAGCTCCCTTGCAACCTTTAGAGGACACTTCTCCACAAAGAAACCTGATTTCTGAATTTGATTTTGATGAGGCTGCTTAAACTATTTACTTTGGATTCTGTGGAAGCCAGGAATGCCTTAATCCAACATAGCATCCAGTTCAATCACTGGACTAACAAAGAATTTAGAAAAAAAGAAAGAAAGTGAGTAAGAGTATCTCCTTTGAGTATCTCCTTTGTGTGCTTATTTTTCTATTTCTTTGATACTGGAGTTTTTTGAAATTTCATCCAGAGTATGCTGTATTTGTTAGTGTTGATGGTTTTATCTCAGATTCATTTGTCTTTCATTTAATTTTGGATTTTAACAGGTCTTTATTAAAACCAATTTGAATATAGTGCCTTTCAAAAATCTGTATTTAGATACTTACAACAGCAATCTCTTTTGGGAATGAAAACCTTCCTATTAAAACAACAAAAAACCCCACCACTGCTTTATTACAGTACTTTCTAGCTATAATGATGGGTCTTGCCTTTTTATTTTAATGCTGATTTTTCAGATACTTACAACAGCGCACTTAACATATTCAGATGATTACTTAGACTTAGACAAACATATAATGAAGTCACTTACTAATTGTATATCTGATGATTATCACCACAAAGTCTAAGGGGAAAAAAATCAACGTGAAGTTATGTTTTGAGCTACATTTCTGTGTTAAAAGGGGATTTAAGTTCTGTACAATAAAAATAGTAAGCAATGTGTCAGTAATAGATCTTATTTCCTTTGAATATTTTCCTTGAAAAGATTGAGCTATTTTGTTGAAAAATAACCCATTTGTGTGCTATGGGCCAAATTCTCAGCTAGGCTGAATGGCTTATCCCCAGTTTATATTTTGTCTAATTGCAAAAAAAATTAATTATACAAATTTTGTGTTTGATTCTTGTTTCTCTAACACCAGTTTTACAATAGAGTAACTCCATTACCTTCAATTAGTAACTCCAGTAGTTAGCCTTTTTCTTCATTATGAGGGTCATACAAAAAGCTAAATCCATTACAAAAGTGAACATTAGGCATAAAAAATAATGGCATGTGCTCTAAGTTTTCTACTTTATACATGTGGCGTAGCTGTTAGAACAAATAAATTTAATGGAATTTGCATATCTTAGAAAAATTTACATGACTAGTTTAGAATGGTGAGTTTTCATCAAGCTCATTTCCCCAATGGAAACATCTAATTACACTCTTTACCAGTGCTTATTATCATTTAACTCTGAATTCCTTCTGGTCTTTTCAGGCCAACTTATCATACATTAACTTTTTGTGCAACTCATTCCATTTGGCCTGGCTCTGCAGTTCTCCTTTTAATCAACTTATCGATTTTTAAATATTGCTTATAGACATGTTTTCTATTTCTTGCCTTTGTATATCATTTTCCTGCTGCTTTTATTTTTTCACTTTTACTATGCAGCCACTTTGTTTTACCCTACAAAGCAGGTGTGGCTAACATGTTGTATGAGCGCTACCAGTGGCTAAGGACTCGTGTGTGTGTGGCAGCCAGCAGATTTGGGAGCAGGCAGGCAGCGCAGTGGCAGATAGGGCAGGGAGCGGAAAGTGGAGTGGCAGCTTGGGTAGGGAGCACAGGCCAGAAAGCAAAGCAGAAGATCAGGCAGTAGGAAGAGATTGGAGTGGCACTCAGGGATGGGCCAGGGCTGAATTTGTGGTGTACCTGTAAAATACTTTGAGCTATAGATTGGAGAATGCTCAATAAAATATGGCAAAGCTGTGCTTCCATTTATAATAGTTTAAACTAGATCAAAGAAACAAGTAACAGACATCAAAATATAGGGAGCTAGAAAGATAATAATAGCATGACAATCAACTTGCAAAGTTTCTGAGACTGACCAGTAGCATTTCTGGTAGATACGAACTAGAAGTCTACCCTTTCAACCTTATTTACACTGAGTGCATGTACACATGAATGTTAATGTGCTGCAATAAATTCCAGTGCAGTTTGCACTGAAGCTTATTGCTCCCAGGTGCAGTGTTTACACATGCACCTAGAACCACAGGACATTGAGTGGGAGGTGGCACAGCCCTGGTTGGCAGGGGTTCCTGGAGGTCAGCCTCCCAGCTGGGGCTGTGCTGACTCAGCTCAATGTGTTGCAGAGGGGCTGGCTGGGGCACAAGGTGCTATGGTGTGGGGCTAGCCAGCAGGCAACCCCTGCACTAAAGCACCATTTTGCCCTAGCCAGTTCCACCAGCATCTATATGTGCATTGTGGCAGGGTAAATAATTCTGCCATAGGATAGTCCTGTATCAAGCAGTACTAACCTATGGAAGAGTTAATTAGTTAACTCTGGCCTAATGACTCTACATGTGTAGACCAGTGATGCTTTAGTGTGGACTTAATTAAGCAACTTCACAGTAAGCATCCCGCATACATGTGCCCACTGTTTCTGATCTCCCATTAATTTAAGAGCAGTCTTGTTCTCTTTGTATAGCCTGTTTCTCGTCCTTCAATCACCAGTCATTACTCATGTAACTCATTAATAGTAATCAGAACTAGTTGAAATATCTGCTTTTTGGAATAAAAGGAAATCTGCCAAAAAATACAAGTTTCAGTATTTTGACTTCTGTGTTTTATAAAAGAGAAGAACATTTCAATAAAAAGCAGTCACTTAATGTGGGAGAAAATGTTTAGTCAAAAACCAATTGTTCATCAGTAAAAAGGTTTGAGGGAAAGAAATGTTGACACCTCTAAAGACTAACTCTGAAAGAAATGTTGACACCTCTAAAGATAGCTATGTAGTGGTGGAAAGAAGTGTAATATGAATCTTTAAGTCAGATGATAGCAATATCCAAGACTACAGTATGAAGAAAGGGAGACCCCTGATCAGCAGTTATGGGGGCATCTGCAAAGATGGTTGTTGAGTTAAACTGACAGGAAATGGATGCTATAGACTAGGTATACTGAGGTTCAGGTTTTTAATTTGGTGTTTAATTGGCTTTAGATTTAATTGGCAAGTAAATTTGGAGTGTTATTACAATTTTAAAAATACAGTATGAGGGAGCAGAGAGTGAGCACAGATTTTTTTTTTCTCCAGTGAAAAAAGAGAGCTGCCTTTCCTGGCTCTGGATATGGGAGGGCTAGGAGGACAAGGTAGCACACTCTTCACCCCGATATTTGTCTCATTTTGGCTAGTGTTGTGAAAAATCTTCCACTCTTTTTCAGTCTGCCTGCACCATTAGATAGTGTAGTACTTAGCAACATAATGGGTGCATCTACAAATTCATTAATGTAACGTGGTTACTGTGGATTTATTTAGAACTTGTATAATCAACACCTTTTTGTATAACCATTAACCAACACTGCTGAGCACCTTTCTAGTGATGCTACTGCGCAGTATCCTAATAATACTGCACAGTAGTGCTGGTTACTGTGCATTTAGTTAGTTATTTATGCTCATGTAGACATTAATGCTCATGTAGATATGCCCAGTGTTCCTGAATCCATTGAATTCCCTTTAACTGCAACATTGTAAGCAAGATGTACTTTTGAACATGTTTACCATATATAAAAAGATGATCCTAAAATGATATCAAGTTGCTGTTATTTATTGAATATTTATTTACTCTATTAGATAATGAAAAAATATTCTGAAACAATGTCATCAAGCAATAAGTATCACTCTTTAAAACAATAACTAGTTCACTGGACAGTATAAAATTTAAAGAATTTTTTTAAAATGAAAAAAATATCCACACTCAATTTTAGTGCTAGTGAAATGTTCTATGTTGACAATCCTAGAAATAGAAATGTGCATGTTCCAAAAATTCTTCTGTTAAAAATGTACTATTATGGAGAAAGCCAGTGCACATGTACAACTTTCATCCATCATTAGCTCTTTTTGGAGGGTTCAGTAGGACTTACACAACAATATGTCTTGTGCTAACAATCTATATGGTTGAATTTTGAATCTGAAATGTAGGTAAAGAACAAAAAATGGCAACACAGTACTCTTCAGACCACCATATTAGTGGGTCCTAATTTTAACAAAGCCAAAATTTATACGTGAAAGGCAAGGTAATTTTCAATATCAATTCAATCCTTAACCTTTCTAGTAAGAGTGTCTCATTCAATTAATTCAGGACAATAATGTATAAACACTTTTGCCAAAGACTAGACTGAAAACATTTGTGAATCCAAATAACTGACAAGTGCTAATGACTTTCCACTGGAAAGTGGACTAAGATTGTAGATAAATTCCTGATGCTACTGAAGTCAATGGCAAAACACCACTTTGCTTTAGAGGACCAGTCTATCACCCCTTAAATGTAATGAATATAGTGCAATGTTAATGTCGCAGAGCACTTAGGTGCCCTGCTCCTTTAAAGAGGGGAAACTGCTAGGGAAAGAGCCCTAGCAGTGAGTAAGGAGCCCCAGCTGCTGGTTACCAGGGCAACCAGAGTGAGCTAGTAGCCCACACCTGCCAGCAGTCAGCTGACTGGAAGGGGGAGGAGCTGGCTCACATATAAACCCCAGGGCTGAGGTCAAGGTACAGTTCCCTGCCAGCACTGAAGGGAGAAGGAGCTCTCTCAGAGCAAGCAGAGGGGAGAGCCCTGACTGTAGGTACAGCCCCAAGACTGGTGAAGGACAGAGCACCCCTAGTGTGGCTTGAATAATGTTATAGCTGGGTGTTTAGAATTTATGTTATAGCCCAGGGGCTCATGTTTTGTTTGTTGTTTAAGACCGGTGGTTTGGGTGAGGCTATTAGGGGATAGAGGAGGCCTCATAGGGAACCCACGGCAGCGTGGGGACCCCAGCACCAGAGAGGGTACAACATTGGGGTGCACCAACCCCGGTGCCAGAGAGGGTGCAGTACTTTGCAGGGCCATGGAGAGCCCGAGTGCCAGCAAAGGCACGGAGTGAGACAGGGCTGCGGAGAGCCCGAGAAGGACCAGGGGGCCCGGACTGAAGTACATCAGTTCCATCTGCAAGGCTTGGGGTGTGGTAAAGGGGTGGTTGGAGCCACGCATAGCCCATAAGGCTAGGGTGCCCCAAAATACCCATTGCAGAATAGGACCCACAAGGGGTCCAGGAGTCCATAGAATCAGATATTACAGCAAACCATGTCCAAGAGGACATAAAGGCAGCCTCCCATATATATATTCTCTGTCAAAGACATGGTGGGCGAAAATCAAGCGTGCCCATTTGGCCAACTTGGCATGGTAAGGAGGCCTTGGGGAGATCACAGCCATCCTGTAGGACCCCGTGTTGTGACAGTTAAATATAGTGTAATGTCAAAACACAACTAAACTTTCTAACAGTAAAGGCCAATACTCTTGTAGTAAATGCTGACTGATAAATAGATTGTCCCTAATATAACGGAATATCCAGTTTAAAATATAATGTAAATGTTGCTCAGTTATAAAAATAACTTTTAAGGGATGTTCTAAATATTTGCTGGATGTGCAATTAGTTCTAATATGCCAAATTTTCACCTATTTTAAATACTCTGCACTTACCTGAAGAGGTTTTAGCTTGATATGCTTTTTAAGGAATCGGAGGTGATAAAATATAGTACTGAATTGTACTTTAGGTATATATTGTGTAGCTCTATGTAGCTTGAAAATAAAATGCAAATTGTATATAAAAGATTATTTTATGCTATAAGCATTGGCAGTTTATACAGAGACTACATCCACACAATGGGCTGTGATTTGGAGTGATCCCTAAAGGGGATATTTAGAGCAGTTATGAGCTATAGAAATCAGCTGTATGTTGCAAGAGAGGGGAGGACAGTAGGGATACAGACCTAGCATGAAAGTCCAGGATGTCCACCTAGATGGCTTTGGTTATTTAAGGCCTTATTACACATTAATTTTAAATAGCTCCTGGAGCTCTTAACCTCTGGATAGTAACACCTGAATCTAGTTTTAAGTACACTTTAGGAGACTTAAAAGGCAGGTTTATCTCTGATCTATGTTACCTATCTCATGTTCTATTAATGTGTAGCCACTTCCTATAGATGAGCCACCCAAATGGCAGTCTTCCAGCATCCCAGGATACGGTGTCCCCTCTCCTATCCTCCTGTTGTGTGGACAGACTTTCCACCCGCTAAACACTAGTGCTCAGGGGACAGTTCTGGCATCAAGCAAAAATCCCCTCTGATTCCAGGGATATGACCTTCCCAAACCAGGGGTGCAAACAGTCTGAAAACAGTTTGTAGAGCATATGCCAACTAGCCAGGTTACAGGGAATACACACCTGCAGGAGTAGGGTCTAGTGGGGTAGGCAGGGAAAAGGGTAGGAGGTTGGATTGGAGTCCCTATGAGCTTGGGCTTCCTTCCTAAAGAAGAGGCAGTAACTCCTCCAAAAGTGCCTCCCCCCACTGCTCCCACCTCCCAGGCACTCTGGGAAGCATGACCAGCACCCCTCATACCCACATCCCAATTTATTAAAACATGAGACCTTCTTTAATTTACTCGTTCTTTCTTATTTCTTCCTCTCTTTCTTTCTTTCTTTTTAAAGTCTTTTTATTTGATACTTCAGCATCTGACTTTCTTCATTCCACTATATTCCTTCACCCCCATTTCATTACCCACCCCTATTATAGGTGGAGGGAGAAATATCATTTGGGGGGACTGAGTGTTTGCGCACTTGTGTGCACATGTATGCATGCCTCCAGCAGGTAAGTCTGTCATGGGGAAGGGTTGTGGGGGCAGGGTGCAGATCAAGGTCCCCACAGTAAGGAAGGGAGTGGGGTAGGGGCTGGGGTGAATGGGGCCCTAGGGCAGGTCGTGGGATGCTCAGAGCCCAGGCAGCTCATCCTGCACAGGGTGTGCACAGGGGGCTCTTGCTGCTGTGCACACCCTGGCAGAGGTCTGGGGGGCATGTGCCCCACCAGTCTATGCACGGGGCAAAGGCGGGCTGGGCTCTGTGCTCCACTGCCTCTGCCCCAAGAGGTGTGTGATGCCATGTGTCTGCCGCCACTGGACAGGCAGGGGATGGGGCTCAGCTCAGTAGTGGTGGCTGTCCTGGCTCACCAACCCTATAGTGGTAAGTCACATCTGCAGCTCCTAATCTGACTCCTGCTTGCCAGCCCTTTAGTGGCAAGTCACAGATGTGCTCGTGGGGGACAGTCAGAGGTGTTTTTGGCCTTAAGGTGGGACTGCTTCATACTCCAGCTACAGCTGGAAAACTCAGAACTGTTAAGGTTCATGTTTATTAATACAAATGCATACATAGAGGAAAATTTTCCAATCAATGTCCACTTTAGTAGTAGCAAAAGTAAAATAATTATTTTTCTGTTAGACTAAAAAACCTTTTACATAAATAATTTGTAGCTAAGAGTGAAAATATAATTGTCCTATACTGCTGGTAAGCAATGTGGGGGTTGAGATGGTGCTAGGTGCTAAGGAGCACTGTTGACAGCCCAGAGCTGACAAGTTTGAGGCCACAGTACAAGTTCTCATGACATGGCCATGTCAGATCCCAATGAAACAAGTTCTGCTAAATACCTTGTCACAAGGACATGAAAAAGGAAAGGAGGGTTAATAATGGACCTTGGCTATAAATTATAAATACATTCTTGCATATATCAGCATAAGTTGGGTTAATGCATGTAGTGTGTGTGGGTGTGTGTAATATTTTTAAAGCACAAAGATATTAAACATGAAGAAATCAAACATGTTTTCAGAGCAACCAAAACTGATGCACAATGTTCAGATATATGTTTAACCATATTACTGTAAATGGCTGAGGGCTGCTTGACTTGGGGAGCATCCTTTCAGTTGCTTTATACTTTTCCATATATGTATATAGTTTAAATTCAGCAGGGCCAAGAGATCATCTAGTTCAGTGTTGTTCAAACTTCAGCCCAGGAGCTGGAGCTGGCTCATGGAGCCATGTTATCCAGGCTCTAAGACTCCCCGTGAGTCCAGAAATTGGTGGCAGGGGGTGGCTCGCAGAGTCTCAACAATTAATGCTACCACCACTCTGCTACCACCAAATATTTAGACCCAGTGGGAACCCGGAGTGTGGATGATATGGCCCCAGATCTGGCGCACAGGCCTGGGTCAGATCATGGGGTCATGCCAGCGCACTGGACTGCACCTGTGAACCAATCCCATGTGCTGACCTCATTCTCCCTTTAAAGAAAAGGGTATTTGCAAATGCTGAATTTTCATGTGAATGTTCAGAATGCTGAGTTGAGAAAAACAGGGTGAGACTCTCTTTGAAGTATGAGGGAAACCAGGGGAAGTTGGGCTGCAAGACAAGAAAAGACAACACACTAAGGAGAGAGTATTTTAATGTTTTGAAGGGGATAAAACTAAACTGATCCACAGAAAAGGATACAATTTTAAAAAGGATGAAATTGAAAGCAAGGACACAGTTCATGCAAAGATTTTTCAAGTAAATAGCATTAAACATATGGAATATATTATCAAAGGCATAAATATGTTTAACAGAGAAATAGCTGAGTGTCTTAAAATCTTACAATAAAAAGATGATATAGACACAAGGAGAAAAGAAAACAGAAATGTGACCTGATTTTTCAGATTCTTCTTCATAATCTTTTTTCTTGCTCTTTACCCTACTTTATAGCTACCTGTGTATCTGTCATCTAATATAACATGATTATTTGTAAAAGGAAACCTTTTAAAGCTATGTAACAGAACCCCCCCCTTTCTTGAAAAACGGTTCTTAAACAAAACTAGAGTGAAGAAAAATACCAGAGATTAATTGTTCTTACTGAAACAGTAAAGGGACGAAGAGTGAGAAAGCTTGTTCAGTGGTTGCTTTTTTAAAATGGATTAAACATTAAATGGATTCTGTAGGTGCTGGATTAGAAAATTGAAACTGAATTTATTTTTACACTGAAGAAGAGAAAGATGCTCTCTGTACTGGGTGACAAAATACTCTTTTGTAGTGATCCCTACCAAAAACTAGACAACACTAAGGTTGCTTATGTGCTGCAAGCACTGCATATCATGTAAAGTAACTTAGTCAACCTTTGTTTCTCTGTCTGTACTTACCTGTTAATCTTTTTGTTTTAAATTTGTGCAGTGCCTAGCACACTGGGGTCCTGGTTCATGTGTAACACTCCGAGGCACCACTGTAATTTAAATAATAATAAATAATAGGCAGGGAATCCTTATTAGGCCATTGGTTCTCTAAAGCAGTCTGAGTAATGACTCATGTTGTCTTTTGTGGCACCCCTAAATCACAGATAACATGCAACAGCACAATGAACTGTAATGTGGGGCCAACACTGTATTTAATTCCCATGTACAGTGGCAACTATCTTCACTGTAAACATTATTTTAACCTGGGAGGGAAAAAACCTGTGATAGTCTTCTGCTGTGAAACTAAAAGCAATACCAATAGCTACCAACTAAGCAAAAGCATAGATGAAAGAAATATTTTATGTTTTTTTGATTCCTTTGCTAGAACAAATGTAACAAGCATTTTAATGCAGGCTTGGCTCCAGAGCTGTGGATGCCTTGACTCTCCTAACATACCACTGTAGTGCCACCTAGTGCTCAACAAGAACTGTCTTATAAATTGTTCAGAAAGTAGCTCAGGAAAGTTTCAGTTTCAGCTCTTGAAAGTGTAAATGAATTAGTAATAATTCCATTATTACTCTGGAAATTAATATTTTATTTTTAAAATACTTGAGATGTCTGACACTGGAAATCAAGTTCCCTCTGCTTATCCCTCACGACAAGCCTCATACAGGATGAATGAATGGTGTTGACCGACTGAATGAATGAATGGTGTCAGCTGAACGAGAGGAAATAGACCACATGACTACAAGTGGTGAAAAAAGACCACTTGAATAAAATACCCAGAAAAAAATTCTAAAATCTATTAGATAGATAATTTTGGACTGCATGAACCTGTAACTGCAGAAACAAGCAACCAGCAAATATAGTGCATTTAACTGATACCTCTTAAACATCAACTAGTATGACAGAGCTCCAACTCCTCTAATAGTTTTTTCCACTTGGCCCACTGAAACTGTCAACTTGAATTTCAGCTGGCATAAACTGGGGAAAGACTTTAAGATGATAATAAGAAACAGCATAGTGAAAAAAAAGTTTAAAATACTATTTTATTTACTCAAATCCAAGATGTTTCTACCCTCCCCCCCGCCACCATTTAACATGGGGAAAAAGGCCTCGCACCTTGATTAAAGTTAGAGGCAGTGTGTGTGTGTGTGGGGGGGGGTGACAGGCAGCTGCTGCAGTTGCCCCCACCCCCTCACTACCTCTGCCTTCCTGCCTGCCCCCCCCAGACACTTACTCTTGCTCAGGTTCTAGCTTGGTTATGGCTTCTCTCCAGCTTACGGCATAGAGCACATGCTTGCTCCAGTCTAGCACAGTAACATCTATTGCATGGGCAGCAGCTCTGGCCAGGCTCCAGAACCTGGTCTGGAGCTTTCATGTCCTCTCCTGCTAAACCCACTGCTTGCCTCCCATACCTGCTGCTTGCCACTGCTTTCCCTGCTATAGCAGTGACAGGCATGAATTTAACACAACACTCCAAAAATTAGATTTTATAAATGGAAAATTATAAATATTTTGTAAGTTTTTCAAATATAGAATATAATTATTGGGAAGGTTGTCTTAAATTCAGACTCATCTTGGATATGGATAAATACGGTATATGCAACTTAACAGATTGCATAATATTCTTGTATATTTAGACAAACATTTTAAAATAAATATATATTATTTCAAGTTGATAAAATGTTAGGAAAGTTCTTTGGTTTTCTAGGATTTACTAAACATAGAATAATATAAATATGATGTGTAAAGGAAAATCTCCTAAACTTCTGAAGATACCAAATGAGCCTTAGACTCCTATTACTCATTGTCAGGGACTCAAGACTAATTAGATTAATTTGGCTTCCCAAATGATAGGAGTATATGAGACAAAATTTACATATTAGATACTCATCTGGCTTTTTTTTAGAGTTATCCAGCTATTTAACCACATTCAGAAATTGTGTTAGTTATCAGAAAAGAATTCAAATGTTGTGTTCCATGGCTTTGTGTGTGCGTGCGTGTGGGTGTGTCGGGGGGGAGGAGGGCGTAAAAGTATGGGGACATTTATCTACCCATATTCCTGTGAGTTAGCTTTGTGCTCTTCAGGGAGACTACTCTCTCAACATATGAAACCATATTATCCAAAGCAGAAAGATATGGTTGATTTCTGATTAGGTTTATTCAGAATAGCCTTCAATATATTTAAGTGACTTCAATGTTTCCTTACAGGGAAAAGTAGAATAATCATTTATCAATGATGCAAGGTTAAATATATCAAGATCTTGACCAGATAAAGACAAATCCCATGTATGGGTCTTTAATTTTGTCATGCTCCATGGGGGGGAGGGAGGGGTTACTTTTCTTTCCTAGAATGAGATTACCTTCAGTGGTGAAAAGGATAAACTAAACAGGTAAATTTATTAGAATGAATGTTTTAATAAAGTACTTTGTTGGCTTTCCACCATGTTTGGACTGGCATCCCTTGTAATGAAGATTATCTTAAATGAAGTCAAAACAAAAAGCAGATTGGGTTTAAGTTATTGAAACTACAAACTGTGAGGGCAGTCTATATTGTGGTTCAATAACAAATACTAATATGTTTCAGGTAGCTAACTTGGTTTCTAATATAAATTAATCACTCTCTAATTTGGAAATACCAGTTGTTTTTACCTTTCCCCCCATTCTTAAATGTAGTTTTAAACCCTTGTGGAATAGGATACTTGTCTGAAATGTAATATTTTGCCAAAGGTACAAGTCAAACAAAGAAGACAGATTAAGTGTAAATTCTAAAGAATTAACTAGTATTCCGTTTAACAACTCAATTCTCAAATTATCAATGAGTCATCCCTGCCAACCTGAAAGGATTTTGTAAATCTAGATGTCTTCTAAAACCATATATCATATTAATTTTTAATATATTTCAATGTAATCAGTCATAATACAATGGAAAATTCATTGAATATAAATTAATCCATGTGGAGTTCATTTCTTAAGAGGAAGATTCATGAGGAGGCTGCACTCTAAATTTAAAAGTAGCTTAAGAATGAAATAATCAATTTTGCATATGGACAAAAATCAAAGTATTTCATACTTTACAGACATAGTAACTTGGAATCTGATCTTGCGCTTTCTGAAGTTATGAGACTTTTGTCACTGACTTCAGTGGGAAAGGAAGCAAGTCCTTAATTCTGATATTCAGTTTTATAGTTTTAATAACATTTACTATTCTAATATGCTCTACAACAAAAAAGTCCATACTTAGAGCTTGATCCTGTACTCCTTGAGGGTAAAAACTCTTTGCCTTAAAAGAGGCCAACTAGCTGTGCAAGTAGTTTAGGATCTGGTCACTATATCTGTTATATAGATATAGTGGCCAGATATTTATGAGCATAACAATTCTTTAATCATTTAAGCCAAAACATAGTCATGTGTCATTCATATGCAATATTGTTGTTTCATTTAAGTTTCTGGGGATACACCATTAAAGATGCAGTCTTATACAACCAGTGTCTCATTTACAGATCCCACATCTAGAACTCACCCAAGGCTGGGTATATCACATTACACACATGGAGAAAGAGAGAGGACTTTTTTACTCCAGTCTTTTCCTTTTAGGACTAGATTAATTTATACCAGTTTTATCTAATATAATTTGTTGAACCAAGTTTCATCTTGTACCATAGGATCTAGAATATTAATTCTATATAGCTTCTCAAAAATCCCTATATTATTTACAATGCATCTGGGATACACAATTCAATAGTGCTGTATTTCAGAAGAGTAGTTATTTCAAGTTTAAATGGTAGTTTACTTACGTTTAAGCTTCTCCCCAAGACTTGCATAATGCAGTGGGTTTTAAACTTCCTATAGTTATGGAACTCTTTCACATCACTTCTGCTGGTGCAAAACCCCAGCCTGAAGACTGACCTCCAATTTCTCTGTGGAACTGCTAATGACAAAACATGGAACCCCAGCATTTTATGGAACGCAGTTTGCAAACCACTGGCATCATGAACAAAATAACAAAGATGCAAAATGGTTCTTTAGTTCAAATTGCATTTAATTTGTCTCATAAATCTCCATGAGCAGGCAGAACTGTATTTTCAAACTGAAAGAGAGCACAGAAGCCATGGGAATGTTCATACATTTTCTCTTTCCAAAAATTCTAAGGTGGGAAACATCACATATTAAATGTGTGCTTTTTCCAAAGATTTCAAGAGTATTTAATTCATTATGCTTTCTCTATTCTGCCATATATAATTCTCCTTCCTAAAAATGGACACTGTAACATTTTTTAGAATACTTACTAAAAGCATTTTACAATTGATATTTATGGAGGCTGGGGTTTTTTTTCCCTTTCCAGTGGTGTTCAATGAAGGTTTACTGACTATGAAACATTTTTATTGTCATAATATAATACTGTTGGGCAGAAGAAGTTTCAACACCATTTAGGCCAAAGCTGGCAAGACACGGGGGTTTCAGCCATAAACTCGTCATTGGTTTCTTGGGAACTATGAAAAACTATACAATTAAGAAGCTTTATTTGCAAGGAAAAGCATAAAAATGGAAGAGATGGGATTCTATTTTTATATGGCAATTAGATTAGCACTGTATATTAAGTTACTGTGTTATATTGTGGTGTCTCAACATCAGCACCCTAAGACGATTATCCAGCAAGCTTCTGCTGATGCTTCTTATTCACATAAGTACTCTCATGGAACGAAAAATTAAAACTGCATGAAAATGTTTTCCAAGGAAAAAAGTGTTTCAACAACAAAAAAATCTTTCTTTTCTGTACTTTACAAGTTTCAACATCTTTGGGTATGTACAGAAGTTGCTTTTTGCCATTTAAAGTGTTTTATTGGCACAACTTAACAGAAGTGCACAGCTTTACCATTACAGCACTTTAAAAATGGGTATAGCACTTTAAATTAACATTTGTTAATGGAGGTATTAAAATTGAAGCAATGTATTTTACAGCACTTCAGCAACCTACAGTGCTTTAAATAACTTGTGTATGCTGGTCAAATTTCTGACCAGTGGAAAAGCCCCAGGAGGCTATAGAACACCTCCTGCCTCCTAGCCTGGAAAGTGCAGGGAGGCTCAGAGGTCACTCCCATCGCACCAAACACTGCACTTTTGTTATGTTTAAGACTACCGTAATTTTATGGTGCTATAAAAAGTGCTTTAAATTATAGCGCTGTAAAACATGCATGGACCACTTCTGTACACAGCTTTTGAAAACCAAAACTACTGTATTTACTTCATTAGATGAGGGTTTTTTCCCAATTTAGCATGAGGAAAAATGCCCCTCACCTTACAATGGAGTATGAGGAGATGGGGAGCAGGGAGCTGCTGCAGCTCTGGTGCCAGCCAGGAGCTGGAGCCTGAGCCACAGATGCCACCTGCCTTCTACTGTCTCTGAAAACCCCACCACTCTTCCCTCTAGCCCCCAGTCTCCCCTCTGCACTGCTTCTCTCCCTCTGCTACACTCCTCCTTATTTTTGCTCCATGCTGGCAGGCTCTGTCCTTGTTGCAGCCTGGAGCATGGAACATGTGTTTGCTGCCTAGCTCTGTAACACTACTGCTGGCTCTGTGGCACTACTACAGGGCCAGGCTGGAGCCATGCTTAGTGCCTCCAGCTGCAGCAGGCATGGAGCCTGCCTATGAGGAGCAAATGTAAGTGGGAGGGGTGGAGGAGCAGGTTGGTGGGTGTGGAGACTTTGGGGAGGGGGAGACAGGAGAAAGTGGGGCAAGGACCTGAGGCTGCAGGGGGCAGAAGCAGCATGGAGGAGGGAAGATGGAGGGGCAGGGGAAAGGAGATTGGGGCAGTTTGAGTCCTTACTGCCCCAACTGCCTGCCCTATCATGTGCTCCCCTGTCACCTGTCCCCCTCCTGCCTATTCCCTACTGCCCTTCCCCACCACTACTCAGATTATTTTTTTGGTCTTATCTTTTCTTCTGTAGTGCCGCTACCTTGTGCTTGACCTAAGACTAATATAGCTAACCAACTTAGAGAATATATAGAGAAAATAATGAAACCAGGTGAGAGAAGGGATGAGACTATACAGAAAAAGAGCTATTAAGATACAAAAGCAAAAGGGCTACTTTGACTATAAACAGACATCCCATTTGGTGTGCGATTTAGTGTCCCAGGATTTGACTCAGGACATTTGTCTTGAACATGTCATCCTTCCAAGCTGCATTGCTACTGTTTTGCCAGTAGGTAGTCAGCAAAAGTACACAGCCTGACTGGCTTGTGCCTGGAATGAATTGCAGTAACCATACAGACATATAACACAACATCCTGGGAAAAGGCATTAGTGTATTTTATCCAGCATACTTCAGAGGGACTTGAAGCAGGATAATGGATGTAGACATCTGAATGATCATCTGTATGATCCTGGGACCTCAGTGTTGGCTTTGTTTCCATCTTCACAAAAAAAATCAAGCAACCAAAACAAACGATGACTAAAACTAACATAAATAACAAAGGAAGTGATGAAACTCATGATAAACAAAGAGTGTTTCAGAAAGCTTTTGACAAACTTGAATAAATTTAAGTAGTGAGGCCTGATGGAAGTCAGCCAGACTGTGGAAGGAATTAGCTAATGAAATCTCAGAGCCACTGGCAAAAATGTTTGCAAGCTCATGAATGACAAGCAAGTCCAAGAGTGCCCTTCTTTGAGGAGGACCCTGGGAACTACAGTCTGGTCCACCTTACTTGCAGCTGACCTTGCCTGTGAAGACTGAGATGAAAAAGGCATTAAGTACTTCAGCCTTTTTTGCATCCTCTGTCCCTTGGTTGCCTCCCCCATTCAGTAAAGGACCCACACTTTCCCTGATCTTCCTTTTGCTACTGTCATCCTTGTAGAAACCCTTCTTGTTACCCTTCATATCCCTTGCTAGCTGCAACTCCAACTGCACTATGGCCTTCCTGACTTCATTCCTGCATGCCTGAGCAATACTCTTATACTTCTCCCTAGTTATTTGTCCAAGTTTCCACTTCTTATAAGCTTCCTTTTTGTGATTTAGTTTACTGAAGAGTTCCTTACTAAGCCAAGCTGGTCTTCTGCCATACTTGCTGGTCTTCTGCCATACTTGCTAGTCTTCCTGCACATCAGGATGGTTTGTTTCTGAACTCTCCGTAAGGCTTCTTTAAAGTACAGCCAGCTCTCCTGGACTCCTCTCCCCCTCAGACTGGCTTCCCAGGGGATCCTGCCCATGAGTAGGATGAATTCCATGCTGGAAAAAGATGAATGTAAGGTTCTACACACAAGGGGAAAAACTATATGCACAAATATAGAATGGAGGATAAAGTTGTAGCAATGGAAGTTTAGGTTGGATATTAGGAAGAACTCTCTCACTAGGAGGGTAATGAAGCACTAGAATGGGTTACCTAGAGAGATGGTGGAATCTCCATCCTTGGAGGTTTTTAAAGCCTGGCTTGACAAAGCCCTGACTGGCTTGATCTAGTTGGGGCTGGTCCAGCTTTGAGCAGTTTTGATTGGTGGAGCCCATCCATCAATCAGGAGGCAGCAAGAGAAATAACATCACACCCCTTTCCTGAGGGGAAGAGGAGAAGAGCTTCCCCAGATCTGATTGAAGACTGCAAACTGTCAGATCCAAAAGACTTCAGGGGCGGAGCCCTGGAGCATATAAGCGGAGCTGCATGCCCAGCATGAGGGGCAGATGCATTGGGGACAGAGAAGAGAGAAGAGTGGGGCTTAGAAAAGCTGATGAGTGCTGCTCAGCAGGACAAAGCAGTCACCTAGGAAGAGCCCCTGAAGACTTCTATCAGCAGGGAGCATGGCACAGCACCAGCGCTTAGGCTCTCGGTGCGCAGCATGGTGCATGGCGTCCAGACCCTGGGAGCTGTGCGAGGCAGCTCAGGTCTGCAACCTCTTCCCGCAGCCAGAGACACGGTGCACATGCCGGTGCATGGAGCAGGATCTTTGGAGCCCCTGGAGTAGCTTAGGTCTTCAACCCCCAGAATTAGGCTGGGAGCTCAGTGCAGGAGGTGCTGCACGGAGAGTGAAAGACCCTGGGAGCTGCTTGAGGTGGCTTGGGTCTACAGCTGCTGATACAGGGCAGCAGCTCAGTGCAGACGTTGCTGCCCAGAGGGTCTGGGAACAGACTGAGCCCCAGTGCTGCACAAGGCTGTCCAGGCCTCCAACCCCTAGCACAAGGCAAAGTTCCCACTACACACAGTGTTGCATGTGGCCCTAAGCCAGGATGGCAGCAGCAGAGCCAGGCAGCAGGAAAACCTGGCGGGGAACAGAGCTTGACCTGGAGAATAAGAGCAACCTTCTGGGACTGTGAAGTAGTAAGTTACCTTGGAGAGAGGGTCCCCACAGGGGAGGGACCCCCCCCGAGGGTTGCGAAAGGATACCACATGAGCTACTCCTGGGTGATAGCGGGGGAGTTTAGGAGTCTTTGGGGTCTTCCTCTTCTTCTTCTTTCCCCCCACCTCCTTTCCTGTAGTGGTACCTTGGGAGTGGGGCCCCTGCCCTTCAAGGGCACCCAGGTAGTCTAAGGACTGCTGATTATATTTGTGGACTGTGCCTTACAGTTTATGTGAATAATTTGAAGTAATGGTTTGTATATGAATAGAGTTATAAGGTTGCCCAATCAATATCCTTTGGTCTGGTTTGTTCTATTGTTCATCTGTATTTTAAATGATAACTGGGTGTGTGTATCTATCTATCTATATAGAGAGAGATATTATAGGGTTTATTGTTTTGTAGATTTGTACATATGTATATAATCTATGTCCTTACCCTTTTAAGGTTTTTTGTAATAATAAATCTGTATATAGTTAAGTAACTGATTGACTGGACCTGACTCTATAGGAGATGGAGGTGGCCACTGAGCTGTTGTGTCCCTCCACAGCACACTGCCTTGCCAATAATTCCCTCAATTGGAGAGGGAAGTACAAACCCATGTACACTCGGGCTACAATAGGTTCAAACCCTCAGCCTAAATTTGGCAGAATAGATTGAATCTGAAGCCATCCTAAGGCTTCAAAATCTTTGATCAGTTATTTTAAAAAAATCACCTCTACTTTTCTTGGTTTAGATTGGAACTAAATGTGGAATTATGGATATAACTTGTGAGCAGTGCTAAATTTGCTTTGGATATAAATAATTTGTGATGTCAATATTTCTATGTAATAGTTGGTAATATTTAAGAAATTTGAAGAATAGTCTATGGTGATTGTGCTTTAGAGAAAATATCTGTTTAAGCCACCATACTTGTCTCCTTGGACTTTCATGAAGCATGACTTCAAGGCATTGGTCCTCAACCTTTTAGCCCTGTAGGCTGGAGAGGTGGTGTTAGATCCATCCGTGGACTGAATTTATTTGGCAAGTCCAATCTGGCAGGTAGGATGGGTACAGCAGGGGACCTAATTCAGCTGCAGAGGGTATGTCAGGCCTAGTCTTGATTTAGCTATGTGGTAATGCCCCAGCCCAATCCAGTCATATGACATCAGCCTGGGCCTGATTAGGTCAAACAGAGCAGGCCTGTCCCAGCCATGTTCCAGCTGCATTGCATTCACCTGGCATGGACCTGATCTGGCCATGGGGAAATGTCCTGGCCCTGATCTGGCCATGTAGCAACCAAGGTTAGCCTGGGAAGAGCTGAGAATAATAGTATTTTGTAAGTGCATGTGGGTTGGATTAAAGTTGTCTCCTCTACAGCCATCATTACTCAAGAACTTTCAGCAAGTATGGAATATAGCAGCACATATAGCTATTGATAATCTCTACACTCACTTCCCACTGGGTATATCTACAAGTGCAGTTGATGCAGGACCAGTTTACTTGTGAGTAAACTACTCATGAGTAAACATTAATAGGCAGGCATCCCCCAAGGTCTGGAACAGCCTGCCATCAGAGGTGGTTCAAGCAGCTACATTGAATGCCTTCAAGAATAATTTGGATGCTTATTTTGCTGGGATCCTAAGACCCCAGCTGACTTCCTGCCGTTCGGGTGTGGGGCTGGACTCAATGATCTTCCAAGGTCCCTTCCAGCCCTAATGTCTATGAAATCTGTGAAATCTATGAAATCTATACATGCAGGGAAGCAGGAGCAGAATGCTGCTCATGGCAGCAAACTGCTCCCACTTCGTGGGGCCCTGCAATGGGACACTGCCATCACCAGGAGGAACTGGAGGCTTGGCTAGAGCTGCCTGTAGCTGGGGACCATCTTGAAAAGGCAACTCCACTCCCTGGCCCGCTGTGTTTCTGGTCAACAGCAGGTGCAGAGCATGGAAGCAGCATGCAGAAGCTGTCTCACCACAACCTCTGCCTCCCCATGCTATGGCTGCTCCAGCCCCTGCCCCTGGCAGCTATGCCCAGTGCCCTGTGCTCCTTCTGGCCAATGTTCTGGCCCTGCTGTGCCAACCACCTTGTGGCCCACACCAATCTGGGGCCTAACAGCTCCCCAACATGCAATGACTGTCTTCCCAACTGCATTGCACTGTCCCAGCAGCAGCCTGGACCCTGTCTTGCTGATTGGGCTCCAACAGGGATACCGATGACATGTTCCGGGATGTCACTGCTGATGCCATCCATGCACTCCTTGGCCTCCAGCCCCACCACCTCTGGGCCTGCTGGGCGAGTCAGGACTGGTGAATGCACATTATCCAGCACACCTGGGACAATGAACAGTGGCTAGAGGCATCTCACATGAGGTCATACCTTCCAGGACCTTCTGGAGAAGCTCTGCCTGAATGTGGAGCAGCCCCTCCTTGGGGCCGGTCTAGTTGTTTGTCTACCCACTTGTCTCAGGACTAACACCATCCACCTCTCCTGCCACGCCTTTGACGAAACCAATGTAAAGTAATTAACCACGCAGGAGGCTGCCCATTTATGCCAAGGGTGTACAAGGCTCCAAACCTTCCCTTGCCTTGAACTGTGTCCCATGTCTTGCAGATAGCATCCATAGCCTAACACCCAGCCCAAGCTTATTTGGCCTAAGACCTAGCCCATAGGGTATCCCACACTGGGACACACACTCCCATGCCCTTACACTGGGACCCTCACTCCAGTACTTCACATCCACACTCTCACTCCTGTGCCCTCACAATGAGGCTCACAATCCCTAAGCCTTCAGGGCGGGACTCTCAATTCCTGTCCCTCACATGGGGCTCACAATTACACCCACTCGGGCTCCCAGACCCTCCCTCTTGCCTCAGGCTCCTTGCAGGCCTTGAACTCACTTATGCCTCATGCCCCACACTGGGCACTCATCCCCTGCCTGATACTGGGCCTCAATCCCCTTGCCCAACACTGGGCCTCAATGCCCTTTGCCCCTGGAGCTTCACACCCAGCTCCTTCTTGGGGCTCAGAATCCCACCCCCCTGGAGACTCACACCCAGCTCCTTCATAAGCCTCAGGCCTTGCTGTGGACCTGGGCCATCTCAGGCCCCTTCATGACCTGAACCCTACCTCAGGTTCTACACACCAAACCTGGGCACTTGCTTTGTCTTTGGGGTTTGCTCCCTTAGCCTTTCCCTTCCATGGGGTAACCTTCAAGGCATTGGGGCCTGAGACTTTCTGGTGCCCCGTACTCATCCTTCACTGGGAAGGCACAGGTGTGGTATTTCCTGGAGATTGCCCTGCCACTGGCAGCCCCACCACACCATCCAGCCTCAGCAGGGTATAGTTTTAGGTCATACCCCAGGACTAGGAACCTCCTGCCATCCCCATAGTTCCTTCCTTGTACCTCCAAGTTGTTACATGAACAGCAGCTCCAGCCAGGTGATGCTTTTTCTCCAGCTGCTTGCAGCAAACTGCTGGCTTCACTGCTTAGTGCCTGTTTTTATAACAAACATCTGGCCCCTGTTACCAACCAGGCAGTTGTGGCTGACTGGGAGTACAGCCACCTGCAGGTTGCTCTGCTGCTTGCCAATGCCTCTTTGAGTAACAGAGCACAAGTTGTTCTCTGTTACACGCCAGATCCACTTCAACAGGTGCCTGGGCCAGACCCATGCCCTGGTGGAGTGCTCCTTTGGCCACCCTCACTGCCTGTCTTGAGTTCACTGAGGACAACATCCCCTGGGTCATTATCACAGGATACATGCTATATAACATCTGTGAGGCTGGGGGAGATGTTTTGCAAGGCTTGGGTGGAGGAGACCAGTGGGTAGAGGACTCCTGACAGTAGAAGCATGAGTTTCAGTGGCAGTGACAATGGCAGCCACCCCCAACCCCTAAGGCCCAGGTGAACCACGTACCTGCCAGGAGGGGCCAGGGTACTGGGTATGAGAGGCTCTGGCTGATTACCTCCTCGTTCACTCCCCACTGTAGCCCACCTAGACAGCTGCCTATGAATCCCACACTCTACCAACCATCCCCAGCACCACACTCACTGCAGACAGCTCTCAGAAAAACACTTTATTGCCCTCACAACAAAGAGACCCTCCTTCCCCCTCCATCCACAACAACAGAACACCTCCACCATGCACCCCACCCACAAACAAGAAAACATCCTCTTCCTTATGCATTCTATTTACAATGTGGTTTGTCTGTGTCTCCTCCTAGGGTAGGGTGGCTGTGGGGTGGAGTGTCTAGGCACAGGGGGCCAGAACCCCAGCCTCTGGCCATTCCCCCCATGCTGTGGCTGTGGGTGTGCACACTGAAGTGGCTGTTGGTCCTCCAGCATGGGTGTCTCCCTTGCCAGCAGCAAGTGGCCAGGAGCATCAGGGCTGGCAGATGTTTCTGGCCCTGCTGCAGGCAGCTCTAGCTCTGCATCTGCATGGAGCAGGGGTGAGCAGCAAGGCTGGGCCCAGGTGAGGGGGGGCTGCATACCAGAGGACCCAGGGCAGGAGCTGGGGTAGGGGCTTCTGACTGGTGGAGGTGGCACTGGATCTCTGCCCAGGTCTATGAGGGGGCCCGCTCCTGGGCAATGGGAAGCTGCCAGGGGCCAGGTGGGGCAAGGGTCAGGGACAAGGCAGCAGGTGACATGAAGGCAACCACCAGGGCCTGGACAGTGTCCAGCAGGTAGCGGTCATCCTTCATGGCCTGTACTGTCCTGGCATGACCATACTCCCATAGGGGCTCAGGGCCTCAATGCACTCCCACTCCAGGGCCAGGAGCTATACCCTGAACTCCAGCCCTCCAAGTCCTGTGTCATCTCACATTGGTCCTGTACATCTTCATGTGCCATGTCCTCTACCTGCTTCCTGTCCCACTGGGCAACATCCTCCACCCACTACATTTGTGCATCACCAACTGTCCTCTGTGGCCATCACCAGCTGGTTGAGGAGCAGGGTCTGGTCCTGGATCTTTCTCCTGTGGAGCTGCAACATCCGCAGGACTCTGGTTATGGGTGGCAGCAACAGTGAGGCTTAATCCTGGCTGCCAACTGTGGACTCTGCCCCATGGGCAGCTGCAAGCCCTGCAGAGCCATGAGAAAGAAGCTGTTTGTGAGAGTTTGAAACATTTTTTAGATAAGATGCTCTGTGCCAGGGCCCTGTGCAGTGCCTGGCCTCAGATCAGGGGTTGGGCATGCACAGGTGCCCAGGAACCATGGTAAGTTAGCTGGGCAGGAGTGGGCCCAGGTGGCCACTGGTTGAGCCTCCCTTCCCAACTCACTCCCTGGGAGCTGGCAGACTGCTGGGTGCTGGCCACAGGCAGCCTGCCTCCCCAACCCCATTCCCAATCTGGGATGGGCCAGGCTTCTGGCTGCAACTGCTGCTGTGGCTCCAGACTCTGCTGCCCCCACTTCTCCTCCTGCAAACATCTGGTCTTCTGTGCTGCCACCACACCCATGGTGCCTGGCTTGTGGGGGTGCAGGGTTCCTGGACGACTGAGACAAGGAGCTGTCTGCACCTCCATGTTCCTCACAGGGGACCTCTCCAGGGAGAGGCCCTAGGGTCAGCCCTGCTCCATGCCAGTGCTGCACCCCAAGCATGCCCCTGCTTCATGTGTTCCAGGTACTGCACAAGGAACTGTTTGTGTGGACTCAGGGGTGCTTGACCTACTATGCCCTGCTGCTGTGGATTGCCATGGTGCTCTGGGCACACCTGTGTACCTGGCATGGGACCCTGAGCTTCCATTGGGGTGCAGACAGGCTGGCACAGGTTTCCTACAGCCTATGCAGGGGCAGCAGAGGCCAAAAGCTCTCCCAGACTCTCTGCTTTTGTGCCCCAGGACCCAAAATGCCTGCAGACTTTTAAAGGGCCTGTGGCTGTGGCTACCATAGAGGTGGCCCAGTCCTGGGGCCCTGGGGCTAAGCTCAGGCTGGCCCCCTAGTGGCAGGGCTGACTGAGAGCAAATTTGCTTCCAGTTGGCATCTACATGTGCATTATTATGCAGTAATTACTTGTGAAGAAATTTGCTACTTGCATTTGCAGGTAGCAAATTTACTAACAAGTAGTAAAGTTTACTGCGCTGAAAGAATAGATACATGTAGACATATATGCTTATTGCACAGTAAACTACACTACTTCACAGTAAAGCATCTTGTACAGAGGCACCCATTGAATATCAAATCAAATTTAAGGCCTCATTCTTCATCTTCAATGTATTCAACTGCCTGGACCAAGGGCAACTCCAAGATCCCTTTAAATTCTGATACAAGGACCATCATCATTCTTCAGGCATAATGAAACTTCATTAGTCAAGGAGGCCTAGCAATGCAGACGGTGACTGGTATTTTTGTATGACGTTAAAGGTGTATAATAACTCTTCTTGAGTATGGTGCACCATACTGGAAATTAGTGAGGATCTTTGTACCCATAGCAGATGCCACATGCATGCTTTTTTCTAATTGGTATTCAATGTGATAAAACCTGGAAGCTGCTACTAGTGAAATATCCTTTTCCCCTTTGACTGTTTTTATAAACTGTCTCTTTCCTGTATAAGCTCAATTAATATGGAAAGCAAGCCCCTTTTGGTGTGTGGTTTTTTGTCTGAGCATAAGACATGATATTTATTGGCTTTGACATCTGTGCTGTTGTAAGTTTTGGAGCAAATTACATTTTCTTCATCAAAATATTTCAAAACCACAGTTATAAATCAAAGTAAATGACAGTTCAAATAGGCATGGATGACATAGGTGTTTTGTTTTATCTTGGGCATAGCCTATATTCATTTTCTTTTCATAACAGCTGGCTAAGTTGCTAGTTTAAGTATTTATTTTTCATTTTTCCCAAAAGAGTGAACTCTATTAAAACAAATGGGGTTAGTCAAGCAACTTTTCTTCAAAGCTAATAGAATGAAGTAGTTATTTTCTAATGGATGCATGACAACGTAGTTTTAATGCAGGATGTTTAAAAAGGGGAAGAAAAATGAAAAATCCTTCAAAATTACTGCTGGCTCCTTCCATTTTATTCTTAGTAGTCTAAAAATAATGTAATAGCATTTCAGCCTATTTTAAGTCTCCCTTTTGATGCATATTTATTAATTTGCAGGCAGCCACTATATATACAATACACTTTGCCATGCAATTTCATTTACAGTTTAATTATCAGCACCCAGACTGATTTGGAGTGTTTTCACTCTGTTTTGTTTTTAGCATGATCCTTTACATGGCCACTCAGCTATCATGGAGATGATCATCCTATATAACCACAAAAGATAGGCAACTCAGTGGGCAGTAGTTAGGTAAATTAATAGAATAACAGATCAACAGACTGATAGATGCACCATGCAAAAGAACATATGCTGCAGTGAAAAAGGAGAGCTTTTGTCCAGAAATGGTTGGAAAATGTTTTGTCTTAAAGGATTGATGGCCTAGCCAATTTGTTATGGCTCAGTGACTGCTTGTCTCTGCAAAATTCTGTGTGACACTTGAGTAAAATGCTACAAACAGGGTTAAGAGTCTTACAGCTTTCTCCAGAGATCAGTATTTTGACAGGTCACACCCTATGTCTGGCACCACCACTCCCCACTTTCCTTAAGTCTTCTTTTCCATTTTTTTTGTCCTTCTTACTTGAGCCAAAAGAAACAAGGGGGCAGCACAGCAGAGTTTTAGCAGAATATGATTTTTTATCATTTTAACACTACATTACACTACTTACCAAATATTTAAGTTCTGTTCTTCTAGGGAAAAAGTGCATGTCAGGACTTAGAAGAAGGCTGCTTTAGGCTTAAGATCATAGACTGTAAAATGTACATGTGAATTACTATTCTTGCATTATGATCAAATCCATATGGCATTGTGGTTTATAAAATCTTCACCAATCTCCCACACAACTGTCAGATGAAAACATTTTTTTCAAACAATTCCTTCCCTCATCACTTTATCCCATGTGTTCAAGAAAATGTCTTCTAATAAACAAACATAACAAATACCACACTGCAAAACAGAGAAAGAAATACCTTGCCAACTAGCAAAATAGAGAGGCTAGATTGAGAGTTAGGACCAGCTCATAAACTGGTGTAAATTGGTTTAACTCCTTATATCTCCATGGAGCAAAGCTGATTTACCTCATCTAAAGATGTGGCCTTTTATACCTGGCTTGGTTCATGGGTGGATCTAGTGAGGGGAAGTTGTGGCCACACCACTTCAGCTCCATGGTGCATACATAGGGAGCTCTCTGAGCTCACTGGCATGTCACCACAGCTCCTTCTGGAGTCCTGCATGTGCTGTGAGCGCTGAGCTCATCAGCTGGTTAATGAAGACTCTGGCCAGGGTCCCTGCTTTTGCACAGCTGTGGTGCCCAGAGGTGAACACTGACACCATTTGCCCTTCCTTCCTTCCTTCTTCAAGCCCCCTCCCACCTGCTGAGTTCAGTGGCGGAAGAAGAGAGGGATAAGTGTCAGCAGTAGTGCTTACCTTCCAGGCTTTGAAGCTGCATGGTACTAGGGACTCAGCCAAATCTCCCTCTGATCTGCTGGTGAGCTCAGAGCTCATGGCACAGTCGAAGTTCTTCAGGAGCTGCATTCTGGTGAGATCAGAGAACTTAATGTGCATGCACCACACAGCAGAAGAGGGGTGTGACTACACTGATACACCCTCCTGGATCTGCCCCTGGCTTGGTTTAAGGGGCAACACATAGCTGAACAGCTCCAGGCACATCTCGGCTTCCTTTGCTCTGTACTAGCTCTTTATAGAGTACATTTCACTTCCTTGTGCTCCTGCTCAGCTCTACTGGGCACATGGCAGGGGATGGAAATTAGGGCCCACTTACTCTTTGTCCCTGGCTCCTCCAACTGGCCAAGGAGGTGGCAGCCCCATGGACCCTGCTCTCCCTCTTCCTCCATGTCAGTGTGACCTAACTCTCATTCCAGGTAACTTCTGTGCAGGAATACATAAAAATGGGAAGTTGAAACGTGAAGGAGGGCATCTGGTGTTCAAAAGCTGGTCTAACAGCTCTCCTAACCATGCAGTAGGTCCAAAATTGTATCACCAAAAATCCTTTCTGCTCGAAAATGGGAAGGCTTTCTGCGCCCCCTCAGTGACGTGTTCAGCCACATTTGGCTAGGATAAAATCTAGCTCACAGTAATGAATAGCAGACAACTACTGCACTATATACATTTTGGTAGTCCCAAGGAAAGGGGTAAAAGTAGGAATATGTCAATCTCCCTGAAGGACCTATCTCACTCATGTTTCTCATTACTGCCACTCCCTCAATGCAGGAATGGGGTGGATGAATAGAACCTGGTGTAGTCCTTTGTGTATAGTAGTATCAGTCAGGTTGATAGTCCCAAATGAACAAAAGAGTACAAAAAAGACAAAAAACAGAACACCAACTGACAAGGCAGAGGTCTCTATGTTCAGGAACCTAAAGTACACCTCACAGAAAGAGAAAAGAAAGAAAAAGCCTAACTTACAATCAAAGTTCCTTCAAGCTGTAGGAGAAAATGAAGTCTGGCAGTCAGTAAGCCTTGTCTTATCATTTCTGTGTGTTGCTCTGGTGGGAGAAAGGAAAAATTACCAACTATTTGAACTGGCATAGAAAGATGATAGGAAACTAAATGGCCTGATATTGTCATCATTATATTTTTGGGATTGTGTCATCTGTGGTGAACAGAGGCACGTAGGTTCTCTGTGTGTATTCAGGGAAGAAATTGATGGTATTTTCTGGACATTTTAAGGAGTAGTGGGAGAAACTAATAGCACAGAATGAATGTAGTCACTTGAAGAAAAAGAGAAAAATGTTAAAAACCATATAGTGTTTGGCCAAGTAGGATGGAGAATCAGTACTGATGGAGAAAGAAGCTCACTGCATAGGCTAGATGAGAGGAAGAGGGCAAGGAAAATATTTGACAAACACATGCAATGGAAAAGCATAAAAACAGTTCTTATGACAAGACCTTATTTTAAATATTTTAACCACTTATATATTAAGGCCCAGTAATGACCTGTAATAACATGGCACGAAGTACAGACAGCCACTCCTGCCACAAAGCAATAACAAAAAATAATAAATTGGCAAAAATACAGAAGAAAGTAGCATTAACACTCTGAAACTATACATTAGAAGTGAAAAAACAAAACAAGACAAAAAAACCCCCTTTAGACCATCTATGCACCACTATTTGCATGCTCAGACCAGAGCTGGCAGGAAAATGATTTCCCTATGTCATGAATAGTCTTTGAGGCTATTCAAGAAACCCATGGTAGAAGTGCTGTAACTTTTTAGCTTTACTCTAAGTACTCCTGTTTAGGTCAGGAGAAAGAAGAACACATTAGCCCTTTTGGGGTTTGCAGGTAGAGAGGCCTCTCACATGCCTCCCAGAATGTGTCCTGTGTTCTGTGTCCGTGTGTGTGTGAGAGTGTTCAGGATGCCTGGTGTGTGTGTGTGCGCATGCATACCACACACACACACACACACACACACACACACACACACACACGTACACAGAACCCAGGTATCCTGGACACTCATACATACACACACATGCAGACACACACACAAAGAACCCTGGTTTCTGTGACACAACTGGGGCACTGACTTTCATGTAACTGATGAGGAAGATGCCTGCCTGTTACACAGTTCTCTGTTCCCCAGGCTGATGGAGGGTGCATGCTACACTCCTAGGGTCCCTGATCTCATCACCAGTGACATCATCACTCCCCCAGTCCTCTTTATGAGGCCCTATGTGAGGCAGCTGGACCACCAGAAGGAGCACTTCAAGTATGGACCAGGCCTGGTACTGCAGGCTTATATGGCATGGGGGTCGGGGAGAGAGCAAGCTCCTTGCCAATGTGTGTGGCCCCAGCCCCGCACCATGGCAGGCTGTCCAGAACTGTGAAATCCTGGCTGATTGCTGCATCACCTGCATGGACCAGGAGCCCTACCTGGATGAGTATTGCTGGAGGGCTTCATGTGCACACTTTAGGCCATGGGTCTCCTGCCATGGATTCCTCTCACCCTGAATCGTGGGCACCACTGCCCACAACCCAGGCTGCCCGGGCACTATCCCCCTTCCCCTCTCTCTCAACCCCACAGGGGCACATACGGGGCATGGGGGGATGTGGCATAAGGAAGAGATGTGCCTAGTTTTAATCAAATGTTGAATCTGCTAAACTTTTAGTGCATTTAAAAGACAAAAACTGTGCAACACTGCCTGCTCTGGAACTTGGAACCACCTTCTCAGTTAACATTGAAAGAGTGGGAATAGACCCTGCCTGCACTGGGTGGTTATGCCATTGAGGTGGGGGAGAGGGTCAGCAACCACAGGGGGCTCAGCATGAAACCTTGGGGTAGCAGGGGAAATGCTGCATGTGAAACTGCTGCCCCTCAGTTTAACTAAACGTGGCAGCTCCCAAACTTGTGTGTATAATTAAAAAAAGCAATGTGGCCAGGGACTTGGCTCTCTTCTTCACCGTCCTGATCCAAGGCTGCCCCGGCTGCATTGTGCCCAGCCTGGTGGGGCTGAGCCGTGCAGAGCCCCTAGAAGCTGATGTAGCCTCTCCCATGGTCATGTCCATCATGGAAGTCAGGCACTAACCCAGCATAGAGGTGGGTGGAGCAGGGAAAGCCATGCCGCATGCTGGGGAAGACAGTCCCAGCCCACCTGTTGTCCTGGGAGGGAGTCCCAGCACAGGCTTCTAAGGGCACCTGAATCTCAGGCATGCAGTGAAGCATCCTGCCCCACAGGGCTGCATTACCAGCCAGCAAACCTGCCAAGGACTGCTGCTGCTAGAACCACAACTCCTGGGCCTGTACTTGCAGAACAGCACCCACCACTTCTTCTTGGCAGCAACCAATAGCAGGGCAGGGCCCTGTGGGCTGAGTTCCAGCCCACTGTTGTCTGATGCTGGGGAGACAGGAACATGGGGAGGAGGTTAGAGCTGGGGCTGGGGCCAGGCTAACTGCATCCAGGGGGACTGGAGGCTCCCACCTCCTCAGCCGGTGCTGGGCTGCACTGCTCGGCTACACTGCAGCGAGCTTCTGGGGGCTGTAGAGTGCTGACCAGGGAAGGCTGCCCCGTGATCTGTGTTAAAGCACCTTAAGGCATCCACATATAGACACATGCCTAAATTGCCTTAATGTGCCTTAGGCCCACACCCACACAGATGTATTCCCTGCACTCTATGACATTAAACCAAGTGACATAAGAAGACAGACTCTAACCATTCCCCTGCTGCCAGGTTTCTGGGCCTGCGGAGAGCTTGGCAGGCTGGGTACTGTGGCCTTGTGTGTTTCACTGACTTTAGATAAGGGGTGAGGTGAATGGGAAAGAAATGATCATTCAGAGTAATCTAGTCTGAAATCTGTTCCTATAGCATTTTATACCAACATCAAATGTGTCCCCCATTGGGCACAATCTTGATAAAGAAGCATGGGTCAAGCCGAATAGATTGAGATATGGATATGGACACTTCAAAACAACACTGTACAAGAAGAACATCTTGGACAGCCCCCTATGTTAATGTGGTGCCCAGCAAACAGCACTGAATTGAAAGCTGCAATCTTTACAAATGCCCAGACAGGGTAGAATCCAGAATCCACACACTGAGTGATAATAACAGACAATGGTTTATAGCTGATTGGAGAGAACAAGGGCGGTGGTTGGAAACAGACACTTTGCTGAGTTATCAGTGACAGCCCAGGGGTGGGGTTGGTCCAGTGCTTGGGCAGACCACATGAACTCTGGTCAAAGCTAACCTGTTGCCCCGTGAGTGGGGTGCCACAAAGCCCTGTGGTTTGGCAGAGGAATGCAACCTGACATAAGTCGCAATGAGATCTGGTACACATTTGTTACGGCACTCTTAGCTTACAGTGCTGAAGTCTGATACCACATCCATACAGGGTTATCTTAGAGTGAGCTCCACCATTTTTACAATGTTCTGTGTGTTTTGACCATCTGTTTGGTTATAGCTGTAAAAGCATTTTCTGCTCACCTACTGTGCAATAAGTGTAACTTCTGTACATGGCCTGAGATTTCAAAGCTGTTTCTATTCTGTATAAAGACCAAACAGAAACCTTTAAAAATTTTTCATGAATAAAAAAGAGAGCAATTATAAGGAAAACTCACTTCAGAATTGCTAATAGGCCAGTGGTTAGAACATTCAACTCTGCCAGCCACTGGCCTAATGGCTATTCCAGGGATTTTGACTAGACATTCCATTCTGGAGTCCCACTTAAAGTGTTAGTATTTTCAAAACTATAAGGTGTCTACAAAAAACTTAGGTTTTGATGAATTGATATCAGTTCTTGATTTTTTTGGTTTTGGAATGATGAGAATACAAAAAGGTTTGGAAGCCTCATTCCAAGAACAAAACAAAACAAAATAAAAAAACCTCACAACAATAGTAAGGATTATTTGTATTTAAGTATCTGAATTGTGAAATCTGTACATTTGGAATAGCAATTTCATAGAAGACTTTTTGTTTCAAGTCTTTCAGAAATTCTGCTTCCAGTTGTCCAGTTACAGTCCAAGAACTGACTTTTTCTTTTACTTTTTCCTTTTTTTCACACTTATACTTTCCTTTGCAGTTCAAAATTGGGAGTGGAAGAAAAAAGGAAAATAAGTTGTCCAAACTATTTTAAATATCAATATTTGAACGAAGTTTTGAAACAAGTTTTTGGTTAATTGTCCATTTTCACCAGCTATGTCACTTACGTAGTAATAACATTTTGTATTTTTATAGCTCCTTTCATCTCAAGGTCTCAATACTCATTGCTGAATCAAGTCAAATAACACTCCTGTGAGATAATTAATCATGAATGACAGCAGTTTACAAATAGATCAGGAGGAAAATATCAGCCTTGTTTGACACCAACTCCAGTGTAGGTTAGCACTTGGCTCTGAGCACGTGAGTGAGTTGTCCAAAATTAAGGTGGTAATGGAAACCAGATCTTCTGTCTCTTTGGCTTGTGTTTTATCCACAGGACTGTCCCACAGGAATAAGGAAACAATTCTGATCTGATACTCAAGTAATCCCAACTCTTAAAAAGATTTACCTAAAAATGATTAAAATGCCCCCCTTTGACCATTTTTTTCCTCCTTCATCTTGTCTGATAGATTATCTTGATTTAGGAAAATATAACATGCCTTCATTTTTTACCATTCATTTAGAGTAAGAACACTAATACATCCAAGTACATTATCTTAATATTTAACAGAAATAAGTAAATGGGTTATTTTTGGAGAACAACAATTTTCTGCATATGCTTACTTGATTCACATGAATTATAGCATCTGGAAAAATCTGCTATGTATTACCTAATTCCTACACACAAGGGTAAAATGAGGAGAAATACGTTTTTTGCAAACAAGCCTGAAAGGGGTTCGTATAAGTTCAGATAGTGTACATAAGGCTGTCTATTATGCATTTTTAAGCTATTTTGTGAGTTATTCTGATATTTGTCTGTAGAACAGCTAAAGAAAACTAAGTAATCCCATCCAGAGCTTTTTAGAAATGAGAAAGAGAGTGTTAGGGTGACAATATTTGGATTTTAGGGAGCACTGAATTTGCAGCTGAACACAAGGCATGACTTGTGGCCTAGCAAAGTTGCTAGCCAAAAGGCAGAATGATATCTAGGCCAGCCATCTGCTTATGCTAAGTAACCATCTTAACTGTGTCAACCATTTTCTGAGGGAAAAGCAGCAAGTGAATCTGTGTGAGTCTGTGTGCTGTGAACCAGCTACAGTAAGGAACGAGATAAGATAAAGGCGCCCAAAAAGGTAGAAGATGGTACAACCTAAGGCGGAAAAACAGACTGACATGTGGAAAACAACACGTAATTGGTAACAGAATCCAAGATGAAAATATGCAAAAGGGTGAATGGTGATTGGTGAAGAAGACTCCAGAAGCTTCCAGGTTTTAGTCAAAGTCTGCCCATTGGCCAAAGAAAAGGAGTCAAGGTCTTAGACATGCACTCATAGCAAGAAGTCATGTAAATGAATGAAATGCATGGGTGATTCCATGCTAATGAAGCAAACAGTAAATAGAGGTGGAGCTTGAGATGGGAGGAGAAATGGGTGGAACAAAAGGCAGGACCAAAGTAGAGTAAATGTTAATAAGTATAAACCAAAGTGTATAAATATGGGAAAAAACTATTGTTCATCGTGGCTTCCCATATTCCATCAGTGTGGGAAGTAGTCCAAAGCTGTCTCCATTCTGAATAAAGATGTTGCAAGCAATGTGTGCTGGTATTTGCTCCCTGCTCTGCTCTGTCTAATGAGTAATACGATCCATGGGTAATTGGACCGTCGCCTCCCTAGTCATTGGGCGCTGCATGGAGTCATGGTCTAACAGAGGTGTGTATCTCTGGAGTGTTTATCATTGAAGGCACATCTAAATGTTGCCCTACAGCAATGTTGTTACTGTGCTATACTTTAGAACTTCCTTTTGGAAGTACTAAAGCATGGTGCTATAACTACCCACACTGCACCATACGCGTGGTACATGGTTTGTTTAGCAGCTACTTTGTTGGAGAGGTGCGCTATAATGGGGGAGTGCACTGCTGCGGCAAAGTAGCTGCTGGTCATATGTAGACACCTGTGGATGCTACATCACTGAAGCACGTTGCTATGGAAATATAGCGTCATGTGTAGATGAGCTCCAGATGAATTATGAAATAACTGTTGCTCTTGAAAATTTAAAAGTGCAAAGAATAATTTCTATTTGAAGTGAAGTTAACCATCACTGGCCCCCTTCAAATATATATTAAAAGATTGAAATCATTGGGCACTTTTACATATGATGGGAATTTAGTCCCCTAAATTGAAATAGTGGGTTTTTAATTGCAATGATTAAAAACACAGTGTTTCAATTTAGGGGTTTCTGTCACTGTTACAGTGAGGGGCCTGATCCTTTTTCTTTGGGTGGGGGGTGTTGCAGAGCCTGCCCCCATCTCTCTCAGCTGGGGGGGTGAGCTGCTGACAGGCTGAGTGGCCTCTGAGCTGTGGGGGGCCCTAGTCCTTCCTTCACAAGTGGCAGCCCTCCAGGGCCACCCGGGTAGGATTCTTGTAGGTTGGATGCTCCCCCAGCTTGGGCTTGGGGAAGAGTTGGATTGGGCTGGGTACTGCCTCCAACCTGGGGCAGCACCTAGTCTGCTAGTAGTCCACCCAGGGAGTCCTGGGGGGAACCAGTGCTGGAAAGGGAAGGACCAGGGCCCCCACAGCCCAGGGGCTGCTCATCCCACCAGCAGCTTGCCCCCTGGCTGCAGGAGATGCAGGTAGGTTCCACAAAAAAAACAAAAACAAAAGGATTGGGTCGCTCGCCATGTCTGCTTTCAGCCCACCTCTCCTGTGGTTGGGGGGGTGGGGGGAGTGGGCTGAGACATCAAAAGGCCGCAATGTTACCAATAGCTGCATTGCAAACTAAACTACATGTGGATGTGGTTTAGTTTGCAATGCAAAAAACTAATTTAAATCATTAAAAAAACCCTGCATGTGTACAGCATAGCACAATTAAACTGCAAAAAAAGGCAATTTTCATCCTGGGTACATGCACCCATTACAGCAATACGAACACAGATCTATCAAAAGGCCATATCAATAGCAAACATTCACTGAAATCAATGGACATTTTTCATATTTATTTCAGAGGGTGTTCAATCTGTTATATGAGTCTAGGTACATACATTCAGAAAGTCTGAGGGCAAATCAATGAAACCTTCATGGGTTTCTCTAAACTGTGAAGAACAGATCAGGAATGAATAGAACATACATTTTTTCACTGCTTGGGGCAACAGGTATGCCTGCACTGGCCAAGGCCAGTAGGCTGGAGGTGCTCCTGCATAGATCCCAGCAGGATGGAAACTGCCAAAGGTAGGAGAATGCATCCAGTAGGCAGGCCATGCATGATTTGCTGCTGGGCTCATGTCCCCAACCCCCTGCTGTCAGCTGCAAATGGGCAGGAGCCAGCATAGAATTTCTCCTCAGCCCTACCCTCAATCTGCTGGCAGTGGCAGATGGGGAAGGCAGGGAAAATGGAGGCCTGTTCTCCCATCTCAACCTCCCCCAACACAGGAAGAACTGCTGGGGGGAGCATGTGATGGTGGCTTTCTCCCCTCCCATACTGACTGCCCTAGCATGGCTTCATACCCTAGCCCCACCACCTGCCAGCTGTTAGCAGCAGGCAGGAAGAGAGTGGGAAAGAGGGAAAAGGGGAGAAAGCAGGGGCCTCTGCCCACACCTCTCCCCCACCTCCAGCTCAGCCAAAACTGTGCTGGGCCAGTCAGCAGGGGAGGGGATAAAGCCCTAATTATGTGCCTTCCTCCCACAGTTCTGGCTGTGTCAGGGGTGCCAAGGTGGGGACCTCGTGTCCCCCCCCGCACAGTTGAACTGACAGGTGCAGGCAGGACACAGGGCTGGAGAGCATAGGCTTTGCTGCCTTGGCTCTGTGACAGTCCAGGAGTGGGGCTCACTAGGTGCTTGGCCAAAGCACATGAGTGCAAGCTGAGGCTAGCCTGCCTGCCTTTGTGGTGTGGGGGGCGGGGGAGGGGGCAGTTAGCAGGAGAACCACAAAGCATCTTGGGATGTCAGGGGACTGCAACAGCCATGTTTAATTTATATGCAAATTGCTATAGCCAAGTTTAATTTCAAGGTTATTGTTTTAAAATTTGCTCCTCACTTCCATTTTCACAGGGAGAGCAGGGTGTGACTGTAAGGGTCAAGGGAAGAGGCTATCAAGGGGAAAAGGTGGGGAGAAGCAGAGAGTGAAGTGTTACTTGATCCTCCAGATTTATTTTCCCTGCTGTGCAAGTGGGAAGGGGATACATTGAAGGCAAGTCTCCAATAATTAGATCATATACCTGGGAAATTATAAAATTATAATTTTTCCATATATATAATCTGATTATTTGGGGGTCGTCTTATAATCAGGGTCATCTTCTATATGAGCAAATACGGTAGTTAGTCCAATAAAAGGTATCACCTTAAGAAATCCTTGCTTCTCAACTCAAGATAGGAACATTTTGAAAAGTGAGCATCAAGAAAATATCGAGTGCACAATAATTCTGAAGCTCAACTCATAAATGTTGTATCAGACATCAGAAAAAAATATTCTGGAATAAATTGCAGCATGGAAGAATGTAGAAAAATCAGTCTTTTAAAGGAGATTTGGAAGTTATCTTCATCTGTAATGATGAAATGGATGTCACTGGCCCTATGATTTCATAGATTTCACAGATTTCATAGACATTAGAGCTGGAAGGGACCTCGGAAGATTATCGAGTCCAGCCCCCTGTCTGAAGGGCAGGAAGTCAGCTGGGGTCATAGGATCCCAGCAAGACAAACACCCAATTTACTCTTGAAGGTGTTCAATGTAGGTGCTTGAACCACCTCCGATGGCGGGCTGTTCCAGACCTTGGGGGCTCGGACAATAAAGAAATTCTTCTTTATGTCCAGCCTGAAATGGTTTTGCAGTTGTTATAACTGTTGGAGCTTGTCATCTGTTGGGGAGCTCTGGTCAACAAACGTTCCCCCAGATACTGGTGGTCACCCCTGATAAACTTAATAGGTGGCCATCAGATCACCCCTGGGTCTGTGCTTTTCTTGCTATGGATCAACAGCAAAACAATTAGAAAATAAATCTTAATATTTAATGTTCTTCCTGATGTACAGAACCATAATTCAACAAGAACCAGGAGTATAATGTACAAAATGTGAACTTAAATTCATTTCTGTGGCAGTGCACTTGTGGTGCCTGCCACTTTAAGGGCTGAGTCAGGCAGCCAGCAGGTGCCTGATTGCAGTGGCCATTAAAACACAGGCCAGCTATAAGCTATATAAACACAGAAGTTTATTGCTGGCAGCCAGGTAGAGGCATTGGTGGTTGAACTGCTGTTTGAAATGTCTGGCAGGTAAGAGCAGGGGGTTCTTGGTCCTGGGCATGACCTAAAACTGCAGCCTGCCAGGGTAGAGAGGCCTGGTGGGACTGCTGGTGGTGCAGCAGCTCCACTCAAATGCCAGGACTGCAAACATCCCTGGTGAAAGGTGGGTTGGGACACTTTAATAACCCCAGCCCCCACAACTGGGTGGGTAACCCTGTAGTAGTGTCTGAGAAGGTAGACCCATGGAGTGTGGGGTAGTTTCTCAGAAGCCTGGCTTGGGGCACCCTTGACTGGTCAGTGTTGGGGCCAGGACCAGAATGGTCAAAAGGGACAGGGGTCCACTGTGAGGGATGCCCAGAGCTGGGGGCCTGGGTTTCTGGCTGGCCTTAGAGGTGAAGCTTGTGTGGCCAACGGTTGGGGGAGGGATATGCCTGGGAGGGTGAAGCATGCAGGGAGCTTGGCTACCTAGAATGATGGTGGGGAGGGATCTATTTGGAGTTCCAAACAGAATGTTATGGGGCCCAATGTGGGGCTGGAGAACCTGGATGCTATCTGTGAGGAATGGGCCACCATGTAGGTGATATCTGGAGCAGCAGATAGCACCCCCTGGCATTGGGGAATGTAATGGGTATTCTCTTGCTTTTTCCACCAGTTATAGGAACAGCAAAGTCATGGCAGGAAAGACTGGATGAACTGCCCTATAGAGACAGGTGGGTGGGCTGAACTGAGACTCAGCCCCATGCTTCCCCCTGTCACAACTCCTTATATCTGAAACAACATTTATATAACTCTTTATTGTTATTCCATTTATTGAATTACCTCATTTTTAAATTGAGGTTCATAGTTGTTCTGCATTCCTTTGTCAGTTAAAAATATCAACTCTTAATCTGATGTTGGCTATTAAAATTTCGTTTGTTAACATCAGAAAGTCAAGAATGATTTTTTTTTTTTTTTTTTAATATCAAAAAGTCAAAAGTGATTCCATCAGGCTAAAATGACTGAGGCATACCAGTTTTGGTAAATGCTTATGACTAATACCATTTCTGTCTGCCTTTCATTTCCAGGTCGAAATAAGCATGTATTTTAACAGCCATGCCATTATGTCCCAATGGGCACATGTACGTGTATGCTAGGGCTGTGTGAGGCTTTGGACTGTGCTTTGGATCTGGAGAAGCTTTAGACGCTTCAGCATATGAAGCAGCATGTCCAGATTGAAGTGCTGGCTTCGTTAGGCTTTCCAAAGTGGTTCAGAGCTTCTAAACCACTTCAGAAAAGCTTTGGCGATCCAGCCATAGGGTATAATGGGGATCAATGAAATGTCTATAATTTTTTGGGGTTTTTTTGTCTGATTTGGATGAAACTTGCAGGGGTGGTAGCCACTGCTGAGAGCATGAAGCCTACCAAGTTTCAAGAAGTTCGGTGTAGGGGTTCAGGGGACATCAAAACATCATGGAAAAAACAGTGCTAATACACTAATGTGCAGTAGAAATAGTCTAAACATTACTAAAAAGGCATTCACTTTTGCTACTGTAGATGTGCCCAGTGTGTAGTTTTGGGCTCCACATTTTAGAAAGGATGTGGTAAAGGTAGAGGTGGTCCAAAGTCAGGCAACAAAGATGATCAAGGAGTTGGAAGGCTCAGCTTGTGGAAAAGGTGCTTAAGAGGGGGGACATTATAGCGGTCTTCAAATACTTGGACTGCTATGAAGAAGAGATAAGGCACCTTTCTTTTCTTGTTGCAGAGAGAAAAATGCCAGCCAACAGCTGGAAGTTGCAGCAAAATAAGTCTTATACTAGATACTGGGGGGTGGGGGGATTCTTCAATTAGAACAGTAAAGCAATAGAATAGACTGCCTAGGGAAACTGTGGACTCTCCAGCACTGGTGCTGTTCAGGAAGAAGCTGGAGAGCCACTGGTCAGGCTTGGTCTAGGTACCGTTATGCTATGTTCTATTATTGGCATGTCCCACACTTCTGGACTTTTCTAGTTGCTGCATGGGTCTGAATGCATCTGAAGGGAATTCCAGTCCCCACTATACACACACCTTTTTCTTCTACATGCATCAGGTTTGTTTGTTTGTTTGCTTGTTTATTTTAAAGCCTTCCTCAGAGGCATTGGGTATTGGCTGCAGCCAAGCCTGAGGATTTTGACTGGGGTGTACCAATGTTCTTGCTAGGACTTAAAGCCAGCAGTTCTTTGCTAGAGGGTCTTGCTTCTCCATTAAGGGAAGTCTGCTTGCCATATTTGGGGTCAGAAAATAACTTATTTTATCCCATAGTCACGTTGGTATGGGCTATGAGGATTTTTGCTTTCCGCTGTAGCAGGGGACGTGGCCCTCTACCCGGGATCTCTTGATAGTATATTAACAACCTTCTACACAAACAAGAAGTTAGCTGCCATGGTCCTCCTGCTTTATCTGTAGCAGGTTAGGGTGTTATGTTACATTGTTTCAGGCTTGACTGCATAGTTTTTCTAAGAGTTTAGAAGATGGGTTTGTACAACATGGTTTAGGTAGGGATGATCCTGCCTTAGGCAGGGGGTTGGGCTAAATGACCTATGGAGTTCCTTTCTAGCCCTACTTCTCTATGATTTTATGAAATGGGATGGGTGCAAAGATCTTTACTATGGAAAGAATAATCAAATATACAAATACAAAATTAATAAATAACTGGCTAAACTGCAGTACTTCAGAAAAGGACCTAGGGATTATAGTAGACTACAAAATGAATATATATTTTTTTTTCAGCAAAACAAGCTGATGATATACCAGAATGTATTAACTGGAAGTAATTCTTCCACTTTAACACTGGTGAAGCCTCTTCTGGAATATTGTGTCCAATTTTGAGCACCACACTTCAAGAAAGGTGTAGACTCATCCCAATTTTCTAAAGTAGAACAGAAAAATTATTAGCAGTCTAGGAAATGACCTATGAGATTGTTGGACGAACTGTGATTACTTAGTCTGCAGAAGGGAAGGCTGTGAGGAGATTTAATACCAGTGTTGAAATACTTGAAGGGTAGTCATAAAAAGGATGGGGATAAATTAGTCCCTGTATCCAAAAGGCACAGAAAAAGGAGAAATAGTCTGAATTTGAAACAAGAGAAACTTAGGTGGGGTATTAGGAAGAATATTACAACTATTGGGCTGGTTAAGCACTGGAACAGCTTATTAGAGAAGTAGTGGAATTTCTACCCTTGGAAAATTTAAAGAACAAGTTAGGCAAGCACTTGGCCAGGATAGCTTAGAGAGGGATGATCTTGTCTTGAGTAGGGGGTTGGACTACGTGACTCCCTGAGATTACCTTTTTGCTTATTTTTTCCATCATTCTATTTTTCATAGAGTATAGAAAAGGGACTAAATCAGATCTGTTTAAGACTATGGGAATCATTTCACTGAATAATGGCCAAAATGTCTGTGTTTCTCAGATGTACTTTTGATGTTCTAAACAGATGTCTTATTTTGAATCGGCAAGAACCCTAAGAGGTGTGAGATGCCTACATCTGTTTCATTTTGGGGACAACCTCAGATAAAGGTTAATATTGGTAACTCTTCCATGGGTCAATTAAGAAATGAAAGGGTGGGTCACAGGTCTGTAAAAATTTAAAGTCAGTGACATCTCATTTTGATCTTTTGAGTAGGTGGCCACTTGAGAAGCATCATCACTCATGCAGAAAGAGTCAAAACTCAGTTGTACAGAAGAGCTCATGAGATATTCCAATCCCATGGTAAAGCTGTCAAACTAATGGAATACAGTATAGCCCAAAGACCTACAGGATCATATTTTAAGTTGTCTCTTCTCTGTGAAGATCATCTAAAACTGGCAGTTTACAAGGGTGGTGCTTATTTTGGAGGTCAACCTTAGCAGAACTCCCTTCTGGGTTTGTGTTGTTTGTTTTTCCCCTAAGCTGATATTGGCTCTGACTCTGCTTATAAAATTCTATTAGTATACACTTACATTTTTTTAAGAGCGTAAACCCACTTCCTGCAAAGTTATGCAAGTATTTAATTCATGTCACAGAAGCAGCTTTATTAACATTAATGAGTCTTGTCACATGCTTGAAATAATGTGACTGAATACTTGTTTTTAGAATTGGACCCCTTGTCTATAAAGGGTCAAATGATGAATTCTGCCATTTAAGCATGCTGTCACTGAAAAAGAATGAAGAGTTCATACACGAGAAGAATGGAAAAAAATAAAATAACCACATGATCTATCATTTATTTTATGTGAATGAGTGCCAAAGAATATAGCTGCCGCTAAGTCTTCTTTAATAACACATCTGTGGAATATAAAGGGGGAGGGGGAACTCTATATGGAAAAGGCACGTCTAGTACTGACTGACTTTCTAAGACAACCATGGAAAGTGTTTATTGCTGCTCATGGAAAATCAGTACTACCATACTTACTCAACTATAAGATTACATTCTCCTCCCCAATCAACACAGGGAAAGAAACCCCTTGTCTTGCATTCACATGCAAGGAAATTGCATTAACTACATTTTTTGTCTTTGAACTACTACTAAAAGCAGCATGTGATTAGTAATGGAAACCACCTATGCAGTTGATTAAATACAACCAGCACTGGGTGCATCTATCCAAGGTGCTTTGAGAACAGGAGACTAATTCTACTGTGCATTAGTGCAGTGGGCAAAACCAATGCTAATGCTCAGTAGAATTAGTCTACCATTCATTAGCATCACCAAAAAAGCATGCACCAGTGCTAATGCGTAATAGCACTGATTACAGCACATTAAGGTAGTACTTATAATTACAGGTACTAAACTTAATGTGCTGTAGTTACAGCAGTTGTTCTCCCAGGAGGAAATGAGCAGTGGGCCTGGAGGTACTGCAATACTAGGCCAACACTTGGAGAGACTGGAACAATCTCTGACACCCTTCTCTGGTGCCAAAAAAGCTGATAGGAACCTTTCTTTATTATAAAACAACTAAAAGAAGCTACATTAACACACAACTAGCCAACAACCTTTGTGTGTTGCTTTGACTACTGAAATTCTACTCTCTTCCTCCCCAGCTCTTCTTTCTTGTAGCATCTCTTCTACTGTCATACATTCTGACTCAACTTCTTGTTCCCAACTATCCCTTTCCTGTCCCTGCTTCTCCTCTGTATCTTTAGCTTTATTTGAGAAGGACCATGGCTTCTGTAAGTGTCCCTCTTCCCTGCAAATAGCATATTTCAGTACTTCTTGCCATTCTGCCATCCCGCGCCCTTTCCTTTCACAGCTGTAGCATATTGTGTACCTGCGGTATGCAGACAGATGTCTTTCCTTTCTGTACTTGTTACAGAGTTTAGGCTGTCTGAAATACATTGTAAACCCTTGCCATGGCCCTACTTGGATTACTGATAGTAAGTGTGTTATCCTAATGGGACTCCTCTCACCTACCCTCATTACCACTCAAGCTCTCTATGATCCTGTCCATATACCATATTTATTGCATATCTTCTCAACATACATAACTTTATCTACATAATTCTTCAACCATTTTTCTATCTCCCCCATCTCAAGTAGCTCCATGTACATTCAAATAATTGTTGCCCTTCTCTTGTCTTTTCTCTTGCATAAATCTTATACCTTTAAGAACTCTCTCATCCACTGCCGCATGCATCTTCCATAAGTCCTCATAACCTTCTTGGCTCCAGTACTAAAATTGCGAAGACTTCCAGTTAGGAAAGGCCATTCAAAAGTTCCACTTTAACTTCTATACAATATTTTCTCTATAAATTTATATCTATTCATCTTCTGACTTCACTGTTGTCCTTCCCCTGTTAAAACTGCACTTATTCTCAGGCATAGATTATTTGCTGCTCCATCTCTCACTTCTTCCCATTTTCTTTCTCTTTGTGGGTCTGGCTTATTCCTCCCACTAGTCTTTTTCTTCCCTCCAGTCACTGATCTCTTCTCCTGTTTTTCCTGATGACTGGACTCTTCCCTCATTGCAAGTAAAGCCTCGTCTAAAACCACAGATCCCACCACACCTTTCTTTCCTGCCTTTTTTTTATTCCCTCTTTCCCATCTTTGTCCATCCTCCATCTGCACTTACACTCTCTAATTTACTTCTCCTCTTTTGGTCCCCTTTCCCTTCCAAAACTGTCACTGATGCTATTCCAAGCTCCAAGCTCCAAGAACTCCTTCTCTTCTTCCATCCCAGTGCTCTGGGCATTAATTAAGGCAATACAATTGGGTCTCTACACTTTATCTTAGCTAAGAACCTATGCCATTGATGTGCACCTACCATAAGAATATGTTAATGTCATTCATCGGAAAAAGATATATGGTAATACCCACTGAGTGCAGTTCCTCTCAGCGCTGACTCTTTCAAGTTATGGTGAGCCACTATATGGTATACATGTCAACTTCCTCTTTATTCCCCAAAGTGAGTTGTGGCTTTCTTTCCCAATTCTGATGATTTCTGTTACTTCACAATCCTTTAATATCTGGCAAACATCACCAAACAGGGCCCCAAATGGTTTGCTCAGAATTTTTCTGTTGGCCACTTTCTCAGCCTATTCCATATGATTAGTCTGACCCCACCCTCCATGAGGTGAAGCTGAACCCAGTTGCTCAGGGCCTCATGTGTATATATTTTTGTAGGATCCCAGGACTTATGACAAGAGCACCTAGTTCCAGTCATGCTTGAGGGGCTAATTAGCTCATATTTTGTGGGAGGTATCTGGGGTACACACATACTAAGCAGAGCTGAACTGTGAGGTTACCATGGCTTGAAATGCTGTTGACTCTAGTGGGGCCCAGACCAATGAACTATATGGTAAATCATGAGCCTTTTGGCTTTGGACTAATATCATACATGGTTTGTACTCTCACTTACCAGGCCAGGGAGATAACATGATCAACAAGGTGCTTTTCCCTGGATCAGGAAGATGCTTTAATTTTGAGTTTGGTATCTATTCTTGTTAGTTCAAATATAGAAACTTGGGCTGGCCCCTGCATGAGGCATGATAGGGAGCAAAGATCCTGAACCCCAGTGTCACTAGACCACAAAACATGGAGACAAATGAAATCAACTACCCAGTTAAGGTCCTGGTGAAGAATGGGCCCCTGGAATCAAAAAAAGCAGACCCTGGAGAGAGGTGACTTCATAGTCAAGATCATGAAGGATGTTCTAAAAGCAAAACTGAGAAATTTGAATGGCCTGTTTTGCATACAAAAGAGGGTGAATTTTGAACTGGGCTTCAAAGACACTAAGATGAGATTAGATTTCTGGCAGCAGCGGGAAACAGACAAAGGAAATCTGCTTCTGAAAGGTATTGAATTTGTTGTAGGAGACAGGAGAGAAGAGAAACTGATTATAGTCCAGATGTACACAGCAACATTTTAAAAGGAGCAGATGTACATTTTTGGCTTAGAAGATATTGAGAAAAAGTAGGGAAAGTTATAGACAGGCATGGACTATGGATGGGAGCCTGGAAAGCCAGAGCAATATTGGAAAGCAAGCTCAGGAACCCAGCTAAGGTGAAACACTTCCCCCCCCAATCTCCCTGGGACCCCAGAGGAGTTGCATTTTCTACCAGGGGCAACTGAAGGTCTGCCATAAATATAGTGGCACCTAGGGGCACAATGCACAACTAAAATTTGTGCCATGTGCAAAGAAAAAGGACACAAAGCTTATGATTGTAAGTAGGACTGGCGATGCAGTTTGTGTGGAGAAGAGGGGCATGTTTTTAAAGATTGCTATAGGGAAGCAAGAACAAACAGAGGAACACAGAAATCTGAGCCCCACCCTTGTCTTTGCCTGGCCACTGGCTCTCCAACAGGAACAGAGGAGAAGGGAGTCAAAAAAATCCAGGAAAAGGAGGAAGCAGAAGGAGAGGACCCCTCAGAAAAGGAGAACCTAACCCACACACAAGAAAATATGAGAGTACTAAGAAAGATGTTTGAGGACCTCAGGAAAAAGAAGGGGGATGTCGGGGTTAACCGAACAGAATGAATCGGGCCCCAAGGTCACGGTGGGCGGGGGGGGCAATCAGATACGGACAGGTGGGATTATTGGTGTAGAGTCAGGAGATACGGACCCGGAGTGGATTGAAATGAAGATGAATTTATTTAACTTACGCTTTAGGCGTAGGCAGCGATGTCTTCAGTTACAGTTACAACAGTGAACAATGAAGGGGTTTGTTGGCCCACGAGGTTCAGTCCTAAGACCTAGTCCCAGGGCTGGTCAACAGCTCATTAAATGGGTAATACAAACAATAACACGTAAACTGTAACACGCTGTATACGGTAAGTCGCATGACGCCAGTCCGAGTTAATGGACAATGAGTAGTCATATATGAAGCCGAGGTCAACAACCGGAACATGGTGCAGCGAAGGTCAGGTACGTAGGAATAAGTCAAATTGTAATCAATGTGGAATGCCGAGGTCAGTTTAAAGCCAGGTAAGCAGTAGCCGAGTCGAAGGATCCAAATCGTAGAGACGTAGTCAAAACCAGAAAATACACAGTTCGTAGCCAGAAGACCAAACACAGAAGATATAGGTAAGTCACGCTGCAGACTTAAGAATTGGAACTGGGAATTAAATTCCACACTCTCCCCTACCAACAGTCCCTGCCTAAGCAGCCTCTGTCTTCGGATCGAGCAGCTCCTTTCTGTTACTGCATCAACAACCTACACTAACGCCCACACTCACGCACCCACACCAAAGGTGGGGGTCAGAGAACTTTTAAAGCGACCCTTCAGCCAATCAGGGTGCTTGGTTGGAGGAATTTTCTAGACGCTGACATCATGCTTCTAACACACTGAGCATGTGCAGGTCTGAGCTTTATGTGGCAACTGAGCATGCGCAAGAATAAAAGTAGGTCATGTCTGATTGACATGCCTGGAGGTCACCCACGGGGCACATGCTGGGCACACTGTGGAATTTTCCATTAGCTGATGTTATCTGCACATGTCTGGGGACTTAACTCATGTGTTGCCAGCACCATTTAAGATTTTACCAGGACAGGGGAGAAGGATTTGGCTAAGGAACTGGAAAGGGTAGATAAAGAAGAAAGGGAAAGGAAAGGAGCCACTCTCCCTATTCCCCCAAACTTCATCATCTGGAGAAAGACACTGTACACCAAAATGAACAGCTGAGTGCTGGTAAATGGGTCCCTCTCATCCTACTTGCATTGGAGTCGGGCATCTGGCAGGACTGCCCACTTTCCCCAATCCTGTTTATCTGCATGATGGAACCGCTAGTCCAGCAGCTCAGGTAGGACCCCAGATTTGATGGACTAGACATCCCCAGGAGTAACCAGGATGAAATGAGGGTCCTGACCTACATGGATGACCTAAATGCTATCTTCAGGGACAAGTGGTCAGTGGAAAGAGTTTTACAACATACTTAAGTATACAGAGCATTGGTGGGAGACAAGCTCAACATGAGCAAAAGCACCTACCTGGTGCCAGATGACCTCAGAGACCTGTGGCCCTGGGTCTCTGTTTCCATGAGGGGGTGATAATCCTCAGGGTGGAGTTTGACCCAGAGCTGACTGGATAGAGGGCATGGGAAAAGACTGATGCCAAAATGAAACAGAGACTGGTACTATGCCAAGTGTGCCACCTGTCAATGGGAAAAGGGAGGAGTGTGTGGCACGTGAGGGTGGTGTTGGTACCAGTGCTTCTGTACAGCACACTGGTCTTCCATCCCTCAGAGCAAGTCACCCATAGAATTCAGAGAACTAAGTGCATCTTCTTCTGGGGCACCAGATGGGAAATTTTGCAAGAACCACATTGTACATGGCCAAATGAACTGGGTGCCAAGGAATGACAGATGTTCTGAAAATTGGTGACTGGAGAAGAATCCAAAATAGCCTGCTTTGTAAGATACTTTTCAGGGAACCTCCTGTGACACTGATGGGTTTACACACCACCCAACTCAAGTGCCTGGATCATGGAGATGCCATGGTTCTACAAGGTCCTGAAATGCAGAAGATGGTAAGGTAAAGAGACCGTCTGCCACCCATAGACTTACTACCGAGTGATAGCTGGCAGGCCGTGTGGGAGTGAATCTTCCACAAAGACCTGCAGAACGTGTACAGGGATTTGAACTGGCAGGTAGTCTATCAAGCACTCATTCTGTGGGTGTGATAAAAGTGAGGAGTAAAAAGGCCCATCAAATTGCCCCAGATAAACCGTCTGATAGGACGCAGAAACAATCGACCACCTCCTCTGGTATTGCCCCTTCACCAGAGAGGTGTAGAGGAGAGTAATTATACTTCTCAAGATGGTGACAGGGGTCAAGACCCTGACTATTAGAGGTGGTGGTGTTTGGTCACCTGACCAAGTAGCAGGGAACCTCGATAACCTGTTTTGACTAGTTCATCTCCCGCTTCAGGAATGCTCTGGGGAAAACCAGGAACCTTCTCATAAACAGACACATGAACCCCTCAGTCGAGGACTGCATCAAAATGGGATTATATGAAATGCAGGGATACTACAGAAATATAGTTAAGGATGGTGGGAAGGAGATGGCAGAGATCATATGGAAGAGAAAGGACTGACACAGACAATAGGACTGACACAGACAATTCAGGGGTAGGACCACCACTGGAGAGAGTGACAATGATGGTAACAACAGAGATGATGACAATGATGAAGATGATTACGATGAATGAAAGGACTGGGGAAACATGGTGAGTTGGGAGGGGATGCAGGGCAAACGGAGAGGGGGTACTTGCATGGTCCTTCATGTTATTGTGACAGGTAAAGGTGATGGTGATGGGCATTTAGATTTGTGAGCATGTGGGAACACAAATGCACAGCATGGTTTTTGTAACAAGAATGATAATAGTGTAACTGTAAAGCTTTGGGTTGGACTGTCAATTGAGCCATATTGGTCACAAAACAGATGTGTAGCGGTATAGATGTGTGTGTGTGTGTGTGTGTGTATGTAGATACACATCTATACACATTTATACATTTATACATATATAATATACTTTTGCAACCACCCCATCATTTGTACTCTCTCTCTCTAAACAGGTGCTAAAGTGCTATTTAAAAGAGTATATTTATGGAGTACCTGTGCAAAATCTTTCAAAAAAAGGTAAAAAAGGTAGCAGTTTCAAAAAAAAGGTAAAATACATAATTTTGGGGTGAACTAAGTCCTTGGGTACTATATTTCAAGGTCAGGTTTTTGTCAAATTTGTTCCTCATTTCCATGTGCTCAGATTGAAAAGGGTCCCACAGTAAGGAAGGAGGAAGGGGTTGTAGGAGGAACAACTTGGAGGGAAGGAGGCGCAGAAGGCATAGGGTAGCCACTTATTTTTCTTGCTGTAGCAGCGGGAGGGGGTCAAATTCAGGACAAACTCAAATTTCAATATACAGAATCTAATTATTGGGGAATCTAATTATTGTGGGACTTACAATCAAGGTCATCTTATATTTGAGTAAATACAGTAATTGGCAAGTCAAAAATCATACTGATCAGTGCCAGACAAACTCATTTTTAAGCTATTGATATAATTCTTCCATGACTTCCCGATGAAAAGTGATTTGGATGACTTGTTACATATACTAGGAAAACTACAAATAGCTTCAGTAATAGACATGATTTAAAAAAACTCTTAAATTCAGCTTTAGCAGGCCTACAATTGTGCTACCTTTCTTCTTTTTTCCTGCCAGCTATTTAATAAACAGTTTGTATTTTATCTAAGTGGTTGTGCCTACTCCCACTAAGTCAAAGTTAATATCAGATATCTGGTTAGAGCCCACTGTCTGTGGCTTTAAAACATTTAGTAAAATGCTGCTTTCCCTTTGTTTTACTGTAGCTTGAAGCAATAGGTTTTGAATCTATCTGATACTGTAAAAGCTAAAACACTGATGTATAATGCGTATTTTATCTGGGGGTTCACAACCTATGGCCCACAGACCAATTGGATCCAGCATATGAAGCTAGGTGGTTTTGGTAGTGTTTGGGTGGCATGAGGCTGTGGTGGTGTTCTAGAGGCAAGGTCTCTGCCAGCATTCTGGCAGTGGGGGCCTTTGCCAGTGCCATAGCTGGAAAGTGAGGCAACAGCTGGATCAGCCTGACTTAGTTGTTGTGGCATATTGCTTGAAAACATTGCCAACTTCTGATCTACCCTGTTATATTATAGAATTTTAAACCACACTACTTGAAAAATGTTCTAAAATATTACAAAATACCAAGATCACTAATTATCTAGACTGCTTAAGATACTTCACAACTCACAAACTATCATGTTTTTAGTTTTCTTTTACTAAAAAAAATTAAGAAATTAAGAAAGTTTCCATTAATATGCATATATATATATATATATATATACACACACACAGACTCCCTGTGTGTGTGTTGTACACACACACACTCTTTATATGTATACAAACATACATACATCCCCCCCCCACACACAGTATCGGCATAGGTATAAATTTGCCATGAAAAATCCAATTTATGATTAACTCTTTTTCAATGTAAGGTGATTGCGCAGGCCAACAGTCCATTGTGTCAGGTAAATCTGCACATTGCATGGACAGTTTAATAATCAGGATACTGATTTTTCTGTCCATGGGCACAGGGAAAAGTATCCTATTTTACATATTATCACATTGACATTAATAAGAGTACTTGTAGAGGAAGGTATTATTCAACATGCTCAATGGTATAGAAATGTAACTGATTCAGACACACATGGCATTGGACTTGTGCTAGGGTCCATGATTAAGACCTTTTATGCTGCTGAATTGACAGTTTTAGGGGTGGGTAGAATGGAAGCGAATGGCTGGAGTTTGTTGCTTCTCAGTGGTCCTGGACTAGGCAAAGAGGAAGTATAAACATGGCCATATTTACATTAGCAATGGATTTACATTAGAAAGGATTTGGATTATTGCTTTGCTAATTAAGACTTGAATTATGTTTAAATAGGCTGTTTCAGGTTTTATTCTAAACAAAATTTTAGTAGTTCTAGAACTTAAAATATAATCATGATAATCACCCAGCTTTTAAAAGTAATGGTTCCCAACTAAAATCCCTCATTCAAACACCTACAATTTGGCATGGCTAGAATCCAGACTTGAATTTGTTTGTAATTCAGCACAGTAGCCTCATAATTCCTTTTAGGGCTCTCATTTTATAATTCAGTCCTGTTTCTGTCATACTTTTACAAATAAAACTAAAATCATGACCAATATGGATAAAATTATATTTGTAGACATTATACATTTCATTTTAAATGCAGTAACTCCAGTTGCGTAACATTCATATTGTACTAGTTCAGCGTTTCATGGTGTATCCAATTTAGTGTCATCAAATTTAGTTAGTTAGGCTCAGACCCTCTGTCAAAGTAATTTATATGTACTAGAAACAGCCGCAGTCCGATGATCTCAGAATAAGAGACATTGATTACTTTTCCATGTGGTTTATGAAATATAAATGGATGATGAGTCATTCTGAAAATATCCAATTAAATGCAAGAATCAGAATGAAAAAATAACCTGCAAACTCATAGCTATTGCAGAGGTATAAAAGGAAAAATAATACTGCTGGCAGGTGATGGCACGATGGCTACTACTACTTCTACTTTCAGCTCCTGCCGTAAAAATCTATCTATATAAAATGAAGTGTAGGTCTATATGTATGTTCATTTATAACTCGAGAATGGACAGTCCTATCTACTCAAAACCTTCCAAAATTACCTAATACCACCCAAAGAAAATTATAGGTGGGTTATTTTTCACTTGACCCTTTTTGGGGCTTCCCTTGACTGGGATTACTTTACTTCTCAGATAAACTGGTACCACTCCATTTTGAATGCAGTGAATTCAGTTCAATTGTCATTATTATATTGATGCTTGCCTTTTTTTTGCTCAACGTTAAATATTAAATGTTAAATATGTTGTACTATACTAAGTTCTTCAAAAGTAAACAAACAGGGCAATTACAAAAATAAAAGCCCAGGAGAAGAACGGGTACTTCAGCTAGTCTGAATATAAACAAAGGAGCTTGCTTAAAGGTGCCCCTCCACCTGCTGCAATTCTAAAGGCTAGATACAAATCAGTAAACTGCGTGCCAAAATAGGACATAGATGGAATATATGCAAGTAAATCTCAAAGTGCAGTCCAGATGAGTCTTGCTTCAGTTGGTAGAAAGCCCCGTAGATACCTAAATTCATTAGGCAGCTCCATTGTGGTCCAGCAAGATCCCTAGGGACTCTGACTTAGGCTTCTAACTTCTGCCAAGCTCTGTTGCAAACTAGTCTGGAGCTGGAGAGGAAAGTGTATTCTATGTTCCCAGAAAGGCCCAATTTAATAGACATACTCAAGTCTAAGTCATGCTGACAGCATTAAATTCAGCAAAAAGTGCAACACTTGATTCATTTGAATCATGTATTACTTGAACAGACATAGGCAATTATGATGGTTTCACTCTACAGCATTTGCATAATAAACAGATCATCAAAGTACTCATTCAGGAAGTGGGAGATCTGGTTTCTAGGTCCCCTCAGTCTGAGAGGATTCAATGCTGCAACTTTTACCTCCCAAAACAACATGTAGCAACCTTTTACGATGTTGTGCCAGTGCCAGGACCCAGCCACCAATGCTGCTTCTTCCTGCCACTACCATTCCCTGCCCCCTGGATGTGGTGGTACATGGGAAAGCTCTCTGTATCTTGGCTGCTTAGCTGCCTGGCTACAGTGAAGTGCAGTCAGCACCCACCACAGAACATTTCTAAGGCTTCTCACCAGTGAACTGCTGAAGCCCTATCTCCACTGGCCAGATCCAATGGCTCTGTAAGCCTTATCCAACCTGAGGGCTACAGGTTTTCAAGTCCTATTGTAAAAGAGTGCCGCAGCCAGCAGTCTAGAAGCAAGGCAGAGGACAGGGAGGGGATTATCTTACCATATTGTTCAAGTGTAGTCCCTAGGCTACATATATGATTTAGTTTATGAGGTACAAATATATATTCTCTCTCTCTCCATCTCTCTCTCTCTCTATATACATATATATATATATATATATATATATATAGAGAGAGAGAGAGAGAGATGTGGCAGGCTGGCTGGTGGGCTCACCGGCAGCTCCAGTATGTTAGCTTGAGACCAAAGGGCTCAGGCTCCATTGGTAGAGACAGTTTTCCTTCCCCACCAATCAGGGGAAGGTAGAAGGAAGGCAGCCATGCCCTGATCCATGGATGAGATAAGAAAGAGGACCTGAGAGGCAACTAACTTCTTGGGCTCCATCACTGGTCCATTTCCAATCTGGGGCAGAGCCTCCAGAAAGGATAAAAGCCCATTTGCTAAGCACATGGGTGACTTCGGTGAGGGACAATGGAGATGGGGCTTATGAAGAGCTGGTAGAGATGATCAGAGGGGTGGAGCAGTTACCCCAGAAGCACCCAGGATATGCTGCTGCTTAGCAAGCAGCTGTGTCCCAGCCCTGCCATGGAGGGAGTGTTGGTCCACTGGTGAGTGCACAGAGAGTTCAGGAGCAGATGGGACCTCAGCTGTTGCATGAGGCAGCACATGAAGCCAGAGTGATGGTGCATAGATTGTTGCATGGAGGAAATGGGGGTGGATGGGACCGGGTGGCTGCAGAAGGCAGCATGAGACCCCAACCCTGCACGAGGTGGGAGCCCAGCTTCCTCTGTGCACTGAGCAGTGCATGGGGCTGGTGGAGGGCTGGAGGGCTGTGGAGGGCTGGAAGGGACTGCAGCACCTGCATGAGGCAGCATGGATCCCCAATCCCCTGCATGAGGCAGGAGCTAGGCCATTGGTGCATGGATCGGTGCACAGGACCATACAACTGATGAGTCAGCTTGGCTGCACAAGGCAGCATGGGTCCCCAACCCTGCACAATGTGGGAGCTGGGCCATTGATGCATGGATCAATGCACAGGGCCATAGAGTGGACAGGATGCCATAGCTGCACAAGGCAGCGCAAGTCCCAGTGCACAGGGCAGTGCACAGCAGTCTGAGAGAGAGCTAATAGGCCCTGGTGGCTGCACAAGGCCACTCAGGCCTTCCTACCTTGAGCAGCGACTGGATGGGTTGACCACCCCTGTGAGGGAGGACACTGGGAATCATGAGTTACCTGGAAAGGGGATTCCCACAGGGAAGGAGGGACCTCCTCACTGTGGGGAATCAAAGGGAAGCCCCTGAGGAGTGGGGACAATTCGCCCTTGGGCACAGAGGGGAGTCTAGGGGCTCTGTTTATTAAGGGTAGTGTCATAGTTGCAGGCCCCTCCTAGCTGAGTAGCCTGGGAGAGGATAATGATGTTATTAGGTAACAGGTCTTTTCCTGGGTTGCCATTTTTTCTTTGGGCACAGCTGCTGTGCCATTGTTGTGGTCTGGTTCCTTACTGTTGGGATTCCTGTTGTAACCCTGCTGTTGCAATTCTTGTTGTCACCCTGTGTTCCTACTGTTGTATTGTAAAGGACTGTAAGCTGATTTTTATATCTGAATTCGTTGTATGGGTTATTTGTATATATGTGTATTTCATTTGGTGCAACCTTACAGTGTATGCTTAATTATTGTGCCATCACTGCCAGATATTTCTGTCATTGATTTGTAGACTAACCAATGCTTTATCATCAAGTACTCTTTTGCCTGCTTCTGGAAGGGCCCTGTTGAGGGGGCAAGGCTGCAGAATAATCAGAAGTTCATAGAGGGTTAGGCCTGTGCCTGAGTTTGAGGTTAAAAACGAGGGGTTATTGCCTGTGTGAACCTATATCTGTAAATAACACTTGTGTGTCTATCTATCTATTTATCTGTCTATCTATTGACAGATATAGGAATAGCTATAGATATGTAAGTAAGTTCATGGTTATAAGTTTTATATCATATTATAACATTAAACCTGTAAATAGTTAAATATCACTGGGTGTCCTTGGTCTCTGAACAGCTCTGTAGGAAAAGGAGGTGAGATGGCCTGAAGCTAGACAGCCACACTCTCCACAGCATACACACACCCTCTGAATCCCTTCAATTGAAGAGGCTGTACCTTCTGTGTACCAGCTGGGTTATATGTATAGATATACATATATTTGTGTGTGTGTATATATATCTATAGATATATATAGAGATATATATCTATAGATATATATATAGATATAAATATATATGTGTGTGTGGAGATATATATATATATATATATATATCTCCACACACACACACACACACACACAGACATATATCTAGCAAGCTGTGTTATCCGGCACTTTATCAACTGAAAAGTTCCGCTAACCGGCATCCAAGGGACACCGCAAAAGCGAAACCAGAAGTCCTACTTCCGGTTTCGCTGCTGCAAGCTGAGTTCTTCTCCTTCACTTCTTTGGCCCACAGCCCAGTGCAAAGCAGTCTGTTCAGAGCCGAGCAGCCTGTGTGTGGCCACCCATCCTGTCCCCCAACACACTGACGCCAGGGAGTGTACCAGATGGTGCACATCTGATTAACCAGCATATTTGATTAACCGGCATCCCCCATTCCCAGGGGATGCCGGATAACAGAGCTTTTGCTGTATATCTATATAGGTATATATCTATATAGATATATGTGTATAAGTATGTATATGTATATGTGTGTATATGCATACACACACATACACAGCCCCTAACCAGCCATCTTCCCCAAAATGGGATTGTTCTCCTCTGAGACAACTATTTTTCTTGTTGGTGTTTTCCATGAAAAAAATCAATTTTTTGGCAAAAATGTTGAAAATGTATGTTTTTTATTGAAAATGTTGATATATTGATTTGTAATTTTCTTATGAACTTTGCTTGATGTACTTCAGTATAGTCACTGGTTCGAAGGCCAAGTGAAATTTCTGAGGCTAAACACTTGGTTACAGAAATAAGGCTAAGCTACCATTCTGGTAAAAATGATGGGGCATCGAGCAACACTAAATATTCCTTGGTCTGTCTGTATGCAGACTTCTGGTGAAAGTCTGTTTCTGGAAGCCAAATCCATGAAAAAGGTGATGGTATCAAAAAGAAATCACCTCAAAGTTGGTCACTGGAACTTCTCAACAATATCTGAAACATCAAAGTCCTCATAGATCAAGGAGGATATGGCTGGCTATAGACTTAAAACCCTAAACATTGCTGAAAGCAGGTTGACTGGTAGAAATAAGAAGTTCTTTAAGAAATAAAAGAAACATCTTATCTGCTCAGGACTCAGTTACAACTTTCAGAGGAAGAAGCACTCACTATGAGAGGCTCTTCTGAAGCTCTCAGCCTTATGAGTTGGGAACCTATGAATCACTGCATTATAAATGCCAGGCTCCATACCAGATTCCTAAATCTATCAATTATAAACTGCTACATTACAACAAAAAAAGCACACAGTTACATGAACAACAGTTTCCTCCAAAGTCTGATTGAGAGAATAATAATAGCATGCAACTTAATCCCTGTGATACATTACTTCAGAATTAGGATACAACCACCACAAGAAGGAAAAGAGCAGAAGGGAAGCTCTCCTTTGAAATGGTAAGAAACTTATTGAATTGTGCTTGGGATCTGACTTTGTCCTTGTCTCAAAGAGACTCAAACAACTCATCAAATGGCAAAACAAAAAGTCCAACTGACCATATTTACACCGACTAAGATCCAGGTCATCTCTCCAAGATGCAAAGGCACATTGAGAAGCAGATGTCAAGGGCAACTACAATCTTAGGATTGCCAAACTGAAAATAAAACTGAGAAATATAAACTGTAAATAAAAAGTACTGAAGAAAGTGAAGGGAAGAAAATGGAAAACAAGAGAGTACTGTAAAAAATTCTAACTTAAAACTGAAGAACACAATGGAGGCACTGTTAGAGGCAAAGGAAGAGGAGATGGATTGAAAATGAAAGAAAATGGGTAATGCTCAGAGGCTCAGATTGAAACAACAGCAATCAACTGGATAATGACACAGACAGAGTAAGAAGAGGGTAAGACAAAAAACATGAAGTCCTAATGAGGAAAGAAGAGCTTTTAAAAGGAGTTCTTGAGTGCTAAAACCAATGAAATATTGGAAAAAGCAAAGGAGGAGCACAGGAAAGAAGACAAAGCAGTGAAAAGCAATGAAAGGAAAGATAAACAGAGATGTTTGGAAGTCCTAGCACTTGAAGCTGAAGTTACTGCTACAATAGGAAACCGCAGAGCCATTTCCTATGCGACTAAAACACTGTGTGGAAATTTCAGAACAGGAAAAGGGCCAATCAAAAGATGCAAGATGGAAAAATGCTCACAACTAAGTAAAATAGAAAAAGCAGATGGGGAGAATGTTTCAAAGAAGACCACAACAGCCCCAGCCCCAATCCCATTTCCATACCAGTTTTCAATGAAATATGTGGATATGAAATATGTGACCTGATATTACCATTGGTCCAATTGATATGCCAAAAGCACATGCAAAAATCAGGAGCTGAAAATGGCTCCGTGGTTGCATACTCTAGCGGCCGGAAATGATCAAATCACATCAGAAATGCCAAAAGTACTTAACACCACCTCCTAAGTGAAACCAGCAGAGCTATTCAGTGAGGTCTGGGGAAAAGAGAAGCCTCTTAAAAAACTGACGAATCAATAGAACTATAAAGTCAATATCAGAATACCCAAGAAGGAAGATCGTACTTACTCAGATGAGATGCTACTGCACAGTAGCTTTGGGGGGCACTAACTGTGACACAATGTTACTGTGCCAATTTCCTCCGATTATCAATTTCATTGATTTTTAGAAGGCATTTGACAGCCTTCTCCAACATGTATTATGGAGTGCCCTTCAGTCCTATGAAAGCTTAGCTAAAATTGTTAAAATCATCAAGGTTATGTACAGAGATGTAAAGTACTTTCAGGAGTGGGCGGGCGGGGGCGGGGGCAGCCAGAAAGGAGAATGGTTCAGTGTCATTACTGACAGTAAGCAAGGCTGGATTCTCTCTGCTTGGATCTGACATTGCCATAGACTGGATAATGCAGATCTAGATAGGTAATACAAACACTAAGAACAGGGGTGGATGGTTAAAAGGCCACAAAAACATAATTTGGCATATATAACAGGTCAAGCTGACCTCAATGTACCATCGAGAAAGAACATCGTATCCGAAGACAAGCACTTTAAAAAAATGGAACAGCACCTTAAGAGCCAACGGAGGGTTCAAGAAGAAAGGGACGTGAGGGAAACATAGTACTCACTGAACTTAACAGTGTATGGAAATCAAAGATACACAGTGCCAGAACAAAACAGAAATCTTCAGCTGAAATGTAACTGTAGCACTAACTTGTAGCTGTCAAAATTGGAGGCCTATGAAAATGTTAAATAGGAAATGAAATGCCTATGGAAGCAAGCAGCTGTGGAAGTTTCTAGGCATTGTCTGGAAAGATTTAATCAGGAATGAAGAGATGAGAAACCACCAGCCAGAAACTCATCCCCACCAGATTCAGAAAAATATCCACTTCCCCTCCTATAAACAGATACTTTTCACAAAAAAAAGAAACCTTGTTAAAAACATTTTTTCTAATAACAACAGTTTAAAATCCTTCCCATCTGCATCACTTGCCAGTGTTCCTGGATTGAGGATAGAGGGGCAAATGGGGGAACTGTGTGAGTGCATAGTGATGGAAATTCATCCCTCCTTCTTCCAAAAGTACAGAGAGAAAAGGAATGTGCTGACAGAACAGTCCTGCTATACAGCTACAGAGGCATGAGTTCAAGACTTGTACCTGACTGTTTGGGTTTGGAAGTCAAAGATAGCTGGACGTGATGGCCACATCATTCTCTTATGCACTGTTGGCTATAAAAACTGGCAAGTGTTACCTATGGTCTATGAGCCTTTAAGTTTAGTAGGAAGTACTGGTTGCTTAGCACCTGCTTTTTCATCCCAATAGCAGTCAAGTTATGAAGAGAGATTTCAAAGAGAATCTTAATGCATTTTAAAATTTTTGTATTTTAATGCAAACAGTTCCCAGCAGCACAAGATAGAAAAAAGAATCCCATTCTGCATTAGTGTGTAAAACAACTATCCCAGCTTCCTCACAGCCTGAAGAAACAAGACAGCAGGACAATGGACGAAGGATGAATGATATGGAATGTAATTTACAAGTGTAAGCTTCATGCTTATTCATGTACAATTTGACTTTGCCTCCCCAAAAAGAAAGGGAAGTGAAAAAAAGACAGATTTCAGTTTGGGGGCTGTATCTCTGCACACATCTGCACTATGGACAGAAGTTACACATAAACATATAACTGAGTGGAAACCAGTTCCAATCTGTAACACAACAGAAGTTCAGTGCACATAAATTGCTTTCAAAATGTCTAAAATCAGTTTAAGATAAACTGGATGGATATAGTATCAGACTTAACTGATTTAGGTTAAATTGGTTTCTTGAACTTCTGGCCCAGATTCCCTCCAGATTCAAGTTAACTCATAGTATCCTAGCATCCCAGGATGCTTTGCACCTCCCCCACACACTCTCCTTCACATAGTGGGTAGACTAGCCTTGGCTGAAGCTGTCTGCTCCACCAGAGTAGGACCAGCATATCCTGGTCTAGGCCACTGCAGACATGTGGCTGCAATTTCAAAATCAAAAGTGAATGCCTGTTCACTTGCTTATTGGTTCAATCTATGCAGACTTACCTGCGAAGATTGAATTGATTCAGCCTCAGGCTTTTTAACTGTCTGTACATAGCCTGTGCATTGTTCAAAATTTAGGAGATTCCTTCCAGACTTGCACATGCACCAGAGACATTCCAAAGGGGTGCATGTGACTTAAACTGAGTTTTGAGAACTGAAGATTTCACCACATAATTAGATGTGCTTTAATAGCTGTAATAACTTGTGGGAAGAATATCTAACTGGCTTGTGTAAGATTCTAAACTTTTTAAGGAACCAGGGTTTTAAAGTTTTAGGAAATGGCAAATATTATGTATTGGTATAGAATCACAGCACCTTTTTGGGACAGAAGGGGCAGGTTTCTCTGAAATCAGAGAAAGCACAGAAGTTTGTAGTGATAAGCAATTTCTTCATATTTTGTACAAAAAATTCAGTGGGGAGTGTCATTACAGCAGCTGGTTGAGAGCAACTTTAGACAGAAGAAAATCAAAAAGCTCTTAATTCACTGAAAAAAAAGCATTGACTATATTGTACTTAAATTTCTAAATTCATGTTATCCATTCATGATAATTTGTGATGCTTCAAATATTTCTGTCGGAGTTGCACAAATTGATCGGCTTTGATAGGCATAGCTGATGGCTTTGGGAAGCTGTAAATTAAATAGGAGAGGAAAAAATATTTTGTCCACAGAACCGGCAAGTGGACTACTGAGGAGGCCTTCAAGGCTTTTTGAACATATTTACCAGATGTGAAATTTACAGTGTACCTAGACTCTGGAGTTCTTTAGTGTCTCCCTACAGAGTACAACTCAGAAGGGTACCTGTGGGAAATGTGTCACAGTCTTTCCAGATATGCATTCATTGTTCCCCATGCAAAATATGAAAATTATAGTGTCTGCTGTTCTCACTTAGGTATGGCAATGAAATTAGACTAAGACTGGCCTTGTCATGACATCTTCTGACATGACATCAGCCTAAGGACCCTAAATTAATCTTTGTGTACCAACGAAATTAAGACTATGTGGGGTGAGTGCACTTTAGGAACAATTGATCAGACTATCATCTTGATGGTGTATGAAAGTAACAGAGGACTGTCTTGTCAGCAGTCCTACTGAGTGTACAGCTAAAATGTTTTCATGATAACTGAATGGAGACATAAATAGACACAGAGCTGGATATCACATTTTTGTTTTGTTTTGTCTTTTTCCTGACTTGGCATGCATGGCTGCATGTGTTCAGACATACTGTTTGTAGTGCATAGACTTACTAAATGAAAGGAAAGGGCAAACACCCAGGATGCTAAATAGTCATCCCAGAGGTGTATGGGAGAAAACTTAGAAATAAGTAATTATCAAGCTCTGCTGGTTCGTAATGGTAGATTGATTGTTGAGGGAGTATTGATGGTATGTCCTCTGGACCTCTATACATTCCAGCTGTCAACTAATAATCTAACCATAACACATTCATCCTGTCTTCTCTGATAATTTGGATTTAACTGACTGATATCTCCATGACTAAATAAAGGTCCAAGATGGATAGAACAATATGGAAACCCATATGGACCCCTAGAAGTTACTATTTTCATAAACTTATTCAACAAGATAATACTGGTGGAATCTTTGCTGAGATCCTGTTTATGAAGACACTGTATGTGTAGACAGTCAAAGTATGTCATGCCCATGTCCTTGCCAGCTACCCTGACATGACTTGGAGGAAGCACCCAGTGGCAGCAACACCAGAGTAAGCCCACCTGGCTTGGAGCCCCCTGTACAAGCTGCTCATCAGCAAGAGAACTGGTGACCTCCAGTGATGGTTGTCGCACAGGGCCCTGGCCATGGGTATCTTTGATGGCCACTTAGACCTGATAGTGCCACTGGCCTGCCCTTTTTGTTAGGAGGAGGTGGTAGAAATTCCACACCTTGCTGGACTACCCCTGACTGTGGCTATTCTTTATTAACTTCAGCACCCTCTTTGGTATGCTGGACTTGGACTTCTCCAAGATTGCATACATCTTTATCCTGTTCTGAGTCACCAAAGGGAGTGTGATCTGCTTAGCCATTTCTTTCCTGGTCCAGGCCAAGAAGGTAACTCTGAAAAGCTGCAGAAACTGGCTTGTAGGGGCTAGTTCTGATGACTCTTGCTTCTTGGTCCAGGCACATGTCATATTTGTATTTGGATACTTTCACCTTGCAATAAACTGTGGACCAGAGGGAACACTCTGCAAGACAAATAAAAGATGTCTGGTTCTAAATGTGTACCCTTCATGTAAGTCTGCAAGGTAGATGATAGATGTCTGGTCCTAAATGTGTACCCTTTATTTAATAACATGAAGGGTATTGCAGGGGAGGGGGATTCAGTCGTTGATGACATAGTCTTTTTGTTGCCAGCATAATATTTTTTTGCTAGCATTAGTGTTCATGCTCAGCCCTTGACAGGGCTATACTTTTTTATACTTTTACCTTTTGTGTTTAATTTTTTTCTAATACAATTTTAAAAAGTAAAACAAAAATCTTATCTGGGGAAAGGAGAGAGTAGTAACAAACAGTGTAAACAGCACATTCATTTGTGGATGGTTCTGGTCATGGTCTTGGTGCTGTATTTTATATTGATATGAGGTGACTGGGGAAGGGAGTCAAACGGAAATAGTTTAATGCTGTATGCCAAAGGTGTTTGTAGTTTCTCCTTTAATTTCTATCAGAAAATGCTATCTCCAAAAGTGGTAAATGTTGGATGCTTTTGACCAATGGTTTTCAGCCTTTTTTCATTTGTGGACCCCAAAACATTTTGAACAGAGGTATGAATCCATTTGAATTGTAAGTGTGGGTATTCACATACTTTTGCTTGATCATCGTCATCTTTCGGAGACACTTAGACATAGTCTGCAGACCTCCAGGTGTCCACAGACCACAGGTTGAAAACCACTGCTTTAGAGGAAAGCATATACTTCTTCATAACACACATTAAATACTGTAGACTAGCAGAACAAGAGATTTCTTTCTTACTCCAGATGTTGATTAGATTAATTCCTGAAGCATGAAGACTACAGCCTTTTGATTGTAGCCTGATTAATATAACTTGTCACATGATGTTGCTCATATTTCCAGTAACTTTTGAAGATAGATTTGGAATTTACTTCAATCATATTATATGGAATTACAACACACAAGTTAAATGTGCTACAACCTTTGCTGAAAAAATGTTTTGCTTCAGAACTGTTGTGGTTTTTTTTTTTAAATTAGTTCTCTCTTATTTTTGTATTATGCAAAAAGGTAAATCATTGAACTCAAATGGCCTCTTGTCTATATTTTCTCTTCTATTCTTCTCATCAGCTGTGTCCTTGAGGGAACGACTTAAAACACTCCATCAACTTGATGGAAGAAACAGCTTCATTTGTGAATTACTTAAAATCTGTGGGTCCTAAACTAGTAACAAATTGGTCCCAGAATATCATTGGAAAGGAAGATATATGATCTGGGGAAAGAAAAAAGAAGTTATTTTCATTACCAAATATCATAGAAAAGTTATGGCTGATAAAGATTATAAAACACTAAAGCCCTAAATAAGGCCATTCATAATGAAGTGTCAGCTTGTCTAGTTTACTGTACATAACAGCTCTTTCTAACAGTAATAAACGTTACAGTTATTGATATAATATATCCCATGGCATTGTGTTCTTTACAAGGCAAAATTTGGCAAATTCCTGTAATTTGTGTTTTAAAGGTCTTGTGAGAGGTGTAAGTCTTGTGGCATTTAATTCTTTCCCAGGCATTGGTAACATATGTTGTTCATTATTAATATCTTTCTAAAACATTTGCCAAAATAAAGTAACAAGATGCACCAAGTTTTCTCCAAGCAAACTAGAGTGTCTATATTAATTTGCTTTTTTTAAGGGGCTCAGTATGTATATCAGTCACTTGACTGTTGGCTTTGAAGGGAGCTACATACATTCCATTATGGCCGATCTGCATGTGAATTTAAAAGGTCAACATCAAGAGAAAAAATCATCAAGTTAATCAAGCTAAAATATCTTACAGAGGACATTTAAACTGCAAAACAGAATAGAATTTCTTTGTAGAATTTCAAGAAGTATTGTAAATTTTGAGCACAATATTCTGACCCACTCCTTCTAACTAGTGTAATTATACCTGGCCATGCAGAAGAAAAGCCTAGGGTAGGCTTATAGCCATGAAAAGGCATAGGCATTGTCATGGGTGGATCTAAACTTTTGAAAAGGGGGATATAGATGGTGAGGTGCAACATCACATATAAAACAATACATTTTTCTCCAGTTAAAAAGAAACTACAAGCTTTACTACTATAATAGGGGTCTAGCGATGTATTATTCAGTTTGAAATTGATGCAAAAACTTATGTTTAATTCATTGGAATGAATTAAAAAAATCTGTAGGGCTGTGAAATATCAGCTTCATTACCAGAAGCAACTAACTAACAGCAGAATTGCAGAACAAAGGATATCTTGATTGGTGGAACATGAAGACAATTCAAAAGAAGAGATGGTGGTAAACACCTGTGGAATGAAGAATTTAGAAGGGGTTAGGTACCTTATAATAAGCTATGAAGTCAGTGCTGCTTGACTAGAAATGGTGATGCCACTGCCAGGCAGTTGGTTTTAAACTTTGGGTGGACTGAGAATCAAAGTAGGTATGCAAGTGTACCACCCTGGATCCACCCCTGGCATTGCAGTGCTTAACTTTTAGATGTGTGTTTGCCTAGTTGAAACCAGAGCCACAAATTTCATACTCATCACTCACAGTAATTTAGGCACCATATTCTAAACTGAAGGGACTGACTTCATTCAGGATTCACAGTTAAGGACCCTTTTCTAAAGTTAGGTATATAAAGCAGCACCTTCCTACAAAACACAGGCACAGAACAAGGTGTTAGTCCCCTTTGTCTTCCAAATAGAGTGGTAGTTAGCACATCAACCCAACATGTAGCAGACCCAGGTTCAATTCTTGTCTCTGCCTGTTTGGAATCTGCATAAGTGCTCTCATTATCAGGCTGTAGTATAATCTGGGGTGGAAGTTACAGCCTGTAATTTCGCATGGGACAGTATTTGTTAGCCATTCACTGTGGTCTGTAGCCTAAGCTGTAGGGAACTCACCTGTAAGAGGTTTCAATAAATGATTGCTTCCTGTTTATGCCACCATAGCTTATTCTCCCATCTGTATTTTGGAAAGAGCCCAACCCAGTACATGTGCTCTGTCAGAGCCTAGTGGATCATAACAGGTGGGCAATATAGTCAAGAAAAAAGATTTGATTATGGATCTTGATAAGCTTAAGTACGAGCTAGGGGACAAGATGTGTAGGACATCAGTAGTTCTGGTCATGCTACAGATGCAAGTATTTAGGCACTGAGGGATTTTCACTTGTGAAAACAAGGGTTGACAGAACCTATATGCCATGGCACTGCCAGGATTGGCTATCAGCTGTGTAGGCATTTTAGAGATTTATTTTGAACATAGTCCTTTTATTTTTGTGGATCCTGCTCCTAGCAACTATTTTACTGATTGAGCTTTGACTGAGTTTTTTCCTTGGCTTTGCTTGAGTTCTAAGAAGTGCTTTAGCATCTCCTGCCTCAATTTTCTTATTCTACAAACTGAGGCTAGTGATAACTCTCGTTCTCCCATGGACACCATCAGTTTTAATTCACCTTTTAATATTTGTCAAGCTATTTGGGATGTTCAAACACGTTCTGGTAGAGGAAGGGAATTGAACTTGGCCTTCTACACGATGAGTGAATGACAAATACTAGTATCAGCAATATTTAAATAGAAACCTTAACATCAGAGTTGGATATAGCCAAATGAACAAGTTACTGTGAGGTGAGCTGGGGGTGAACTCTTGGTACATTAGCTCTTTCATGATTACTACCTCATGGTAAATGTAATGCAAAGTACCTCATTTTTATTGATGAGTTAAGCTACTTAATGTCAAACCAGAGTTGGCGAGCCAAGCTCACGGTATTGGTCACGGTGGGACGGCCAGGTGGTGGCAATTGGACACGGAACAGGCGGGATTTTTGGCGTGGCGTTCTGAGGCACGGAAGCGTAACGAATTTAAATAAGAGGGATTTATTTTAACTTACACTTTTGAAGGCATAGGTTGTGATGCTTGCTTCAGTTACAGTGTAAAGTTGTAATAAAACAGAACGAACACAAACACTAACAGCGGGGTCTGTTGGTCCACAAGGTTCCCCAACGAGCCCTTGCTTTCTCGCCGAAGCTAGGTGCGGCTGCCTGTTGGTTAGTCTTAGGACTGGTCAATAGCTCATAAAGGATTAAATGAACAATACGAACAAACAACAACTGTAACTCATTGAGAAGAATGAGGTGGTTGTGACACCAGTCCAATGGACACCGGGTGGTCGAAGGAAAAGCCGAGGTCTAGAGCCAGAACATGATGCAGCAGAGACGATCAAGGTAAGCAGGGATCAGCTGGATCATGGTCTATAATGGATGCCAAAGTCAGTCAGATGCCAGGTAAGTGAAAGCCGGAATCAGTGTCAAAGCCGTAGAGGTAATCGAAATCGAGGTCGAGGTCAAAGCCAATAAGTTCGGTAACCAGAGTAGTCAGTACGAAAGAAAACGAAATCGAAGGTATGAAATCGCTGTGTGAGATTGCGAAAAGAACCAGGGGATCGAATCCAAATTGCTCTCTGCCTCGCAGTCCCTGCTGAAAACAGCCTCTGCTACAGATAGCGCACGGTCTCTCACTCTCTCACCAACGACGCCCACACAACCCACACCCCAGGTGGGGGGTTCACTCACTAACGCCCCTTAGCCAATCAGGCTGCTTGACTGTTAGAATTTTCTAGTACGATTACATCATGCTTTTTTGAACTGAGCATGTGTGAGTTAGAGCTCTATGTTGTAACTGGGCATGCGCAGGGCTGAAAAGTAGGTCACCGGTGATTGACAAGCCAACAGGTCACCCAGGGGGCACATGCTGGGCACACTGGAATTTTCCATGAGCTAGTGTTATCTGCGCATGATCAGACTTAACTCATGTGTTGCCAGCACCTCTTTAGAATTTTGTTTGGACACTTAATAGGTTTCATGATCATGGAGCCATACCCACAGAATACCCTTATTGCTTCTAAAAGTCTTCTCTTTAATAGTTCTCAAAGTTATTAGAATAAGCTTGTTAAATATTTAGATACAGCAGTGGCTATACATCTTCTCCAGACCAGTCTGGGTAAGTGTTTAGCCTGTGTCCTTGAAATGTCCATTGAAGTTCTTTTGCTGTTCCTGATTAGCCAAACACGAGTTAAATGTCTCATCACCAATGAATTCTGAGTTCAGCCTGTTGAGCAGTAAAAGTTACCTGAGAGGAAAATAATGAGATTATCCAGTTTGGCACCAGATGTATTTCCATATCTGCCAAACCAAGAAACTGGACATTAATCTTTTTTGACTCTTTATTAATATGCAGAATTCTACTGAACCTGAACTTTTCCTATAACTTTGTAGCAAGATTTGATTATGGGGATAATATGGCTTTTTCAAATCCAAATAGTTTTAACTACAGGACCTGCAAAAACATTCACACCAGTTCTGATTGAAAAACATATGTGAACTTGATTTGAACTTGTGTTGGAAGAGGTCACACACCTCTAACTAAAGACAACCTGGAAAATATGGGAACTGCTTCTGTTTGATCCTAAAGATCTAGCTTACCTTCCTCTAGTTTGCAATCAAAGGTGTACTTATTTTTCAACACTGAAAGACTACTGAAGTGAAAAATTACCTTGAGACAGAGTTGAGGGGTGGGATGGACTACAGAAACCAGTCTATTTAAATGAGTCTCTTGAGCACCATTTTTCCAAAGTGAAAAGGACAAACCAAGCTCTTCAAAAGCTTTATTATGGAAGTCACAAACTATACTAGCGACAAGATATGAACTAATTCCACAGTGGCAGTAGAGGAGTTCCTAGTACCAGTACTTCTAACTGCTAAGCAGTGCAACTTTTAGACTTCCTTATTCAATATTTAGTCCCTCATACTGATCACCTCCAAGACACTCTAACCTACACTCTTACTGATGCATGCAAACATTATTTTTTCCCACCCTACTAACTGAATTCACTTCATGTACAACCCAGTTTTCCTTAAGTGCTGTCAAATTCTGTTTATATGATCAATTGCATGTAAAGATTAATGTTCAGGAAAGAAACAAATGTGCTGTGCCTAGAAAGGCAAAGAACTTTTCCTGCCTATTTCTTTAGACCAACATGGCTCCAACCAACAACCCTGTGCCTAGAAAGGCAGAAAACGAGTGAAGAAATTCTGATAGCCATAAACACATTTCTGCAATCTGCTGTATTCAGAATCCAAGACAAAGTTTTTCCCTATTCAAGATGAGGAAAAAAGCCCCGTGTCTTGGATTTGAGTACAAAGCAGGAGCCAGGGCAGGCAGCTGCTGTGGCTCCAGCTCTGACTCAGAGCAAAGCTTTGGGTCAGAATCAGAGCAGCAGCCACTGCCTCCCACTTACCCCCCCAGCAGCCTCTGCCCTCTGCCACCTGTGCCCCCCCCCCATCTCTGCCCTCCTCACCTGCCCCCTGCCACCGCTTCTTATCCTCAGTTGTGGCTCCAGTTCCCACAGAGCCAGGCAGCAGCAGGGTGGTGGAAGCAGCTCCAGCTCCAACTCTGGTTGTGACAATGGCTCCATCATGGTCCTAGGGCTGGGACCAGAGTTACTGCTGCTGCCACAACCCCTGCTGCCTGAATGGGCAGAGGCCAGAGCCACCATGGGCTCTGTGTCCCCAGCTAAAGGAAGGCTAGATCTAGAGTCATGATGGAGGGAATGACAACAAGGGGAGGGGGAACAGGTGGAAGGGGGTGCAGGCACCAGTGAGTGGGCAAGTGGTGGGGTGGCCAGGTGGCAGGGGGTGTGATAGATGGGAGGGACAAGTGGCAGGGGACAAGATGTGGAGGGAAGGAAACAACAAGTGTGGATGAGGCCACTCGACTCTCACTATTCGCCCCCCTGCCACTGCTTTCCCAGTTGCAGTGCTGGAGGCAACAAATTTAAAGTAGGCCTCTGATAGTTGGATTCTATATATGGGGGCAAGGATTTCTTAGGGTGACATCTTTTATTGTACCAGCTGTGTAGTTGAGAAAGAGTCAGATCAGCTTCCAAATGCAAGATGTTGTTCATCTGATCTCACTGCTACAACCTCACTCTTACACTACCATAAAATAGAAGATATCAAAATCTAGTGCTTTCAATGTTAATCTGCAGTCTAAAGCAAAAAGAAGCTAGACTATGCAGAAACATTTTCTTCTGCCTGTGCAAAAAACACAACATCATCTCAAAGGAACTTACCATCTAAAACCCTCTAGCAAACACACAACTTCATAGATGCAACAAAACTCTGCATGAGAACATCAGAAAAAAACTGTGAAACCATGTTCTTCACCAGATATACTCCAAAAGGGATCAACTTAAACTGGAGATACTTTCTTATGCTACTAAGCTAAGAAACATTACCTTGGAGACATACCTGAATACTATATACTAGACCCAAATACACTACCAAAAATCCCCACTGACAGGCATCCAACATAAGAAAAAGTGGAATCAGCTATCACAACAAGAGCCACCTCACAGGCAGTGCAACAACAGTAGGGAGTCAAGACAGACAGTGACACTCAGAATGCCAACATCAACTTACCATATAAGCCACTATCCAACTCAAAATATCTGTACTCCAGAGGCCTGAACTTCTATCAGAGAAAAAACCTGAGACCTGACAAAGGTCTTGCACTTGAAATCTTGTCTAACTCTACCCCAACTAAACACTTGGTCCAATAAAAATATCATTCTAAAAATCCTTGCCTCTCACATTATTGCTGGACCATTATGGCTGCTGATCTGACTTTGTCCCAACTTCTATACTACTGTTCTATTGAAACAAAGTTTATAACAAAGACCATGCAGTACTTTATGGCATTTCCCAGGTATTTCTAGGGCAATTTTAGCTGCACTTTCCCTTACTTCTATGCAGTAGCATAATTAAGGGGGGCAGGGATTGTGATGACTGTGGCAGTAGCCCTGGGCATGCCCTGAGGGGATGAGGGGGTATACAAGAATAGCAGCTGCTGGCCAGCAGTGCTACTGCTGTTGGTAGGTCAGCAGCCATTGATGCTGTATGCATCACCAGCGCCCAAGGCATAGAGCTGCCCTCTTATGTCTCTGCTTCTCCATCATTGTATGCTTTCTATGTATAAGTATATGTCAAAGGTAAAACATCATTTTTAAGGGGTCATATATTTTCTAAAGTGCCTTAATACACTAAACAAATAAACATGTATGAACTTTTTTTGAATAAAGTCATACAAATTTGAAAAGAGCCTAAAGGATCTTGGGCCACGGCATGCTTTAAAAAAATTTCTTCACTACTCTAACAACAAGTGTCATCTTCCTAATAAAAAGCCTGTGTTAAAATATAGTTTGGGAATAATCAGTCATAGTAGAACGTATTATAGGGGAGTTGTAATTAGCTGTAAGTACATAACAAACATCATAAACCAATTAACAGTTAAAATTAAAAATAAATTAAAACATGTAAAAGCAATGCCCAGGGAAGACATCCAAAACTTTGGTCTGTGGTGATATCATGCAACAGTCTTCCTCAGAGTGTGCAGGAGATGGTGGAAAGGGGAAGGGCATTTAGAGCTACTCATGGTAACTCCTGAGTCAGGTGTGCCCAAGTGGGAGTGACTAGGTTGGGTTTATTCCTTCAATGGTAGATCTGGGGTTTGGAGAAGGGATGGTTATATCCCTTCTTTGTCATATCAGTTTTGGCCCAGGAGAGGAGTTCATCTTTTATTTTCTTCTGATAGCTTAGGGTGGAAACAAGCATTGCATTTGTGCCACCATATTTATTTTATGGTGGCACAAAGGCCAAGCAAATATATGCCCATTCCTTGTTGCACCACAAATGCCAAAAATGTATAGCCATGACAAAGGTGGTAAAATTGGAGCTACCCACACTCTCCACCCACTCCAGGCAGGTAGTCCCAGGGCTTGAGGAGGTCAATTTTGCACCAGGGCTTGTGGAGGGGAATTCCCACACAGAACCTAGTCACTCAAACACAGTGCGTGGCTGCACAGCTTTCCCCTCTTAGAGGCATGCCACAGGCAATCTCCAGGTCACTTCTCTGTAAGCAGGGAACCCTGGCTTTCTCTGCTTAGACTGATGCACCTTGGAGATTTCCTGGGGCACAGTAAGAGGGGAAAACCAGGATTTCCTGTTTGTGCTGAGGCACCTGCAGCAGTCTCCAGGGGGTATGTCTATAAGCACAGAAGCCTAGCTTTCTCTGCTTACACAGACACACCCCAGGAAATCTCCAAGGCATGTCTCTGTAAGCGGGGAACACACTGCTTGTGCCAAGGGATCAGGCCCCTGCCTTATGCAGGCCAACATGTGTGAAGAGGATCAGCTCTGGTGGGACACATCCTGCCACAGCTGATCTGCTTCATTTGGTAACACTTAAATCAATGTTTCCTCTTGCAGTGCTGCTGCTGTGGCTTCTCCCCATCGTCCAGCTGCTGCTTGGGAAAGCCCCCCACCATTTAAACACTGTAGAGCCCCCTGCCTCCATGAACTGGATAAAGTGGCTCTGGCCAGGTTCAATGGGAATTCAATCTGGTTCTGGCCAGGTTCAATGTGCGTGCAGTTGCCACCTCCTGTTAGTGGAGCAGGGTTAGGTTTGCTGATCTGACTAACCCCTACAGTTTCCTTCCCAGACTATATAAATAATTTCTGCAAATTCCATTGGCATTTTGATGAAAGTACCTAGATGAGCGTGCTTTACTGCAGCTTGGAATTATCAAAGCAAAATGTTAAGTATCTTTGAGTGCGAGACTGAGTGCAGACACAATAATAAGGGCTAACATTTGATTTAACTTCTGATATAACTTGGAGTATGTAACTCTATTAGCTTCAATGGTCTTATGCCTGACTTCCAGTACAGTAGAAGAAAAACAGATCAGGGCCTGCCTGAAAACCAAGTGACCACAAGAGGTACGAAGTTTCATGGAGAATGACAACATGCTAACAAGAAAGTACTAAAGTGTTAATCGCTGTGTAAAACACAAATATATCTTTTGGCCCATTTAACTGTTATAAGCCAATGCTCAGGAACTCTGGCAAAGGGCCCAGTGAACCCTCACTTTAATTTAGTCAGTCCACTTGAATGGATAGCCCCGTTTCATTTTGACATTCTACCTATATGGGGTTTTTTGGTTTATTTATTTTTCCCACTAGTTTATTATTTTTTAAAGGTGTCCAGTTTCCTTGCAAGTTAACTTGAAATCATTAAAAGAACATACCTCTCCAAAAGTGTAACTGGCTTCACATCTTCCTTCCTTAAAAAGATGAGTTCTTAATTAGCAGTACAGGCTACTGGCACCCTCTGGTGGATGGTCTTAATCATTAGCCAAATTAACAGGTAAAATAACATTTCAAAGGTAAAGATGCTGCATGCTGTAGAGGGGACACTCTCATATGCTCAAAGGACATTTCAAAAGCAAGATCCAGTGGAAAGATGTAGTATGACTAGGATTTGTTTAATATTGCCTAATACTTTTAAAAGAAAATGTAACACTGGAACAACATATTGCTTTGATAACATAGGCATCTAGTCTCTCAAAATTTCATACCGTATAGAAAAGTGGCTTACATTTCCATGAGGCTTACAGCCCAGAGCAATTTTTTGCCTATACATACATTTTTTGGCCTATCTGGTGAGAGTCCCAAACCTGTTATAGTAAGAGATACTCCTAAATCAGAAGTAAGGGAAAAATGTCTAGGAATTGAGACTAAATAGTAGACAATTCTCTTTTCTCAGAATCCAGTTTTAAAACTCTTTGAAAAGACTAAAGTCTGAGTGCTGTGAAGAGCCCTCTTGTTAACATCGAGAATATAGATGTCATTCTCATTAGGGTTGCTTGAACAAATCATTCAATGCTTTTGAAATGAAAAAGTATTGCATTTTTTCCCCATTATTTATGCATCTCTGTAGTTCTGTGTTCTATCCTGGCCTGCAGAAAAAAGTAGCAGAATACCAGCAAAACATACTGTTCTGACTTTATTTCTGGTTCAGAAGTATCTGGAAATCCTGGAAACATTTCCAAAAGAGATACCTTCATGAAATTTCTAGCTCAGATTTGCAAAACCAATAGGTGTGGAGAATTTGGATTACCTTCAAATAAGTTTAAGTTCTTATCCAAACTAATTTTCTGAATATACTGAGACCACTTTTGGTTAAAAAAAAGTTCTCATATTGTTGGGATCTCTACTTATTTCTACAAATATATAAAGATGGGGATATTGTGTGCTCCTGCATGTTAGTGTGTGTGTTACTTATGGCCAAATTCACCTACTGGGTGTCTAAGTGGGCTTAGGTATCTACATGTGATTCTATTCCACCCTGTCAAGTCCCTGAAAATCTTTTCATGAATCTACTTTTGTAACACACCATCATCTTACCCACAAGACTGAGTCACAAAAAAATCAGTGAGGAAGGGGAGCACATACCAACCTTTTATATTGTGAGTTAAATGGGAGTCTAGAAAATGAAACTAGTAAAACTAGATTGCAAAGTGAAACTAGATTGCATTTAGGCACCTCTGTCTTTTTACATGCTTAGTAAGTGGAACAGAATCAAACCCATAGTTTTTACCAGTCTAGTACCTCCAAAGTAAGATGCTCACAGACTGTATGTGGTCAGATGCTATAATTTTACATAATCTGACACATTTTTCACTACCAATCTCTGTCCTAGTTCTCTTGGGGCATGCAATATGAATCTTATTCCTAAGAATAACAATTCTTATGTTTCATATTTTTTTTTCTGCAGAAACTATAGTTCAAATATTCCATTTTTTTCTGATTCACTGAATAGTTTTCTCTTTTATTCATATTCCCTGGCAACTCAAATCTGCAAGTGAATACCCTTGTGGATAATGTTTAGTCATTTGGGAGTCATGATTATTTTTCACAACCAGTGGTGTACTTTAAATACTGCGGTTATCAAGCATCTTCTATGTCTGGTAGAAATATGAGTGTTACACTGATGCCCTGTGTGTCATTAAGCCTTCTGAATACCCCCCTCTAACAGACTGAACTGGTACAGCTCTGATTTTTTCTCCCCCTGCCCATATTTGTTCCCCAAATACTAAATTCCATTTTTCAAAATAAGCATGAGCAGGAGGAAGGGAAAATGAAGATGAATCAGGGCTGCATCCTGTGACCTGATAAAAACTGAAATAATCAAACGAAGGTGACAAGCAAGCTGAGACACTTCTGAATCTGTTTATCAGGGGTTAAGTACAAAGAGCTGCAATATTTTAATATTCTATTTGTAAATCGCTGTTAGTTCCTCTTGGCCAGTTTCTACCACACCAAGGTCACTTAGATTCTCTGGTTTACAGAAGCTAAAAATAAAAAGGCCACCAAAAATAAAAACTACTCTGCACGTGGCTTCCCTGACTACTGTAGAACTGGTGAAACATCTCTATACTGGGCCCCGTGGCAGCCCCCAGCATAAGCAGAGTGCAGGGATGGAAAGGTTGTAGCTGGACTGCACTGCATCCCAGCTATTTTGATTTAGTCTAGTAACCTACAGGAAACCATTATAAGCCGTTTGGGTGTAAACCTAACTCTGTGATGAGGCCCTGAAGAGAGAACTGTAAAACCAGTGGAATGGAAAATGTGACCCTTACTGTTTAGCATTTCCCCAAATATCTGGGAAGTCAGAGGAAGGTATTTTTCCATATCTGTGCACCACAGCACCATATAAAGCTTCTAGGGTGACTCTTCCCAGGCTCACTGCTGTTGTGCTCTCTGCTGTTTCCTCTGTTGGGAGGGAGCATGGGATGCATCCGTGAGGGAGATTTCTATTTTTGTAGAAATGTTTTCAATGACTTTGGATGCCAATGCATTCAGGTATTGAATTAAGATACACCTTCCCTCCTTGCATCTCCTGTCCCTATTCTTATCCCCCTGACATGATGTTAAGGAGAGAAAACCTATGAAAACCTATGTAAGACCTCTCTTGTGGAGTTAACTCATAATCAGTCCTTTGGATGACGTTTTGGACCTGTATTGAATAAGTCACAGAGCAGTCTTCAAACCCTATGAATCCTCCAAGAGCTGAAGTACATCAGGACCACTGAATTGGAGGAGCTATGCCTCTGCACTAATTCTGACATGTCATCCATATCACCACATCCTGTGTTAGTACAACTCCAAAAGAGCAAGAATCCCCTTCCTTCCTTTACAGCCAAACCTTAAACCCATAGGCTCTGTGTGTCTACCAGGAGAAATTATTAGGGGGACTAAAACAACCATGGAGCAGAGCCATCATCTTTGCTAGTTCAAGTCAGCAGAAATCCTATTGTAGGCAGCCAAAAATTCTCTTAACAGTTCCAGGGACCAATTTAAAAGGTCTGAACGCTGAGGAAAAATGACTGGAAAATGGCCCCAAAAGTAAGAGTTAGATGGAACTGTTCCTAATTGGAGCCATGACACTGTTTGTGGTTTGTATCAACCTGAAACTCATTTTTTGCACCCCCCACATATGTCTTTTTTTCTATAGCTGATTTTTCTTGGTGCAAACACTTTCAAGTTTTGCAGTTCTTAAACACCCACAATGAACCTTGCGTGCCAGAGCCCACTAACACAAAGCTGTATAAAGCAGCCTTGCCACTTCTTGAGTGAAAAGGTAACCAAAATACAATGCTTCACAAATGGAAAACTCTTGTCTCCAACAATAAAACCTAGCCATTCCTGATCTCAGAATAACAAGGTGTTGGTGATGGTAATACTGTAACTTGTCTTATAAAACAAGAACACCTCTTCTGGTTGAGAAAAATTATAAAAGGAAAAACTTATTCTTGGAAAATAAATCAGAAGAGAACAGAGCATGCATGAGTCTTTGGCAATTTTGAGACCACGACTGTGCAAATAATGGATTTTTTAGTTTTACTGAAGAAAAGAATCCATTTCAGGGCAGTTGGAAATGTTTTGTTTGACCCAAAAGAGAACATTTGGCTTGGGGGGTGGGAAGGGAGGAGGGAAGGCATTATTTAACTCATTTATACCTTGTTTAAAAATAATGTCACTTTGAAACAAAGCTAAAACATTGAATTTAGAAAATGTGTAACAGACAATGAAGGGTTGCTTCCCTGCCTGGTGGGTGTCCCACGACAAGGCTTGTCCTTTTTGGAGACAATATACTGAGGCAAAGGCAATTTGTCCCAATGGGGACCCTGTTCTCAGGGCAAGTGAAGTTGTCCCAGACAGGGACATCTTGGTAAAGGGAAAAAACAGAATAACCCCGGCTAGAGGGGTTTGAAATCAGAGAGGGACAGTTAGGGAGAGCCTGCAAAAATCCCAGCCTCTGGATTGCCCAGGAAGGTTACTTTAAAAGTGGGGAGTTTTCCCCACCCAGCAAGAGAAGAGAGGGAGAGAGAAAGGCATGCACTGCCCCAGCTGCAGTGACACCCCACCGTGCCCCCCAAGCCACAGGAACTATGTTGAGCTGCTGACGGTTCAGAGAAGCACTCACAGCCCCAGGACTCGAGTTGGGGCTTTGGAGGGCATGGGTTGATCCCCTCAGGCAGGTGCCTGAGGAGCACGTGAGTTTGCTTGTGGGAAAGCCAGCCCCCCAGTTAGTGTGTGCGTGTAATTCAAGGGAGGGATGCACGGCTGTGGAAACTCAGCTCGGCGCTTCCCAGTGCTCAGGCAAGGGGAGACAAAATTTGGGAACTAGTCACAGTTTGTCAGTGTGTGTGGGACCTAAAGGGAGGGGCATGGGCTGCGGGAGCCAAACCCAGCGCACCCATATGTTCACCTGTGGTAGAAGTGTATCTGCTTTAGCCTGCAGCCTGAGTGCTGCGGCCCACTGTGCAGAGGCCGCTGGCTGGGGCAGTATACCTTGTGTGTTGCATGGACCCAGACGTGGGAGCAGCTGCCAGCAGTGCAGTGACACATGGGAGGACCCCAGCCACGGACCTACAATGATGCCAGTGGGAGGAGCTGGGCATTGGGTTTCTTTCTTTGAATGCTGAGCAATTCATTGTCTAATTATTGTTTATATTTCTTCTTTAACCTACATCACACCTGAGAGGTTATCAGTTTGTGAACCCTGTAGGCACCCAAGCAACTATCCCCATATCACCAGTGCTCCTTTTGTGTAATGTATATAGAGTTATTTTGGTAGCAATTTATAATTTGTATCTGTTTTTGTTATATATTATTCTGTATATATTTGAATTGTATATAATTAAATATTTGTAAATAAAGATATCTGTGGTTGCAAAGGGTTTGTAAGTGTAAAAGGGGCCCTCCCTGCTGGAAAGCTTCACTTCGGCTCTTAAGTATGCCAAGAGAGGCACACGCTACTGGGCACCCCAGGATTTCAACACTTGGATGTGGCATGCTGGTAGCACCAGGTGCCAGAGTTACAAATGTAAAAGGAAAACATTTCAACTTATCCATTTTTTCTATTTATATATAGCTGAACCTATGTACTAACTTCATCAACACTTTCAGTTCCTTTACAACTGCTTACTTCACTGAATTTACTGCTCACCAAAAAGTTCTGTTCGACAGAAAAATTACTACCAGCAAGTGGCAGAACTGACTGACTTAATGTTGATCTAGCTGCTGCATTTCATTTTGAGATCCCTAACCATATAAGGTACTAAAAGTTCTGTAGTTTTTACATGAGTACTACATGTACACATAGAGGGTAGGGTACTAAATGTTATGTTAGTCTTAGCTGCTGCTTTTCATTTTGAGATTTCTGATCATATAGGAAAATAATGTTAGGGCTATGTTGCATCTTCTGGGGCTGACTGAGTATATACTTGGCTTCATATTGGAGTATGTTATCTTTCTCATTATTACTGAAAGCTGAGATACTGAAATGAAGTGCAGACATGAAGGTTGTTTGAGGTCCCATAAAGGAAATGTGTTTCCTAAATTGTTGTAGGAAAGGTTTAAGTCTTAGGAGGAAGCTATGTTCAGATTCCTACACAGATAGAAGTGTTTAATTCCAGTGAAACTGATATTCCAAAAAGTATGAAATGTGTATGTAGTAATGATGAAGAAAAAGAAAAGGAAACCCTAAACTCAAACCCAGTTTGATTTTAAACAAGATAAGATGCAGGTGAAGCATACTGTGAGATGAAATCAGTTTGAGCATAAGGACAGCACTCATCTATACTTTGGCTGGCAGTAAAAAGTTTCCAGATTTTCGGTTAAAGAAATATTTTTGGGTTGGCAATCCTGATAGGTGCATGCAGGTGGTGCTTCAAGTGAGTTAACTAGTATTGCTCAGATTTTAGGTGCCTCAAGGGTCAGACAACAACAACTAAGCATGGGGTTTTGGGTATCTAAATTTTGGTCTGAGGACCTAGCAAAATGGATATGAAATAGTATTCTTGACTACTTAACCATTTAAGAGTGGTTCTTACTTGTTTAGTCACATGTAAATAGCTACAATGGTGCAAGGCACTGGAAGATAAAAGTTATACTCTATTGTGCTAAGCCTCCCTATAAAAATGCCTTTTTATTATTTATTTTACTTTAAAACATTAGCTAAGTAGTGGTAGGTTGCTGCTGGAGGGCAAAAGCCAATCTACAGACCTATTAAGGGGCAGGAATCAGGGACCAAGTTACTGGATCCAAAGGGAAATCCACAGGCAGAGTCCAAAGCACAGGCAGGGTTAGAGAATCAGATACCATGTTACCAGTAGGGCTGTGCAAAATTTTGCCGGCTGTTTTGTTTTGACACTGTTTCGGCTCGTTTCAGGCTCGAAACAGTGAAATTGAAATGAAATGAAGGGCTTTGAAAGAGCCTCAAAACAAAATGAAGGCAATTGAAATGTGTCAAAACACTTTGAGTTTTGAAGCTGAAGTTGGGCTTGCTTGCAGGGAAACAGAAAGTAAGGAGAGGGAGGGAGAAGAGTGAGGAAGGACTGCTTTCATATTGACTGTGTAGCTTGCCAGTAATTGTGATCCTTCCTGGAGGTCTCTTCCCAATCCCAGTACTCTGGGGGATGGATGGGAAAACAGCACAAAAAGCAACATTGTTTGAACTAAGCTACTTTCTGTCTTGGGGTCAGTTACTGAGCTGTCTTCCAGCAGCAACAAAAGCTATCATTCATTTCCTACTTGCTAGCCTAGCAAGTGGGATTCATTAATACCTTTTGCTTTCTATACACTTTATTTTATTTTTATATTCATTTATTTCTTTCAATTTATTCCACCCCCAAAATCCTCTTTTTGTTTTTGTTAGTCTATTTTGATTTTTTTCCTCCACAAAAGAAATCTGTGCTTTCTTTCACAGTGTGCATTCCATTTATTGTGCAGGGAAGCACAACATATATTGCATATTCTAATATAGAATTTATACAGGAACCCATAATACATTTATATATTTTATTGTATTTATTACATAAATACATACATATATACATACATACATTACATAAATACACATACATATACAATTATCTACATATATTACATAAATCAGATTACATTACAGAAGAACACACAGATTTTGCAGCACACCAAGGCAAAGATGCTATGAAAGTGCACACCAAGAAGCGTGCTGGAAAGGCAGCTGGCAAGCCTTCAAGGAGGAGTGGAAGAGGGGGTAGAGGGAAAGGTGTAAGTTTCCCCTCTCCCCCAAAATGAGACACAGCCTCTTTGCTACAACAAGCAGGCATGTGGCTTCAACTAGTTCTATAGGCAGCAAGGAGAAGGGAGCAGTGCCAGTGCCATGGTCTGTGCCTGAGTCTGCATTGCCTCCAAGAGCATTATCCATAACTCGTCCCACCCCACCACCATGACAACAAGCAGCAGAACTAGCATGATTGTCTCCTCCACCCCCATTTCACTTCCTATGCTGAGCCTTCCACTGCCAGAGGAAGAGCTGGATCTGGAGCTAGATCTGAGTGCCCTAGCAAGGGAAATTCTGGGAAAGAAGGGGGAATCATTTGAGTTTGTGCTCCACACCTCTCTAGTTTCCCCTCGGGCCAGGTCTCCTTCCCCAGAAGGCACTTCAGAGGAAACTGAGGTAGAGGGTGTGAAGGCAAGTGGTTCAGCTGAGTCCACTCCTCCTGTTGCTGTGCCTCTGCCTGCTGAGGAGGGGGAAAGAGGCAGCATCAGCACATGCACCCACACCCAGCAGTGATTGGGTAGTGTGGTCTGGAATCATTTTGAGCTGGTAGATGATCCCACCTATGCTATCTGCCTGCACTGCCAAGCCAACACCATATAGGGCAAGAGAACAAACCACATGAGCACCACGGAGATGCTGAAGCTTCTCCACAGGCACCACCCCCTTGCCCTTGCTAATCCTCAGCCTGGCACCAGTGGAAGAATGCCCAAAAAGAAGTCCTCCCCTCACTCCAGAGCCCCTCTCCCCCTGAAGCAGAGGCAGTCCACCCCAAAACAGTGGGGGAAAGGCCGATGGAAAGCTGGTTGCATTGCAAAGGCAAGCAAAATCACCCAGACCATTGACCCAGACCACTGGGGAGATGCTTGCTGTGGATGGCCAGCCCTTCTCCTTAGTTGAGTGGCCAGGGTTCAGGTGGCTCATGGTGCTCGTGGCCCCATCATACCAAGTGCCCACATGCACCATGTTCAGCAAGACGGTTGTGCCCTCCCTGTATGAGGCATGCCAGGAACACTTGAGGTAAGAGCTGCACAAGGCAGGTCCACAGGTTGTCTTACGCTTCACCTCAGACATCTGGAGCAGCTGGGGTGGAGATCATGCATACCTCTCCCTCACAGGGCACTGGTACAACCAGCCAGGCCACCAGTGGGCTCTCCTTCAAGCCCAGGTGATGGATGAGTCCCACATAGCAACACAGATCATGGGGACCATTAACTGCTTGGTGCAGGGGCAGCTCATTGGAAAGACCCATGGGTTCATGGTCACTGAGAATGGGGCCAATATAATCAAGGCTGTCCATGATGCCAACTTTGTTGGCATCCGCTATGTGGCACACAAGTTCCACCTCATTGTTATGGGCACCTTGGAGGGGGACAGGGCTGCTGGTGACAGTGCCAGCACCACCAGCAAGTTCATTTTGAAATGCAGAAAGGTGGCAGGCTACTTCCACCGGAGCATCAAGTGGGGCAAGATGCTGCAAACAGGCAGAGCTGAACATCCATGACATGGCCTTGGTCAGGGAGAGTGGGATCAATGGCCCCCTTAACAGGGCTGAGTGGGATACCATCTCCCAGATCTTGGTGGTCCTCAAACCCTTTCTGGAGGCCACCAAGACCCTCAGCACTGCAGATGCCCTCCTTAGCCAGGCGTTCCTTGTAGTGAGGGAACTTCAGAATCAAATGGAGAAGTTCCAGGGGATCAATGTTCCTGGCTGGGGCAAGCTGCTGTAATGAGACATGCTGGCATTGGTGAGGCGGCTGAAGGAGGGCATCAGGAAATAGCTTGCTATCCAGTACAGTCCATGTGCTGGCTGCCATGTGTGACCCAAGGGTGACAGGGAGTGTATGCAGCAGCCAAGGCCTGAATCAGGGGATGGAGGTGCTGGTGAAGAGAGTCAGGGAGGCAGACCGGCAGAGGTGGGGGGACATGGAAGAGGGGGATCAACTGTCCTGAACTTCCAGCAGCCAATCAAAAGATACAGACAGCGGGTAGCTGGAATCATTAACTGGTTTAGGTGTGGCTCACTAGGCAATTAGCCCAGATTAAGTAGCCTCCAAGGGGCCCTAAAAAAAAGGTTTATGTATGATAATTTCTAGGTAAGCTTCAAAACAAAAATAACATTTATATTCTTTAATATTTCAATGTAATAAAAGCGCTCTTAAAAATGAATGTGAAATCATTTGGTTGGAAGGAATCTCAGGAGCCATCTAGTACAATAGATGCAAAAGTTGATGTTCCAAAATCTTCTGAGACAGATGGCTATCCAGTCTTGCATTATAAAACTTAAGTGAAGGAGACTTCACAACTTCTTTAGGCAGATTGTTCTGATGTATTTTTGTTGTCACATGTAGGGATTTTTTTTCTCAGAGTTGTTCTAAATCTGCTTTGCTGTAGTTTTGAACCTATTGCCACTTATCCTACCATCTGTGATAAGGGAGAACAGCCTTTCTCCCTCTTCTTTATGGCAGCTTTTCAAATATTTTGAGAACCACTTTTACATCTATCTTTAATTTCTTTTTCTTCAAATTATCCATATCTACTTCCATTGGTCTTTCCTCGTCTGACTTGCATTTCATCCGCTTTATTGTCTTTGTTTCTCACTTTGTGATCCTCATCAGGGAAGTCTACCTACTATTTAAGCAAATAAAACAAGCAAAAGAAAAGACAGCCTTGTACACCTTCTTTATTTGTACCCCCTCCCCTCCAAGCAGAAACAATATTGTAATTCCAATTTAGACATATTTGTAGGACATATTCCCATTTTAATGCATTCTGCAATGTAAGCATTTCCTCACATAGAACATGCCTTTCCACCCCAAAATCAGCCCTCCAAAATGGGGTGTGTATCTATAGTGAGGAAATTGATTTTCTTTGCTGGAGCAGAAGTACGAAGACACTATATTGCAAAACAGCTACCAGAGCCTTTCTCAGGCAGCAAGCAGAAGGGCTGGAATCTAGTTCTAACCTTTTCACAGTTGCTCTCAGCTTGCTGGATGAGAGAGAAGCTGGCAGTCAGTTTGCAAAAGAATAAGTATATAAGGATCTGGGGGAGTGCCTGTTCCCCAGAGCACCCCATGGGATGACAAGGTCAAATGGTCACAAACTTCTCAAGACCGTTTCAGGCTAGACATAGGGAAGAACTTCTTTACAGTCCAAGCCCCCAAGGCCTGGAACAGACTACTGCCAGAGGTGGTGCAAGCACCTACTTTGGATTCCTTTAAGAGTCAATTGAACATTTATCCTGCTGGAATCTTGTGACCCCAGCTGACTTCCTGCCTCTGGGCAGGGGGCTGGACTTAATGATCTTCTGAGGTCCCTTCCAGCCCTAGTGTCTATGAAATCATTGAAATAAAGCCTCTCTAGGAGCAAGCTGAGTCTAGGCTGTGATTTTTAAAAAATCTTTTTTTTCCCTTTACATTCCACCTTCCAACCTGCCCCCCACCTCACATACATCTTTTATCTGGGGACAGGTGGTGTCCATGAAAATACAGTATGCCTAGATGTTACATTTGAAATCCCAGTGCATGGGTTTCATGCATGGGTTTATCTAGCTATTAATAAAAGCGAACATAACTCACTTTTGACATCCCTTATTTTGGAGGTGGGGGAGAAGAGAGCAGAAGGGAAGAGGGGGGGAAATGGCTTCCAGGAAATCAGTCCCAGATCAGGACATTGGGAATTTCTAAGAGCTTTTGTCAAACTCCAGTAAGTTGCTCTGACTTCTGAAGAAATGAGACAAGGGCAGCGCAGAATGAGAGGGCAAAGAGAATGGGCTGTAGTGAGCAAAGCTATCAAATTGTTGCCTTCTCTGAAAGAAGCTCACAGTGATGTCAACAAGCAGGGGAAGCAGCTGACAATTCTTTGAGTGCTTATGTTTTCTTTGCACTTGGTGGAATCCTGAAGGTGCTGCTGGAACAGTCAGTTGCAGGGACAGTGCATCAAGTCAGGAGGGATGTGGACAACATGGAGAGGGCCCAGAGGAGAGCCACTCGCATGGTCAGGGGGCAGCAGAGCAGGCCCTACGAGAAGAGGCTACGGGACCTGAACCTGTTCAGCCTCCACAAGAGAAGGCTGAGGGGAGATCTAGTGGCCTGTTACAAACTAGTCAGGGGGGACCAGCAGGCACTGGGGGAGTCCCTGTTCCCCCGAGCACTACCAGGAGTGACTAGAAATAACAGTTACAAGCTGGCAGAGGGTAAATTCAGATTAGACATCAGGAGGCGCTACTTCACTGTCAGGATGGCTAGGACCTGGAACCAACTTCCAAGAGAAGTGGTGCTGGCTCCTACCCTGGGGGTCTTTAAGACAAGTCTAGACAACCACCTTGCTGGAGTCGTTTGCCCCCAGTACTCTTTCCTGCCATGGCAGGGGATTGGATTTGATGATCTGCTCAGGTCCCTCATGACCCTACTAACTATCAAACTATGAAAGGCAGCCAGTGGTCATCATAAAACAGAGCAATGGATGCCAACCACAAAAGTGCAACTGAAACAATCTGTTGGGGTAGTTGAAAGTGAGATCAAGCCAGTGGGAATTTGGGATGGTGAGGTAAGAAATGGGTTTTTGCATGGGATTGAAAAGAAATGAGTTGAGAATGGGATGGCCATTTCTAGAGAGTGGCAAAATGGAAACGTGAGGAAAGTAAACCTTTAATGAAGTTGTGGACTGGAGCCCTCTGAACTCATCTTAGCTAGGCCCTTATGAATATTACCTCCCTGATTTTAGGCTTAATATTGGGTGCAGGATGTTCTGACACACAAAACCTAACATATGCACAAAAGTCAAGATTATGCACGAGCAATGGGACATATGTATGCAATTTAAATGAACCCATCAGGGTTTTAATTTGGGTTCCTTAGAGATTAGTTAAAGACTCTCAGGAACCCGGGCCATAATAGACAGCATCTTCTAAAAAAAAAAAATAAGGCTTCTGCAGCCTTGAATGAAGCATTTTTAATTTTAGCAGTTCATAAATGAGAAAATGTTGACAGAATGACTAAGATAACCTTTCACTAACTGGTGGAAAACAACTCTTGAATTTGAATTTATTCAGGCTATTTATGGACCCAGTATAATACCACACAGCTGATCTAATGAAAAAAAAAAAAGGGACAACTTGCTCCATTTATTCTATTGGAATGACTGCCATGGTGAGTCTTGAAAATGAACAGCCAGATTTGCCAAAGTGGTGCAAAGGATGGAGAGACTGAGTTTCTGCCACAAAAAAAAAATCAGCACGTGTGATTCAGTAGCAGTGGGGCAACCCTGTCATAACCATGAATTCATGAAGTGCCAACAAACACCTGAGCAGTGTGACCCTGCCTTCATCCTGGCAGACACGTACTGGAAAGTTAAGAGCCACATTTTGGGTTACTTACAGAGCAACCCATAAATAATGGTAGCTGTAAATAGCAAAATGCATTTATAGTAAATTATATTTGCCTTTGCAAATGATTAATCAAGTCACTCTAATCAACAACATCTTTGTTACTCAGCTGCCCTGACTAAAAATGAAGCAAATGTAGTCTTGTAATGCAACACATCAGCCTACCATAAATATAATGCTGTTACTCATATCTATATATAAAAAACCCCAGCACTGTAGAATTCTTGGAAAAGAGCACTTTCTCAATAGGATCAGCAGTGCACCCCCTGCAAAAAGATACTGCCAACACTGCCAGTGGCACCTGTGGGTGGTCGCCACTCACCACCCCACCCCTTGCCGCCAACACCACCAGCACCATCTGCAGGCAGTCTGCAATCACTGCTGGCTGCCGCTGATGCTGCGGGGGGCATCTGCAGGTGCTCACCAACTGCTGGTGAGAGCTTGCCACCCCCACCCACCTCTGACAATAGCACAGTTGCCTACAGGAGTTCCCTGCTTGCCACCACCATGCTCTCACTGCCAACAGCACCGCTGTCACCTGTGGGAGCTTGCTGTGCCCCCCGCCAGCCTCTAGGGGCACATGGCATTCATGGCACAGGGATAGGACTGTATAGTACCATTCACGTTTATGTTTTTAAACCTCAGAAGCATTTTACTTCAGAATGAGGAAACAACCACAAAAAATAAAAAAGGAGGAAATTAAAGTATCCAGGATACAGAATGATGCCCTTAGGCACGTGCACTTGCAACAGCTCAAAAAGGAGTGGCACAAATATGAGCCAGGGATTTTTCCCTTACCACACATGCTCGGACACACACTTTGGTGTGGGGCAAGTTGTGCCACTTGGGGCAAAATAACACTGCCCAGCTCTGTCCGGATCTGCAGCTGGGGGGAGCTAAAGGTTAGGGCTGGTACCTGTGCTGGCCCCACCTGTATAAAAATGTGCCCTGTGCTGGCCCCAGCAATATAAAAACCTGCCCTGATGAGCAGCTCAGGGCTACTTGTCCTCAGGAGCTTCTGAGGCCTGACCACTTTGTATCTGGGGGGTGTGGTGCGATGGGGGCCAGAAGGGGCAGGTGGTAGGGCTGGGGGCAGGGTGGAGGGCAGAATGGTAGATCCTGGGGTGCCCTTTACTTACAAAATGTGATCTTCACCATAAAAACATTGGAAACCACTGGTATAGATGCTCAGTTATAGCAACAGGGAAACAGAATCAAGAGTAAATCATTATTTTTTTTAGCTGGGCACTATGTTGAAGTCCAAAGAGAAATTAGGATCCCCTCATTTCCCCCCTGCACCCCAGATTATCCTCCTTAGCAATCCCTCACGGTTGAGGATGATTGTCTTCTATGCTCATCTTATCTGTGGGTCCTACAATGTCTGACAAGGCCTGTGTAGCAGCTTGGGCACATGTTTCTGTGCTGGATGGGAAGCTCAGGGTTCTTGGTTTGGTTCATGACCCACTGTTTCTGCCACTCCTGTTTTCCATCTCCTGTTGTTATCATAAAGTTTCAGAGTACTGGGATTCTTGCAGCAGACTCTTCCTCCACTTGGGGTGATCCTGGGCAATAGTCTCTCATGAGCTGATATTGATGTTTCAAGTTGGCCTTGAGGCTGTCCTTGAAGCATTCTCTCTGCTCTCCTTTTGAGCATACCCTTTGACTGAACTGGGAGAATGAAACTTGCTTTGAGAGTCTGGACTTGGACTTCTGGATGATGTGGCCAGCACAATGAAGTTGATGTCAGATGATCATCACTTTAATACTCATGTTGTTTGCTTGCAAGAGAATGTTGACGCTGTGCACTTTTCTTCCCACTGGATTTGAAGGTTCTTCCTCATGTAGCATTGTTGGTACTTCTACAGTGACTTGAGGCATCTCCTGTATTTTGTCCACATCTCAGCTCTATACAGTAGGGTGGGGATCAAGTCTCAGCTCTGTACAGTAGGGAGGTGCGGTTATCCACCAAGAGCTTGGTTTCAGATCTGATGTTGCTAGCTTCAAACACCCATTTTCTCAGGCATCTGAAGGCTGCATTTACACATTTGAGGTGATGTTCGATTTCTTCAGGAGCGACTCGTAGGGGGGTGCACAGGTACTTCCTGAGCATGGCAGTGCACCCCCTACACAAAGGCACCACTGACACTGTTGGCAGTGCCTGCAGGTGGTTGCCACTCATCACCCCGCTGCCGACACTGCCACCAGTGACTATGGGTGGTCCACGATTCCCACTGGTCACTGCTGACGCTTCAGGCAGTGTCTGAGGGTGGTCGCTGACCATTGATCGGCACTCACCACACCCCCCTGCTGCCGAAAGCACTGGCAGCATCTGTGGGAGCTCACTGCTGCTGCGCTCCCACTGCCATTGCCCCCCCCCCCCCAGCTGCCAGGGGCATGTGCCATTAATGGATTTCTTTATCCATGTCAGCCTTCTGTGAGAGATGGCTTCTGAGGTCTGGTAAATTCTCAGTATTCTTCAGAGTCCCACCATAAATCTAAATTACCAGAGCTGAGGGCAGCTCACTGAGAACTTGATTAAGACCTTAGCCTTTTGAGATTCTTTGGTGTTCAAAGACTTTTCTAGTCTTATTAGCTAATATAAGCTAAACTCCATTGGGGTTGCCAAGTAACCAGGAAATGGGCAGCAATGCCACAAAGGAGCTGATGAAAGACTTGACGTTTACTTCAGTTTTAGGATAGACCAGAGAGCTACAAAACCAACCTTCTGGAACTATTATCCATGTGACTTATCTGACCCTTATTACCTCAAGATTGTAAATACAGTGATTTTTTTACCTCACTCCTTTGAGATAGGAAGGTACTATTATGCACATCATACCATTTTGAATTTGTTTCTTTTCAAGGCATTTGAAAGAAGAGTGTATTGGGAATAAAGCACATAGGACCTCACAGGCAGAAGAGAGAGGGAGGAAGTGTCTAGAATCTACCAGTTTTGAAACCTTGCAGTTTCCATTTCCAGTGCACTAAAATTATTTTGCTCGTTCCATTCCCTAAAGGCAGACTAGTCACAGCACTAAAGCAGGTTCCCCAGAAACGTGGCAGGGGAAGGAAATGATTTTTTGCAAATTGTACAGCAGACACTATTTTCTGGGGTCTATGGTTACATAATTTGAATGGGGTGAGGGCCACGTTAGGGATGGTACGTGATGTATGCATACCAGCAGCCAGCCTGCTAGCTCTTTCACTGACAGAAGACACATTTTTGATGGGGACACTGGAAAAGGCTTTGAAAAAATCAGTGACATAGTTCATTTTCAGGGACTTGGAGCACCTGAGGCTCCATCTTTCCTTTTATTTCAGCCACTGTATCTATATTTTTTCGCTCTATCATGACCTCCTTCCATGCTGGCAGTCCCTGTACTGTTACTTGGAGATTAAGAGAGTGAACATGCTGGCTTTTAATACTCACATGCATAAAGGGGAGGGAGTATAGCACTCATTCCCCAAACCAATGATCTAAAATCTTCTGAAATCAATAGAAAAGAATTCAAGAGCACAGTTCAGTCCACACAGAAGTCCTTACTGCCACCACTGCTCCTTCCAAGAAAAATTGCTACAGTAAAGCAATACTGTTATAACTCCCTCTATTCCTGGTCACTGGAAACACCTTCCCCATGATCTACAAAGGAAGGTGTACAGCACTTAGACATACCTGATGCAGGAGGAGTCAACATTTGCTTTTATCTTTTTTTTTTTTTTTAAGTTTAATATGGGAGTGCATCTGGGAATGAATTCATGCCTAACAGAAGAAAGCAAAATTGCTAAAAAAAGTTAGTTGTATGTCAGATGCCTAGAAGGAACTGCCAACAATACATTTAGAAAATCAACTAAAATGGATCAACTAAAGCTGCAAAAAGAACTCAATGACAATTGTTTCAAATACTGTACTAAGAATTAATTATAGAGTTATGGTAGATATTTTTGTTGCAAGAAAAATCAGGCTTTGTCTAAGTGAAAATATGGTACAATGAAAACCACAAGAGGGCACTCTTTAGTTTTAAAAGATTTGCTTGAAAGACTTTGCCAAGCAGAAGAGAATTAGGGATAAAATTTCTCTCTACTTTTTTAACATCTAAATGCTTCAGAGAACAGATTGTGGTCTCTTCTGTACATTTTAAAAGAAACATATCAAATTATGTTTTTATGCTCTTCATTACTGCTCTATATTCACTGAAATGAACTTAATGTTTTAGGTAAAGGTAGAGTTATTGGAACAGAGATTTGGATTGATTCTGCAATCCTTGCCCATGAATAACTCCCATTGATAAACAGAAGAATATTCTTGTTCACAGTTCTTTTCAGCTCAAGTTGTAGAGACATGTAAATTGGGATCCTGATCACAAGTTTGCTGTTGTTTATTAAACTAATGTATTGCATGTAGCTGTTGTTTGCAGCATTGAATTCATTATGTAGATTCATAGATTTATAGATGTTAGGGTCGGAAGGGACCACAATAGATCATGAAGTCCGACCCCCTGCCCTGGGCAGTTAAGAGTGCTGACGTCTGATACCCCAGCCAGGTGCTTGTCTAGTCTCCTCTTAAAGACCCTAAAGGTAGGGGAGAGCACCACCTCCCTTGGGAGCCCATTCCAGATTCTGGCAACCCTTACCATAAAGAAATTCTTCCTGATGTCTAACCTAAATCTGCTCTGTTTGTTTGTGGCTGTTGTTCCTAGTTACCCCAAGGGGTGCCCTGGTAAACAGCATTTCCTGTTCCTTGCTCCCTCCTCCACCCCCCTGATAAATTTGTAGGTGGCCACAAGATCACTTCTCAGCCTTCTCTTGCGGAGGCTGCAGAGATGCAAGTCCCTCAGTCTCTCTCATAGGGCCTTGCCTGCAGGCCCCTAACCGTACTAGTGGACCTCCTCTGAACCCTCTCAAGGTTATCCACACCCTTCTTGAAGTACAGCGCTCAAAACTGGATGAATTACTCCAACTGCAGCCTGACCAATGCCACATAGAGGGGAAGTATCACCTCCCTGGACCTGTTCATTATGCACCCGCTAATACATGATAAAGTGCAGGTACCTTTACTGATCATTTCATCACATTGATGACTTATGTTTATCTTGGAGTCAACTATGACTCTGAGATCCCTTTCTGCTGTTCTGCTGAGAAGGTCCTCCCCCAGCCTGTAAGTGTGTTGGTGATTCCTTCTCCCTAGGTACAGCACCTTGCACTTGTTTTTGTTTAACTGCGTCCTATTCTGTTCTGCCCACTTTTCTTACCTATTCAGATCTGCCTGGATCCATTCCCTACTCTACAGTGTATTAGCATTACTTCATAGGTTGGTATCATCTGTGAATTGGGACAGAATGCTCACCACACCCTCATCAAAGTCACCAATGAAGACATTGAACAACACTGGTCAAAGAAATGAGCCTTGTGCAACTCCACTGCCCATATCCTTCCAGGTCAATATGGACCCATCTACCACCATTCTCTGGGTGCAACCCCTAAGCCCATTTGCCACCCACATGACCATGTAGTCATCTATGTCACAGCCACTCAGTTTATTTACAAGAATAAGATGAGAAACCATATCAAAGGCCGTCTTAAAATCCAAGTAAATTATATCTACCTCGACTCCTGCATCTAAGCATTTTGTGACCTGGTCATAAAAAGAAACAAGGTTAGTCAGGCATGCTATGAGTCCATGCTGGTTGCCCTTCAGCATTATTTTTCATGCTGGACTCCCACAAATGTGATTCTTAATAATTTTTTCAAAGGTTTTCAAAGGATAGAGGTGAGACTAACCAGTCTATGGTTATCTGGGCCTAGCTGATTGCTCCTCCCAGCAGATGTCAGATGTTAGGGTAGTTTAGGTCACCTATGTCCCTTGGCCATATGGCCATATGGCCTTTGAGGGCTGCCTTGAGAATTCCAGGTCTAGCTCATCCTCCTGATCTGGCAGCCTGTAGTAGACTCTCACTACCAAATCCCTTTCCCCGCCAACTCACTTGTATTCTGACCCACAATACATCAATTTGCCCCTCCTCTGATCCCATCTTGATTATGGAAGATATATAATGCTCCTTGACATAAAAAGCAACCCCACCTTTCTCCCCTACTCTATCACTGGAAGGGTACCCTTGGTGCCCCACTGTCCTGATGCCCACTGGGCCCTGTAACAGGGGGCCTGCTCAGGGCTGCTTTCCCTGCGGCCTGCTGACCTGTTCCTGGGCTAATTGCCTGTGTTCTTGCCAGCCATGCCTTGTTGTTATAATTAATTAATGGATGTTAATTAGCAGGAGGCTGCCCATTTCCTGCCCCGATGCCAGGGGGCGCTATCTGCGGCTCCTTTCCTCCCCTACACTGCAGCCCAAGCCTCATAGATGGCATCTCGATGTTCTTTTAATCACCGGCCCCCACAGTGGGCCCCAGAATCCTCCTATTGATCCCCACCTGGATTCCTTTTCCTCAGGCAGACTCTTCTGCTGTCATACCGGGCAGCATAGCTCCCTGAGCTGGTTCCCCTTCAGGTGTGGTCCCTCCCCTGAGACTTCTAGCTCATCTAGCTCAGGCTCACCTCCAGACCAGTCAGGATCCCATGGCCTCAGCTCTTGGGCATCCCTCATGGTGGGCCCCTGGCCCTTCGACCCTTTTGGTCCTGGCCCCAGCATAAGCCAGTCAGGGGAAACTCAGACAGGCCTGAGTTTATAGTCCTTTTCTCATTCTCTGAGGGTCCACCCTCTGGGCCCTCCAAAACAGGGGGTAACCCACCCAATTGTCGGGGCTAGGGTTTAAGGCACTCTGACCCGCCTTTCACTGGGGTGGTAACTGGCCTGGCATTTCCTGTGGGCTCCCACACCACTGGGAGCCCCACCAGGCCACCCATTCCTGGCAGGGTGCAGTTTTAGGTCATACCCAGGACCAGGAGCCTCCTTACCATCCCCTACAGCTCCTCCCTTACCTCCATATGATATCAGCAGCCTTCCAGCCGGGCAATGTTGTTGCCTGGCCCTCCAGCAGCAGAACTGCCTTGTTTATATGGGCAGCCCTGAATCTAAACTGGCTGCCCTCATTAGGCACCTGGCGGCTGCCAGCTCCAGACCCTTAAAGTGGCAGGCACACCTAGTGCCCTGCCACAGGCCCCTTAGTACTTATGTGAGCTGGTCCAATGCATGGCTTATGGTTCATTGATCCTAGGTTCTCTCTGTTGTCTGCATCCCCATCCCACAATGAACCTAGTTTAAAGCCCCTAAATGGGGAGACCAGCAAGGACAGAATGATAATAGGGGAGCCAAAATAAAACAATAACAAACTGAATAGGGACCTTCCTTCAGGGAATACCACCTCTATGACATGTAATAGTGGTGATATCAAATTCATAGTGTTCAAGACAGAAACGATAAGTGTACTGTATGTATTAAGTTGAAATCACTATTTATTAAATGCATATGGAAGATTTGCCATATTACTTTTAGATTGTTTTTATTCACTGCCAGTGATTATTAAAGAACAGTTGATGTTTCCTAATATATAAAAATAATCTTTTAAAAAAATATTAAAGCTGAAAACTGCAGTGTTGGTACCTGAATGGATCCTAAGAAATATTCATATACCTACAGTGTGTGTACAGAAAGGGAAAACATACTCTGAATACATGTTGTATAGGTGATTACACATTTGCATATTCAATAGGCATAAATAGACTCAAGTCTGAATTAAAGGCTGATACAAAATCAGAGTTGTAAACAAGTTTAGATAAAATAAGAGCTAATATATAAACCATTACCAGACAAAATTCAAACTGAACCGGAAAGGAGATAGTGAGGTATAATAATACTTGGTTTTTTAAAATTAGTTTAGTACAATTATTTCAAAAAAACAAAAACAAACCCCAAATCCTCTCACTTTCTCATTGCGGCCAGGAATTGAAACAAAAGCCACAAAATAGTGAGAGAAAAGTAGTCTTTTGTGGAATGACTGAACTGATCAGAATTTGTTTCCAGACCAATGATGTTCAAAACATTTCACATAAGCTTTGACTGATTATGGCAGAGACAGCATTTTGGCTGCTTATCTAACTGAATTTCAGAAAACTTTGAGTTTTTCCCATCATTAGCCTGAACTCAACATTTTAACCATTATTAGGCATCATGGCAGAATGCACACTATAATTTGTGATTTCAGCATTAGCATTGCTAGCTAAATTTCCAGTATTAGTATTGCTATCAGAGTCCTATATGATCTCCTATATATGACCTCCATTTTTAAATGGGCCAATGACTGACCTCAGGAATGGCACTTTGGGACACACCCTAGGCAAGTTCACCATCTCTTTTCCTGGTAAACAGTATGTGTTCAAGATTGGCCTTCCTGATGATTGCTGAGTACATGACATGCTCAAGAGTTCCTTTCTCTAAGAGAGCTGAGTATACGGTAGGAACATACTCTCAGTGTCCTTCTACAATGCCTCAAAACCTGATTTTCATGTTGGAAGAAATTCATCTGTAGGTGTGTCTACACGTGCATTTAGGCACGCCTAAATTTAATGCACATTAGCTTAATTAATTAATTAAAGTGATTTAGACTCATGTCTACATATGCACACATTAAAGTGCATTAGTGCCTTGTGCATGGGCCGATGTGGGACTAAAGTTAGTCCCAAGTCAGTCCATACACAGCATTAATACGCCTTAGCATATCTACACCTGCTTTAATGCACTCTAGCAATTAACACCTACATTTGATACTGGCATTTGCAGGTAACAAATTTAGTTATGAATAGCTTAAAATCACCATTTTTAAGGTATATTAAAGGTGCACACATGTAGTCATAGACCCTTAATGGACCTTAAATCACGCTAAAGCTCCTTAAATTGGCACATGTAGATGTACCCTGTATGTAAAAAGTGTATATACCTCTCATGACTCAGTTATCTCCCTATATCAAGGATTCAACTAGTCCTTTCTGGTTCATAGGCCTTGTACAGCCTCTTTTCACAGAAGTCAGTTTCATCCAGTGTGGTTTTTTATGTAATAGGAATAATCCCTGCGACCTAGACTTAAGAAACAGTTTTTGAGATTGATTAATGCATTAAAAGCTTAAATGAAGAAAGATCATTTAATCAATCATTCTCAGAACTGATTTATTCCATATATTGCTTCATGCGCTCACAGCAGTAGAGATTATCTCGTAAGTAACCACATCATCTATCTGTTATTCCTTGTGCACTAGCATTACCATCAATGGTGGTATCTTTTTTCTGGTTCAAATCTGGAATCAAGTGCCTACTTGAGAGATACGACTTCAAAGTGGATCACAGGCTTATTTTTCCCTTGAGGAGCATTTTTCTTGATGAAACAATGGTTTATGTGGCCACATCTGGATTTTCAGTTCTTTTGTAACTTAGTTTAAATTGTATGGTATCATACAATCTACTTATTCCACTTTAGCCAAACATATAAAAAAAAGCATTGTGATTCCCTCCTGCCCATTTGTTGTTTTTCTTCCTGCTTTCACAACTGTGGCAAATCTAAAAAGAAGAATTTTTCTCAGTGCTAGAATGAAATGAGCAATGCATTTCTGTATTGATATTGGTATAGAGACTGAGTGTACCAAAAATAAGAATTACTTCCAGATATAATAACAATAAAATCTTTCTTTGAAAGTAAGGTTACAAGTTCATATTTAGATAGAGAAAATCAGAGCCTGAAATGAAATATTAAGTGAAATCTAATTTCAGCATAAGGGCTCAACTGAAATTATGACACTTTTTGTCTCATATCTCAATATCATCAAAGCCATTTTACTATTTTGATATTGTTTTGAATTAAGATTAATGTGTTTTCTTCCTTGGGTCATTTGCCATGTGTTGTACAGAAGCAAGAAGTGATAGGAAACCAAGAACTATACCAAAAATGGTATTAAAACAGAGAATGGAAAACAGGATAACTCAAATATTTAGAGGTTCTGAAAAGCCTGGAAAAAACCCTAGATATCTCAGAGGCGCATATAGGTCTTCTCTTCACTGCCAGCAAATAAAAAGTCCAGAACATGTTCTTCCCTTCTATCTCTCCCATTTATATTTCATTTAATGTGAGGGGTAAAATTTACACTGGTAAAATTTTCCAGTCATTCTGATAAAGCTACACTGTTGCTATCTTTTGGCTTAAATCTCTTGCCCCAAGTTTCATACCCAATTGTTAAGCTGTAAATCTACCCTCATTCTAGATGGAGCCATAAAAAGGTATTATATGCAATACAACTGCATTATAAAAAACCCTCACTTCTAACAATCCCAAAAGCAAGAACTATTTTTTTCTTTGTGATCATGAACCAAACTGACTAAACCTATTATAAGAAACACTTTTCTTTTAATGAACTTTTCTCTACACCCTGTGGGGGTTAATTATAATGAGGCTGTACTCTGTGTTACTAGGAAGCTTAAAAGTAAGTTGAAAACCGTGGTAGATTTTGACAGGACCTGATGTCATATATCTTGACTTCAAAAAAGCCTTCTATCTGGTATCCCATGATCACCTCTTGCCAAAACTGGCCAATTGTGGCCTTGGGTCCACCATGATCAGCTGGCTGGAGAACTGGCTCTGTGGTTGAACCCAGAGGGTGGTAGTTGATGGAAGTCAATCGTCATAGTGCCTTGTGATCAGTGGGGTCCCCCAAGGCTCTGTCCTTGGATCCATATTGTTCCACATCTCCATTAAGGATGTGGACATTGGTGTCAGAAGAGAACTGGCCAAGTTCACCGATGACACCAAACTTTGGGGCAAAGCATCCACACCAGAAGACAGGTGGGTGATCCAGGCTGACCTGGGCAGGCTCAGCAAATGAGGGACACCCTCATTTCTATTCAGGCAGAGCTGAGGGAATTAATAGATTTCATTGTTCATTATTATGTTACTTGATTCCTGATTATCTCTCCACTCCATCAATCTTAACAACTCCTGATCTTTCACTAATCAGGCTATCCTTTCTTCTACAATTAGCCTGCAAAACAATGAAGCACAGATGCAAGCCTTACCTAGTTTGCTAATTCTGGAAAATTGCCTATTTCTGCATATAACTAACAACTAGAATGGATAGTAAAAAATTGCTTTATACTATAATCTCTTGTTATTAAACTTGGCCCAAATTTATCTTATAAGTCTTTGAAAAACTTCAGTTTGCACATGTTCAACTGAGATTCATTAGAGCTAAAATTTTGGAAGATAACGTCACCACTCAGTATGCATCAAACTTCATATGTGTCCAGAGTGTTTATGCACCAATCCATCAAAGCAGCACACATTTGCTTTAAAAAGAGTAGCCTAGGTTATGGGAGACTCAGAAGAGACTTACTTCTAAAGCTGTTCTGATTTGAGATGGGGACCAGGCACTGGGACTGAGAATAGGGAGCCTGTCGATCCTCTGTTGTCATTGTCTTCCACTCCTCCCATTTCTTAAGTCTCCCCACTGGACCTCATGTTTTGTGGAGGATGAAGTGGTGTGATTCAAAGGCAGAAAGGGTAAAAGATGGATTGGGTAAGAAGGAAAAGACTAAACTGGGATAAGGGGTCTGGTGAGAGTGCAAGGAGGAAAGAGCAGCTGGGACTGGTTGTGCAAGAAGCCAGTGAGGGAAACAGGGGAGGAAATGAAAGTTAGTTGGCAAGGAAAGAACAGCAAGATTGGATAAGAAACTTGAGAGGGGAAAAGATAAGGACTCGGTGGACATAAAGAAGGAGACTAGGAATTAGGATGTGGTGAAGGTTTGTGGAGTAGGCCAAAGGGACAGATATGACAAATAGAAGACTACTGTATTAAGAAAGAACTGGAGCTGGTTAAACCGAAGGTGGTCAATCCCTGGCCCATAGGCCAGACCCAGTTCATGAAGTCATGTCATCTGGTCTATTGGGCTACAGATTGTGAAAAAACAGATTTCAAATGGGTCAAATTAAACCCCCAAGATTATCAGATGCTTTGTCTTTAATCTCTCTCTCCATTTTTGATTGGTGAAATGGAGACTGTATCACATCTTCCCTTCACAGAGCTGTTGTACAGATAAATTAAGTACTATATGAGCAGCTTTATATACTAGAGAAATGAGGAATACCTTAGAAAAATCATTGAGACAACTCTTCAAAACTTGGTCTAAATAGGGTGCAGTAAATAAGGCAAGGTCTCACATTTACAGCAATGTGGATAAGACAACATACTGAAAAGCTTCTTGTTGAAAATTGTGCACCTTGAGCACTGAAAAAGTAGACCTTGTGGAAAAATTTCGTAATATAATTGAACACAGTATTTTAATGTCTACATGCTCATTTCCTGGCATTTCCAAATTTTGGAGTCCTTGGCCTTTCAGGCTTAACAATGTTTTACTAAGATTCTGCACTTAGAACATGTGAAGCTAATATCTGACAGTCCTGAATGTGGTGCAGGGTTTTTCCTAAGATTTCTTCTTTCTTCTGCATGTTGGATTTATCTTTCCTCAAAAGCTTTCATTCCACTCTTAACAGACTGTTTCCAAGTGCTTTGATCCTCCATAATCTTCTCCCATGTGGGGGCTGAATGTTCATTGCCTTCATCTCTCTTTTGCAACCATTTGTGAAATGGAGATAAGAACAGCCTCATGGACTTTTTCCTGTAAAGACTTCTTCAGACAAGAGATCCTTAGGCCATTATCTATTCTCTGCAGGTGAGTAAGCCACCATCAACACTGACTGAGAAGAGAATGGATGTTAACCATATTGGCACATTTTAAGACCTCATCATAAGCAACTTTCTAGAATGCAGGGAAGGCAACATAGTGAAAGCTGTTGAGGCACGTTTCTTGAGTAAAGTATGTGTTCTAGTAGTGGCTGCCATACAGAAGTGGGTTGATCATACAAGCATGATATACTTTGACCCTTGTATTAACAGTCAGTGTTTTGTTGTTCTACATCCTTTTGCTCAGAATGTTTATGATACTTAATGCTTTGACGATCCAGGTATTCAGTTCAATCTCAAGTGAAAAATTGGTGAAAATGGTGCCAAGATACATAATTTACTTACAACAACCTATAATCCAATACATTTTCACCTATTATGTACGCTGGTAGTGAATCAGTGTTCTGGCCCACAATGTTAATCTTCTTGATGCTGACTGTAAAACCAAGCTCATGGCAGGCATGAATGAAGCAACTGATGTGGCCTTGAAGATTACTTTCTGTGTGGACTATCAGTGCAGCGCCATTAGCAAACAGCAGCTCATGAATCAAAACTTTTGATATTTTAGGCTTTGATTTAAATCACGTGAGGTTGAATAATTTTCCATTTCAGTGTGTATGTATATAAATTCCCTTTTTGGTGGTCCCAAAGTGTACATCAGGGAAGAGAAAAGAACATCCCGAAGAGGGCTGCGACAGAGACACAGCCCTGCTTGACTCCACTTTGAATCTCAAAAGCTGCAGACATTGACGCTTCATAGCTGACTGTTCCTCTCATTCCATCATGGAAAAAGTGGATCATGCTGGAGAGTTTTGGTGAACAGCCAAACTTTTTCAATAATTTGAAGAGGCCTTTTCTATTGACAAGGTCAAAAGACCTTGGTCAGGACAATGATGATGATAGAGGTGTCTCCTTTGTTCCCTGCATTTTTTTGGATTTTTAGATGGAAAAGATCATATATATGGTGGACCTACAAGCTCTGAAGCTGCACTGTGACTCAGTAAATGGGACCAGAAGGATCTGAAGTGTTTTGAGCACCATCTTTTCAATAATATTTCATAGTGAAATGCCATAATAGTTGTTGCAGTTGCTGGTGTCATCTTTATTCTTGCACAGAATGACTATACTGGCATCTTGTATAACTTGTGGCACTGCCTCTACTGCACATAGTAAGAATCTCCCATAGGTGGGGAAGAAGTACAGGGTTCCCACACTTGATCACTTCTGCAGGAATGCCATCTTTTCCTGGGCCAGATTGTTTGAGGCTTTACTTAAGCCCTCAGCAGTTGGAATGTCATCAGGCTCTTCAAGGACAGACAAACTCTCCATAGAGTTAGTGGCTTTCACTTTCCCTTGAATAGAGTTCAAAATAGTGTTCTACCCATCTTTCTGTTACTTCTGATGTGTTAGGACTTCTCCTGATGCTGTTTTTAATGGAACTGACTTATTTGAAGTTGGACCTGTTGTCTTCTTGATTCTGCCATACATTCCTCTGATGTTTCCAGTGTCAAATACGGATCAAATTTTCTCAAACAGTTGTAACTAATAATCATTGGTACAGTATCTTGAGATTTATTGGACAGTACTCTTTGCTTTCCTCAACCCTTCGAAGTCCCATCTGAGGCATTCTTCTTGTGATTTAACATAGCAGTTTATTTGGTCTTGATAAATGGAATAAATTCATGTGAATGCAGTTTGAACCAATTCCGGTTTCCTCTGACCTGTTTGCCAAATATAGTCAGCAGTGGTAGACATCATTTTTTTTAGACTTCCCCACTTTTCTTCTGTAGTCTAGCACAAAGATAGTTCTGAAGCAGCCTCTTCCAGAGCCTCTATGTACTGCAAAATTTCCTGATGATCAAATGTATTGGTGGGTGATATTAATTTGTCAAAAAAACTGGTACTTAGGTAGAATATTTTCTTTGGTTTCAGTTTGATCTTACTGACCACAAGTGAGTGAGCAGTATCACGATCAGCACTATAGTAGCCCCAAGTAAGGAGCACTTTATTGAAATTGGACCACCTGGTGCCAATGCCTGGGTCTCGGGTGTGTCCATGATGTTTTATAGCATGATTTTGTTTGAAAGAATGAGTTGGCAATGCACAAGTTATGACAGGAGCAGAACTCCAACAGCCCTTGTCCATTATCATTCATGCTTCCTGTATTATGCGAGTTCAGGCAAATTGGACAGGATTCACTGTTGCACCAACTCTGGCACTGAAGTCCCCCAGGAGATATAAGTTCTCAATATTTGGAATCTTACCTATAACACTAACTAATTCTTCATAAAACTTGTCTTTAACCTTAGCAAAAGAGTAGAGTATTGGAGTATAAGCACTCACTGAGGTGACTGTGCCTTCTGAAATATAAAAGCAAAGCAGGAGGGTCCTCTCAGAACCATTTGATGGATTCTTGATTGTTCTGAGAAGACTATTTTTTAACAACAAAGCCTATGCCATGTTCATGTGTATCTTCAGAAGCTTTCCAATGACAGAAGCATGTGCAGTATTTTTCTCTTAAGGAGCCATCTGAGGCCAAGCATGTTTCTTGCAATGCTGCAATGTCAATGTTCAGCCTCTGGAATTCTGTATCTATCACTGCTGTCTTATGAGCATCAGAAATATTCATAAGATCATCAGTCAGACCAGTACACGTGGTCCTGACATTCCATGTTGAAATGCAGAATATTGATTCTTCTCTTTCTATTTTTGTCTGCTGTAGTGATGCGGTCTGCTTTTTAAGTTTATTTTTAGCTCCAAGCACCCATTGGAGCAGCCAGACTAGCAGATCAGTATCTTATTGGCTGGGGGCTGCTCAGTTAGGTCAGCAATAGCAGATCAATGAGATACAATACTCTCTCCTATCAGCGGAGGCAACCCATAATGTCCCTCTCTCTGCCAAACAAGCTGGACTTCCAACTCACAATTGCTGCTTTCTATGTTGAATCCCTATTTGAAAGATAAAGCAAAGCCAGAGTGACCCCTCCAAGGAGCAAAAGCCTGGACATTGAACACGGAGACACCAGTGTCCCCCTCTCAGCCTTGCTGGTTTAATCCAGAGGAAAGGCAGGTGCCAGTACGTTTGGAACCAGCTTGGTTGCAAGAGCCACTGAAGCAAAGTAGATCATCCATTTGTTCCTCTTTCAGGGCTGTGCTCTTAGTCTGGCTGCTGACAAGGGTTAAAGGGCCCAGTCTTGCCTTCAGTTCCACCACCTTTTGGTGGCATTTCTTCTGCCAGGGGTAAGACTAGCACTCTAAGGTGCTCCTCTGCCTGAAGCCATTGGCACCCTCCTGGCTGCCAAGTTATCTGCCAACATCCAGTGCTCAGCATTAACAGTTGCACGTAGTATAGTCTGTCATAAATTATGGTAGTAGTACATGGCTGCAGTGCAGCTTTAAATGTGTTATGATAATGTAGTACAGCTTTAAACTGTTTTTGACACTAAACTGAGATGATCTGCAGTGTTCTTAAGTAGTGAAGCTATGAGTGAGATGAGGCAATAATTATAACGAGAGAATAAAAAATTTACACTATACCATTATATGCACTCTATATAGCACATTTTTATAGGAAAAGCTATTTTAGACACTTTCAAAGATGATTTTATTGTGTCATTTACTTCCTCTAAAGTCAAGATAATTTAGTACTAAGAGTCTAACTGTTCTTTAGGTTGTCAACTCCTGGGGACTAGAGTCTGTCCATCTTGAGTATCTGGGAAATGCTAAGCCAGATTTTCAATGCAGAAGGTCCCTGGCTTTGATCTCCTGCAACTCTAAACTATGTCTGCACAAAGTATGGGAGATGTGGATACTTGATGCACAAATGGAAAATGAAAAACTCTCCAGTGTGCAACTATAGTCACCAGGAACAGACCATGGAACATATCACAACTCAATGCCTAATCCACAAATATGAAAGAAATATCGTGGCAATACACTCTGCTGCTTCTCACATAATTGTCTGGCTCATCCATCTAAATGTAAAATTATAACTGCTGTTGTGTATCTACATCAGCCATATGAAAGAAGAAGAATCCGGAAAAAGGCTAGCACTTAGTGGCATGTGCAGTCGGTTAGAACTGTGGGTGCTCAGTCACTTTGAAAACCAGACTTCTGATGTCTGTTACTCAATTTCATTTGTAAAATGAGGGTCCTTATGCATTCTCCCACCATGCATCCAGGGTGCGCCCAGAACTTTGTAAATGCAGTAAATCACAGACACAGATATGGTGGGTAGGAACTAGGTATAACTACGGAATTTACCAATTAATCTGGATACTGGCACTGAATCGGCCTCGTCTGGGTGTGAGCAGCTGCATTATCATAGAGAAGTAGGGCTAAAAGGAATATCCACAAGTCATCTAGTTCAATACCCTTATCTAAGTTACTCCTTGTTCATTGAGGATACTAACAAATTGCCCATCATGAATTATGGGGGGGGTGGGGAGGGCATAAACAGAGCTCTTCATCCAGCTCTGTGCTCCCCCTTCCCCTGCCACTCCCAGTCTGGCGTCGTTCCCCCCCGGCCCTGCCTCTCCAGGTCTGGGCCTGCTGCTTTGGGTCCTGCCCCACTCTACCCTCCCCCCCCTCCACCAATATGGGTCTGGTCCTGCTCTACCCCCCTCCCCACACCACTCTGAGTCTGGCCCCGCTCTACCCGCCCCATGTCTGGCCCCACTCTGCCCCTCCCCCTTGCTGCTCTGCATCCCCACTCTGCCCCCACCCCCCACCACTTGGGGTCTGGCCCCACTCTACTCCCCTCCCCTCCCCCACCACTCTAGGTCCTGGCCTGTTTCCCACCCCCACAGCTGCTCCACATCCAGCCCTGCTCTCCACCCCCAACATCCAGGCCTACTCTCCCCCCAGTGCTCTGGGTCCAGCCCCACTCTACCCACCCCCTCTCTGCCACCCCTCCCCATTCCTCACCATGTCTATGTCTACGTCCACCTGGCCCATGTCCACCTTCCTGCTTCCCCTACCATCCCTTCCCATTCCCTCCTCTCCCTTTCTGCCAGCTGTTCTGGGGGTCATCAGGACCGAGTGGCAGGGATGCTACCACCATGATCCCCTACTTCACCCTCAGGCAGGGAGGCAGGAGGGAAGCCCCACTGCTTGGACAGCCAGGGCCTTTTCACTGCCACCACAAACTTCCCCGGCAGTGGTTCAAAGTTGGGCCTGGGCCATGCCGCCAATCACTGCCTGCCCTTTTGGTGGCACATGCACAATTGCCCAAAAGCATTATGGACAGACAGACATACAGAAAGACATACAGACTAAGCCTTTTATTATATTAGAATACTCTCCACTATGTGTCCCTAGAACTTTTGTGCACATATACAATGTTCTTCATGACTAAAGAGGCAGAGATGCTCTGTGATTCTTTCCAAAAGAGCTGTCAGAGAATGCATGTGTCCTTTTCTGGACATGTGGAAAGTTGGAGTGTTACAAGCACAGGTGAAAACCTCAATGGGCTTTTAGCTTATAACCCCAGATGAGCCAAAATCACCCAACATGAAAGCACTATTAATGTCAGTTTTTGCATTTTAACTGGGGGGCGGGGGGAGGGAAGCAGTAGAACGTGACAGTATGCTGACTCTGTGAAGACACACACGTATGTCCACTGGTGATGAGTAGGGGGTGCACACAGGTGCACACGCATCCCCTGAGCTTGATGGTGCACCCCCTGCAAAAAGCTTAGCCAAAGCTGCTAGTAGCACCTGTGGGCAGCCATCACTCGCCCCTCCTCCACCTCGCTGATGACACCACCAGCACTGTCTGCAGGCAGTCCCTAATTGGTGCTGGCTGCCTCTAACTCTGCCAGCAGCGTCAGTGCTCACCATCCCCCCCCGCACCGCCTGCAGTCTTGTGGCCACCTATGAGAGCTTGCTGCTCACCGCTGCCATGCTCCTGCCACGACAGCGCTGCTGCCGCCTGCGAGAGCTCACCATGCCCCCCAGCCTCTGGGGGCATGCAGCATTCATGCATATGTCATAGTATCATAGAAAATTAGGGCTGGAAGGGACTTCAGGAAGTACTCATGCAGTCCATCCCCCTGCTCAAAGCAGGACCAGCACCAACTAGACCAGGGGTTCCCAAAGTTTTTATGCTGCGACCTGGCAAACCGCGGCCCGGAATTGGTTGCAGTTACGCAAACCGCGGCCCAGCAGTCAGAGCCAACTGTGGCTGGAATTTCCAGCCAGCAGACATGTAAGGATACCCCCACCCCTTGGGTGAGGGGGCGGGGGGCAAAGTCTGCACTGTCATGGGCCCTGCAGAAGGAGCCATGGCCTCTCCGCCCAGTTCTGCTGCAGTTTTCTGGTCCGTGGCCACTTCCAGTTCAGCAGCTGACTGTGCTATGGACCAACAGCTGACCTACCACAGTCTGGCACTGGGCTGCAGCCCAGGGAATTGAGAACCCCCGAACTATATCATTCCAGCCAGGGCTTGTCCACTTGGGTCTTAAAAACCTCCAAGGATAGAAATTCCATGACTTCTCTGGGTAACTTGTTCCAGTGCTTTCCTACCCTCCTCATGAGAAAGATTTTCTAATATCTAGCTTAAACTTCCCTTGCTGCAATTTGAGACCATTGCTACTTGTCATCTGCCAGCACTGAGAACAGTCTAGCTCCATCCTCTTTGGAACCACCCTTCAGGTAGGTGAAGGCTGCTATCAAATACACGCTCAGTCTTCTCTTCTGCAGGATAAATAAATCCCGTTCCTTCAGCCTCTCCTCATAAGTCATGTGTCTCAGTCCCCTAGCCATTTTTGTTGCTCTCCCCTGAACTCTTTCCACATACGTTCTGTTCTGGGGGACCCAAAACTGGACACAGTACTCCAGATGTGGCCTTACCAGCACCAGAGCTGAACAGAGGGAAAGAATCACTTCTCTCAATCTGTTGGCAACACTACTACTAATGCAAACCAGTATGCTGTTAGCCTTTTTGGCAACAAGGGCACACTGTCAGTTCATATTCAATTTATTGCTCACTGTAACCCTGAGGTCTTTTTTTACAGAACTGCTGTTTAACCAGTTGGTCCCCAGCCTGTACCAGTACATGGGATTGTTCTGTCCTAAGTACAGGACTTTGCACTTCTCCTTACTGAACCTCAAGAGATTTCTCTTTATTCAATCCTCCAATTTGTCTCTGAATCCTTGCCCTACCCATGAGTGTATTTACTACTCCCCCACTTCTTGGTGTCATCTGCAAACTTGCTAAGGGTGCACTGCATCCCATCTTCCAGATCATTGACGTCATTTACTTTTTCTACTGTTGTTCTCAAAGTAGGCAAGGGGAATGAAAAGCAACTTTATAGGTCTTGGTATAGCTGCTCCCCGAAGGAACTGAAGGTAAGTCCTTCCTGCAGATATCTTTGTTTCTGCATATGCAAGGATTAAAGGAAGTCTCTGCTACTAGTGGGAGATCTTTTGCCAGTTAAGTCCTGTTCCATTATAGCGTAACTGCATATTGCACAGTGCTTGGAGGGAGGGGAAAGAATCCTAACATACACTTCACTACAGGAGAATTCCACTGTATTCACTTACGCAATGTGTAATGAATAGGGAGGGAGTAGTGTATACATACTTGAGCTGAAATATTACAAGGGATTTACAGATCTTCCTTCCAATAGACATACCAATAGCATTGTCTGGTCAGGGCATTCCAGAGCTCAGGCACGCAATGTGCTTCAGGCTCAAGCACACAAAAGCTTCCCACTGGGTTTGTGGGGACCACAATCATTTGTTTTGGAGCATGTTGGGTCTTCCTTTGTGGAGCATAGCTCTCACTCTTCAGGCTGTTTGAAGTCTGTGAACATGGAGGGGATACCCAACTGCCACCCAATCAAGAACAGGTCTCTGTAAATGTGGAGGCACAAATCCACAGCTCCAAAATGAGTTGGCAGTACTCTCTACTTAGGGTCTACTTTCCCTTAGCATCATTGGCAGGGTTCCTGAGAGCAGTGGGTTTCAAAATTAGCATCCTTTAAGATGAATAGGATATCTCACCCCACAGATCTGTTGTTCTGTTGATTCAAGCCAATATCATTGCATCAGTTACCCCTTGGTTACTTTTACAGGTTTTTCTTTCAAACCATGATTAGTTGGCATGCTGTTTCAACTGAAAGTTCAGATTCTGATGTCATCACCTGATTCAAAGGTCCTAAAACTCAGACAGAGGAATATGGATTTATGCCTTAATCTGACATCATTCAAAGTGCTTTGTCCATTAAAGCACATCCCCCCACCCATTGTAACTTTCTGACTGAGACATTGTGTGCACTCGAGAAATGTACTGTTTTCAGTTGAACTGGTTGTACTCAACTGGTTTAAGCACAAATTGTTCAGTGTGCATTCATACAAAGCATCCTGAATTGGTTGGAGTATCATTGCAGGTTTTTCCCACATCCACCTTACCACTACCCTACATCCTTTCAGTTGCAGTGTCTCATAGGTTCCTATTTTGTAGATCCCAGCTCAGATTCAGAAGTAGTGCATTCTGGGGAATTTCCTGGAACCGCTGGTACACTGCTGGATCAGGGAGGACTGACAGAAGTATTTCAACTACAGTATGGCCAGTCTGACATTACAGTTATTCAGACTGAAAAAAACTCAGAATATATCAGCATTATTCTTGAAAAAATCATAGATGGTCCCTGCTATTTAAAATTAAACCATAAGCTGATCGTGGCTGACAGTATTGAGGTTAGCTGAGCCATAAATTAGTGTGGTTAAGTTGCAAGAGTAGACAAGGACAAACTGAATTCACCACTATTTCAACAAATTGTGCTTAAAGCTGCTTATGCTCAGGTTTTAAAACAGTGGCTCTACACACTGTTAAGAAAGCAGTGACTGTCATCTACAGCTCATGAGCTGCTGCAGGACTCATAGTGGTGTCATGTTTTGCATATTTTCTCTGTCTCTTACTATGCATGGGTTTACAGTTACCATCACCAGAGTATTAAAGCTCTGCAGGTGTCATAGACATCTGTCTGCACCTAACAAATCCAGCATTCTCCCCGTCAAATAAATCCTTCTGTTGAAATGTTGGTTTATACATTCCAAAGGCTCAGGGTTAACATTACAGTCTTGACAATCTCTGGGCTTCTAAGCTGTCTAAGCAGCAAGTTAAAAAAAATTCTAAAAATAAATACACTGAAATGAACAAGCTTTTTTCTGGGAAATTCTGCAATGTGCTGGTGATTGGAAGGGGGACATATGTTGTTCTTAATCCTCCTTGGGCGCTCATGTTAGGTAGGGCAATATTTGCATGTGCACCAGTCGCCCATGATTTTTTGTTTTCTCTGCTTTTTGTCTTGTGGTCCTTTTAGCCATGTATGACAGTCCAATGATATAGCAATATGGTTCAGATAAGTACCCTGAAGATGTTTCGTTTATCTGACTCCTATCGCCCTTTGTTTCAGAAGATCTGTAAATCAGACTTTCTTGTGGGATTCTGAGGACTCATTTATTGTTGGCCAGGTTGGAAATACTGTTAAACAACTTTTGTTGTGGTATTTTGGGACTTAAAAAAACCCTGTAAGTATATTACAGGCTTCAAAAAGAGATATGAGCACAAACACACTAAACAAACAAAACGCTCCACACGTCACAGACTGCTTGGCGACTTATGAAATTACCTGATTCCATTTCTGAGAGAGCCAAATTCTGCTCTTTTATATGTGTAATGCTGGCACACGCTACTACCTGCATGCCACATCTGAGTGCTGGAATCCTAGGGTGCCCAGTAGTGTAAGAGTCACTTGGCTCTCCTAGGAGCTGAATTGGGACTTTCCAGCGGGGGGGGGCCCTTTACACTTACAAATCCTTTGCTACCAATGATATAATTATTTACAACCATTTACTTATATACAATTCAATTATATACAGAATACGATATAACTAAAGCAGATACACGTTACAAATTGCTACCAAAATAATTCTATATATACTACGCAAAAGGAGCACTGGTGGTATGGAGATAGTCACTTGGGTGTCTACGAGGTTCACAAACTGATAACCTTGCAGGTGTGATATAGGTTAAAGGAGAAGCATAAACAATAATTAGACGTTAAAACCCTAATTAATGCATTGTTTAATATTTACAACATGAGTTATTGAATACTTATTTACAAACAGTACTAATGACCTTTATGCACAAAAATTAATGCACAATCCCCAGCTTCTCCCACCAGCATTGTGGCAGGTCCTTCGTGGCTGGGGTCCTCCCACACTGGCCCAGGTGTCACTGCACTGCTGGCAACTGCTCCTGCATCTGGGTCCCTGCAACACACAATGTACTCTGCCCCAGCCCACGGCTGCTGCACAGTGGGCCATGGAGCTCAGGCTGCAGGCTAAGGCAGATACATGCGTGTACTGGGTTTGGCTCCTGCAGCTTGTGCCCCTCCCTTTAGGTCATACACACACATTGATGAACTGGCACTAGATCCTCTTGTCTGAGCACTGGAATGCACTGCACTGGACTTCTGTAGCTTCACACCCCTCCCTTGAATTACACACACACACTAACTGGGGCTTGCTTCCCCACAAGCAAACTCACACGCTCCTGTGACCGGTCAGCAGCTAACCACAGGTCCAGTGGGCTCCAGGAGTGGGACGAGTCACTGCAGCCAGGCCTGCACAGCCCCCTCCTTGCAGCATGTACCCTTCTCTCCCCCTCTCCCTCTCCCTAGGTGGGAAAACTCCTCACTTTTAAAGACCCCCCCCCCAGCCATTCCAGAGGCTGGGATTTTCATGGGCTCTCCCTTATCTGTCCTCTCTCATTTCAAACCCCTGGCTGGGATTTTTCCATTCTTTTCCTCTTTTCAAGATGTCCCTATCCAGGACAGCTTAATTTTGCACTGAGTACAGGCTCCCCATTTGGACTGACTTCCTTTGCCGCAGGACAGTGTCTCTGTTGGGATGAAGTCCGGTCAGGAAAGCAACCCTTCAATGTCTGTTACATCTGTTATTGTAAATGCAGACTAACTGCATTAATTCAATGGGCATCAGTTTGACCAGTGGCATACTTTAGTCAAAAACCTGCACCTAAACATTATGTAGGGCCATAATGTTTCTTGTGTGAATGACCAAAACTCCACGGGCTTTGACTGGGGCTGGGCCAGTTTATTCTAGCAGAAAGAATATGGCCCTCAACATTCCCATCTCTTTTTTTCTGTTCCAACCCTGAAATCTTGTGATGATCAAGATGATATTGTGGTCAGCAATGTCAGGGACTAAGCTAAGCTACAGTAGGTTTTTCTAAGGTAATTGCATGCTATACTAGATTGAAACATTACCACTCCAAACACCCAGTGTATGAAAGAAAAAAATTCCCCAACGTATTTGATTGGAAGAATGTTTTCCTTTAGTGGTTGAAGTTGATTTGTAGTGGCTTGTACTGTACGTGTTTTGAGTATCCGCAGAACTTTCTAACTGATTATGATATATTTATTTGTGCAGGGTAACATGAGATTATTTGCTTTGTGCTGTGGAAGGTGGTGAGCCAGTGGTTGCACTGAGTCTCCAAATGTTACTTATGCTTCTAGCTTTGCTTTTTCAGAAAACAGTGTACTCTGGGAATTTTGTTTTCAGGGTAGCGCTGAAATGACTGAAGAAGTCAAGGATGTCCTCTGTTTAACATATCCACCCTATGTTGGTTTTTGTTAAAAATGTTGCTTTGTTGATATTGAGAATATTGCTCACAGATATTCCTGTGCCTGTCTCTGTCATGGGGAGCAATAGCTGAGAGAGGTCAAACAAAGGAAAAAGCCAGTTAATCTGCATGCAGATGTGACTAGTCATGTATGGCTGATGCTACTTCAAGAAAAGTATACTGAAAAGAGGTGGGGGGGATGCATGCCACATGCTTTCTTGTCTAGTCTGCAGAATGCATAGAGCTGCAGGTTACATGAACCCTAATATAGTAATATGGGCACGGCTAATTGGGTCAGTATGCTGGTGAGCACACACAGAAGAGAGACACATTAGCTGCTAGTCTAGTGAGATAGCAGAGTGGAGATGTGTCAAAAGTAGGAAGGACAGGGTCAAAGTGCATGAACAATTTGAGATCTAGAGGGTTTGGCTGTAATTTCCAAAATGATTGCTCAACAATTTCTCCATGAGAAGAACCAGCACCAAAGCCAAAGAGGATGTGGACAGGGAAGTGCATTTGTGGATAAGTGATGACAAGTTGATAATGGGAAGAGATGTTGATCAAATAGGAGGGCTCTCCAGCTCCTTGGGGGAGGAGCCTGAGAGAGCCAAGAGGATGGCAACAGTGATTTAAGAGATTGAAGAAGGTGAAGATGGAAGTGATGGTCCATGGAGGATGAAAGGGTAAGAAAGCAAAAGAAGCTACATTTACTTTGCCAGTAGCACGTGCAAGGATACAACCCATGAGCTGCATCTGTCCTGCAATTTATATTTATGCGAATATTGATATAGCTTGTGTTTGAATCCCAAGTCCATCACCAACAAAATAACCCTTGCCACTCACTCCCACTGGAATATACCGTAGACAGGCAATTATTCAAACAGATGGTTCAGGAGAGTTCCCAATTGATTTGGATTTGTTCTGAATGACCCTCCAAAACACTGCTTGGGCTCTTCTGATACTGACACCCTGAGTGGAGCTCTGGCTGCTGCCCCCACAAGAAGAAAGTGGGCAGGGTTTTGTTTTGGGTTTTTTTGTTAGTGGTGGAGTCAGGAGGAAAGGAAGCCATCTAGACATGCGGCCACGTAGCCTAAATGACATGCTCAAATCATACAGTATCTCAGTTTTCATCTGGAAGTAAAAGTAGATGTTGAAGCCCTTTGGACTTTGGTGAAAACCCTCCAAATGAGAATTAAAGAGAAACTAATGCAATGCCCCTGAAACTACAAGCAGCCTGAAACAATGACCCATGAAGGCATGAAGTCCCTGGTCCCCTATTAATCTCACTGAACTGCCAACACAATAACCCTTTGATGTCATCATTAATTGTGTTGCTGATCATTTTAATAGATGAAATACAGTGGGAGAAAGCCCTGGATATGAGAACTGCTGCAAGGAAATCAATATGAGAGAAAAAGATAAGGAAGAGGGAGAGAAATGCTGAAAAGAGGGTTGGGAAGGATGTAAAATAAAGAACAGGTGAATCAGAGGGGGCACATTTTTCTACTCATCTTGAATGTGAAAATAACCTACCCGCTGGATTTTTATTGTTTCTTATTTGCTCTACAAAGGCCAGATTCCAAACTTTAGCTCCATGAAAACATTTCCTTCATATCAGTGGTTTTCTGCTATGGATGGAGAGGGCAATAGATCTGAAATATTTGTATGAGCCCATAACCAAAAGCAGAATTTTGGCTTTTTGCATCAATTTAACTTGACACCCTTGGCTTAGAACTGTTAGCATCAGAATCCCTAAAGGTGCTAGGATTTTGCCAGCTTTGAGGAGGAGTGTATCTTCACAGATCAAGATGCTCTATTGTCACATAAAGTCCAGGCTTTTCCAAGAATAAATTTTATCAGTTGTTTAAATCCCACTGAACACAAGGTAAAGCAGGAAAACTATGGAAAATGCAGGTTTTCAAGGTTTAAAAAAAAAAACCCATTGGAAGCATCTAATCTTTTTAAGGAATCAGAACTTAGGAAGGAAGTGGAACATCTGAGGATTTCCTTTGACAATTTAATACCCTGAGAAAGAACATTTGAAGGAATGGGGATTTTAAAATCTGGTCTAGTCATTCGTGTGCTAACGTCTAGAATGCCCTACTGCCTCCCACTGTGTTGCTATTATTCTAGGCATTTTTTTCAATCACAGTGTGTAATTATGGGTTTTCATTGGATGCACATATTGAGAAAACTAGCTGGCTATATGAATATGTGTTAACTTTGTAAGACACAGACTGCAAACTCCAGGTCAAATCCTGGAGGACTGACTGAACCCCTGAACACTATGTATACAGGGTCCTCCCTGCATACAATTTTCACTCTTCTTGCTTTGAAGATAAGGTCAACTGCCTCCACAACACAGATGCACCATAATTAGAGCCCCCAGAAGGCTCCTCTGCATGATTAGAAGCCACCTAGGAGGTTATGGTTAAGACATGGCAGACCCATCATGGATAGATTTGGGTTCTGAGGGATAAGAATTATTCTCTTCCATGATCAGCAGGGATCTGGATTTTCAGTTTGCCATGGAAAAATGTGGTAAAACCTGGATTTTCTCATTTTGAGGAGAAAAGCATGGATTGTGAGAAATGTGAGAAATAGCGGGTTTCCCCTTGCAGGCTAGCAGCAGAGTTCCAGCCTGAAAGGAGCTGTGTGGAGTGGGAGAAGGGAAGTCAAGTACATGTACCCATGCACATGGCTACCAGGGGAAGGGTAAGGTGAGTTGGAAGTGAGGGGTAATGGCATGGGCAGGACACCAGCATATCAGGGTTGCTCAGCACCACAAAGCAGTGGTGGAGGACAACTCCAGCTGGAACTGCATCCTGGTGAGGCAAGGGGCCTGGGGGAGCTCTGATATTCCATGATAAAAAACCCAAAATCAAATGCCAAAATGTATAGGTATTTAGAATTTATTTAATTATTCCAACTGAGGCTTCCAAATTGTTTTAAATTTGTAAATGTACCAATAAAGCATTGTGTTCAATATATATACACCTATATATATAATGGTGTTCTATTTTAATCACAGAAAAACATGGATTTTGAATGTTTGTATCAGAGAACATGTGATTGTTAAACAGAGAATACCGGGACCCCTGATGATCAGCCCAGGAAGGTTATATTTTTGTACCTTTTTAACAGCCTACTTCAGATTATAATCCTCATTGGCTAGGAACAGATATTGCATTAGTCCTAGGATAAATTGTGTCTGTGTTTAGTCCCAGGACAAGCCTCTATGAGTGTTGGGGACTGGTAGTACCATGCCCATCTATGGAACTCTCCCCATATGTAGCAGAAATTCCATAGGTCCATCTATCACAGGGGTAGGGAATAGGAACATGTGAGGAGTACTCTTGACTTGGGCAACAGTGTTCCCTACTACTACAAAGACAAACTAAGATTGCTTCAAGTATGAGAGTCCTAAGACAGAAGAATCTTCCTCACTTGCTCCTGCTGCTTTTTGTATGACCCCACAAGAGGCAATAGTTTTACTAATATACAATTTGAAAAGAGGTTAGATAACTTGTCCAAGGTCATGACATTTATTCTGATGAAATATATTCAAAGTGCTGTCCTAGCATATTCAAAAGTCACTCACAGTATTTTAGTTGAGTCTTGAGAAGAGGGATTTTATAAACATGAGAACTGGTGCATTACTCACTCACATACAAATGATACAAAATCTTGCGTCAAATTTTTCTTCCCATATCTTGGGAAAAGGAGTATAGGAGTATAGCTCTAAATCATTAGGACTTAAATCTTGGAAAGTTTCAATCTTGTGAATAACTACTCACATGATAGTTCCTCTGGTGTCCAAATGGACAGCTCACAGGTTTAGAGCTATGCATGGGCCATGAAGGCAAGTCTGCACTGCTGAGAAGTCTGCCCTGCCCACTTGTTCCTACCCTATATGCACCAAACTTTCAAGTAGGCCAAGGTAGTTGCTGTAAAGCAGCCCTGATGTATGCCATTCAGCATATCTGAGACAGATAGCCTAAAAGTGAAATTGGGCATGGATTCGGGTCGAGGGGTAGAGAGAGAATTCTGTTCAGGTCGTGGTATAATGGAGACCTCCCAACCTAGAAACATCATGGAGCATGTCCTTAAAGACTTTACTCTGTAGCACGTAAAGGAGAACAAGGTGATCAGAAACAGGCAGCACGGAGTCAAAAACAGCAAGTCATATCTGACCAATGTAATTGCTTTCTATGATAAAGTGACAGGCTCTCTGGATGGGAGGAGAGCAGCAGATGTGATATACCTTGAACGGCTCCAGCTGCTTTTGATATTGTCTCCAATTACATTCTCATTAACAAGCTAAGAAAATACAGACCAGAAAGAAGTAATATAAGGTGGATACATAACTGGTTGGATCATCATACTCAAGGGGTAGTCATTAATGGCTTAATGCTTAATTGGGAGAAGGTATCAAGTGCGGTTCCCCAGTGGTCTGTCCTAGGTCAAGTATTGTTAAATGTCTTCATTAATGATTTGGGTGACAGAATTGAGAGTACATTCAGTAAATACGCGGCCAACCCTAAGTTGTGTGGTGTTGAAGATACTCTGGAGGGTAGGCGAGGATCCAGGATCACCTGGATAAGCTGCAAAAATTGATTGGAAACAATCAAATGAGATTCAGCAAGGACAAGTGCAGGATGCTGCACTTGGAATAGAATTAGTGCATGTACAAATACAGACTGGAGAATGAGCGACTAGGCCACAGAGGGATTTCAATGAAATTCTAGATTTCAATGAAAACAAAACCCCTTGAAGATTTTTTAAAGACAAAATAATGTCATCCTATCTTATTTCAAGAACAAAGCTTTGAACTTGGGTTTCCCAGTGCCCCATCTACCAAGAGCTAAAGCCTGTTCAGATGTGTACTTTTATGCAGGTATCTGCACATACACATGCTTTGTTGAAACATCAACAACTCTGGCTTTCATCCATAGATGCTTCTCAAGTAAATCTCAGGATGTCATCTTCCCAATGTACTCAGCCTTGGTGAGGCTGCAGCAGGGGTCTACATCAGGATGTGGGAGAACGTCTGTTCACCACAGTGCCCCAAGGAAAAACAAGGGTCATAAACTCCTCCGAGACCGTTTTAGGCTGGACATAAGAAAAAATTCATTTACTGTCTGAGCCCCCAAGGCCTGGAATAGACTCCCTCCAGAATTGATGCAAGCACCTACTCTGGACTTATTCAAGAAACATTTGGATGTGTATCTTACTGGGATCCTTTGACCCCAGCTGACTACCTGCCCCTGGGACAGGGGGCTGGACTTGATGATCTTTGAGGTCCCTTCCAGCCCTAATGTCTATGAAATCTATTAAATCTCAATAAACACTTTGTTTTCAAATCTTCATTTCATTGAAAAAAAAATCCAGTCACCTCAAGTCTCCATATCTTTATATAGCAGACCATGGATGCAGGGTGGTGTTAGAAGGTTTTAAACTACACATATAAATCAAGTGTCATGATAGTTGTTTATGAATGCTTTTCCTCAGCACTACAGAGTCATTGTATGTATTGCCAAAATTTTAGAGTCATATTTCCAGAACCCTTGCTCACTGAGGGCAGTTCTCCATTTCCAAAGCCTACATTCTACTCTCACACTGATGTAACTCCCTTGATGTTAATGAAGGTACTCCAGATTTGTAGTGGCATAGGCGAGTAGAGATTTAACCACAGCATGTGATACAGTGGGCTACAAGGGAACCGTGAATGTAGCTGCTCCACTTAAATCTATGCAAATCATTAGCATTTGGGAGGGGGGGGATATTTTTTTCATTTAAACGTGGATATTTTTTCACAGATTGAAAAGCTGTAGGTTTAACAGGTGGCTTATTTTGGTAATGGAGTTGACATGCAGAGGTTTACCTAGGCAGCAGCAGTGCATATGGCAGTGGCAGTTGCAGTGCCAATCGGGCTATTTTTGCTATTTTTGCTAGACCCCTTGTTACCCCCTTTAGAGACACTATTGTTTAAATGGCTGACAGTTCAGAAGTTTTAGAATATTTAAAAGTATATATATTTGAGAATATTAAAGCAAAAGATGTGGATTTTTTTTCCAGTGGGGATTTGTGCTTAAGTTAGTCATACCCATTGTTCACTCATCACTGAATTTGAATATTCCTCCTGAAAGGTCTGAAGGATATCTGTTGCCATATTTGAAATAAATGAGTAGTCTCTGGTGAAATCCTATTTCAGTCACATGTAGCAGTAATACTAACCATTGTTAGTGAACTGAAAGGAGAACCTGAAAGGATGGAGAATAACACTGCTATTCAGCTAATGGACTTGCTCTTGCTTCCTGCTTAAGTCAGGGACTTCAGTGGGAACAGGCCAGGGTCCAGCTACCACTTTTCCCAAGCCAGAACTGGGAAACCTCTTTGTGGCAGTGTGAGAATGCTTGAACTGCTGGTGACCATAAATTTCTATAGAAATGGGGACTTCAAACACCCTTTAAGGCTCACAGTTGAGCACCTTTCACTAGTACTAAATCAATTAAATAGAATCCTTTTGTTGTGGGATTGTGACATTGGTCTTCAGCTTCATTGTTTCATGGTTCTTTGTTAAATACAGAAAAGAAAAAAAAAACAGCACCTCTACTCAGCCACAAAATTGCTTTTGGTTGTTTGTTTTAAAGAAATTTCTGGCAATTATCCTTAAATTGATTGTCTGCAGCTTGTTTCAACTGATGGAGACTTAGAAGAGGTAAGGATTCTGGTGAGGTGGCACCAAACTCTTGGATGACTCTGCAGATCATGTTCCTGCTGCAAGAGACCGAGTCTCTTTTGCACAATTATCCAGTGGTGAGTAGAGGCAGAGATTTTAAATTACATGTGCCCTAGTTTTTAGTATGTATTAAGGCAGCCTCATAAGTCTGAAATACAGTAAATGCGTGTGGGCCAGAAGTGGTCTATCCATTTTTCCTTCCCTCAGGGGAGTGGCAACCACTGTTTCTTGGCATCAACATAGCCCTCCTGCTTGGCATAATCAAGAGCTGGAAATGTACCGTGACTAAGTCTCTTTTATGTCAAATCCAAACATTTTTGTCAATGCTGGGATTCAAATTGCAGTTTAGATGCCAAAGGTCAGAAGACTAATTCAACTCTCCATGTGCTAAGTTATTCCCATGGCTTGATGGGGAGACCTATTCAGCTTAATTTACAGTGCCAATGTGCACATCTAAGCATACTGTATATGAATTAAAATGAAAGCCTTAAAATAATTTGTTCTTTTGTTTTAAAGAAAGCCTTATGGGCAGATGATTTGCCATTCAGCAATGAAGTATTTTAAGATGAAAACTAGTTATCTTCATACAAGAAATACCCTTTCCCCAATTAACTCTGTATTGAAAATCCCCTCAGTTAGGCCTAGGTGCTGAACACACTGTGAATGTGGTGAGATATCAGTGGCAGCTTGGCATGTGGAGAGACTGGGCTATTAAGAGTGCTAGCAGGGTTACTTCATTGGAAGCACTGAGGCATATCAAAAGGCTTTAGAAACAATTCAATAAATAAAGCTGCCTGAGATCCCATGGTATTACCAGATTACATTATTTATGGATCTCAACTTTGCCCTCAATTTCATGCTTGAATATTGTTTCTCTCCCCCATCTTCTGCCTGCTTTACAGATTGGCACACTTGGCTCTGTCCTCATCTTTGCTATCTCTGCTCCTGGCTTTGCTCGTCTAAGCAAATTGGGAAGACGTTTTATGACTTTGGCAACAAAAAGATGGCCCTCCTTCTTCCTGGGCAACTATCCTAATCATTAGGCTATCAGGCTGAAAGTTTGGAGGACCCACCTCCCTGTCTTCTGTTTTACTCCTCAAAGTTACGTGCATACCTGGGCAACCCTATTCTATTACAAGTGGAAATAAAATTCAGACAATATGTAAGTCACCAAAATTGCAATTAGGCAGCTACGTAAGTGCACTTAGTCACTTAAATATGAAGTATGATCTATTCTTGTAGTCTGAATATACTTACATTTCTATGCTATAAAATATGACTAATAGTGTTTCCCTGTCTCGTGAGCGTAGATGAGGAAGCAGGGGGAGGGGAGAGCTGTCAAGGCAGGAACTTTCATGATGTCTAGCTTGCTGGACTCCTGATAAGATGAAACTCATCCCTAACAGCAGACACAACTTCTAGTTATGTTATGCTCAGCCAGATCTATAGAGTTCACTTGGATTTACAACCTACCTTGCCACTGGTTTTGATTAGCTGATTGGTCCCAGACTGTGAGTATACAAACTCTCCCCAGCGTTTTGCCAATAACAGTGGCTTTCTATACAGAGAAAAAATATATAGCGACCATGCCTAGAAAACATCCTCCACCTTTTCTGACTGTGTCTGGATCTTTCTGGTTGAATTGTCCTGATTTCTTGCAGACACACACATAGGAACATTGGTAGTTTCTATGCTGGATATGACCTGTAGTCCAGGAAGCCCAATATCCTGTCTCCAAGAGTGGCCAGCACCAAAAGCTTGAGAGGGGTAAGAAAAAAATCCAGATTTCTAGCAGTTAGAGCAGGGGTCAGCAATATTTTTGGATGCAGTGCCGAAAACACCCACAACTTCACCTTGTAAGATGTTGGTGTGCCAGGGGTGGATGATGGGGGAGCTATGAGGGGCCCAATCCTTGCTGTTGCTGTGTAGCCCTGGTCCCTTCTCACCATCCACCCAGAGGCACATGGGCCAAGCAAAATGCCTACAAGTGCCACACTCTGGCACCCGTGCCGGGGGTTGCCTACCCCTGAGTGAGAGATTAGATTAAGTGCTGAAGCATGAGATTTAATATTTCTTTCAAAAGTTATATGCTAGTCCTAACTATTATCAAACTCTAGATATTCTTATTTAGACATACGTCTGAGACAATTAAAAAAACTCCTACCTCCTCCCAACTGCTTCATTCCCTCTCTGGAGAAAAAAATGTTGAGGTGTGAAGCTGTGCGGTCTGCAAAGTCAAACAAGGTCTCTATAGCGATTACTGGCTCAGAAAGCACAACCTGCAGGGCTGATGTCCCAAAGGTCTGACTTTTAACTTCACCAGCTTGTGCTTATTTATCTGGTGCTCTGTTGTTAAGGGTTACCTATTGTGACCTCATGGACTGAGGTCCTTTTCCTCACTGGTTTTTTTTTTTTTTAATGACATAGGCCACTGTGAGCTTACTATTAGCTTAGTTATTCTATGTGGCTGGACTGAATCCAAGAAGGTTTCTCCGAGGCCACTGATTTAGACTTGCACAGGCTCTGTGAGATCACTAGCTCAGTATCTTTAATGTTGCAGGCTTTGGTTAGGCCTTCATGACTCTAATGGCTCAACCCATCTAATCTTTGTGCTGTTGCCAAGAGCAAACCTTTTGGTGATTACTAACTTCTCCAGCTGGCTATACTGCTGTCAAGGCAGGAACTTTCATGATGTCTAGCTTTCTGGACTCCTGATAAGATACAGACGTTTGTGAGCTCACTGGCTGAGCATCACTGTCTCACTATACTGAAATGAAAACAGGTAAGTTAACGCTTGCACTTGGTTTTCTACATTTTCCATGTAAACTTTCCTCCAGGGCAATTTCATTCATTCCCACCGCCTTTCTCGCAATGCTTATAATGTTAACTCACAATCTAATTCTCCATCCCCTTCCTCTTCTAGGCTTATGTCTATCTCTCTCACTGGTAGTTCCTCACAAATGTCCCCGATCTTCTTTTAGCTAAAAAGCAAAAATTGAAATTCATTTATTTCCTTCTAAATTCTATCCCCATCCCCTTTTCCTAATCTGAGTTGGCTGTTCTTCTCTCTTGCCCATCACTCAGGTTGATATTCTAGGGGTATTTTTCACTCCTCCTTTTCCCCTACGAGATTCTTATCAACATTTCTTTCTCTCTTTAATTTTCAAAAACCTGCCTCTCCCTCTCTGTCCCATGTCATTTATTGTTTCTCTCTCACCTGGCCTAATGTTACTTCCTTTTCCTTGACTCCTCTCACATGAGTCTTCTCCCTCAGTTCTGTCAATATCACCGTTTTTCTCCAAGTCCCTTCCTTGTGTGTCTCATGCCTTCCACATTAGGTCAAATTTATTGGCTTGGCAGAGGTCATACGTCCGCTGTACTTCCTCCCTCGGGTATCCTGTTCCTCTTTTGTCCTTATATTCTGCCATTTCTTCTCATCCTGCTTTTTTCTTTGTTCCCTTCACCACATCTGATTTTTGGAATCTTTATTCATGCTGCTCCCTATGCACAGAACACAGATATCCTTCCTGCAGTATCCCTGTATTTCAAATCCCATCTCTTCTGTACTTTTTCTATCATTTTCTTCTCTTCCTATGTTATTTACCACTGTGTATCATTAGCTCTGTATCATTCCCCACTTAAAAATATCACAATTTATGTAATAGATCACTCTAATATGAAGTACTGAAATATTAACCCTCATCTTTTCTCATGTCCGTCATTATGTTGTGTGTTTATATAGTTTAGATTGTAATGAGATATATGGACCTGAGCTTGTTTTGGTACAGGAAGCCTTCTACAGAGGCCCTTGGGCATTGTTATAAGAGATGCAGCATTTGATGCCGAGTTCATTTTAGGTGTCACACCCATGATTTCATTGGGAAAAGAACCAGAATAAATATTCTTCTTGTCTTTTTTGTAAGATTATAAAACCCAAGAGGCCTGTTCTCCACTCTGAAATCACATACACATAACAGATCCAATCCATCAAATGCTTTTTTTTTTTAACAAATTGTTTCCTTTTTCAAGAATCCAAGAAACTCTGAATTTAATACAGCAACATTGTAAGAAAACATTATTGTTATTCATAAATACAAATGGTATTCATGTGTATATGCTCTCAATTTTACGGCTGCAGCATAGCTTAGTCCAGTGGAGGCAACCTTTTTAGCAGGCATGCCATAAGATAAGCCCCATCCTCTTCCCCAGATGCCAACCCAGTCCCTTTCCCCTGCTTGAGGTGTTACTTTTCTCTCTCCTCCCAGCTTTCTTGACTGTACCCATTGCTCTACTCTTTTCTCTCTGCTCTATTTACTGCAACTGTTGCTGTGCTTTCTGTTCACTGCCTTACCTTCTACAGTTCTCCTTCCTCTCTCATGGATACATCACATGCCACTTGTGGTTTAGTGGATAAACCTGGAACTACCAGACTACATTCCAACTTTGGCCACTGAGGGCACATCCAGACAAGCGTGGATGTTTGTTTCCCGGGGACAAGTAGCATGGCCTTGTGCTGCAGGTTACTCTGGGGGGGGGTGGGGGAGGTTGGGGACAGCAACTTTGCTGGCCCCAGCAGCCTTACCTGAGGTTCTGGTGGGCTCCTGGGTCTGCAGCCATGGAAAGAAGCCTGGCTGGCATCTGGAGCATGGCTCCAGCCTTCAAGGCTCTGGTTTTGGGTAGTGTGTGCTGCCACCATGTGTGCCACCCCGCTTTTTTGGCATGGGTTTTTTTAACCCTGGGATCTCCTGGGGTCAAAAAACCCCACGCTTCAAGGTAGCAGCATGGGGATTGCCTGCATGTGCGGTGTGTGGTGCTACAGATAAGCCTGTAATGCCTCATACCTTATGTCCACACTCATTTGGACATTGCCTGATTGTCCGTAATAATAATTTGCACTTGTATATCACTATACACATTTTGATAGTTTGGCCTTATAACACCTCTATGAAGTATCAGTCCAGGAAAAAAAAAAACAACTGGAGTATATAGCAACGTTCCCCCCCACACACAAAAAAAATATATATTCTTCACTTTTGAAAATAGGAGGTCCCAGACTCTGATTTCTGGAGATATTGAAATATTGAGCAATCCTGGCTCCCACTGATAGTAGCTACTTCATTAACTTTTAAACATATATATGTCTATATGTATGTAATATAGTATATATATACACACATATGTGTGTGTGTGTTCCTTCTGACATCCTTACATCTCTAATAGTATTTTTAGGGATTGTATAGATAGTGTAGGAAGTCAATCACTCAGCATGTGTGTAGTTGCCATGTGAGAGCCTTCTCCATGGCCATGTACAGATCTTGAAGTCAACCACTGAACTTAGTGGGCAGTCATTGACAATATGTGACATGGTGTGTGTTTTGCCACAGCTACAGTCTGGATTATTGCAAACACCCCAATGATGGAGGTTGGTTACACACAGACCTTGCCCTCTCTGGAACCTATTCAGCAAGGCCCATCAATGGCATGGCAGGTTGAAGCCAAGTGGGCAGACTGTAGGATCTGTGATAAGGAACTTGTCTGGTGATAATGTTGACCTCCATTCTTCACACTAGAGGATATCCACTGTGCAGTCCTGGTGGGGCAGTTTGGACCACAGTGGGTGTTGCGATGGTAGACTTGCAGCAGGTGGATTTAAGAGATCGTTGTACAGTGGCAGGCTTGGATTGGCATAGATCTTCTCCAGTAGCTTGCCAGTTGCAACTTCCCATTGGATATGAAGGGGAACAATGTTGCTCAGGACTGGAAGTCATGGGAGAGGGGTCGGTTGAAGAGTTCCTGAGATGATGTGCATCATCGAATGTAGCTGCACAATAATGAATTTCATGTGTGATGACCAGTTCCAGACTGGTGCACAGCACTATGTCAAAAATAAATATCCTTAGGGTTGAAGCTCTTGGGCCCCATGATGACCCAGCCAGCTTGTTAAGGAGGTTATTGCATGTCTTAACTTTCATTGCTGTCTTTTTCAAGTGTTCATGGTAGCTCAATGTCTGATCTAGTGTCGCACCTAGGTAGATAGGTTGTGCTTTGTGCCTCAGCTTCTGACCATTCAGGTAGATGTTCAGCTCCCAGGAAGCACTGGCATTGTGTAGGTGGAAAACACTGGAAATTGTCTGGTTGACAATGGATCTGCATTCACATCACGCTAACTGTCAGTACCTGGTCCATACCAGGGAAATTTATGATCTTCCTAATGAACCAAATTCTGAGACTTCTGCGATGCCATCTAGGTTGGTGGTTTTCAGATTGCAAATGTCTACAATAGTGTAGGAAGAATAAGCCTGCTGCATACCCAACGGTTTAAGAAATGTTAAGATCTTTTCAAAATTGGATCTCCCAAATGTGTGGTGGTTTGATTATTTAAGGGATAAACATAATGAGACCTAATTGCTTACCAAATTTCATTCTGTTTAAAAAAGATTACCTGGAGTAGTATAACATGAAAAATACAGCATCTTATGCTGATTAAAAACTAACCATTCACTCCTGGATTGAATTTTTGCCTCAAGCAAATCATATGGGCAGCTTATATAACCTACTGAAAAGCTGTTGTTATAAAATAAATACATGTAATCCAACAATAACTATAACAATGCTAGAAGATATCATATACGGTCCTGATCCTATGTTATGGAAATCAATGGTAATTTTCAATACATCACAGTGGCAGCAAGAACAGGTATATAGCAAATGCATGCATTTTATTTCTATTCCTAAAAAACATGTTAGCACAATATATCCTCTTCTTTGATTCCTGCCATGTAAGTAATGAGTTAGGTAGAAAGCCAATAAATGTCTGAGACTCTTTTTCTTGTCCAGATTGAGGATATCATTGAGGGCACTCAGAAACCCACCACAATCAGGTAAAAGAAGCTTTGTTGTTCTCTAGATTTATCATGAGAACAACAGTGAGAAGACCTAAGTTTTCTTCCCAATTTTGCTACTGATTTAGTGTTTGATCTTGGGCAAACTGTATCACCCTTGTATGCCTCAGTGTCCCCATTTATAAAAAAGAAGGTAATTGTGAAGGAGACTGGGAACAAGAAAGCGATGAGCCGCATCCCAAACTTACCATTGAGCTGAGCAGCTCCGGCAGTGGTGGGCTGAAGATGCTGCAGCACTTCCGGAACAGCGTTAAGCTCTGGATTGGTGGGGGTTGGGTGCAGAGCAGTATTTCCAGCCCTGGAGAGGGGCACAGCAACAGTGGCAGCAGGCAACAGGCTGAGCTGCTTCCAGACAGGAGACAGCTGGAGACTGCAGCCAAGCAGCTCACCCAGCCAGAGCAGCAAGGTGCTCGGAGGAGTACGGTCTGACAGCCCGGATGATTGGCAGAAGCTGAGCCAGGGACCAACAGTTGCAGCCAACCCAGTGACAGCCAGATTAATTACAGGTCAGAGGGACCCTGGGTGGAGGTGGACCAAATGAAAGGTCTGAGAACTCAGCCCAGACAGTATTAATGGACCCAGGGGTAAGGGAAGAACCCAGGGTCAACTCCCTTCTCCAGGCCCCAAGCTCCGTAATAGAACAGGGGCTATAGGAAGCCTTGAAGTTCATGACCGGACCCTTGGAATAAGGGATGGAGGGCAATAAAGCCCACAGGACTGCCAAAGGGGCTTAGCGCAATAAGCCCGGGGCAGTGAAATGTGCAACTGTCAAAGGATCCCAGATAGAGAGAAATTTATGATTTTTGTACCAGTGCTGTAAGCCAGCACCAGCTATTATCCCTCATGGTGTATTGGCTGATTTGGAGCCTTCAGGCCTAGGACTAGACTTTAAGGCTGAGCTATTTAATTGGCAACTGCTGAAGGTCAGCAGTGAATAAGGCCATAGTAGAATTAGGATCAGAGAAGATGGCTGTTACTATGGTGGCCATAAAGAGCACATGCTGTTAAAGTCATGAGAGACGTCTGTTGTTATTCATCTCTGTCAGAATCTGGATGTGGTTAGGGTGGGGTAAAGGGGAGGTTTGGAGCCCCACAAAGAGAACAGGCTGAGGAGTCTGGAAGGTTGCCTTCAGGAAACTGCCTCCCATAAATTGCATCAAAGTCATGGTAGGCGAGACATATAACATCACATTGGCAGACCGAGTGACCAAGCCTAGGCTCCATCCTGTCACCACTGCTAGGGCGGAGATCCCTGGGTGGGGGTCTCAGAACATACAATATCTACAGCCGGCACAGTAAGGCTTTTCCTTTTTGCAAAGCACTTGAAGATCTACAAATGAAAAATATTATATGGATGCAATCCAGTGCATGCTGATGTCAAAGAGAGTCTTTCAGTAACCGTTGGATCAGACTGTAAAAGTTGTAAGCCTTATTAAATATACCTGGGATGTTTAGGGGACCATGTATTCCTTCTGCACTGAGACACGTGAAGCTCAATAATTTTTTTACTAGGTTCTATAAAATGTAATATATAAAATTTTTATTTTTGGATTTTCAGCCCTTACTTTCATCCAAGTTCACATTATGTCTAAAGTTATTTTCAGCCATAAGCTTCAAGATGACCCTGCAACAAACTCTTGAAAGTCCCATGAAACTCAGCAAGGGCCTCTTGTCTACTTAACACACAAGATTTGTGTGTGTTTTGAGTTTAATAGCAGAGTTTCCCACCATTTTATTTTTAATATCTCTTAAAATGATTTTAAAATAAATGAAAGGGGAGTGGGGGGCCTAACAACACAGGAAAAAGACTTGAGAAAGTAAATAGCCTATGATTCAAAAATGGCACTACAGCTTTAAATACTATATCAAATTGTTGAAGCTAAGCCAAACTTCAATCATATTTACAGATCTGAGTTTAAATAAACAATACTGCAGTAGCAAATGGAACATTCTCACTTCGCTGTTTACATTTCAGAAAAAAAGACAGCTTTGGAGGCCAACTCTGTTGTAAGGAATGGTTTCAAATTCATTTCTTTACATTTTTGCACAGAGCTAAACAAGCATGTGTTGGTAGGACTAAAGCATGACCTAGAAATATAGGCCCTTGTTAAATGATAATTTGGGCAGTTTCTGGCACTCTTAACACCTGGACTGTCTGCATATTAACACTGAAATTAGTTTTAAGTGCTCATTAGGCAGCTCAAAGTTAGACCACTCCAGGGCAGAAGTTATGGCACTCTAGGCTACATCTTGGTGTAAACACTCAACACACTGCTGCTCCCCACTGCCCATTTCAGACCCACCGTCCCCCTTGCCCTCCCCAGCACCCCAGACCCTGCTCACTGCTCCCCCTTCTCTTGCTTGTGGCTGCCCATGTTGACTGCACTGGGAAGCAGGCGGGGAAGAGGTAACCTTATTGCCCAGTGCTGATGCCACTACTTATGCTCTCTGAACTCAGCCCAAAGAGCAGCAGGAGGAGCAGCAAGGCAGGCAAGTTAACCCTTCTCTGCCCGCTCCCTGGGATAGACAGTGTGTACAGCCACGACTAGGAGGAGGAGTAGAAGGGGAAAACCCCAAGAGGCAGGGAGTGGGCCCTGGGGGCAAGGCAGGGAGGGGGACTCAGGGAGCCCCAGAGAGCAGGGGGAAAGATCATAATTGGAGGGAGGAGTTTTTTACCTTTCAGTCCTCCAGGCCTCTGTTGGCCTGAATATGCGACTGTTCCAAACTGGAGCTAACGCTAACCCTGGTCAACATTTGTGTGGCTCACAGTGTGACATGTAATAAGCCCCTAATACACTTCTTGTCATATTCTCTACCTTAACCTAAGTGCTCTTACCAAGGTAGGACTGCTTCTGTGAAATGATGAAGCTTGCAGGAAAATAGTCAAGAGGGTTTTAGAAACAAATGTGTTAATCCATTTTGACCATGTTTTCACTTTTGTTATTAACCCATTTTTTTCTGGCTTCTCTTGCAACAGCATGAAGTGAGGTTTGAATAATATATTAGCATTCAGTTGAAAGTCTGCCATTACAGAAGGGATATGGCAGGTATGTGAGATAGCACTAAAGCTACTTTTTTACCCATGTATGAAGCATGTCAGGCAGCTCAAAGTGGTAGAATTAAGACACAGTGGCCACATCTATATGAGATGCTGACTGTGCAGGTGTTACTATATAGTCATTTGGTACTTGTATAAACAAGTACTAAATGACTGTGCAGTAATTGGAGTTACTGTGTAGCTGCTCTGAGGAACAGCTTTTTCATGCCATGGACTGTGCATTAGCTGGTGATTACTGCGCAGTAGCATCACGTTACACTTCCTGCTATGTAATACTACTGCACAGTAGTCATGGGTTACGGAACAATCAGCATTTTGTGTAGATGTGGCCAGTGTGATGGACTAATAGGATCCAGATCTGTTCCAGTCAAAGGGTCTCCAGCCAACCCAATATTTAACCCCACAATATCCTGCAAAAGTGTTTCTGTTTCTTTTGATATCCTGCCAACACTGTCTCCTATCTTCCATTCTACAGACTGGATTCTAGTATTATTACATTATTGGGTCCAAACTGTGATGATTTGACCTTTCCCAGCCCATCCATCAATATTCTTTCCCCTGAATTTTGCATGGTGTGTTACATGCAAGGCTGCATACTCTTTGCTTTGCAAAGTGCAAAGGTTTGGCAGCACCACAAGTTTATGTGTATTATATGTGTACTATATATATTATGTATTATATACATATACACATATATAATTTAAAAAGTTACTGAAGCAGCTACTATGATTCAACAGAAGAATATATGGCATTTTTATAAAATGCCTAAGAGCTATAATTCTTTCATAGCATTTCTTGGCCAGAGTTTTCTTATTTACAACATGGAAATGTGGCTTCTCTAGATGCAGCCATGTGCCAAACAGATTTCCTCAGTTTGCCCACAACATCTATGCTGGTTCAAAGGATATGCAATTAGGTAGTGGCAATATACATAGTAAATAATAAAAATATTAGTTGTGGGTTGCTTATGTAGAAGTCATGTAGTTTCTCCATGATAGATATTTTACAGTGCAGGTACTTTATAAGCTAAATATCCCTAAATAGGAAAATACAAGTTGTGACATCTTGTTCCTATTGCAGTCAATGAGCATTTTACCACTGATGAGCGGGTGCTAAGTGTTTATGAAGTACTGCAATGTTATAAAGGAGAGCATACATTTTACATATTGTTTAGATAGCTAAACTGGGAGTCTATGAGGGTACTTAATTCTCCAAATATGGCTTTTGCGATAAAAGGTCAGAGTTGAAAATGGCAGACCACAAACTGTTGCTGAGGGGTGAGCTGGATACATGAGGGATATAAGTAGAAAAGAGGTGTCTGAATAATTCAGGAAATCTATTTAAAACATCAAGTTAAACAAAAATAATTTATAAATTTATTTGAAGTGGTAGAGAAATAGCACTCACTTTAGAGGATGTGGGCAGGTTGGCAAACTTTATTTTTTGAACATTTTAAAAATTTAGCTCTGTCCAAAGATATCCGGTTTCTGGGGAAAGAAGAAGGAAGAATTTCTTTACTGTCCGAGCCCCCAAGGTCTGGAATAGCCTGCCATCGGAGGTGGTTCAAGCACCTACATTGAACACCTTCAAGAGCAAATTGGATGCTTATCTTGCTGGGATCCTATAACCCCAGCTGACTTCCTGCCCTTTGGGCAGGGGGCTGGACTCAATGTTCTTCCAGGGGTCCCTTCCAGCCCTAATGTCTATGAAACCTATGAAAATACAGGAGCTTGTAGGAATATGTAAAGGCAGACAATTATTCTTGTAAAAGCAATGGTCTACTTTGAATTTTGTCTAAGCATAGCTATTCTCATATAAACATTGGGCTTATCAACATTTTATTTCTTTGTGTGTTGTTTCAAACATGCAAAGACCTCTTTTTATTTCTTAGAAGAGCTGTTAAAATAAGTTTTTCACGGCAGACATTGAAAAAATGACTAGAATGAAAATAAAAATATCAGCTATTTTGCCATGTGTCATACAGATGCTTTTTCATGAAATACACCAAAGTTATTGACTTTTTGTGATACAGTAAAAAAATGAATTCTTCATTTTTCTATATTTGCTGTCAGATTGATATATTATGAATTTGCTATCAGACTAATGTATTATGAATCACTTTTATTAACTCTAAGTTAAAAGAAATTAAGACCATGTGTTCTTAATGTTGTCCTTATACATTTTTTTATCCTTCTACTACAGATTATTTTTTGTACTGGAGAATACATTGTGTAGTATCATAAAAAAATTATTTGAAAAAGATTTAAAAAATAAAAAAATGAAAATCAAAGAGCAAATCTAAATAACATTAGGTCATGGAAAGATGCATTTAATAATTAACAAGTATCCAAGATAGTTAAAGGAACAAACTCCAACACCGTATTCAGAGTTATTAATGGCCTGCACTTCTAGATATGCAACTCAACAAGGGAAGACATTAGGGCTATGTGAAATTTCACTGGATGTTTCATTTTGACAATGTTTTGGCTCATTTTGAGCTCGAAACAGCAAAATCAAAATGAGATGAAGGGCTTCAAAACAGCCTCCAAATGAAACGAGGGCAGTTGAGATGCTAAGAAAGTTTCATAACATTTTGAGTTTCGAAGCTCACGCTGGGCTTGCCTGCAGGGAAACAGAAAGTAAGAAAAGAGAGGGGAAAGAGGGGGGAAGGACTATTCTCATACTGACTGTGTAGCTGGCCAGTGATTGTGATCCATCCTTGAGGTCCCTTACAATCCCAGTGCTCTGGGGGTGGGGTGGAAAAACAACACAAAAGGCAGCATTGTTTGAAATGTCCTGCTCCTTGCTTTGGGGTCTGATAGTTACTGAGCTGTGTCTTCCAGCAGCTCAGGTAGCATTAGACAATGAAGCCTACTATTAGCATTGATTTGAATGATTTCCTACTTGTTAGCCTAGCCTAGCAAGTAGGATTCCACTATACCTATTTCTTTCTTTTAGACTCCTTATTATGTTCATTGATTTATTCTTTTCAATTTTATAATTATATTGGATATTACACTATATACTACATACCTTATAGAATGTGTATAGGAATGCAGATACATTTATACCTTTTGGCATATACTACACTGTCTATATTGAGTCCATGAGTTTCTGTACCTACTACCTAGGAAGCTGATGAAGTGAAATTCATAGGCCCAGCTGTGAATAGTGGTTTGTAAGTTCCCTTTCAGGATCAGGCCTGAGAAACTGGAGATGGAGTAGGGCTGTGTGAAACATCGTTGTTCAGCTTCAACTTCTGTTTTGACGGAATGGTGTTTTGTTTTGGGTTTTGTCACATTGTGAAATCACTGTTCCATTTCATCTCATTGAAACTGTTTTGGTGTTTTGACTCTGTTTTGCCATTTTGCCCATAGGGTATAATGGGGAATCATAAAATATGGCAGGCAGGCAGATCGGGGGCTCACCTGCACCTCTGGAAGGGCTGTGGGGGCTATGACAGAGTTCTCCTGGGGGTGCATGCCCCTGATCTGCATGCGGGATAATAGGAGCTATGTGCTGCCACTTGGGGCCAGCAGCAGCAGCGATCTTCCCGGCACTGGGTGAGGGCTGCGCCCAGAGCCGGTTTGTCATCTGGCAGGCAGATTGGGGGCATGCACCCCCAGAAGGACATTGCTGCAGTTCTCCTGGGGGTGCCTGTGGGCCCCTGATCTGCACATGGGATGACTGGAGCCAGGTGCTGCTGGCTGGGACCAGCGCCAGGAAGATCAGTGCTGCTACCGGTCCTAGCTCCTGTCATCCCGCATGCAGTTTGGGGGCTCTGTGCTGCTGGCTGGGACCAGCACTGAAGCTGGTAAGCCTGGCTTTAAAACTTGAAACTGTTGTGTCTGAGTTTTACCTGTCGGTTAGAGTGACAGTGCCAGCAAAGCAAAAGACCATAATAACTTAGTGAGGATGCAAACCATAAAGATCCCTCAGCACTAGTAACTTTATTTCTTTGCTAAAAGAAACATTGCAATTGGAGTTTGTTAAAAGTTTGTTCTCCACACTTAAGGAGCTTGTTGTCTGCAATGATAAGTATTGAAGGTGCCAATCATAAGGTTGACCTTTTGAACCCACTGAGGGCAGCCAGATGAATAAAGTATCTAGGTCAAATGAATAGGTATCTAGGTCAGATGAATATGTATCTAGGTCACTGGTGTAAGAACATAATTGGCGGTCAGTAAATATTCACAATTGCCATGAAATGATTGGTCACTGCTGACTATAACTAAGAGCAGATTCCCGCCATTAGGCGGAGAACTCCACGCGCACACCAAGGAGACACAGTCAGCAGATTGGCCACCTGCAGACCTCTTCTCCCCACCAGCCGATCTTCAATTTGGTGTATCTCGTTCTTCACCGGTTCGTCTGTTCTTCTCATCAAAGAGCTCTTGGAAGTTTACTGATCGAAAGTGCATTATAGTTTTCCCTGTGCATGAGCTGTTGACCAGTTCTGGGACTATTGAGTCAGGCAGCCGCACCTAGCCTTCAGGTTAGAAAGCAATGGCTCAGCTCAGGAACCCCATGAACGAACAGACCCCTTTAGTTTGTTCTGTTTATGCACTGTAACTGAACAAGCCAGCTTTCTTGCCTATGCTGCAACCATCGGTAGCGTAAGTACAATAAACCTTTCTTGTAACCAATACGCTTCAAGCCACCTGACTCCTACTCGCCGCTAATCCCCGCCTGTCTGGTCATCAATCCCTTCTGCGCCAAGCCGGTCGTGCCGACCCAGGTTCGCAGGTCAAGGGTACACCGGTGATCGAGGTGCAACAAATGTTTTAAAACTTTAAAAACATTTTGAGTTCCCTTGTTTTGTTTTGAAGCTGTTTTGAAGGCTTTTGTTTCATTTTGATTTCACTGTTTTGAGCTTGAAATGCATCACAACAGCTTTGAAATGAAACGCTGGGTGAAATTTCGCATAGCCCTAAAACGGAGTGGTTTTTTTTTTTGGGGAGAAATGTGTCCCCACAGGTGGTTGGGTATTCTTGTCTTTCATAGATTCTGGCGTGCAGTTTGTGGGGGTACCGGAGATTGTTGGCATGTTTTGTGTTTTGAGCTCTAGGAAGACTTCTGGTGATGAGGTTAGGTGCTAAGTTTCAGTGCGTATTTGAATTTACAAACCACTTTTCACAGCTGGGCCTATGAATGTCAATTCATTAGTCTCCTAGATACAGAAACTTGTAGACTCAATATAGACATTGGATTTATGACACACTACAACCTCTTGGACATCTGACTCCCCAGGTACCTTTCTATTTTTATCTGCTCTGCTACATCCCCCTTCCTCCCCACCCCCAGCTTGCCCCTCACTCCCTGACACCTCCATTTACATTTTTACTGACTAGCTTTCTTGGCTTCATTGTGTGCCAGGCCAGCCTCTGGCTTCTTTACTATTCCTTTCATCCAGAACCAGAAGACAAACCAACTACAGGTGCTTCTTTAGCCTGACAAAGGGTTTTTCAACCCGAAAGCTTGCTAAGATATATTTGTGTAACTAACTATCCAGTTGGTCTGCTAAAACATACCAGGTTAGATTGATCCAAAGGAAAGGACCTTGTCTGCCAGTGCCATGTCCTTAGACCAATACCTCTAGCACCTGACCGGAAGGATGCAGGCCCTGAACACATCTAAGCCCCAGGGCTGGGGCTGGCAGCGAGAGTTCTCTGGCAGCTGCTGGAGAAGAAGCTTCTGCAGGAGAGGAAAGAAAGGCTCTGTGATAGTTTGGCTGCCTGAGATGCTGTTGGTGCTACTGTGCTGCTTACTAAGTTATTACCTGTTGTCATTTAAAGTGGTGGATCAGACTGAGGCTACAGGGGAGGAGGAGCCCTCACTGGGGCACACTACTGTGTCATGTAGAGGCTCCAGCGCCAGTGAGGGCAAACATTAACACACACACAGTGTCACCCATGTCACAAGTTTTGCTTCTCAGCAGCCTGAGGTGCAGTTTGCCAGAAACCCCTGCATGTATCTCCTTGAAATCTTGCAGGTTTCATGGCCTCAGTAGGGGCTACCAGGCCTGCAGTTTTCACCCCACTGTGCCTTAACACATGTACCTGATATGAGAGTTTTGCTTTCAAGACTTTGGGGTGCAGTTTCCCAAAAAGCCCTGCACCTGTCTCCTTGAAACTTAGCAGGATTTATGGCCTTGGAAGGGGCTACCACCTATGCAAATTTCATCTGAATCAGGCAAGAAATGGCAAAGTTACAGAAAGTTTCATGCTTCCCCATTATAGCCTATGGGCAAAATATCAAAACAGCATTGAAACAGCACAAGAGTTTTAAATAAATGAAACAGAACAGTGGTTTCAAAATGAAACAAAACTTGAAATGAAACACTGTCCCATCAAAACATCAACATGGAAGATGAAATGGAATGGTGCTGTTTCCCACAGCACTAGAAGACATGATTATGAAAGAGATACTGGAAATGAAAAGATTCCCATATAGTAGTGTGGTGTTCAATGATTCCTGAAAGAAGATGCAGAGTGTGAATTATCATTCAGGGTCAGTAGGATGGACAGAACTGTGCACAGGACCATGGAGTGAAAGACATTCAAAGGAGATGTCAACACATGGTGGTTCCTGTCACCTATACTGTTTATCCTCAAGGAAGGGAGAATGTTGACTCATCTCTTTCACAAATGTCTTTTTTAACCTATTCAGAATTCAGTCCTACGAATATTTCTTATTGTGCTTAACTTCATATCTGAATATAGTCCTCTTGATCTCAGCAGGACTTCGTCCAAGCTACAGGGCTAAACTAAAAGTTTGGAGTCCTAGGATGCCTGTACACAAGCACAGAGGCTAATTACAGCCTGTTGGAGAAGGTTCCAGCAGCCTCGCCCCATGCGCTCGCAGTCTTGTCCCATGTATCAGCATCCCCATGCTTAAAAATGGTGGTGGGGACACTTGAACTGTAGCTCATTGAACAAGCTTTAGTTCAAATGCCCCCACCACCATTTTTAAGTGTGGGGATGCTGATACACAAGATGCATGGTGACTTTTTAATTAGAGCAGCTCTTGAAGCCACTCTAATTAAAGTGCTACAGTCCCTCCCTTGAAGCACATGTAAAAGTGCCCCTAGAGTCTTATGCTGTATTTAGACAGGATTCCTCCAAATCATTACTTAATTGATAATCTTATGGTAGAGTTAGAGTGATGTTGTAGCTGTTAGGGTCTAGGAATTATGCAAGAGGCAAGGATTTGTTTGGTTGATATCTTTTATTTGACCAACTGCATAGCTGGGATAGAAGCAATCAGAACTCTTGTGATAGAGGTGATATCTTTTACTAGAACCACTGGATCATTGCAAAAAATATATATATTTGCAAGCTTTTGAACTCATGCACCCTTCCTCAGGCAAAGGAGAATGCAAAGATTTTAACATTTCTCCCACGTAGAAATGAAACTTCATGTTGCACAGGAGAACTGAAGGATGGTATAAATTATTCTGTGTGAAAAAGTTCATTTTATGCAAATTAGGCTCGGGTAAAAGTTGGAGCAGTCTGTTTACCTCAAAGCTGTCTGATGGCAAGCAGGCTGTTGAATTTTGCTTCTTTCTTGTTAAATTGTTTCATTTTGCACAACAGGATTGGTGATGAAATGTTTCTTCTGGGTAAGGAAGTTCTGTTGTGGTGAAGCTGCTCTGCAAGTATGCAAATTCATCTAGAATCCAAGACATTGTTCTTCAGGTCACTTGTTCAGGTGACCTGAAGAACAATGTCTTTCATTCACAAACTTGTCTAACTCTATCCCAACTATGCAGTTAGTCCAATAAAGGATATCACCCTTGATAATCATGAACATTGTTAAAATCTCAACTCAGTTAGATTCTAGTTTGGAACTGCTATATCACTGGGAATTAGAGATTGTTGATTTTTGTTTTGAATTTAGGAAAGCTTCACTGAAAGTCTTACATTTTGAAAAGGGGGGCATTCTGCTAAACTTGTTGGTATTTATGACTTACTCTAATGAGAATCTTCCATTGGGTTCAAGGACCTGGGTCCTCATAACATATATGGACATGTCCACACATGCAAGCACATGCAGTTGCAGCAGGTCAAATAGAAGCAGTGCAAATTTGAGCTGGGGCTTTTTGCCTCAGCATACATGCTTGGACATGCACTTGGTTGTGGAGCAAATTGTGCCACTTGGGGCAAAATAACCCTGCGCAGATCCTCCTAGATCTGCATCCAGGGGGAGCTGGAGCCTGGGGCCAGCACCTGTGCTGTCCCCAGCAGTATAAAAAAGTTGCCCTAGGAAGTAGCATAGGGCTACTTGCTCTCAGGAGCTTCTGCACCCCAGCCAGTTGGTACCTGGGGACACCACCCCTTTTGCCAGCTGGACTGCTGTAGCAGCCCTGGGAGGTCTCTGTACCCTCTACTCACTGCAGTAGTCTGACAGTGGGGGCTGCTGCCTGGCTGTGACCTTCTGTGCCAGACCCAGATGGGGACTGCACAGCCCGTAGAGGCATATGCTCCTCTAGGCCAGCTGCCAGTGCACTGTGGCTGCAGGGTTGGCTTCTGTATGGCACTACTACCACATGTACCCCCTGCCCAGCCATCTAGGCAGCTATCACCCAGAAGATGTTCCAGGTATGGTGGCCTGCTTTGAACTGTCAAAGCATATCCTCCTGGCCCCATTTGTCCAGGAGCTCAGCCACAGCCAGATGGGTCCAACGTGCCAGCTCTGAGCAGGCAGGGTCCTGCCACTGGCCTCCCTAGCAGGAATTCTGGTATTCCCTATTGGAAAACTTAAAAATCCCAAAGTCACTCTGTAAAATACCCCCAAATCCATGTTCCTCCACACGTAAAACAAAAGACCACTATAAAGAGAGAGAAAGAGTAAGATAGAGACAATGGTCAGTTGGACAAAGTTTTATTGATATATCATGTTAAAGCATGTCTCTTATCATAATAATAGACTGAACTATTGAATATATGAATGTATATTTTGCTGCCCTCCCACAGGGGCTATGGCCCCCACACAGGGGTTACAGCTTCCCAACATGGGATTCAGCCCCCACACAGGGGATGTGGCCCCCACACAGAGTCTATGGCCCCCCAACAGGTGTTATAGCCCCCCAACAGGGGGTATGGCCCCCACACAGGGGCTATGGCCCCCCAACAGAGGATTGGTCCCCACACAGGAGCTATGGCCCCCTCAAGATGGGGTTGAGCCCCCACACAAGGGCTACGCTGCCCACACAGGGGCTATGGCCCCCAACAGGGGCCAAATGGCCTCTTCAGGGGCTACCACCCCCCACAAGGCCCAAATGCCCCACCCCAGTCCCTTGATTGCTGCCCCACCTGGCCCCATCCCCCGCCAGCTACTGTAGCCCCCTGATGGCTGCCCCACCCAGCCACAGCCCCAGCCCCCACTCCCCCAGACCCCCAATAGCTGTCCCACTCAGCCTGCCCCTCCAACTTGCACCCCCAAGCCCCCATGGCTTCCTCCCCCAACCCCAAGCACCATCACTTTAAAGGGAAAAAAAGAAAAAATGGGGAAAAGCCCCTACTTACCCTAGAAGCAGTGGTGGTGAGGGGCTCCAGGGCCTCCTGGAAGAGCCCCCCAGGGAGCATAGGGCAGTGGGGGGAAGGAGGCCCCAGGCTGGGGCTGCTGGGGTTGTCCCTCTGCCTCACACTGTACAGGCAGGGCCACAGTGACACAGATGGCAGCTGAACTGCCAGTAAGTGCTGGGGCTTTTTTTAGTTTTTTTTTTTAAATATGGGGTAGGGAGGCAGGAATTTGGGGAGCTTGTGGGGGATGTAGCTGGGCAAGACAGGATTTGGGGGGGTCTAGGGGACTGGTGGGAGAGGGGCCGGGCAGGGAAGTGATTGGGGGGTTGGAGGGGCTGCCAGGGGGTGGGGGTGGGGCTGGGCAGGGCAGGGGTTGAGGGACTGGGGGAGCAGGTGGGGCCAGCAGAGGACCCCCTATGGTCCCCTTCCCCCTCCTTCAGCCCCCCCCCAACCCCTTATTTATGGCACTGGAGCCCTGGTGCTGAACACGTGGCCTGGGTTCACACATTTCAGCATCTGGGCTAGAGGCCAACCAGAGAGATACTTTTGCAGCCAGAGCATCTCTGTGGAGGACCCAGCCTCCAGTTGCCTCCTGACCCGCTTTTTTAACCTTTTTTTTTTGACCCCCAGATATCCAGGGGTCTAATTTTCTCCCTGTGCTGCAAACTTTTTTTCATTCCTGTACGAGCCTCTTGCCCCGTCTCAAAGGGGTTTGAGACAGGGCAAGAGGCACATGCACACTTGTCTGGATGTGCCTATATGAGTCTATGCAGGGTTTTGTTTCTGCAGAAACTTTAGTATGTGGGGTACCTGCCACCATAATTTTCCTTCACTACTAGTGTTGCATGATATTATTGATGTAGCATCTTTATTTTCTTTTATATTTCAGTGAGGGCTTCTTTACCAGTAATTGTTCTTATCATCTGGTAATTTCTGTAGGTTTTCTTCTATATGCTTTTTATTACTGAAAATAATAATAGCAAACTAGCATTAATAATAATCTAAAACAGCTACAATGAATTTTAAAGAATTATTCACATTTTCTTTTGTTAGTGAGTGTCATGATTGTTCTAGGACACTTTCAAGAGAAGACTTGTTTTTCAGATAGGAACTAACAAGCTATTCACACCAATTCATTCCCACTCATATTTTGGGAGCGGCCTACTTTTTTGAAAGCAGCACAGTATCTACATTTCCATCTCTTTCTATCCTTTTACTCAAGCAGTTATTAGGCATAAGCTATCTATGATAGCTTATTATTTGGCAAGAGTTCTTTGTGTCCCTATCTTTCTTGCACCTTCCAGGTCAGGATACTGGATTCAAGCAAAGTCTATAAATCTAATATAATTCTGTCTAATGATATATTAAAAGATAAATCAAAATGGCAATCTAAAGGATATTCATTTATATCTTGTGTAAATATTTACAATCCTCTTATGGATTTAGCAACAGAATGGTTATCCCTACATGCTATTTTATCACACTGAAATTAGAAAACAAATCTGAACAGAATCTAATGAAATAGTCATTTACTGATCTCTAAACTATTGCAATGATCGCTGATGTAAGCTTCAGACACAGATCTGTTCAAAATATCAAGATCCTATAAGTTGAACTTTAATCTTTTTTCTTTTGTGAATCAACTTAAACATTCATCACTTGAAGTATTTAAGAGAAATGTGACTTTAAATGCATATTTTAAAATCTTGGCTTAGCTATCAGTAAAATAAGGAAGAAATTAAAAAAAAATAAACATAATAAATCTTTAGAGGAGATGATTTCCCCACCCCAGGCCACAGTTTTGTTTTGTTTTGTGTTCTGGTTTGTTTTATGGTAAGAAAACATTGGTGGTGTCCTTGTTTTCATAAGAACTTTTGGACTCAGTAAGCTAGTCTGTTTGATGCCCTACAGCCTGTGATAAATCCTGATCTTAAGGTATTTGTCATTTTTCCCAGCTCATTTGCCAGAAGTTTTCAGCTAGGATATTTGAATTTATCATTGAGAGAAGTTACTAGGCTGCAAATAGTCTTGCAAGTTCTGATCAAGTTCTGGCCTGGTCTTATGCATGGTCTATTGTTCTTTCATGTATAGAATGTGGAAAAGATTAAGTCATTTTTTGCTGAGGCCAAATTACTTTATTTACAAATAATTTTAAAAAGTCTTTTACATGCCTGGCATGGCTTGAACTACTGTTCATTTTATCCTGCAGTTCATTAATTCTGGCTGAAATTGCCAGGAAGCCCATTGATTTCAATGGGAGTTAGGCACATAATTACCTTTGAGGATGTCAGCAACTTCGAGTCTGGCAAATGCCAGATTTTCTCTCCAATTTCTCCTTTTGAAATGGTCTTATAAAGTTCCTCAGGTCTGGATTTATTTTGTGAAGCTTAATCTTGAATAAGGGTGTCATACAGTTCTTCCCATCTCTGACCCCTACCTTAGGTCTTTGTTACCTAAGGCAATATATGGTTGCCATAAACTTCTTACACCTTTCTCTGTTATAAATCATGATTACCACTAGGCTAAGTACAGACATTCAAAAAGCCCAAGGCAGAATTGATCTAGTTGATATGGTTTTCTGTAGGCGGTTTAGTTTAGATTGGTAGTGAACAGAACACATTCACGCTTTGCGGGGGGGAGGGCGGAGGCAGTCTTAGATTGGGATCCACCATTTTTAAACCAGTTTATGTGTGCCAAGTTTCTGTTCTGCTACAGGTATAGACCAATTTCCAATTATTTATACTAGTAAAATTGTAATGTCTGTACCTGGCCCTAATGTCTACGTATTGCAATTCAGACTTTATAGGCAAATTATTTTATTTCCTTTTGTTTTTACTTGTGGTGATATGGTGGCAGAGTGGTTAAGCTGTCTTATCGTGGCCATGATAGCATGAGTTCAAGCTCTGTCTAGACTTATGACAAAGGCTTCCCTGGCAGTAAATGGATACCTTCTAACTTGTCTGGGAGTCACAGGCAGATGTATGTGATAGTGGTAGCTATTGAAACGGGTGTCTTAACTGAACTAGCCTGTTCAGCTTTCTGGCTTGGGAGGTGATTTTGACTTGAAATTTGCTGGTAGCTTGCCATCCTTATTTTCATAACATTTTATCCCCATATATCAGGATTCATGTTCATAATTGATTAATTATGCAAGGGCAACTTTGATGATTTATATAGATGTTAAAAGGCTTCAGAGCTTTATTATCATGTCTTCCTTTATACTGTATTTTTCTGCCTATCACAAATCCCTTAAATAAGACATGCACTTTGTTTTGGAAGGCAAAACGTAAAAGAGAAAGATTTCTCTAGAGTCATGGCTTAGACCTGTTTTCCCATAGAGAGGCTGTGTTGCAGAATGGCTGCCAGCTTTTTATTTTATCCAACCAAGGTCCTAATATCTTTTCTTGGTTCTACCTGAGTGTGGTGTAGGTGGTAGTCAGTATGGCTTGGACTCTTGCAGCACATGCCTGCTACACAAAGAACTAATGAACACAAAGAACTGCAACACAAAGAGCTAATGAAACAGAAATATGTTGATATATCAGGTTTTCCCTCAAATATTCAGTGCTCACATTCTTCACCTTGTGTATGAAACATTCTTTTTCCCATTACTAAAGAACATTAAAGTAGAAGTTGCTTTTGACCAAAAAATTCCATTTTACAGTTCTATTATTTTCCCCTTGTTTCAGATAATTGTCACATTGTCTTTACTTTCTGAAGTGTTCCCCTTAGGGGAATTTTTTCTAGTCCTGGCTCCTTTGCTAGAAGAGACTGGTTCCTTTTTGAATATTTTCTCTTTAAACAGCATAAGAATTAATGCAAAAAACCTGTTCATCAGCTTACATTTTCAGTTACAATTGTTTCTACCAAGGTGTTTAGGAAGCCTTAGGCCTCCTTTGGGGGTTGTAAAATTGTAGATTTGGCCTCCATGGAATATTTTCAGCATCATTTGTACTTAGCATGGAACTGCCCTCATTCTATTGTTTAGGGATCCTGATTTTCCCTAATCAAAAAATCAAAGCTTACATGAAGAAGAGGAAGCCAGGGGTTTTAAAAGATATAAAGGAAATTAGACATTCAGACCCTCTTGGAATTCAGTAAGAACAGTGTGCTGCCTAACTCACTTGATCTCCAATGAAATAAATATAATCCAAGTATTTCATGGAATGAGAATTTAAACAGGTAGCAAGCACACTGCGGAACTCTGAACGGAAAAGAACATGTGCCAGTTAATGAACTAGTACTTGGGTTTAAGAGTTGCTAAATTGATGGAAAGAAATCATTTGTGACAAGGCAGATATTTTAGAGGGCGTTGTGTGAAAAAATCAAGGTATGTCAGGTTTTAAGCCAGTTGTGGAGGAGAACGAAGACAAAGTTCCATGAAGAATCTGGCTTAAATATGCAATGGGGAAATTTAAGAACTGTAAAAATAGGTGTTTGTACAAAAATATTTGGACTGCTAATTTGTTCAAAACATATACATTAAATACATTTATGTTCAATTAAGCTTTTTTGAATGACATCTTAAATGGGAAATCTTTGTTTTACTCTGCTAAGGGTGGAAATCTGCATTTTATTCCATTTTTACATGGGGAAATGGAAAACCTAGATCCCTATTTATGTCTGATTAAGATGCACAACAAACCATCTCTAAGGGCTCTTTCTTCTGTGTTACACTTGGTTAGATTCCCCTGAATGCAGGTGCTGTTTTTGTATTTGGGTGCACAGTTTTAATTTTACAAGTACATTGCTTTTAGTTACACAGTATAAACCAGCAATGCTATAAATTTTGCCCAGCTACAGTCTCTTCTGCCCCAGCCACATAGAACCCCACAGTCCTTAAATAGATCATGATCTTGACCTTTGGTCTTTAGCGCTAGAACACCCTAGGCTGAATTACTAGCAGGATTTGGATCTAATGTACCATAGATATTTTTAAAATAGTTTGTGTAAAACTTGATTCATTGCTTAGGGTGAATGAACCCCCAAATGCTGAGCCCAAACTGCTGAATTTTGCCTGTTTTCAGATTGAAACTGGGTCAAATGCTTGATCTAGAAATGTTTCTCATAAATAAACTATAAACTGGCTCAGCCTCACTTGACTTTCATCCATGCTTCATGAAAAAACCCAGATGCACTGAAAGGATTGCAGAATTTTCAGTGTTGTACTTTTTCCAGGTTTTGAAAGTCTCCCATGCCTGTATTCTTTTGCTATTTGTCATGGGACCATTAATTTCAGAGTGCTGTGGCTACTGCTTTTTATTTCAAGAGCAGGAGGTTCACATGCTCCTCAAACGCAATGTCTGCCTCACTCTGAGTTCCACCATGATTTTTGTCTCCTTTACACAAATTATTACAACATTGATTTAATATTTACTTTCTGTTAAATAATATACTTAAAAGCCAGAGAAAACTAAAATGATCATCTAGTCTGACCACCTATACAATACAGATCATACTGGGTACTTTATGGTTAGGGCTGCCAGGCTCTGGAATGGACTCCCAAGGGAAGTGGTGCTCTCCCCTACCTTGGGGGTTCTTCAAGAGGAGGTTGGATAGATATCTGGCTGAGGTATTACGATCCCAGCATTTGTTCCTGCCCAGAGCAGGGTGTCAGACTTGAAGATCTGTTCAGGTCCCTTCCGACCCTAGAAACTATGAAACTATGGTTTACCTACTAGTTCCAAGAATGAGCCTTATGATTAGTAGAGGAACAAGCCCATCCTTTTAGAAGTATATCTAATCCATTAAGATTGCTTGGAATATTTGTTTTCAGTAATATAGGGTTAAAACCTATTAATCATTGTACATGCTCCTCTGTATTGATACATATCTGCACTAAAGTATCAGTCCTGTTAAACTTTTAATGGTGTACTTGACAACCAGCCATAAGAAAATGAGTCCACTCTGCCTAGATTTAATTTTTGTCCTTTTTTGTATACCTACCATTCACACTCTAGCTCATGGCAGGGTGATTGGAAACATAAGTTATGCAGGTTTGACCATGAAAATGAAACCAACATGATAAACCCTAAGACACAGATTTGTGTGGATTTTAAAGAGCTGTTTAGTAACTGAAATATATATTTTTTCCTCTATGCAGTATAAAACTATTTTTTCCCCTTCTTTTTTTATATTTCTAGTGTCGCCCCAATTATCTGAATGGTATGGTACAGAGAACATTTATTTGGACAAATGAGCACTTGCATATAAAAGGGATATTTTAGCATAAAATCTAAATTCAAATGTGGGTTTGGAAAGGTAAGCGTCCTAATGTATGCTGTGTAAATGACCATTTACTCTTGGCTGTCCACAGTCAGGCGAAATGTGCTTTGGGTTCAGTGGATGTTTTGACTAAGTCATAACTTCAAAATCAATGCCAAGAAGAACATATAATTTCTTTGTTTTATAATCTATATGAATGTTGATCAGTACTGGACCTGGCGTGTTGTTTAAGAGGAGCACTCAGTCTCATTTTCTTTGTAGGGCAAATTGAAATCTTCATATTAGCTTGCTTTGTATGGCCAGGAAATAATTGAATGATACCAAATGCATTTCTGGTGTTAACAAGCACCTTGATTAATTATGCAATGCTAAGATTCCTGAAAAAAAGTGAATTTTTTTTACTATTTCTCAAAAAAATACATTTATCAATTCTTTCCATTTACCCACATTTCTATAAATCTACCCAGTGTATTGACAACCAAATGTTTTCTGACCCATGCCAAATTTAGTGAAATAAATTATAACTCCTTTGATGTGCTACTTTACCTAAACTAAAGCCAGATGTTTCACAGGTGACCTGACAGAATACCACCATTTCCCAATTACCATAAATAAAAGCCAAAAATGTCATGAAGGGTGAGCAAAGAAGCATTCCAGCATTCCTGAATATTTAACCCTTGCTCTATAGTCAAAAAGTGAGAATCTGATATATTTCTCTTGCTCCAAGAATTCAAATGTAAGGTAGAGTTGATGACCTTAATATTTCCACTCCTAATGCTTATTAGGATGTGGACACACAGGCTACCTATAGACGTAACCCCTCCCCATCCAAAATGTTGCTTTATTTTAAACTCCATGCACCCCCATACTGATCCCAGTGCCTGCCCAGAAAAGGCATTACATTAGTTGGACCCAGCTTGCCCAACATCTGTATAGATCAGGTGCTTCAGTGGGGCTTTGTTGGTGCTTTTATCTAATAGTTGATTGAATCAGCTATTATCTAAAAGTGTCAAAAAGCCCTGTTAAAGCACCTGATCTATACAGATGATGCAGAGCTGGTCAAACTAATGCACTGCCTCTTATGGTAAAGTGCATTCTTTTTTTCCTGTGTCTGTCAGTGCCTACAAATGCTTGGAGCCCATTCAAAAAAAAAAAAAGAAGAATCATAGAAAAAAAGCAGGGTTGGGAAGGATCTTCAGAGTTCATCTAGTCCAACCCCCTGCCAGAGGCAGGATCACCTGTATCTAAAACATTCTATGCAAATCCATTTTCTAACCTATTAGTAAAACTATACAGTTGACACAACCACAAGACATAACACGCTAACCTGCCACAGGTAAAATGTGGACAGTGGTGGCCAATTTCCTTGTGCATGTGTTGTTAAAATGATCTCAAGAGATTCAAGGAAGAGGGCTGTGTTCCCCTACCCTACCCCCCTTCCCAGCTGCAAAACAAAAGAAGGCAACAATCCCTACAGTCTGGACAGATTTGACTGTGGGATAACATTTCTTCCTGGCCCCAAATATGGTGATCAGTCTGGCCCCAAGAGGAGAGGCAAGACCCTCTAGCTAGGAACCTCCAGGTTGAAGTCCCACCAGGAACTTCAGCATATCCTTGTCAAAATCCCAGCCTTGGCTACAGTCAACACCCAATGCTTCAGAGGAAGGTGAGAAAACCCCAACAAAAGGAAGACCAGAAAAATTCCTTCCCAGCTCCATGCACCAAACAGCAAAGCTGTTTGAAGACCCCCTGGGTAGGAGCGAGCACCACTTCCCTTGAAAGTTGGTTCCAGATCCTAGCCACCCCGGCTGTGAAGTAGTGCCTCCTAATATCTAGCCTGAATCTACTCTCAGTCAACTTATGGCCATTATTCCTTGCTGCTCCTTGTAGTGCTCGGGGGAACAGAGACTCTCCCATTGCCTGCTGGTCCCCCTTAGCCAGTTTATAGACAGCCACCAGATCCCCTCTCAGCCTTCTCTTGTGGAGGCTGAACAGAGTCAGGTCCCATAGGCTCCCCTCATAGGGTCTGCCTGCTGCCCCCTGATCATGCAAGTGGCCCTCCTCTGGACCCTCTCAATGCTGTCCACATCCCTCCTGAAGTGCAGCGCCCAGAACTGGACACAGTATGCCAACTGCCGCCTGACCAGTGTCTCATAGAGGGGGAGGGTCACCTCCTTGGACCTGCTCGAGATGCATCTGTGGATGCATGACAAGGTGCAGTTAGCCTTCCTGACTGCATCCTCACATTGCAGCCCATGTTCATCTTGGAATTGATAATGACTCCAAGATCCTTTTCTGCCTCTGTGCTGACAGGAGGGGAGTTCCCCAGCCTGTAGGTATGCTGCTGGTTCTTCCTCCCCAGGTGCATCACCTTGCACTTGTCAGTGTTGAAACCCATCCTGTACTCATCTGCCCACCCCTGTAACCCGTCCAGATCTAGTTTCAGCCTGTCCCTCTCCTCCACTGTGCCCACTTCTCCCCACATCTTAGTGTCATCGGTAAATTTGAACAAGGTGCTTTTCATCCCCTTGTCCAAGTCGCTGATAAAGATTTTGAACAGTGCAGGCCCGAGCACCGAGCCCTGTGGATCCCCACTGCCCACATCCCTCTAGGTTGAAAATGACCCATCCACCACCACTCTCTTTATAGAAGATCCTCAGGTATTTGAAGACACTAGTTTTTTCCTCCTTAAGCACTTTTCCTGCAAGGTAAAAGTATCTATTTCCTTCAACCTCTCCTTATATAACTTGCCCTCCAAGCCCTTCTATCATTTTTGTTGCCTGCCTTTGGAACCTCTCTAACTTCTTCATGTCCTTTTTAAAATGTGGATCCCCAAACTGCATGCAATATTCTAGATTAGGCCTAATGAGTGCTGAGTAAAGAGGCACTGTTACCTCCCCCATCTTGTACCTAGTGCTTCTATTGATGCAACCCCAAACCACATTTGCCTTTCGGGCAGCTACACCACACTGCAAACTCATATTGAGTCTGTGATCCACCAAGACTCCTACATCCTTCTCTGTAGCGCTGCCATCTAGCCAGGTGTCACCCATTTTGTATTTTTGTTTTTGATTATTCTTCCCAAGGTGTAATACCTTGTATTTGTCAGCACTGAACTTTACCCTGTTAGCTCCAAACCAGAGTCCCAATCTGTAAAGATTCTTCTCAATTGTGCTCCTGCCCTCGAATGTGTTCACAATCTTTCCCATAGTATAGTGTCACCTGCAAATTTGCTCTTTAACACTCCGTCATCCAGGGTTAAAGCTGGAGTGGTTTTGCTGCACTTGAATCATTCTCAGCTCCTTCACAAATATCAGTTAGAACAGAACATACCACTTGCTGACCTTTTGAAACACTTCTGTTGAAAGAGCTGAGCATTTGTGTGTCCACGCCCGTAGCTTTTAAGTAATGTTTTAGAATGGGACATTTTGAAATATTATGGTAACCTTTATGATCCCAGCCCTTCAAGGATTTTTGCATAGATAGAGCCTTCTACCCATTCAGAGCCCCACTAATGACTTGGGACTACAGATCTGACAAGGCATATGGACATCTATAGGGTATATGCTATATGCTTTGCCTAAATCCCCTTTATAAATCTAGCCCTTGGTTACATTTTCCAGACCTTCTGGTTAATTCTTAGTTAGAGTACTGCAACTGAGTTGAGACTGATCAGCAGTTGAATAAAATATGTGTCTAATTTCTGGTACTCAGCATTTAATTATCACTAAGGCATAAGTTGGTATAGTTAGCAGGCAAATACAGTGGAGTTACACCACTCAAGAAGTTAGCCTAGCTGATCTATTTTTGAACCTGAATAACTTTAATAATGGTAGGTAAGTGATTGGTTTACTGTCACAAGTTCAACACTAAGTGCAGATCTTCAGGGCTGTGCAAAACCTTCATAAAGGAATGAGTTCTCTTCCCCTGTTATTCCTTGTGGCACTTCAGTGAGCTGTCCAGTTGACTTACTCCTGCAAACAATGATTGATCATGTGGCTTACACCTTTCTTTTTTATGGTAACTTTTAAAGAGGTGTTTCATGGAAATCCTGGTATTTGTCAAGCAATGATTTGCCTTGTCTTCATAAAATACCCTTTATTTAGAGTTTTGCATCAGAAGTCAGACCTTTTTCTCAAATATTTGCATCTCTAACCTCACGTTCCTCCTTTCTTTGCGAATTTTCTGTTAAAAACAGATTAATTGAGGTTAAAAAATGGGTCCTGATGGTATCATCCTACACACAAGTCTACATGATGAAAGAGAAGATACAGGAAACGTTTTGCAAGACCCACCTTCCAAGGTTTCCAGGAGGAAACGTATAGTAAGGGAAACCTTTGGATTCCTAAGACTGGGCAAAGAAATGAGGCCTAATCGTCATAGGTTCCCAAGGAGAATCACAAGAAGTTTATTTGGCATTCCTTAATTCAATTTTCCAGTGCCTATGGCTCTGCCACACATCTGGCATCCCTAAACTATGCACCATTATGTGTGCATTGTTTTCCCTCATACTCCAGCCCGCTACACTTTTCTCTTTTGAGTGAATAAAGCTTTGACCACATGGCACTGGCTGGTCTTCTGTAGAAACCAGGAAGCCAGTTCTATCCATTTTTGGTTTTGCCTACCAGGATATGAAGAGGGCAACATCAGACTCATAATTTAGCCTCTCAATTTTGTTTTGGAGTTCTCTTCTTTGCCTGGCTTGCCATAAACACTCACTTTCATTTACACAGTCCTGCCAGAGATTATAGCCTTCAACTTCATACTCTAGTAAATGCTGCCATCCTGTCAAGAAAGAACCAGGTAGCTCGCTTTGTTCTCCTGCTAACCAGTCACAAAATGAATGCAACAGTGTTACTGTCTTTAAACAAATATTACCTCTACCTTGTAGCTTAATATTTGGGGTAATATGCCACAAATCATTCACTATCCCATTTGATTTGTATGTCATTACCTAAAGTACATGTATTAATTTCTCAATGTTTTTCAGATGCTTAAAGATGCAATTTCATGCTTGACAGCTCAATAAAACATATCTGGTATTTCTGTCTCTTTAAATTTAAACCAGAAACCTGGCTTCAGTGGAAATTTCAATTGGGTTTTTAAATCTCTCCAAGCTTGTGACATTTGTAAGTGTTCAGATGTTAACCCAAACCATTCACCCATTCACCTTGGTAACAGCATACTTTTGGTTTTTATGTGCTGGGCTGGACATCAAAGAGGTGTTTTTATAGCGAGAGATTGTGCTGGCCAAGTCTGGATTCATAACAGACTTTATTCAGCAACAACTGAATTGAGTAGACAGTTTTTCTTTTGTATAAAACAGGTGAACTGTGATCAATCAAACCCTAAACTGAAATCTTCCTCCAGTCTTTGACTTCCTGAAAGAATTTCCCAGACAATTAGTGCCTTACTTTTTGCTGTCCTCACCACAGACAACCCTAATTTTTATGCTTCTACTGAAGAAAAAAATATTTTTTTCTGCTTTTCCAGTGAAGTCACTCAACAAATTTCAAACCAAGGTTCTCCAAAAGTAACCAGGTAACTTATGGATATACAATACAGTATCCATTGTTGGCTCTGTTTGAGGAGGGAGGTCACTGATATTTCCATAACTGAGACCTTAAGCAGCTTGAGTTGTATTTGATGGGGGACAATTGTCATTATGTTCCTTCTTCACCTTACCAACTTTTTGTCCTAGACTTTCTTCTCTTCCCCACCAAAACATACTCCCTGGTAAATTGGGGATTTATTTGAAAGTGCAGTTAAGACCTTATGTTCACTTTATCATCATAATATCCTTATTGCACTAAGGCAGTTAAATCCCATTTTGGGTTTGAATCTATGGTTTGAGTTTCATAGGATTAACAGCTCTATGCTGCCATACCATTTTGAGGTAGATCCTTTCCAAAACTGCTAGCCAGAAATGGCAAAGATTATATTGGTTTGTTTAAGAAGCATAAAAACTACTTACTAACATTTTCACTTGCTATGCCACATGTAAAACTTATGTTAAATAGGCTAGGGTACCAAGTAGATATTTTCAACCAATTTTTATTGCTGGGACTGGAGATGAATGAAGACAGGATATTGCTAGCTGAATGATACTTTAATTGTAATAATATCTTACATTTATGTAGTTCCTGCTATGCCAGAGCTATTTACAAATGATATACATAGAAGGATCATTTCACCCACTGCTGAAATGCCTCCAGCTTTCAGCTGGAGGTCAGGAGCCAGGCAGACAGCAGGCTAAACGGCCTGCTGCAGAACAGTAGGGGGAGGAAAATTTTAGCCAAGGATATATAAGCTTATGAAACTGTCTCATATGAAAAATGTCATGAAATTATTAATTTCCACAAAGAACAAACAGGATTTTAGTTTATAAGAGCTTGTCAAAAAGGCCCTACCACACATAAAACTGCATAGGGCTTAATTTATCTACTACAGAAAGATGAAAGATTAAATAGACTTTGCCAAGATTTTAGAACATGGCTCTAAGGAATCCACAAAAGGCAAACCGAGTGCACAAACCGGAGTGCACAAACTATTAAGCTATCCCTTCTAAACTAGAAAGAAGAAACAAAAGAACTAGCCCTCTGGCTGTTTTCATTTACTATGCTTGCTTTTACTTGCCTGTCTCGACTGCCCTCCTGCACACATGCACATAAAGAAATGTATATCAGGACCTTCCCTGATAGATGTAGACAAGAGATTTGTACCTCTGGTTCCTACATTCCAGGTGACTGCCCTAAACATCTGGCTTTCCAAATTTTGAGATAATGCTCAGTCTTTCCTGGTGCAATGCTTCAAAATTGAAACACAAAATATTCATTGGATTAGGGATTTAAATCTCGGTTTTACACATCCTAGGGAGTTCCATAACCACTAAGTTATTTAGCCTTTTTTCTGTCCTAATGAAGACACGAGTCTTTATTATGTGGAATAACAAGAATGATTAAGGCGGGGACTGATTCAGTAGGCTGTATGCTATTGAGGGCAGGTGGTACACACAGATTTAAGTTGTGGGTCTGAATCTGCCTCTTGCGTTCCAGGTGAATGCCCTAGTTAGTGAGCTGAGTTGTTGGCTATTCTGGAGGGACAACCCCCTCTGAGTCTCACCCATGTTAAGAATGGTAATTAGCCTCGTTAGTCTGAGGTCAGTCCGAATGTAGCTCTACACCTTTATAGACTACCTAAATAAGATGTATACAGACAGCACAATCTTTCATGGGCTGAAGTTCACTTCATCAGATGCTTATTTAGTTAGTCTGTAAACGTGCGTATCTACCATGCCTTCCCCTTTATGGAGCCAAGAAACTTTTACGTTCCCAGCAAAAGCTTTTGTTTCAACTAATTGACATCTTCTGATGAAAACAGTATGCCACAAAATTACCCAACCAGCAGTACCCCTGTAATAGCAAAATTTACCCCCACATTTGGTCAGGCATAGGAGCACCATTAAGGAGGTTAGGCTCACCTGCCAGGACACCCTACAATTGTTTTGCCCTGTAACTTTAGGGGAGTCACTTCACATCCTTATGGCTTGCTTTCCCCATCTGTTAAGTGGAGATAGCAACATTTAGCCTCCTTCTTTGGACTGTACCAATGAAAATTGCTATATAAGACTAAGCAGTATTATTACTAAACTATTCCACTGTGAATCTGAAGAAACACTGTTATATAACGCAAACATTTCAACTGAGAGCAACTTAAGAGTCTGATGAAAATACTATACGGCCCTTGAATACAAAATTTAAACCACAAAATGCCATTTCTTTAATTTTACTTCAAACTTGGGCTCCCCTCACCCATCAGTAGTTTTCCTAAACCAGAATTTTTCCCACTAGCTTGCAGCCTGTGGGAAACTACTTGAGAAACAGAGGTGATAAGACAAGAATGATTTGAGAATAAAATGTCCATAGTATATAGGGAAAAGTAACTGGGTTAGACTTTTGGTATGCACACTGACTTAAACTTAAATGCAAAGCCATTAGGGCAGGTTGACAGTCCAAATGACAAGTGAGGGAACTCCCCATAGAAACATTTCTCATGGCTAGAAACAGGGCAACAGGTTAACCCACTGTTGAAGGATTAACTGTTCATCAGTTAGGTGCTGACATGTCTTGAAAACATTTGGCCCTTCTGTCTGTGATTCACTTCAATTCTGTCTTTTCCACCAGCCCCTTGGAACCTTGGAACGCCAAAGTTTTTTTATCTTCTCAGAGTTCCTTTGACAAGACAGATGGCTTGAAAAATCCCAGGGCACTGAATTCTTCTATGGACTTTATTGTGGGTTTTAGTAGAACATCCAGCCATCACATTAAACTCTTTTGGAGTATTATAGGACACCAGTTATCACATGGTGCATGGAGATAGAGTTAAAATAATCATTTCTGGAAAAGAATTTCCTGAATCATGATGATCTAACATGTTCAGTGGGGAATTCCAACCATTCATATGATGAATTCTGACTCTAAAAAGCAGGAGTACTGAGAATTCTACTTCTGACCCAAAATATTATGAAGATGTGATGGATATTAGATGTCAGTCCTGCTATTAAAACCTAGATGAATATACCTGCTATTATGTAAAGTGAGTAACACTGCAGGACCCTTGGCTACCCAGTTTTGGATAATACCTAAAGATGGAAGATCATTTAATTCTGTTCTTCTTTTTTTCCTCTAATCAAAGTCAATTTGTAAAACCTATTTTTAAACTCTATTTATTTTTTCAAGTAATATAAATGGAAGTTGAAATTCCATGACCTGAATGTCATTTCTAGCATGAGGAATTCTTCAAGAAAGAACAGGCTTTTGTATGTTCTTTTCTCCATTGAGATACAAAGTAGACAGAAGACATGTGTTCTCTATTAATGCTATTCCTGTACTTTGTCTTATTGAGAAAATATAGCTATGGTTGATTTGATGTTACCAAAGAGCAGAAATATGAATAATTCGGCATAGTCTTTTTAAGCTTCCAACAGGCATAAGTCAGAGTCCCTCATAGGTAACTAATGAAACTAAATAGTCAGGGCTATAACAAACAAAAGGATATAAGAAACAAACAAAAAAACCCATAAAGATCAAAAACTGATGAAGAGACAAGATAGGAAGTATAGGAATGGATAAACCATTTTCATAATGGCAAACGGTTAGTAGCAGGTTGTTCAGGTTTCCATATTATCACCAGTGTTGTTTGATATAATTATGAATGATTTGGAAAGAGGGTGGACAGTGAGGTAATGAAATCTGCAGACTATGTAAAGACCAAATAAATAAGGAACTACAGAGGGACTTATCGAAGCTAAGTAAATTAGCAGCATAGGTGATAGCGTTAAATATTGATAAATGCAAACTAATGCACCTTACAGAGTTCCAAATAAACTGTTTCATTTCAAGAAAGGGATCTGGTTATTCCTGTGAATAGGTCAGTGATGGCCTCTGGTCACTGTGCAGCTGTAGTCTAATTATATATATGGCTATATTATCTCCTCAGAGCTACCAGGAACTCCTCCTCTAAAGTGTGTCTCACCCACCCATTCTGCCTCACATGCTTATCACCCAGAAATGTAGTAAAGCCATTTCAGGGACACCTCCATGACAGAGTTGCCAGCTGTCTGTAAAGTTACTGATTGTCAGTAAAAAAAAATCAGACTTAAAATGGATGTCAATAAAGTCAGTAAAAATACTAAGCAGATGCAGCTTGATTTAAATTCTTAGAGACAGAGCAAAGCTTTGCAATACTACTTGGTGTCCAGGTGGGAGTGCAGCATCCTGCAGGGACCATTCTCTCAACCATGTACTGCTGCTGCTGCCATCACAAGCTGCCTGTAATGTTGCTGGGTCACAGCTAGGTTTCTGTGGGGGTCCGTGCCAGGATGGGGGGAGCAGGGCTGGTGGAGGTAAGGCTGTGGGGGGCTGCATGGTATAGAGTGCAGTTGGGGGTATCAGGGTGTGAGGGTGAATAGAAAGCTTCTGGTGAGGGGCAGAGGCCAGCACAATGTAAACCGATTGCTGCAGTCAAGCTGGGTTGCTACCGAAGAAAAAAAAATTATGGCACACTTTTTACTGACAAATGGACTTTTTATTTTTTTTAACTATACTTGAGTTAAACCCCTAAATTTGAACCCAGCCCTCCTAACTGGGGCCTGGCATCAGTGCAGAGCCTGGATGAAGAGTTACATTTATATTATGTAAAACATTTGTCAGTGGGAATGTGTCAGTAATAAAGCTTGGCTGTTGGAAAAAGCTTGTAAATCATCAATAAAAAACATTTTCTTAGGTTGGCAACCTTGCTTCATGGTCCCTTTTGAGACCTCTGTCTTCACTATATTTGAAACTGGCCCTGTGGCCTCACTGTCACTTTTCTAAGTTTTGTACATATGAATGGGGCCTAGTGGGTGGGCCATGATCAAGAGCAGGCATCTCTGGCTGTGCCTGGAAGGTGCTATAGTCATATTCTAAACCTCAAATAAGGTGTTAGGATATATGACAAGCTGGCTGTAGAATTATATAATTAAGGCCTTGACACTGCCTGTTTCTTCAATTAAACCTCATATTGTTATTTTGGGGCATAGGGCCATTAAAGTTCATTAACCACCCAATTGTCCTAGATGACATAGAACAGGGTTCTCAGTCCTGTCTTTGCTGAGATGTTATTTCTAGTTGGCTTTCTGGGTCTTGCTCCCTGGAGGGTTTCATTTCTCATGTCCTATGCCTGGGAAATAAGATATGCTCCTTGGTGAAAGAGCTCACAGATCCCTCTCCTTTGGCTGAATCCAGGCTGCCCACAGTTCTGTCACCTAGTCAGAGGCTTCCATTCATGACCAGGGGAAAACAACTAATTTATAGCTCTGATTCAACCCTAGACTCCCTTAAAGGATAAGCCCATCCTGTGATGATAGTGCTATATAACTCAATTATATGCCCTCATCTGATGCAATGCTAATCATCCCATCTCAAAAGGTATGTGCAGAACTCGAGTGGGTTCAGGAAAAAAAAAATAAAGGTCACAAAAAATTCTCATAGAAATTGAAAAATGGGAATTGTGTACCTTAGTAAGGAGGTGAAAAAAAAAAGGATCACATTAAAAATGTATAAAATAATGAATTATACAGGCAAAGCAGATTGAGGGTTTCCCTTCAGTCTGTTTACTAACACAAAAATAAAGGAACATTCAATGAAGCTGAAAGGTGCAAAATTTAAAATTACAAAGGAAATATTATTTTCCATTGAGTGTGGAACACAGCATGAAACTAATTGCCATAGGGAAAGGAAATAATTTTGTAAGATTCAGAGAGTCAGTGGATAAGTATAAGGATAACAAGAATAGCTCAACTTAAGGCTCTTAAGTGTAGCAAAGACTTTGATTTATCTTGTGACTCACGTGTAGGTGTTTGCACACTGAACAGTGCTAATATTGCATGGCTGAGACTCACTCTGTTTTGGATTAGGATGAGAACTTCAGGATACAGATTATCCCACATTTGTCTCCTGCAGAATTCCAGCACCTTTACTTCAGGAGTAATGTGCTGGCCACTGTCAGAGACTTTTTTTTATACAAGTTGTGTTTGTGATGAACAATGATTTTGATCCAGTTTGAGACTTACTGTCTTCTCTTCAACTTGCTGTCTTCCTAGGATTTAGAGTCCGCACTGCAAATATGCAGCGTGGGGAACATTTTAAAATTTTTTTGTTCCCAGCATGCCTCTTGCAGTGTCTCAAACTGGTTTGAGACACTGCAACCGGCACATACTTGCTCATCTGGATGTGGCCCTAGAGTGTATTTTACCAATCATTGTCCCTACTTTACCTGTGGCAGGTTAGGGTTGCTATGCCTTGTACTTGTACAATAGGGTTGATTGTACAATTTTAGTAATAGAATAGGCAGAGATTTGTATAGGATGGTTTGGATAGGGATGATCTTGCGTCTGGCAAGGGGTAGAACTAAATGACCTGTGACAGTAGCTTCCAACCCTACTTTTCTATGGCTCTTGTTGCACGTTAATCTTAGGTGGATCCTGGAGCTCTTAACCCCTGGATTGTGTACATATTAACACCTTTAGGCACACTTTAGGCAGCTTAAAGTTATGGCTTCCAGGGCAGGTTTATCGCTGATCTGTGTTATCCAGAACTGTTTTAATTTACTTCCTCTTTATTTCTATTTTTTTCTTTATTTCTTTTTATTTTATGCTTCAGTGGCTGGCTTCCTCCACTTCATCACTTTCGCCCACCCATGTTCTGTTTCCACCTCCCATTTCATTACCCACCCCCATCCCATTAGCTCTCCACCTCCCAGATTCATGGTTCCACTCCCTCTCCAACCCTTCTCCCCCTGTGGAGGAGGGATAGAAGACTGTCCTGGGTCACCAGCCCTGTAGTGGCAAGCTCCAGGTGGAGTGCAGTCAGAGGAGGCTTTTAGCCTTAAGGTACAACTGCTCCAAACTTGAGCTAGTTTTAACACCAATCAATATTTAAGCACTTAAAGTGCAACATGTAACTAGGCCCTATTATTCTATGATCCCCTTTCACCACTTAACACGTGTTTTCATGGTTTACTCCCCTTCGTGTCTACAACAGAAGAGGAAGCAGGGTACCTGTTATTTATGAGGCTAGGCAATCCCTGCAGGCATAAATACATTACTGTTCTGTTCCTATTAATTCTTTTCCTTAATTACCCTTCTGACCCCTCCCCCCATCCCTACATAAGGTGGTGCCATACATCCAACTTAACAGTTACTAGATACAGTTAAGACACAAGCAGACACACATTCAAGCAGTTTAGCACGTGTTATGTGACCTTCTGCCATTTCACAGTTGTTCGCTTTCAGGCAAGGGTTATCTCCTAACATGTATTTACTTTAATAGTCAATAATATTACAATGATTTGCAACTGTTGCAAGTGAATGCATGATAAAGCCTCAGCATCCATTTCCATTTACTTCCTATCCCCCAGCAAAGACAAATCTCTGAGCCTCTGCTGCTGTCCCAAATACATCTCACTTCTGTCTGCTGGGATTGTAACATCAGTCAGAAATCAGTCACGATACTATTACCATATTGCAATATTGATAAAAGTGTGCTATTGCTTGTCCGTTCACTGCAGAGTATACATGTTACCGCTGTTACTCTTCTCTGTGGCCCTATCTACACAAGATGCTTACTATGCAGTAGCTCATTACTACCACACAGTAGCATCGTGTGCCATGAACTGTGATGCGATGCTACTACACAGTCACCAGGAAGCCATGCGGGGATGCTACTGCGCTGTAATGTTGGTTGCTGCACAGTCATTTAGTACTTGGGTATGTGCAGTCACTGACCTGTGTAGACATGGCATGACTAGTGTTTGCTAATATAGTAGACCTATAACGTAGAACATCTAAAGCGTAAGAAGCTCCTTCCTATACCTTTACTTTACAGTCTTCTATAAATGTATTTCTTGCTTTACAAATTGCTGCAGACCTTAACATAATAATATATTTAGAAAGAACTTGTTAAAGCTTCCTTTTTTAAAAGTGTTCATAGTTCATTTCCCAATGTCCTCACAGTTCATGTTGGAACTGGTTTGGCCTTAATAACGTAGCGCAGATGGAGAGGAACCCCTAAGGCACTTGTTTAAGTGGATTTTTCTTCTTCCTGATCCAGGTGTACAGACAGTTAGTTGCAGACAGGTTATTCATATGAAAAAAAAATCAGCATACCAATATTAAACCACTGGTGAAACCAGTGAAATATCCTGTGTCTGACCATTGATCCCTGCAGAAAATTCAGCAAAAGGTAGGAACCAACCCGATAAAGTACCCAGCCAATAATATGCATAGAGGAAAAATGCCTTTTTGATCCTTAACAGCAACAATAACAATAATAACCATAACAACAACAACAACATCTTATACAGTGATTTTCAACTGCAGATTTCATGTCACTTGACAAAGAGATCTAAATGTCATTGGGTGTGTCAACACGAGACACCTTATTGTGCAGCAGACTAATTGACTGTGCAGTAAAGTGTCTATTTGTGCAGATGCTTACTGCACAGTCAATTAATCTACTCTGTGGTAAATTTGCTACCTGCAAATTTGCTCCCAGTCAGCCCCACCACCAAGGGGCCACCTGCAGGTTAGCGCCAGTACCACAGGGCTTGGAGCTTCTCCATCTCTGGGGCTGGCATGGCTCTTTGCCTGCCCCAGCCCCTGGCCCTTAAAATAAGGCTGTGACACCATGGCCCTGGGCCACTTCCAACCAGCCCCCAGCCAGCTGCAGCAGCCTGCCTGGACCCTGGAGTTGTCCTCCAGCACAGCATCACCACCTGCCTCCCTATCCCATGCTGTGCCTCTATGCTGGGCACTAGGCATTTGCCCAGGACCAGCAGCACCCAATCTGTTGCACACAGGCCCTGCAGGCCATCAAGGGAGGCATGCTGGTGTCATCCCTGATGCCACAGTTTGCCTCCTGGGGGTGGAACTGGTCCCAGAAAGAGAACATGGACCTTGAGGCACTGTGGCACAAGGCCAAGGTCATGAGCCAGTTTGCCTGGAGCAGGCACTCCAATGCCCACATGTATGAGGGCTTTTCAGACCATGTGAGGGAACGCAGGCGCAATCGGTCAGTGTGCCAGTGCCACAAGGCCTAGTGGGCACAGTGAATCAGTGTTACCAACCACAACCACTGGTTGGGAGCTGCCCATAAGTCCATGGCTTTTATGTGGCACCTGAACCACATTGTCACTTCCTAGGAACCCAGGTGGAGCCAGGCTGGCCTGCCTGAGCCTCCACCTTCACCTGGCAGTGTTAATGAGGTGTCAGCATGGAGGGCCCCTGAGGGCACCAGGAGTCCCAACCCCTCACATCATCCAGCAACTCCAGCAGCCAAGGCCAGTGCCTGCCCTGCCAGCTCCAGGTGCATGTCCTTACCCAGCAGACCAGTCTGGCCATGGCACTGCCAGCCTTTAGCAGCTCTAGCTCCTCCCTGGAGGGGGCCTCTGCCTGGGCAGCCAGGGGCTGCATCCCTGCCTTCCAGGATACTGTTGGGAGCTGCACATCATTACTGCCAGTGGGGTAGACCCAGGTCACCAGGCATGCCTGCCATGCCCATACAGTAAGCCATGCACTGAGAGGAGGGCCACCCTGTCCCTGCTTCTGCCCCCCTACCCACACAGCCCAGCTATGCTCCACTTGGCCCCTGGAGTCCCCCCTCATAGTATGCAGCCAGGCAGGAGGGAATGGAAAACTTTATTGAGCAGCCTGTGCCCCCTCAGCTAGGTAGGTATGGGCCCATCACATATGGAATAACATGTTGATGCCAGCAGCAGTGTTGTCCTTGGTTGCAGGGGTCAGGGACGTGTAGTGTAGGCACAGGTACACCTCCAGGCAGCAGCAGATATTGCAAAGAAGCACAGGTTTTCCTGCTGCACTTTTGAAGCTCAGGGTCCTGCACCAGGTTCTCAGGTGTACCTGGGGCACTATGGTGATCAGTAGCAGCAGGCTGTATTGGGTTGGGCACCCCTTGGTCCATGCAAATGGCTTCTTGCAGCGTGCCCGGGACACTCTCAGCAGAGGCATGCTTGGGGCACAGGGCAGGCATAGGAGGGGCCTGCCCTGGGGAGCCTCTCTGGAGAGGACTCCTGGGGAGAGGGTGGAAGCACCACCAGCTCCGCATCCCAGTTGGCCAGGATCCCCTCGCCCCCTGAGCCTGGGCACTATGGGTCTGGTGACAACAGAGGAGGTAGTCTAGCCTGCAGGAGAAGGGGCAGGAGTGGGTCTGGAGCTTTGGCAGCAAGTGCTGCCAAAAGCCAGGCCTGTCCCAGCCAGGGAAGGGGGTGGAGAAGGCAGGCTGCCTGAAGTCAGCACCCAGCAGCCCACCAGTCCCTATGGAGCAAGCAGACAGGGGAGAATTTGGCCAGTGGCCACCTGTGCCAGGGCCTGCCCAGCTGATTTACCATGGTCCCTGGACACCTGTGTACATATGACCCCTGATTTGAGGCTGGGCAGTACACAGACCCCTGGTATAGTGCATGTTATCTCAGAAATGTTGCAGAACTCCCACAAGAGCTTATTTCTCCTAGCTCTGCAGATCCTGCAGCTAGACATGGCAGAGAGACACCAGCTGCTAGCAGTGATGCACCACCAGGGTTACTGCCACTCTCAGTTGGGGCTGTCTGTATCTGCCAACTCCAGCAGCAGTGGATCCAGGACTGGATACTGCTGCTGGACTGCCTGGTCACTGTGGCAGAGAAGCGGCTGGCAGACTCACAGAACTGGCATGCAGAGGACATTGCATGAGTGGCAGAGGGACCAGGTGGATCAGGAACTCCTGGACAGGCCCCTGGTCCATGAAGCAAGGCATATGGAGACCCAAGAGTGGCAGGATACCATGGTGGCCAGGGCAGTAGAGGCTATGGAGGAGGACTGCTGGATGCTGGACACCATCCTGGCCTTAGTGGTTGTTGCTGTCATGCTGTCCACTGCCCAGCCCCTGGTTGCAGCCATGCCTGCCCCCTGGCAGCTGCCTGCTGCCCCCCGGGATGATGACCCAGAGGATGTTGGCCTCCATGACCTTGAGGTGGGCAGTGAGGTTGTGCTAGCATCTCTTCAGGCAGCCGAAGATGTGCTGTACCAGTGCACAGGTCTGGCACAGGCACCAGTTGAAGTGTGGCTGGTGGGGGTCCAGTTAGCCAGTATAGTGTTGCGTGGGTCAGGGAAGAACAGGTAGGTGAGGTCCCCAGTGAGGAGGGGTGGGACCACCACCACACTCAGCTGGAGGTCCAGTACTCCTGGCACGAAGTGCCTGGTCTCCACCAGGGCATGGATCATCATTCCCAGGGCCTGGGAGTGGAGCAGCCATTGCACAGTGAGCACAGGCTCCAGTAACAGAGTTGCAGAACACTGTCCCAGTGTGCTGCAGGCTGTTTGGGGCCAGAAATGCAGGTGGCCATGGAGCAGTGCAAGGGGCTGGATTTTAAAGCTGACCGCTGGCTGCAGACTTCCACTCCACCAGCTGTTTCAGGGGGCAGGGACACAGCCAGAGGGGACCAGGAGCAAGCTACTGCCAGGAGCACCAAATAAACAGAAAAAAAAAAAAGCTTTCAAATGCCCACAGTGAATTACTGGTAAACCCATATAGCACTAATTGCATGTGTAGACACATTCATTATCTCCACCTTTAAGATGGGGAAATGAAGCCACAAAGGAATTTACTCACAAACACATACACAAACAGAAAAGTCACACAGCAGGTCAATGACAATGCCAGAGATAAAGCCCACAGGTGAAAACTTGGCTCTAGTGAAATTAAATGACAAAATTATTACCAACTTCAATGTGACTAATATTTCACCTCAAGTCTCTTGACCCCAGCAAACCATCTGCCTCCAGAAACTAGCTCTCATTTTAAGCACCACTTTTGCAAAAAGTCTGAGGCTTATCTTCCCTTGTTGAGTTTGGAAACAATTAATTGTGTGCCTAAGTATGAATAGCTGAGCTTCTAAGTACAGTGGCAAAGTTAACTACCACTAGGTCCACTAGGTTGCAGCAACGTTTTTGTTCAGGTGAATAAGCATAAACCAATCCAACTCAGCCCCAGATGATTTTTGCTATAAATCAGAATCAATAGTTTTATGTCAGGCAAGTAAATGAATGTGTCATGTTGGAAAAAATGAATCTTGCTCGTCAAGAAGAAAATAATAGGGACAACTGGGGGAAGGCAGCCAGAGCAATATGATATCAAGTTAAGTGTGGATGAAATGGTAACACTCAAGATCTGGAGAGCTCGGATCTTGAGTTCTGAAACATATCTATACTGCATGGGTATTATGAAGTCTCACTCATGTTCGTCCAAAAAACTTTGCAAGTTGATAGATGCTGGGTGTCACAGCAATGCAAAATGTTACCAGGGAGGACTGTTATTCACCTCTCTCTCAGCCTAGAAAGAGGTATGGGGGCTTTCTGTATCAGTCTATTAACTTTTAGTACATAAGGCATTACATTTGTCTAGAATAAAACAAACTTTAAAAAACTATTTTTTAAAAAGGAAATTAGCTGAAGACAAATAAGCAAATGTCACTCAGAATCCCACAGTGAATGCACTAAAGGAGAAGTTGCTGAGAAAGAAGTCTTTTTTCCAGCTGCAGCTTCTCATGTCAGGTGAATTCACATTCTGGTTTGACTTTAAATGATTGTAAAACATCTTTAATATAAACAGTATATTTAGCACAGACAGAAGTGGCCTCATTAGAAGTACAACAGTTTCTCACACCTCATCTGGTTTCAAGAAACAAATTGTATTTCTTCACTGCAGGTCTGCAGCAGACACATTCCAACCCTGTGATGTCAGCAGCAGCAGCAGCTTTGAGAGCTTTGCTATTGTGTGTGGCATTTCTTCTAATATGCCAGAACATGGAAGATAACGAAATAAACTTGTTTTCCACAACCATGAGTTATCCCCATTTACTGAGGATACTCTTCTACCTTGCTTTCCATGGAACCATTTGAAGCATCATGGAAAGATGAAATATCATAATCAAAATCAACTTCTCACCACAGTGATTTTAGAACTGCATTCACCAGATGTAATTATGAAAAGATTCTGGCATCTGATCATTAATATTTTTCCATAAACATTTTTAGAATTTTGGACAGAGGAAGATGCAAGGAAACCTGCCATTTAAGATGGCTAGCTTGTGGCTGTTGTAATCATAGGAAGTGCACCAATGTAACTGAGAAGAATGGGCATTTATACATGTGCTCCAGGAGTGTGTGTGTGTGTGTGTGTGTGTGCGTGTGTGTGTGTGTGTGTTGGGGGGCGGAGGAGAGAGGGTGCTTTAATTAGAGCGGTTCTGAGAGCAGCACTAATTAAAGTGCCTGGAGCATCTTATGTATCAGTGTCCATGCACTGAAAAATGTCAACAGGGGAGCTTTTATCTAAAGCTCACCAAATGCATAAAGCATTCCTGATACCATTTTTAAGTGTGGGGCCACTGATACATGAAATGCTGGAGCATGGTAATTACCATGCTCCAGAAGACTCGGTTAATCAAGTCTGCTCCAAAGCGCTGTAAGTATAACGTGTCAGAGCAACCTTGTTGCTCATGTATAGGTGCCCATTGTGGCCTAATACCTGTATATGTAAAGTTCATATTGGAGCAAAAAGCAATGTGATGTAACATTAAGAAAATAATACTTCTGATTCCACAAACTTAATTAACAGGTTAGCTAAGCACGTTTTCCAAAATGCTAATTTACCTGCATGAACAGCTTTAAAAGGATATTTTGACTTTTACCACATTCAGTCATTTTTGTATATATATGTTTCTGCATTTAACTAAAATTTATATTTATTGATCTTCCTTAACTTTTTTTGCAAACTTTCTTCCAGCCCAGGGCAGACTCATGATATATCTTGGAAAAAGATGCATTGTTTGCTGTAAATTCTATCTCGTATCTTTAACCAACTCAGCTGTTTCTGTCTATGCAGCTATTTTCCATCTTTCAACCAGCTCTGTACAGAACATTAAATATGGCATTTACCAGGCTTTCAGTGATCAGCTGTGAACTGTGTAGCCAGAATACATTTTTATTTAAGTTTTAACTTTTAATAGTCATATTACTATAAGCCAAATGCCTACCCATCTATTTCCACTTTGGTTACTGCAGTCTTTTCCTCTCAGTCCCTCTCATAACCAAATTACCTTTCTAGGCCACATCCACATGACCAGGGGCATGTGTTTGCAACAGCACAAATCATAACAGCACAATTTTGTCTGCAGTACACCCTTGCCTGTGCACTTTGCAGTGGGACACATTGTTCATCTGCTCCATGTACTCCCGGGGGCACTGGCTGGCCTCAGTGTGGGGCTAGCTGGCAGGCAGCCCCCATGCTGAAGCACCCTGTGGCCCAGCCAGCTGGGGATCGGCATGTGGAGACAGGGGAGCAGCTAGCTTACAACTGTCTGCTCCCCGGTTTCCAGACACACTGCACCCTGAGTAGCTGGGGACTGGCTGGCTGGGGTGCGGGGTACCTCAGTGTGGGGACTTGACAGTGAGCAGAGACAGAGGAGCAGACAGCTCTGGGTTGCCTGCTCCCCCATTTCTGCATTTGTCATGGTACACACCACTTCGACATGCTTTGTGTCACTTTTTCTTCTGGGTTTTATTTTTGCCACGAGGAAATCCCAATAGCAAATTTTGACCCAGCACTGCATATTAAAAGCACTGCACATGGTTTAATGTAACACGTGTGGTTTATGGAAACATAAAGAGGTCTGTGGCACCACAAACTACACGTGCCTGCACATCTGGATCCTGACCTATATAGTCCATCCAAAAAGGAACCATTGAAGTATCTTCCTTGCTCCTCTTCTGGACAATGATTCTCTCATCCCAGTGACTTCTTTTCCTAGCTGCTCAGATTTTATTTCTCCCTCTCTTTTTCAAGGCCCTGGCTAAATCTGTACCTACATGACAAATTTTCTTTCTCAAGCTGCGTCTATGTGGTAAAATTACTGTGGTTCACAGTAGTGTCTTAAGGACATATCACTGCTCCACATGGGCTGCTGCCTCCTGGGCTAGGGACAGAAGTTACACACAAACTAGTTTAAGTGATGAGAAACTGGTTTAAACTTGTAACAGAACAGAAGCTCTGTCCACATAAACTGCTTAAAAAAAAAACCCGTTTAAGATAAACCTGGATGGATGCAGTAACAAGCTTAACTGATTTAGGTTAAACTGGTTTACTGAACTTCTGTTGCAGGTTCCCTCCCACTCTCAGTCCCCCAGCATCCCAGAACACTTTGCAGCCCTGGGCTGTGCTGTCTGCCCCAGTGGAACAGGGCTGTTCCAGCCTCAAGCTGTCAGAGCAAAGGCAGTAAAGCCTCTGCTTCCCAGCCTGCTTCCTGCCTGCCAGGCCAGTGGGATGGGAGCTGGGCAGAGAAATGGACCCCCCGGACCCCCTAGCCCCATCAATAAAACAAAGTGGGGAAAAAGCCCTGGGGAGCGGTGTGGCTTTTCGCTCCTCCCCCTGCAACCCAGTGAGCCAGTATGAGATAGGCTCAGGCCTACCTAAGCCCTCCACCTTAGATGGGGGAAGGTACCCCCTTCCCTTCGCACCAGCCCCCCAACCAGGGTCTTCCATGCACAGGTGTAAGCACCCACTGGGGGCGGGGGCTTTTTGCCCTGCCACAGCTAGAACTGGGCTGAGATCGCCCCAGCCCCTCCTCAGCATGTGTCTTGGGGTGGGGGGGAGGATCAAGGGGTGGAAATGTACCCCCTGGTCTGGCACCAGACCCGTACCTGGGGTCTGCCTGGTACCCTGCCACAGCTGGAGCTAAGCTGGGATTGCCCAAGACCCACCCCCTCCTCGGCTGGAAGCCTCCAAAGTGGGGGGCTGGGGATGGGAATGTACCCTCCTGGCCTGGCACTGGATCCCCACCCATGGTCTCCCTAGTGTAGGCGGAAAGCCTCTGCCAGGGGTGGGGAGGGAGGGGCTTTTTGCCCCCCCAGCAGCTCAGAGCCAGGCTGAAATTCCCTCAGCCCCTGAGGCTCAGAAATACCACCACTAAGAGCAAAAGTCAAAAGGAACAAAGAGTCAGAAGACAGGTGTCCTATTCCCATGTTTGTTACTTAACTAATATAAGAACTTTGGCAAATTATTTCACCTCTCTGTTTCAGTTTCCCATCCTGTAAAATTCCTTTGTAATTCATTTGGTCACACTCGATTAAAAAGTGATCTATCATCCTTCAGCACATCATATGTGAAGCAAAATGGTTTATTTAAAAAATAGTAAGCAAACACACCTCATTTTCAATCTTGTTTGGATCTTCAAAGGAGTTCTGTCTACTCTATCTGTGTCTTACAGATAGTAAGCTCTTTTGAGTAGGAGAAGTCTTTATAGTTGTGTCTTTTGCAATGCAGAGCACGTTCCCTAGTATCTGATAATAAACTACTAAAATTATAATTGATAGCTCTATGTTAGAACTGGATGAATATTGCATCTTTTTCCATTTGGCATTGTCTCAAAGTTCAAGCTTTTCAGAAACACAAACATTATTTACACAAAATATCCTTTTTGAAGGTGTTATTACTTTTTTTCCTTGAATGTTATCATGAAAGAAATTTTATGGTCATACTTTTGTGTGTGCATTGAGGAAATGATAGTACATATAGGGTGGGACACTTTGACAAAGCAGGGACCTCAGATCTTAAAAACTCATCTCTAGGGCCCCAGGAAAATGGCAACTAAAGGAACCAGACTAGAATTTGAGCTTTGTAGCTGGGGCTGCAGATGCACACACAATTACTATATTTTGTGTGAATGTGGTGAGAGAAAATTAAATTTAAACTCTGCTTGTAGCCAATAAATCTTACAGTAGCCTAATTTTTATAGGAATGTTGCCTAAGGCAAGGTATGTGTGGCCCAGAAAGGAAAAGGTTTAACATTTTCTTAAAAAAAACAAACCCTAGTTTTGTTTGCCTGTTATTTCTTCCTGAAACACTCAAAACCTAAATTACTTCTTTTCCCCATTATTATAAGGGCTCAGTTTTTTCACTAATGTAGAAATGCTTAAATCTCTGTTTCCAATGTGCCAAAAGCTTATTCTTCTGCTTTAAGAAGGATAAGCTTATCTATTTTATCCATGAATATTAAAATGTAAGGTGCAGAAAAGCTATTAGGGCATGGTGCCAAAATCCATGGCTTTCTCTTTTCCAGGGAAGTAGCTGTTCTATGGAGTCACCTTCCTTTTACATCCTTGCCTCCTCTTGACCCCACATATCTTTCCCTCCTGGCTGTCCAGTGTGCTAGCTTGAGGAAGACAGCTAGAGAGTGCTCTGGGTAATACATAGAAGAGATTGTTTATGACATCAGTGATTTTTTTATAAATAACGAACAAAATAAGCCATCTAGCCATCTAACAACCTTTCCCATACCATTTAATAGGTACTTCTGGGTATAAATGCCATTGGAATACAGCCTGATCCCTGAGGGTTTTCCAGTGTGAACTGAACCAGGTATGAGAGGGATTTTTAGATATTAATCCTGTGCTGATGAAATTTCATTGTAAGGGGGCAGATTCAGACTGGTCTTCTAGATGTTACCACTTAGCCATTGCTTTGCTGTAGGCTAAAGGTTCCCTGAGCCTAGTGGTGTTATGGAGCTGGCACAGTTAAGACACATTGGTTTCTATAGGCAATGGCATGCAAGGGAACAATATGGCTAGTAGGATATCAAGCCATCTTTGACTTCCCAGCCCAAATGACCAGATATGCATTTAAATCTCTGTCAGCTCTGTGTGATCTTTGGTATGAATCTAGAGCAGGGCCCAAATTTGCCTCTGGAACTGTACTAAGACAGCTTAACTATTGTGCCACCATATCTCGTTTGCTACACAGGGAGGACCCAAATAGACAGGGCTAGTTGCTTAGGCTCCCTACAGAGTTAACCAATAGGACTCACAAGGCACAGGGATGTATTTAAAGTATTGCTCCCTCCAGTGCTTAAGCAAATAACTCAGTACTGAACATTAGGGCCTCCTTTTATCTTTGGAAACAGGATGTCAAGAACGAATTAATTTATTTGACCAAAGATCGTGTTCACGACCAACTTTGCATAATATCCTAGTGGTTAGAACACTTGTCCAGGAAATGGGAAGATTCTCACCTGCAGCTCCCACTTCTGAGGTGGATACCCTATCTATCAGGCTGTAGAAAAGTCTGGGTTTAGGGAACATCCATCCTTTGGCAGCCGAGCCACTGAGTATCCAAGAAGGCATGTGTCCAGAAAGAGAGCAAACAAGAAAAAGCATGAATCTTTGGCCTGGTGATGAGGACACTTTACTAAAAAGGAGAAAAACTGGGTTATGGTTCCTGCTACCAGGACTGCTTGTGAATTTTAAACTAAACTGTCATTGCTGGGGACCTACCTAACTCATTGTGACAGAAAGCAATTTTCATGGCTTTGTCATGGCCTGAATAGCCAAATTTGCTGTCATTTCATGCAAGTCCTACCCCTTGGTGTTCGTTGGCAGAGAGGCTCCACCCCTTGGTGCTGACTGGTGGAGAGGCCCTAGTGGAGAGGAAGGATGAAGGGGAGGCTGCCATCCTGACTGCTGGCAGCCTTTCATGAAGCCCCACCGTTCAGCACGGACTGGCAGAGAGGCACAAGAGGGCAGCTGCCATCTTGCCTGCTGCCCTCATGCTATCCTACCAACCAGGGCCTTCCCCTCAAGGGCAGACTGAGAAGCTGAGCCACAGTGGACAGCTGGCTCCCACTGGGGAGACAGCATTTTATTTTTATTAAGTTTCTTTTTTTCAGTTGGTTTGGTGGGAAATTGCAGCCACTTATATTTTTTGCAGTGACCATGGAGATTGCCGTTATTTGTGGTTTCCGCCAAAATCACAAAACTGAGATTTAAGTAGGTCCCTGGTCATTGTTTAAAAATAGAAGTAACTCTGGTGCAGGGACTGGAACCCCAGTTTTAGGATGGAAGTTAAGAGATCATCAAGGTAGGGAGACAGGCCTCTAACAGGACTCAAGTGTCTAAGCCCATTATACATGGGTGAATATATCTGGGTACAACCATAGAATAACTACACAAAGTAATGAAAAAAGGTAACTGTCCAAACTGTATTGGGATACTGGTCATATGAGCTAGCCATAGATTTGAGAGTGGTGCAGAGGACAAGAAAGAGAACTGCAGGTTGGAGGTATGCCTGGACAGACAGGGCCAAGCCCAGAACAAGAAGGATTTAAAAAACCCTCAGCCATCAGATAGCTCATTTTAGGTTAGTCAGAAGAAACAAGGTGTGTGAGCAGCACAAAGGATCAATAGGGTGTCAACCAACAGAGTTAAGGGAATAACTGAGTAGCTCAAGATTCCTATCAACAACGATAACACAAACAAGAAGAGCGAGACTAATGTGAAGCCAAACACATCTGAAGGACCATGAAGTCTAACAGATTGTAATGGGCAGGGAATAAAGTTCATGTCCCAAGAGTGTTCTAGTTATCTGCAGGTCCAGCAAATCAGCAAAACTTTGCATAGAAATACAACAACAAAAGGAGAGATGAAGCAACTTGTATGGGTATTGGAGAGAGGAGCACAGGTTACAACAGAAAAAAGTTTAAAGGAGAAATCAGGAAGTATATGCACATGGCTAGAATGTGAGATATACTTGCAGTATTTCCATAAATATGTCTCTTAATATTGAAGCTAGTTAGTTTTGAGAAACATGGAGACATGTTATTATCAGGATACAGTGCTGAAAACATGAACTACCCAGTTATAATACACCCCCAAAATGTACCTAGCTAGCTCACCCTTTAAAACATTCTAATATAGCAATTGTGGATAACTTCCAGCACTTTCACACATATACCTGCAACCTTTGTCACCTTTCCACCTTCCTACCTGGTCCATTCCCATAACACATGATAGGCTGAGAGACATGGGACTCTTTAGCCTGGAAAAGCGCAGGCTCAGGGGTGATCTGATGGCCACCTGTAAGTTTATCAGGGGTGACCACCAGGATCTGGGGGAACGTTTGTTCACCAGAGCTCCCCAAGGGATGACGAGGTCGAACGGTCACAAACTCCTGCAAGACCGTTTCAGGCTGGACATAAGGAAGAATTTCTTTACTGTCCGAGCCCCCAAGGTCTGCAACAGTCTGCCAGCGGAGGTGGTTCAAGCACCTACAATGAACACCTTCAAGAGCAAATTGGATGCTTATCTTGCTGGGATCCTATGACCCCAGCTGACTTCCTGCCCTTTGGGCAGGGGGCTGGACTCGATGATCTCCCGAGGTCCCTTCCAGCCCTGATGTCTATGAAATCTATGAAAAACATCTTCACCAGTCCCGGAGAAAGACAGTACTGCCAAAAAACCCTGAAATGTGTGGTCATATTCAAATATTTGAAAAATGCAAACTAATTTGATAAAATAGTCCACATAAACATTCACATAAGAAGTTGCACAAAACTTGGCTGCTTGGTAATAATTGAAAAATGCACTGCAGTAAATATGCAGAAATTCCCCTGAGGTCAATTAAGTTACAGTAGGTTTGCATCCATGGAACAGAGTTCAGAATTTGACTCTTAGCATCTTTATATTATTATCAGTCCCCTTTATTTGGCATCTGATGTCTTTGGGGGTTTTTTCCCCAGTTTCTTTGAAAGACTGGCAACTGCCACAACCAAAGGTTGGAGCTCAGCTGAGGCATTCTGATATTCCTGCCAGTACTGAGAAACCTCTTTGGTACCTGGCTTGGAAGGTGTTGCTTACACACTCAGGCACAAACTGTTTACCAGATATGGGTGCAGGAAAGAATTTTTCCCCAGGTTAGACTGTCTAGGATCATGGGGCTTGTTTCAGCCTTACTCTGTTGTACAGGGCTTGATTCTTTTCATAGGATTATTTGAGCATGTCTTAATCTAGCAAATTCCTAGCCTATTATAGGGGCTAAGGCACCAGTAGCAACCTTGTCTCCCCTGTCTTTAATCTATGGAAATTTGGGGGGGGGGGGTTAAAGGGAGAGGGTGGGTGATAAGATGGTTTTTGTTTGCTTGTTTTCCCATAGGTGTGTGCAACGGTACTATTTGAGACAGATGGGAGCACTTATGAACATGTTGGACAAATTACCTATGAATGCAGGGGACTCAACTCACTGGCCATGGAGGTCTCCTTCAGTCCTGTGTTCCTATTTCTGTGTCAGCAGCTGCCAAGTGTAGGGGAATGAGGGGAATACAGGTTTAGCTTTAGTTTTGGGTACAGCTATGCCATCATAAATTACACTCCATGTGTTGTGCCCCATGTGGAATTTGGGCTAACGGTAAAACAGCTAGAGTATAGGATTGCCCAGTTGCACTTCTTTTTCTTCAGATCAAAAGTGAGGAAAAGAATCTTAGGAAGAAAAATTCAAAATGTCAATGTTTTCATTTTATCCTACTCTTTTTTCCCCAAAATTGTTGTGACTATACTAAAAAGCTGAATTTTTAAATCCCTCTTTTTTTCTTTTCCCTTTTCCTCATTGTTACTGAGGGCAATACAATATGTAATATCTACTTTATTTTCCTTTTTTCTTTTTCTTTTTTATTTAGTTATTTTTAGTATTCTGTGTGTTTTGAAAATATCCATAGGTGTTTTAAAACTGGAGTGGAAAAATTACAGAGTTTAATTGTTTTCCAGTTTTGTAAAGCTAAAGAAGTCTTGGGAAAATCTGAGTGAGTGAGTGAAGGAAAAGAGAGAGAAATTTAAAAAAAAGGAAATGTCAAATCATTCTATTGTGTCCAGTGTCAAAAAGGGATAGAGAAGGGAAAATAAAAATAGTAGGAGAAACATTAAAGGAAAAACAACATTTGAAAAAATGCAAATGTATAAATATTTGCTTTCAATAAAAAAGTAAAATGAATTCATGTAAGTTTTGTATAAAAGGCCTGAGATGTCGAAAGCGTGACTTGAATAACATCTTAAAACTAACTGTGGTGCCAACACAAATGCCACAGGACAACAATGGACTTAGCCCATAGTCTTCATCCTAGAAAGGTCCTGGCAAGCACGGCTTAGATAGGAATAGATCTCATCCTTAAGAAGTGGAGTTTAAATAGATTTATCTGGTATCTGATTCATTGCCAACCCTAAAGTGACCAGTGCTCCCACACGAAAAGCAGAATAAAGAGCCTTTCATATCAAAGTGGGCACAAACCAAGGCATTACCAGTTAACCTTTTCATATTGCCTTTTACAGTTCCCATATAGAACATGTATCTACAGTTTTCCTGCAAGTAGAGATGGCTTAGAAAACTAAGGACACAGCAGGGCAAATGCAGGTGGAGACACTCCAAGGGTGAATTTGCCTTAACTTGGTTTGAATTAAGATAAATGTTTATGAACACTAACACTTTATTTTGCCTCAGACTGTCACATTTTTTCCTGCTTTCTATCATTCCAATCCTTAATGGCCAGACTTAGAAGAGGCATATATTTTTTTTGGCCTTCAAAAGATCTTGACATTCCTGTGGAAAGCAGGTTGGTTCAGAGAAGCACTATCTAGTCCTAAGAGTAAACAGGAAAGTATTATTAAAACAAAAATAATCTTTAAAAAAAACAACAGGTTTAATGATTAACAGCCTTTCCTTACCACAGGCCAGGATTCCTGCAGTGATATATGGGAACCCTTCTGGGACTCTTTAAATTCTCTAGATACTTCAGCCTGAAAGTTAAAATACTGTTCCATCCCCTGCCCATCACCTTTTGAACTATTGAGACCATTTTACTAATGGATTCCAGTAATCTCTTGGGGCAAGATTTCAAACACCAAAATAAAATGGGAGTTAGGCACCTAAGCACCTCTGAGGGGCAGGGCCTTGCCCTTTTGAAAAGAAATTGAAACTCTTTATATTTTTATATGATATTGCCTTATTTAAATTGTAATCACATGACGTGTTCTTCCAACAAAAAGAAAATTAAAAGGACACAGATCACATTATAAATCAGATGTTAAAGCCAGTTTTTCTATGTCAGAAAAATCATGTTTTGTACTAGCATTACTTTGAGCAAAAACACTCATGCTGAACTTGAAATATTTGAGTAATGCCACTGAAGTTAACAAAACTACTCATGTGTTTGTAGTTAAGCATGTGCATATGTGCATGCAGGACTGAGCCTTAGTTTATTAACACTGAACAAACTACTATAGGGATACAACTGGGTTAATTAAGGCCCCATGTTATGTTTTATAACTAGTTACAAGCTAATGTACTGATATAAAATCATTGGTAGAAATATTTACATTACATTAAAAATAAATAAATAAAAGGCCCCCCCCATTTTTTTTTACCATTTCTTCCTACAGTCTGCAACCACAACACTGTATTATCCTTTTACCAAATGAAAATCAGGGTGTTAAAATAAGGATTTTAAAGTAACACACTTGTATTAAACCTGAAAGCCTATGCCTCTGAAGACTCTTTTTCTGTGACTACCTTGCCCCTATTCATTCTCCACAGTTTATGGATGCCTAATTGTAAGAGTTTTTCTCCCCAAATACCATTCAGAACCTGAGATTTTGTATATGATAGAAAGAGGCAGTTATAGCACTAAAGTGGTATATTATTCCTGGCTGCTGCTTGCCACATCTCCGTCAGCTTTGCTTGTCACTAGTGAAAGTCAGTGAAATGTCAATGTAAAGCAAATAACGTACCACTTCATATACTCACAAACAATATTCAGAGAAAAACATTTTGAAGCAGTTGTAAATGTTGATGAAAATAACTTTTTAGTAACCTCATCCTGAGATTTATCAGAAGTGAGCTAAATATTTCATTGTAAAAAGGCATAATTACATTTAAAATATTAAATTGCATTTAAAATATTAAAAAATACATAAAACAGCTTAATGAACAGACCATTCTATCCAGCTGATATGCATTCACAATCCCTTGTCTTTCAGCTATGTCACATCCCTTTCCACTTTACTTTATAGAACCAGGAGGGCATGGCGCAGGAAATGAGTAGCTAGTTGTATCAATGACAGATTCCCCCTTCATGGGCAAACTCTCATGGTGCGCTGGAGCCTGATTGGGAAATAAGGATCTGGCCCTTGATACTGTAGCTTATATCAAAACTAAGTGCAGAACTGAATAGAGAGGAACTAGATTTTGATTGTAGCAACTCACAGAACACTACCATTTGGTCATTCACTGGAATCCAGCCTAAGTGGTCAAAATTTTACTGTTAGACAACTGGTGGGCAAATAGATGATGTGAAATAAATCGGCAGATGCAAGCATGTTCCCAATGGGCAAGTACCATCAAAACCAATGCCCTTATTGTAAGCCTCAGCAAAGAAACCATTACTTGAAAGGATATGGAGGTTTAGCTCCCTCTTCTGAAGGCAGATATACCGAGAACCAAAATGGGGCCCAATGGTGTGGAAATGGGCTATAGTGCTGGTGAGGAGAGCTCAATCCATAATGGAGGGAAAGAGTTATTTTGCCTTAATCTTGAAATGCAGAAGCCAGGGACTTTCAGCCATTTGCCTGTTTATGAGAGGTTTCACCTGCATGTGTGGCTGTAGGGACAAGGAAAACTCTGTTAGAACCAGCTGCTGCTATAAAATCCTGCCAAAAGGAAAGGAACTGAGAATGTGGAAAGGAGCAGGGAGCAGGGAGGCTACAGAAGGAAAGCATTTTCTACATTTTTATGATAAATCAAGCGTGCTTCGCAGTGGTGCCTGGATAAAGCCGAGTTGTTTATTGTAGAGCATGTTGATTCTCTGGAGGGGTATAACAGTTTTTCACAGGTCATATTTTAGAACATTTCTATTAGGATGATGACAGCTTCTAAGCTCTAACTGATACTTTGTGGCTTAAAGATTTATGTACATGCGACAATATTGCAGCAAGTTTGCCTGTCTTTGCTTCAATAGATTCACTAACCTGTCAAACAGGAAACGATCTAATAGCTGTTCCTCCAGGACATTCGGTGTGTTTAAAAGTAGCTATTGTCTGCCTTTGATCACTGTTTTGTTCTTACAGGCTAATGCAACACATTAAAAATGCCCTTCTCTGGGCCAGGAGAGGCTGAGGGTTGTCCAGCTTGGTGAGGACCTCTGCTGCTTCTGCTGAAGCCACTGGTACTCAACCTTTTTAGACTGAAGGCAGCCCTCCAAAACTTTTCATAATGTAGCAGCACCCCATTTAAAAACTAATATAAATATATTCTGAATATTATAATATACACATTATAATCCTATCATTCATATATTGGTAATTGATTAGATCATTATAATTCATGGGCAACTGGCACCACCTTAGTCAGGTGCCCCTCAGCGACCAGTCAGCAACCGAGGGGGGAGGCCCCCTGCAGCCAATCTTTCCAACTTGGGGGGAGGGAGGGGGGCTCTGCCAACTGGAAAGCAGCCACAGTGCTAGTGGCCACAGTGCTCCTGGAAGCAGCTGTGGTGCTTCATCCAGTGCTCCCACTCCCTGGCCAGCACTTGCAGAGTGGGCACTGGAGCTTCTCCCTGCCTCCCCTGCCCATTGCCTAAGTGGGGAGTGCAGCCTGTCATGGGGTACACTGGCACTCTCGGGGGGTGCACATGCACCCCTGTGCATGCCTTACACGTCACCACTGTTGTAATTATATTATATTTACCCCTTAGGGCTGCTGGCACAGATTGCTCTTTTTAACCCAGCACATGTTCACTCCCATCTCAGCAATGGACTCCCCATACCTGGCTCCAGATCACTGGTGGGAATTGAGAACCAATGAGCTGAAAACTTCCATAGTTACCTGAGGGTGAACCCTTCTGAACTCCAGCTTGGGGGTGATAAGAGACAGAGTCCGGGGGTCCTGGCTGGGAGGGACAAGGTGCCAGGCTGTACACATAGCACATGGGAGTGCTGAAGGAGTGGAAGAGGCAGGGAGTTGGCAAAAGGACACACGAGGCCAGGGAGGGAGGAGGGAGCAGAACAACAGGATGGCATGGTGCAGTCACTGCCACTGCCATTGCAGCCAGGTAGAATGCAGAGCCAGATTGGGAAGCGGCTGTGGCAGGACCATGTGCTTTGGCCACAGCTCTTCCCAGTCTGATCTGGCATGGTGTCTCCTGGAAAAAGAGACACATGGGGCACTGTCCTACACCTGCTTTTAGGAGGCACCTCAGAGCCAAACTGAGAAGTGGTTGTATCAGAAAAGTGTACTTGGCTGCATTACATCATGCAGGTGGGTGCACCTCTTCTCCTTCAGCTCTTCCCAGTTCAGCTCCTATGTGCCTCCTGAAAACGGAGGCATGTAAAGCAGTTTCACCCAGCAATGGTGGTGATGTTGCCAGCACTGTAGCACCCCTAGCACCCATACTGCTGTGGTACCCCAGTTGAGAACCACTGGTTTAAGGAAAAATAGTAGTAAAGATGTAATAGACTGTATTCTTTCTAAACCATAAAGGTTAGTAGACTTCACTGATATATGCAATAATTCACTTATTGGCGTGAGATAAGCATCAGCTTAAGTATATGCTGTTTTATAGATGTTCAGAGGGGACTGTTGTTCAATAGTGATTTTCCCTAATCATTTTACAAGTGACAGTGATGGGCTCCTAAGCAGTGTTTCCAGTTTTCATTCTTCCAAGTGTTAGGAGATTGTGGTTTTTTGAACTGGTGCTTTTTCAGCATCCACATTCTAGAAGGGATGCAATGCACCAAGATAATGTACTGTAGAAAGAAATCTAAAAATAAATGTTCAAGATTAAACAGAAAAAGAAAGAAAAAGTTATCCCACTCTTTCTATGGATTTTATTGCTCAGGATAGGCAATTACAGACCAGGATTTATCCTCTAACAATAGTCATTACACATGAAGGTATACACATCTATAGAGCAGATCTCAAAAGAAGCTGTTGAGGCAGATGAATTCAATGTGAAATTTATTAATACAGAATATGGTGTTAATGTTGATTCACCTTTATAAATCTCTGATTCACTAAAGAGCAGCGAGACTCATTTTGGTAGCACATGCAGTGAGATATGATTTGAATGTGTTTGTTAGTAGGACTGTACAAAGCAACTAGTATTTGATTCAGATTCAGATTTGGCCAGTTTGGGAGACAGTGATTCCATCTGGTGATTCAAATCACCGTCCCGAATCAATATGGCTGGATCTGCCCCACCTGCCCCAGCTCCTGGTACTTTGGAAAAAAAAGCTCCAGCTCACCAGGTGCTGCCGAGCAGGGGTGGCGATCCCTGCTGTCCCCCGTTGTACCACACTGCATTGGGGGGGGCTCTGCACAAACCCCCCAACTCTCCCTGCTGTCCCAGCCCTCCCCCACATAGCTATCCCACCTGCTGCAGCTCTGGCCCTACCCATCCCTGCCCCTGCCCCCTACTTACCAGCTCCTAGTCCAGCTGCAGCTCTTTGCTGTGGCCACCATCATTGAAGCTTCCCGAATCTTTTCTGTAGATTTGGAGAGCCTCAAATTGATTTGGACCTTTTAACTGGACCCCTGATTTGATTCAGATTTGGAGTTTCAGCCATCAAATCAGGCCGAATCTCCTCCAAATCAAATCGCCACCTGAAGTTTTGCACAGCCGTACTTGATAGTGCTTTTTGTCAAATGAAGCAAAAACCACACTTGATGTGCAATATGGTGACTAATCCAGCCAAAGTACAGATTATGCAACAAAACACTACCAAATCTTTCAAGGAAGAGGATGCAAGAAGAAGAAAAAATGCTTCTCATGAACATGAAATGAGTAATAAATCACAGCATATTTCCCTAGACCAGGGAAGCAGTCTATATTAAAGGTGAACCCAAGTTCTGATTCAGCTCCAATCAGGATCTGAATTGGAATGGTCTGGACTGTGCCAATCAATGACTTTGGTTCAGAATCCTTTCTATAAAATATGGAAAATTCTTACAAAACGTTTTACTAAAATGATTTCAGTTTTTTGGGACAAATTCATCTGCATTGAGACAATGAAGTAAAACATCATTCTACATTAGTAAATATTTTACACCTTTTTAATGTAAGTTGAGCAACACCTGCTCAAAGGTACATGCTTTTCTTTTTTCACTTAAATGTTCTAAATATGCAGAAAGATTTTAATGTTTGACACAGCCTGTTAAGGTTAAATCAAATGGAATAAATGTACTTACAGCCTTTACATAGTTACACCCTAGAACAGCTTTCTGATTTTTTGCCAGATATAGTTGTAAGACAAAACACGAAGAAAAAAAAAATATTCTCTCATCTATGGTTTAGACAGACGTATATGTTCTGAAGAAAATGATTAAGAGCCTATTTCTGTTCCCTAGAATTGTTTTTATCTTGAAGGTAAAAATTCTCCTTGTTAAAGTTTTAAAGCTAACTAAAAAAAAGTTGAAGGACTGTAAATAACAGTAGAATATTGAAGGAGGAATGTGACTGGTAGAAATATGGGAAGATTTCTTGGATTTTTTTCCATTCTTTAACTTACATCGTGCCAAAATTATGAAATCTGTTAAATAATATTTGTATTTTTATATAGCACCTTCTGTTCTAGGATCACAAAATACAACACAGACATTAAGGGCTCAGCAGTGCAATTTTCAGTGTCCTGCATAGGAGACAAAATGGAGATACACCATCCAGCAAAGAGAACAGGCAGAAGTTCTTTCACCTGAGGCACAATTCTTTTGAGACTGCTGAGTGACCATGTGTATTGACTGCTTATCTTCTTACCTCATCACATCCTCACTATATTCTACCAGCTACGATGGTGTAAAGGGATGGATTCCAATAAAGTTCCCCCCATGTTTCCTACAATTAGAGTGGGAAGGCAGTAGAATGGCATATCGGGGAAGTGGATGGAGTCTTCTTCAGTGGAGGTTTTCAAGAGGAAGCTGGGTAAGCATTGGGCAGGGATGATTTAGGAGTAGCATTCCTGCATCCAAGCAAGGGGTTGGACCAGATGACCTTTGAGGTCCCTTCCAACCATATCTTTTTAAGACTCTTCTCAAACGAATATTTTCCAGGAGGGGGAAAGTGCTGAGCAGCAGAGATGGTGAGAATTTCCCATTTCCTTTCTTCCCTTAGAAAATGTCAGCTTTTTGTTTAAAATCTAAAACCCTCAAAATTAAAAAAAAACCAAAATGGTTGGAAACAGAATTCCTTTTTTGCTAAAAATTGTTAGAAACCAAGGAAATTCCACTTGTATCTGCCAAAATCCATAAACCTCCATTAAAAAAATATTTTTTTTTCTGATAAAAATACAGGCTTTGTTGAGACCAGTTTAGATTTGAATACTTTCCTGGGAAAGGTCTGTTATTAGAAGATAAGACTGTGGTCTAGAAAAAACATGCTAATGCCCTATTTTAAATAGAGCGAAACTGTGGCATTGAGAGTATAAGGGCTGAATTATAATGGGCCCAGTGAAGGTTTAGAGCGTTCATATTGGGACACAGAAGGAGCCCTTCCCCAGCTGAATGCAGCTATCTTTTGGCTGCAGATATCAGGGACAGTAAGTCAAATGACAGACTCCCTTAAAAAGCCCATTAGCCTCTTGTAAGCCTCAGTCAAAATCATTTTGGTCTACAATGCCTACAAAACTCTGCTACCTGGCAAATAGCAAGCTACCCCTAATGCTTACTGTGCTAAACGTGTTCCTTTCACTATTGCTTTAGCCTCACCCTTCCTCATGCCAGCTTTTTCATAATATTTCATCTACCCCTTCAGTCATGTCTTAAACAAAAAAACTAATGACCTCTGGGGTAGGAGTTGTCTTCATATTTACTTTCAGTGAAGTCCCTAGCACAAGAGGCCTCTGACCCTCAGTGTAATCTCTAAGAATAATAGTAATAGTAATATTCTGGTAATGGTAGTATTATGGTACTACCATTACCATAGTAATGGTAATGATAGTAATAACAGTGTTGATGATGACAGAAGTAGTTCATGGTGCTGAGGATTAAGCCTGTCTGGATATGAAAAGAAAGGGACAATGGCACCTTCCTGAACTCTAGCAGGATTGGACTATGGGGAATACTAGAACTGGCTGTACCAAGTCTAAACCTATAAAGTATGCCCTAACCAGTGTTTTCTTCCAGGGCTTTAGCTCTGACAGATCTTCCTTCTTTCCCTGGTTTTTTCACGGGTACTAGTATAATTAAATCCTGAGCTACCTACTCAATGCCTCCCAGGATTGGAAGTGTGTAGCAGAGCCAAGAACAGAACATCAGATCTCCTGAATACCAGTTCTGTCTTTCAGCCACAGGATGATTTCATTCAAGTAAAATGTGTATGTTAGTTTAGTACAGTTACCTATATTTATATAAGAGATATTTATAATATATCCATTTTTTCCCTCTCTTTCACCAGTACCTTATTTGCTGATCTCATAGGCAGATTGACATACATAAGAATATTTGGAATATATATAAATAGGGCTCAGTCTTAACTATGGTGTTATGACCAGTGCCTTTATAATATTCCTTAACAAAACATTTCATTAACTTAAGACTTTATATTTTTCAAATCCCTATCCCACCACTCTGTACTGTTTAGATGACTGTGATACAGAATACTAATTTTGCATAAAAATTTGAAATTCTAATTTTTGCATTCACTTATGGAGAGAATCTTAGGCTAGGAGCAGATATTGCATTTGTCCCTGGACAAGCTGTGCCTGTGTTTGGCCTGGAACAGAAATGTCCCAGGGCTGACATGTACACACGTTGCTCTTCTGATCAGGGTTTACTGAGTGACTGAATGCCACTTTTCTGCCATTGCCTCAATGATGCCATCCCAAAGTAATTGTGCAGGGGCACTTTATGACATTTCAGGATAAATTGTTAGTACTTCTTATCCTATTAACCTTTTTAGGATTTATCCCAGGACAATGGATGTGGACATTTAAATGCACTTTGTTTCAGGATAAAATGGTTATCCCAGGATAAATGTGACATCTATTTGTAGCCTAGAAAAATAGGCCTGGAAGGTACTTCAGAAGGCCATCTAGCCCAACCCCTCTGCTCAAAGCAGAATTATTTCTGTTCAAATCCCTCCAGACAAGTATTTTGTCTAACCTGCTTTAAAGTCCTACAAAGATAGAGACTTCATAATTGGGTAGCCTGTTCCAGTGTTTAACCACCCACATAATGAGAAAGGCTCCTCCTAATATCCAACCTAAATTTCCTTTGCTGAAATTTAATTCTTTTCTTGACTTCTGCAGGGGGTGTGTCCCCATGAGTGGGAAGTGGCACTTCTACTTGTCCCTGGGGAATGCCCATGCATGCATGCTCTGCTGCATGGCAAGATGACCTGGGTGGGTTAGGGGAAGCTGGAGCCAGCACCTGGGCTGACCCCAGCAGCCTTACCTTAGGTTCTGGAGGCCTCTGGGGGCTGCAGCTACAGTGATCTGGCAGCAGGGATTTCATAGATATAGACATTAGGGCTGGAAGGGACCTTGCAATATCATTGGGTCCAGCCCCCTGCCCAAAGGGCAGGAAGTCAGCTTGAGTCAATTGACCCCAGCAAGATAAGCATCCAGGTGTTTCTTGAAGATATCCAAAGTAGGTGCTTGGACCACTTCTGGGGGGAGTGTATTCCAGACTGGCAGGCAGCTGGAGCATGGATCTGGCAGGCCAGGCTCTGGTTTGGGCAGGACATGCTGCCACCATGTGCGCCACTCTGGTTTTTTAGGCACAGGTTTTTTTGACACCAGGATCTCCTGCCTCGTGCTGCAAATTAGAAGCATGGGAAAGGGCTGCATGTGCAGCACATGAAGCATTCCTCACCACAGACAGATCTGTGGAGCCACATGCTGCACATGCATGCTCATCTGGATGTACCCGGAGAGCAGTCTATCACCATCCTTCTTTACAACAACTCTTCATGTATCTGAAGACTGTTAGCAAATCTCTTTTCAGTCTCCTCTTCTCTAGACTACATAATTGCAGCTCTTCAAACTTTCTCATAAATCAAGTTTCTAAAGACTTGTAACCATTTTTGTTGCTGTCCACTGGATTATATCCTAATCCTAATACCTAAAAATGTCTACAGCTCCAATCATCTTGGTATCAAGTGCAAATTTGCTAATTGTGCACTCAGGTCTAGTACTGTCTTCCTCATGAATAAGATGACAAATTAGAAACTTTATGACAAATGAGAAGCTTTAATAATATTGACAGAGGTTTGGGGAAAAAGCCATTTTCCTATGTCAAATTGTAATAATGACATATAAATAAAATATTTTTCCTATTTGTCATTTTAACATCTCAGACATAGTTTGGAACAAAAATAGTCTCAGACCATGTATGAAAACGGAATCTTGTAAGGCCTTTCCTTGTTTGCTTAGAGGAACTTAAAGACGTGAGGAAAAGAGGGCAGAATTTCAAAAGAGAAACTTGTAAATATTTTTAATTAAAAAAAGAGATATATATATAAAGTCAATTTTCTTTTGAAGATGTTTTATTATAACGTATTTGGAGGGTAAATTTAGCTTTGAAAGTAGAGAACAAAAGGACTTTATCTTGCAGAAGAATTTGGAATTTTGCTATTTGTGTTCATTTGTGTATACAGTCATAGAAAAATAGGACTACAAGAGTTTTTAGTACTGTTTTATATGCAAATCTCCATCCACCTATAACTAAGATATCAGTGGCTGTATAATATGTAGCAAAAGAGTGCTGTAGGAAAGCTTTATTTTTCATGTGGTCTTTTAAATATGGTATAAAGATTAAATATGTTTATATTACTTGTTCAATAATATATTTGCTTGACTAAGAATCCATGACTACACACATACACAATCATCACAGCTGTGGTATAACCACCTAATCATATGTACAGAATAGGGAAAATAGAAACGACGAACTTCCTGTTGAAAACATGCTAAACTATCTAACTTGAATTAAACTACACTGTTGTTATATGTTGGCCATATTTATAGGCATGATATATATATACAATATGGACATGTCTACACATACCTCATGGTGATGTTGCTGCAGCGCTGTGCTTTAGTACTCCCTTTTGGAGGTACTACAACATGACGCTGTACAGCCTGTTACTGTGCCGTGAGCATGGCACATGGTTAGTTTTTGCCACTAAGTTGGCATGCTATAATCAGGGAGCGTGCCACTATAGCAACACAGCTGGCAATCACATGTATACCTGCAAGATGGCTACATCACCATAGCACACAGTATGGCAATGTAGCTCAATGCCATAGGGCAATGGGTAGACAAGTCCTACATGGATGTGTGTGCATATGTATGTATATATTTTGAAGGAGAGATGGAAAAGCACTAACATTTATATATGTATGTACAGAATAGTGTATTTTTATCCCAAAACAGATAAAACACATCAATTTCTGAAAATACAGGTAATTTGTGAAGAGCAAGAATGGTTGAATTGAATAAATAAAGATTAAAAAACCCTGAAGCTTTCACACAAAGAAAGACATAAGAAAGAACTTCTTCACTGTCCGAGCCCCCAAGTTTGGAATAGACTGCCACCAGAGGCAGTTCAAGCACCCTCTTTGAATGCCTTCAAGACACATTTGGATATTTATCTTGCTGGGATCCTATGATCCTATGATCCCTGCTGACTTCCTGCCCCTGGGGCGGGGGGCTGAACTCGATGATCCTCCAGGGTCCCTTCCAGCCCAAATGTCTATTAAATCTATGAAAGAGCAAACCGAATCAGAACTGGGCTCAGAGAACAAGCCAGTATAAATTGGGATAGTTCCACTGACTTCAGCAGAATTATGCTAATTCACTTCAGTTGAAGATCTGTTCACTAGGGCTGTGTGAAATGAACCCTATTCAATTCAGATTCATGTTTGGCCTGAATCAGGGACAGTGATTTGATCTGTTGATTCGGATCACTGTCCCTGATTTGATTAGGACAAATCCAAAGATTCAATGCTGATTCAGTGAATCAGCGATTCGGGCACAGGCACAGCTTTAAAAAAAATTTTCTACATACCTTGAGGTAGCAGGTACAGCTTGTGATCACTACGGTGCTGGGATGCATAGAGTGGCCCACAGCAGTGCAGGGGGCTCTCCAACATACCAGGAAGTGGACTGGAAGTGTTCTGGTCCACTTCCAGGCCTGCTGCCGAACGCACTGGGGAGCCTCCCATGCTTCTGAGGGATGCTGCATCTACCCCAGCACTGCAGCATTCAGAGCCCCTGCTACCTAGAAGTACGTAGAAAAACATTTAAAGTTGTATCTATGTCCGAATTGCCGAATCTGTCCAAATCTCTCCATATCAATTCGGAGGGTTCTGAATTGATTCGGAGAGATTAAGGGGCCCTCTAATTTGATTTGGATTTAGAGATTCAGCCACCAAATTGAGCTGAATCTCCGCTGAATCGAATTGTGCAGCCCTGCTGTTCACTGAACTTTGTAAGGGCTTAAAAGAATCGGTTAACTCTCAAGTATATGTTCATGTCTTAGTGAAATGTATATGCCATGGGAATCCTCTGTCTTAATGTAATTTATGACAGAACAACTATGAAAAAATAGATTAATATAATAGGGTCTGATTTTCCACTGTCTTGTCCCATATGTAGTTACATCTGTTTAAAGTGGGTGCAAAGTTGTGAAGTGTAACTCTCATCAAAATATCTATCTTGTATGCACTTGAAAAGGTACTAATGACCACGTTGGTGAAAAGCAGTGGAATATTAAACCTATAAAGATTACAATGGACGAAAGACTATTTTATAACCTGATATCTAGTCAAAGTAGTAAAAAAAACCTTTTACAGTTTCAAAGTCTAACCATTTCCTTGACAATGTATGTAGACAAAGTGAATTCATTTTTTATATATTTGAGAAAATTCTACATAAAAAATGTTCAATATTTGTCCTGCTCTGATTGTATATACTAATTATTAGGTAAGCCACAGAATTAATAGTAGGATAGTTTACCAATAATTTTTAAAAGAACCTAATTTGAGGTGTTTATGCATGTCTTGGTTAATGGGTATAATTTGGAAGAACGCTTTGCTTTCCCCAGTACAATCCCCTAATACTGTTATGAAATGTAGAGGAACTACATAAAATATGTGAAGAAAACTTTATTTTCTGTATACCTAGGGATAGATCTCTTGTTGATATAAACTAACATAACTCCATTTACCTGGAGTTATTTTGTTTTATATAATTTCTTAGCCAATTGAAAATAAAAGATGTTTCTGGCCTCAATTGTTATCTGGAGGACCAAGAATATGGGCAAATGGTTTGTTGACTATCAGACTGAAGATTGTGGTGGTATAAAAAGCAAAACTGTGCAAAACACATTTGGTTTGCTATTACATGAAATTAAAATTAGGTTAAACTTGTAAATGAAATTGAACCTACTTTCAAGAAAGTCTGGACTAATTTATGTGTTTCAGTAGAAGTCATGCAAAATACATAGAGGAGTAGGGGAGAAGCTGGGTTGTAGGAAATCTACCCAGGTGTGTCTAGCTACTAAAGACTGATCTGCATAGACAAGAGAGGATGTGTAATTTCCAAACAGGGCTTCATCTGTCCTAATGCTAAGGAGATTCCAGAGGCACTATACAGTAGCAAACAGAATTACTACTACATTGGTCCCCCTGTTCAATTCCCCAACGTAGAGAAGTTCAGAACTGCATATTTACATTTCCAAACTGACTTTTAATATCATCAGTTACTTGTAAGCTGTCATACATATGGAAACCGCGATGGACAGAATTCTGTTGCCCTTTATACACCTAAATGGCAGGTTTCTAGCTGTGTAAGTGTTGTTTTTGGCACTTATCGACAGGTAACATTGCTATTGCCCCTAAACTGAGGACACATAAGCATGTGTGCATAGGCTGAGCATGTTCAGTAGGCTACATGTTGTTCCAGCAGGTACATGGCTGTATACTCACAGTCATTCAGGATACTGAAGTCATAAAAAAATAGCTGGACAGAAAACCTTGACTGATGGAGAAATGAGACAGAAGAAAGTTTTCTTGTGTTTTGGTCCCAGCAGCTGAATGCTTAGGGTTCCTACTTGGTAAGTAGGATGCCTGAGTTCTAGGCTCTCTCAACCCAAGGGTTTGACTCTACAACTGTCACAGTTCCCAGCACAGTGCACAACTATCATGCCACAGTTAGGCATTGTCTAAGGTGTTCTGTAGTGCTTCTGTTGAAGCTGGCCCCTGGGAAGCCAAAGGAGTGTGATATGTGGGCCAAGAAGAAGCCATCAAGCTGCCTTGCATGGACAGTGGTCTTGACTTATATCCTGAACCCTTGTTCGCAATGGAGCTGAAATTTGCCCAGTTCATTGCTCTCCATCCATTTTGTCCAATGACAAATACAAGCAAGGTGCAGTGGCTCAGCTTCAACAGCAGGGCTAGAGAGGGTACTGGATAATGCCTAACCTGTGGCATGCTGGTTAGAGCACTTTGCTTCCCCACTTTCTTGGACTTATGCTCAGAAACATTTCTGCATAACTGGTATATGCCCAGCCACTGAAGGAGTACATGCATACACAACTGTAGTGCTGGAGCAAGTACTAAAAATGGCTAAGTATGTGGCAATCAAACTGATATTTAGGTACACAAAATTCAATCCTAGAACTAGAGGGCACCCACCGAAATTAGCAGAAGACAGGTTTAAAACTAACAAGAGAAAGTCCTTTTTTTATGCAGTATATAGTTAACCTGCGAAACTCATTACCACAGGAGGCTGACATAGTACAGCCAGCTTCAGAAAGGGTATAGATACATTCATGAATGGTAGATTCATTAATAGCTACTAAACAGAACAGTCAGGAATGTTTCCTCTGGTATCTCTAAAACAGGGATGATGGGTCCTAGGGAGGGTTTGAGAGGAGACAGATCACTCTAGATATACCTGTCCAAATGCTTTCTCTCTCACAAGCATCCACTACTGACACTGTTGGAGACATGGTACTGGACTAGATGCATTGTTGGTCTGATCCAGTATGGCACTTCTTACGTTCTTATATCTTATAAATATAATAGGCATGACTGGTTTAAGATATTTTGGGTGATGCTGTGGGGCTGAAAAAAAGATCTGTTGGTATGTTGTCAGTCAGAATTTGAGTTACAGAAATGGTCCTGAAGAACCCTGGAATATTATGCTAGGGGTACATCGAACTGTCTGGAGAGTTTCTGATTCATATTTGTAACATACTCTTCACTTCTTTGGAATAATTATGTTAAATAAAATGCATTGACTTTTAAGTGATATGGAATTTTAAAATGATTTAATTTTAACGCTTCTGTAATTTTAGAGCTGCTTCTCATATTCATTTTTTTAGCAAAATATGGAGGACAAAATTTTACAGTGGGAATGATTCAGGTAGTGCTCCACAGGTAGGAATTATGTTTCTATGCCTAGAACAAGGACTAAAAGAGCGTTGTGGGATTTAGAAGTTGAAGTTGCTGATGAAATATTGCCTATACCTTCTGACTTGTTTGTTACATAGTTCAGTTTGTAATGGAGACTGTAGCTGTCACACTGGTAGCTGCCTGTAGCTAAAACACGCTGGTGACTTTTTCAGGTCCTAATGAAGGTATAAATAAAATATGAGAAATTCCACCGATTTTGAACAAAATTCTGAGTTTTGGTGTTAGCAAGCTTCCCAAAAGCTTGTTGGCAAAAGAGGCAAAAAAGTGGAGTTCTTCATGTGCAGACCATATAAATGCAGTCTCTCATGTGAGAAAGTTGGCACAAGCTCTCATTTATAACAAGTAGGCAGAGACAGAAAAACTTCTGTGTCTAACTGATTCCCTTCAGAGACCTGTTTATGTGTTTCTCTAGGAAAAATTTACATATTTTCTTGGCTTATTATGTTTCCAAGTATTTTTTTCTCTTTTACATATGTACCATTGGGAGACTTTTAATTTGGTTCAGCATATGTATTCAGAAGGCCAATTTCCTCTAATTTACACACATTTTATTTTATGGAAACACCAGTAACTTCAGTGGAGCCCCTCCAGATTTCAATCAGTGCAAACAAGAAGAGACTCAATCCCATATAGCATTTAACTCTTGCCACAACCATAGATAGAAGAAAAACATAGTAAAAATATCCACTGATCTATGAATCAGTATTAAAAGTAAGCCAGCCTTTGTTGAGGGGGATCTTGACCAAGTTACTTCTTTGGTCAATAAAACTGGTATTCCCATTCGTTATGGAATGTAATATCTACATTGTGTTTGGCACAGTGTTCTTCCAAGCATTTAATCTTAGTGTTTGCTTCCCATGTCCTCAAGGTCTGTTAGCAGATTAGCAATGAAAATGTGTAGTCCCAAAATAATGGAAATTAGCAAGGGGACCTGACTTGGAAGAAAAGCCAGGAGATTTGTTAAAATGAAAATAACATATTAATCAAAATGAGATTAGATTCAACAGTACCTTTACAAGGTAGTTTTAAAGGAATTGTCGTTTCTAACACTTCTCTTAGGGACATGCATCTATTATTTTGGATTTGGATCTCATAACCAAGGTTATTTAGATACCTAACTCCCACTTATTTCAAAGGCAGTTAAGTACTCAAATAAGTACTTAATGCATCTTTCAGATATGACTTTATTTTCTAGGAAAACTAGCAGATCCCTTTAGCTAAGGGCATTGCTTTCTCTTGACATTTTTCCTTCAGGAAAAATAAGATTGAAAATAAAGCGATGCCTAAGCAAATTTAAATCAGGCAGAATGATTTCATTGTTTAGGATGATTGACTTTTTGAACGATATGGTATTTATTTCAAGTATTATAGAAGTCCTGTGTTCTCCATTCTCATAAAATTATATGCTGAATCCATAGTCTATAGGTACAATAACACAACTGAAGGCACAAACATGTCAGAGAACCCAAGAAAATTGATCACTCCTTAAAACATGCACATACACACACACTTACATAAGACAACATGATGATAAAAGGGAATAGATGTTTCACTTTACTGATGACACACTAATATCTTAATAATTTAGTGCCATAAATTTAAAATTGCTCGAGAATTTATTTTAAAGTGGGAATGAACATAGATTTCAATGAGATCTACAAAACAAGCCAAGTTCCAACATTTCTAGCCAAAGAAGTGTATCTAAGCACAGTATTACATCCTTGCCCACTAGAGTATGCTCTTAAACCATTATTAACAATCCAGATAGTTTAGAATTAATATATATTGTTTTATGTCCATTTTAATTCTGTTTAAATTGTCAAGTAGCCTGTATATGCAAATCTACTAATGTGTTGGCTTTCCTGGAAGCAATACTGTAGTATAGTGCTTTCCAAAACAGAATCATCCTCTTGAGATAAACATTTCTGATGCTGTAATACCATACTCTTTTTTTAAATACTGAAACTCTGTGAACCTTGGCAGTGTCAGTTCCCAAGGGTTTGATACATTTTTTGGCTTCTTGTTTCATTTAGTGTGGGTTCACACACCCACTGAATTTTGCTTTGAGTTTTTGGGTTCATACAAACCCAGAAAGTCAAAGCAAAACTCAACCACAATCATGAGTTTTGTATGGTTTGGAACAAAACCATAAAACTTTCTGTGGAAGCTGGAGAGAGGACTAGCTTGAAACAATCCATTTTCCCTAAATTCAGACTAAATTCACTTCAAAGCTTTACAATTCTTGGGGCCTTTGATGAATCTGGGAAGTTTCAGGACTGTCAAAGAAAACAAACAAAAAAACCCAACCAAAAGTCAGGTGATTTTTGCATAAAGCTAATTCAGACAGCAAAAGCTTTAACTTATACTGGTTTAACACTGCAGTAAACCCAGTAGCTAAGTACAGATATTCATAGATTTCATAGATTTCATAGACATTAGGGCTGGAAGGGACCTCGGGAGATCATCGAGTCCAGCCCCCTGCCCAAAGGGCAGGAAGTCAGCTGGGATCATAGGATCCCAGCAAGATAAGCATCCAATTTACTCTTGAAGGTGTTCAATGTAGGTGCTTGAACCACCTCCGCTGGCAGACTGTTCCAGACCTTGGGGGCTCGGACAGTAAAGAAATTCTTCCTTATGTCCAGCCTGAAACGGTCTTCCAGGAGTTTGTGACCGTTTGACCTCATCATCCCTTGGGGCGCTCTGGTGAACAGACGTTCCCCCAGATCCTGGTGGTCACCCCTGATAAACTTATAGGTGGCCATCAGATCACCCCTGAGCCTACGCTTTTCCAGGCTAAAGAGTCCCGTGGCTCTCAGCCTGTCATCGTAAGATCTGTTTTCCTGACCTCTGATCATGCGCGTGGCTCTCCTCTGGACTCTCTCAAGCTTCTCTACATCCTTTTTGAATTGTGGAGCCCAAAACTGGACGCAGTACTCCAGCTGCGGCCTCACCAAGGCCGAGTACAAGGGGAGAATGATGTCCCGGGATTTGCTCGAGAAGCATCTATGGATGCACGCCAGCGTTTTGGTTGCTTTACTAGCCGCAGCATCGCATTGCAGGCTCATGTTCATCTTGTGGTCAATGATGACCCCCAAGTCTCTTTCTTCTGTAGTGCCATCCAACGTAGCACTGCCGAGCCTATAAGGGTGCTGCAGGTTTTTCCTCCCAAGGTGGAGAACCTTGCATTTATCGGTGTTAAACACCATGACGTTCTCGTCTGCCCATTTGCTGAGCTTGTTCAGGTCAGCCTGGATCACCCGCCTATCTTCTGGCGTGGATGCTTTGCCCCAAAGTTTGGTGTCATCGGCGAACTTGGCCAGTCCACTCCTGACTCCAATGTCCACATCGTTAATGAAGATGTTGAACAGTATGGGTCCCAGGACAGAGCCTTGAGGGACCCCACTGGTCACAGGGCACCACGATGAGTCACTGCCATCAATTACAACCCTCTGGGTCCGACCACAAAGCCAATTTCCCAGACAGCGGATCGTGGTGGAGCCAAGGCCACAACTGGGCAGTTTGGCCAAGAGGTGATCATGGGATACCAGATCAAAAGCTTTTTTGAAGTCAAAATATATGACATCAATCTCTTCTCCCTTGTCCAGGTGATAGGTCACCTGGTCATAGAAGGAAATGAGATTGGTCAAACAAGACCTACCCGCAACAAACCCATGCTGGCTATCCCTTAGGATGTTAGCCTGGTCCAGTCCCTCAAGGATGGCCTCCTTAATAAACTTTTCTAAGATCTTCCCCAGGATAGAAGTCAGGCTAATGGGCCCGTAGTTAGCCGGATCCACTCTCCTCCCTTTCTTGAAGATCGGCACCACATTGGCCGTCTTCCAGTCTTCGGGCACTACACCAGAGCGCCAGGAGTTTTCAAAGATCCGTGGCAGGGGCTGGGCTATGACGCTCGCCAGCTCCTTGAGTACCCTGGGGTGCAGGTTGTCAGGGCCAGCTGACTTGAAGGTATCCAGCTTCTCAAGGTGTTCCTTCACGAGGTCAGCATTCAAAAAGCCTGAGAAAGAAGCAATCCAAGTTATGTGGTTTTCTGTAAATGATGTAGTTTAGCTAGGTAGTGAACACTATCTAGTGAACACACATTCACCCTTTGGTGGGCAGGAGAAAATTTTAGACCAGGTTGTGCCATTTTTAAGCCAGTCTATGTACACCAAACTGTTACAGGTATAGACCAGTGTTGTGTGCTGAACTTCTGTTAAGTTTCCAATCACTTACACTGGTAAAAGTGTAATGTCTGTATCTGGCCACTAAGTTTAGCTGAGTTAGTCCTAACACCCATGTACATTAAAGTAGATTTAGACCTAAACGCCATTATACATTTAAATTAAGATCTCTACAAGTCAGTCACCTATTTAAAAATCTCCTTTAATTTAAAAAAAGTCTAGTCTGCCATTATTTACATACTTAACGTTGTTTGATTCAGAAACCACTGTATAAATATTTTCTTTTTAAATCCCTGTAAGTATCAAGACTTATATAAATATTCCACGAAATGATCAGTGTGCTCCCACTAAAAACAGTTGCATAGAAAACATTTGGCCTGTTTTTTAGAAAAACACTTAAATCATTTTTTGAGGTCTAGCCATCCATACATTCATATAGCAAGTGCTTTCTGAAGAAAAACTTCTTTAAAAATATATGAAAATGGATTCTTTGCTTAATATTTAGAAATTCCACTGCAGTGCAGGTGTATAGGCCTTTCCAAAAAAAGTCTTGGGGAAAAGATTACTTTTCCCTAATGGCCGCTTTATACCAACATTTATTCTGCTGGTTTCAGTGTCACAGGAGCACAGGAAGTGCCTTCAAGTTCCCAACTGTTTTCCAAGAAACAAAATACCCCAGAACCCACAGGTCTATATATGCCTGACACCTCAATCCATTCATATCCAAATCCAGTCAAATGCAGTTACATCTTTGGAGTGCAGGAGAGGAAGCTCTACACTGCCAGCATTGAACTGAATGCCTGAACAGCAGGGATGAACAGCAAAAAAGGCTGAACCAGCAACATGGTCAGTCCTGTTTGACAATGCTTAGTTCAAGTTTTAATGGCAAAGTATATAGGATTAAGGCAAATTTGTAGCGCTTTGCTAACATAACAGATGCCCAAAAAAAACCAACCCCCCCCCAAAAAAACAAAGGAACCTCTGTTTGGTAACCGTTTATTTGGGTCTGCTATTTCTTAAGCTGCATGGACTTGAATTTGGCACTCACTGTTAGAGCTACCTGAATCCCTCAAATGCAGCTTCAGTTTTACCTGGGATGAAGCTGTCTTAGTTCTAGTAATTTAAGCATATAGGGGTCTTTTTCTTCTTGTTTAGTTTTCTTAGAGGCCCATATCTGAGAGTTACCAACAATCCACATAGAAATGTATAAATCCTCTTATTTTTTATTCCTACATTTTCTATTTCAGTTACCTTGTAGTGAATGGTGTTTCAGATCCAATTTTACTTTTAAAATGTCCTAAACTTATTTGCCATGTGTTCCAAAGTTATTGTGACAAGGAGGCTTATCCTATTTTGCCTTTGGAGGCATATATGCTTCCTATTTGTCAATAGGGTTACCACATTTTCAGTTTCAAAAAAAAGGATACCTGTCGGAGGGGGTGGGGGTAATATGACTGTGGGAAGGGAGCAGTGATATGCCGATGCCCTACCCTTGCCCCTCACTCCCAAGCCAGAGCCCCCCCCCAGACCATGCTGGTGTCCCTCATGCCCAACCTGCAGCCCCCCCACAGTCTCTGCTGATACCCCCTCACTCCTGACCTGCAGCCCCCTGGCACTGCCTTTGTCTCACACTCCTGACCAACAGTCCTCTGCCCCCCTAGTGCCCCCCACTCCCAAGACACAGCCCCCACCAGGCCTGCCAGTGCCCCTCACTCCTGACCTGCAACCCCCTGCCCACCTCAACCTGCCCGTGCCCCTTACTCCTGACCCATAGCTGCCTGCTCCCCCCCAGCCCTGCAGCATCTCCTGGCTGCGCCACCCCCGTGAGCACAGGCACTGGCCCTGGTGCCGCTAGGCCAGCCATGCAGCTCCCTACTGCCCCCGATGGTCCCCCTGACCTCTGCCCCTGCTGGAGGAGCAAGTGCCTTCCCCACCCTTCCTACCTGCTGCAACCCCACTGCCTGGACAGCTTCCCTCAGTGCCGGCAGACACCTGCCTCCCTCACACACCCATCCCCTCCACACACCCCTGACACACATGAACACACACATGCACAGAGTCCCCAAGCCCTGGCCCTCCAACCCCCACCTCACATAAACTGACCTGCATCCAGCTGCTGGGTCTGCTCATACCACCCTGCCTGGCTGCACGCTGGCCATGTGTATGCATACAGATGCATGTGATGCCCCTGCCTCCAATCACCCTCCTACCACTCACCCCATTCCCAAGCAGCTCCTTGCTAGGGCAAGCTGGGAAGTGCCAGGAAAAACTTTGATGCTGAGCACTGCAAAAACCTGGACATCTGTTGATATTTTTAAAAACTGCCCAGATGGAGATGAGAAGACCCAAAAAGAAGACATCTCCAGGAAAATCCGGTTGTATGGTAACCCTAGTCAACGTAGAGCCTAGTGTGCCTCCAGAGGCAAGTCCTGTTTCACTCAGAAAGTTCACAGCTCTTTACTCTCTCCAGGGTGAGCCTTAATGTCTCCCACAATGCCCTCATCTTGTCATGATTTCTCTTGACAGAGGAAAAGAGGATATTTTAGTGGTATTCAGGATCTGAGTGGAGAGAAAGAGCTACTTGACAGACAACAATATTGACTTAATTGTGAAATGGACAGCAGCAATTCAGCATCTAGTGGCATAAAGGTTACCTCCTTTGCTTTGGATACAGAAGACTTGAGTTTAGTCTTTCATCTGCCTTACGGTTTGACCCCACATCTACATCCCAGCAAAGTACTCTAACCACCAGGTTATGGCCTGAGAGAGGGAGGGACTGCTAGGCTAATTCTAATCTATTTATGCATTATATCCAAATGACTGTATAATTCAGTATGCATCATTTACCTTGATGTAAATCTGATCTAATGTCATTATAAGTAATGGCAATATTCTGAATGACACTTTACTAACCAAGAGCAGGATCTGATGCAATGGAGTTGCAACACTGCAAATAAGAGGCGGAAGTGTCTTCAGTGATCTGGAAACAAAGCTATTGCCAATAATTAGTATGCCCTGTCTTTATACCATGGATGAGTGAATTGTATCAGCATCCTCATACTTAGAAATGGTGGCAGAGGCACTTGAACTAAAGCTTGTTGAATGAGCTTTAATTCAAGCACACCTACTGCCATTTTTAAGTGTGGGAATGCTGTTACATGAGATGCCGTGGTGCTTTAATTAGAGCAGTTCTCACACCCCTCCACCCTGACAGCACGTGTAAAAGTGCCCAAAGAGCCTACATATTCTCTGTTACTTTAAAACAATCTTTAGGAAGAAAGGATCAATATTAACTCTATTGATTTCACTGGAACTGTGCCAGCGATGATTTTAGCCCGAAGTCTTACCCCTACTACTGTTTAGCTGAATAAACTTTTGCCAAGAAAGAGTTCAGATGTTTATACACACACACACCCCACACACATATGTATGTATGTGTGTCTGTACGTATATGCATGTGTGTGTATAAAATATGCATTGTAAAAAGACAGGTATGCCTGCATATCATTAAGGCGGTTTCTTTTCCCCTGAAAATTTTACAGATGTTTTTCTTAAGTTAGGGCAACTGAGAAGTTAAGAAAAGTGTGGGATTTAGGAAGCTTCCTTTTGGTTTAATAATTTTGCAAGGCTCAATAAATCAATAGAACCAAAAGGAGAAAATGTTCCTTCCAAAACAATAAGCTATTCTTAATTACTGCCGCATGTATTCATTTTTCCTTCACTTTTGGCATCTTCTTTTTACACATTAATACAAATACATAGAAATATATTTTCTAGGTTTTATAGTTGCATATTTCACAACAGTGGAGGAGATAAATAATGCATATGTGCAGCTTCTTGAGGCAAGGAGGGTAGGGCTCTGCAGTGTGTCAATTGCCTCACAGTAACTGTCTGGGTACATACGCTTACCCCTAAAAATGAAAGCTAACCTAAGGTAGCTAAGTCCTGTCTCACTGGCTGGAAACAGATGGAACCTTTGTGCCATCATAACAATTATTATGGCAGCACGAAGTGAAAGCAAATTGAAGGCCATGCCCTTTGTCATACCACAAATGCTTAAGTCTGTAGCCACAACAAAAGGTAGTAATAATTTGTCTGGCTTTTTGAGGGAGGACATCTATTTGCTTTATGGCAGGAAGGCACCTATAGGACAATCCCAGTCAGTGTAGTACCCAGGCCTGGCCACCTACCACTGACATGCCCACGCACACCATAAGCCTCATCAAGTTACTATAGTTAAAGCACTTGCCAAGAACATGGGAGACCTGACTCATAGGCCCACCTCACCATGAAGGAGTTTAAACTGAGATTTCATAGTTTCATAGCTGTTAGGGTTGAAAGGGACCTCGATAGATCACTAAGTCCGACCACCTGCCCTGGGTAGGAAAGAGAGCTGGGGTCATACAACCCCAGCCAGGTGCTTGTCCAGTCTCCTTCTTATCTATTAGGGCATTATTCTACCCAGAAGAAAAAACAAGCAGGAGAAAGTCTGACTTTGCTGTGGCCACTGCATTAGCTCTTTCTCTAACTGCTACTTTTTTATTTTGCATTAAAAACATTGGATAAAATGCATAAACAGCACTGGAAGCAGAGAAAATGATTCATCACACTGTGCTGTACCTGCTTGAAGCTCCCTCCAAATGGAGTTTCCATATATGTCCAAACTCCACCATTTTTGGAAAGCCTTATAATGGCAGTACTAACTACAATTCTACTATCATATAGGAAATATTGGCTGGAAATCATTGCCGAGACTTCTGAACAGAAAGTAGTGTGTACCTGTGTGTTTTGTGAGAAAAAAATAAAGTTAGGTGGGCTGATAGTAGAAGCCCTCAAGGGCTCTGGTTCTCTTTTCAGAAAAACAAAGTAGAGACACGTATAATAGTCAGAATTTTCCAGCATTCTAGCACTAGTCTACCCTACCTTATAGGATACTGGCTACATCTCTCCACTGTCTGATCTCTCCTGTAATCATACTTCTTCCATGATTGAGCCTTTCTTCCTAAAGACTGTTTTAAAGTAACACAGAATAGCTAGACTCTTTGAGCACTTTCAATAGAAAGTGAAATCAATAGAGTTAATATTCATAGTATCATAGTGCTTAGGGTTGGAAGGGACCTAAACAGATCATCAGATCCAACCCACTGCACCAGGCAGTAACAGGTGCTGGGGTCATATCACCCCAGCCAAATATCTGTCCAGCCTCCTCTTGAAGACCCCCAAGGCAGGGGAGATCACCACCTCACTTGGGAGCCCATTCCAGAGCCTGGCAGCCCTAGCTGTAAAGTAATGTTTCCTGATGTCCAGCCTGAACCTTCTCTCTAAGGATGTTGATCCTTTCTTTCTAAAGATTGTTTTAAAGTAACAGAGAATATGTAGGCTCTTTGGGCACTTTTACATGTGCTCTTGGGGTGGAGGGATGTGAGAGCTGCTCTAATTAAAGCACTACAGTGTCTCATGTATCAGCATCCCTGTGCTTAAAAATGGCAGTGGGGTGCTTGAACCAAAGCTCATTCAACAAGCTTTAGTTCAAGTGCCTCTGCCACCATTTCTAAGTACAAGGATGCTGATACATAAGAGGCTGCTGGAGCATGGTAATTGCCATGCTTCCGCAGTCTCCATGGTCATGTACAGGCACCCTTTAGGTTTTGTCCTATTGAAGTCATTGGATTTGTTTATACCATAGTGAATGCAGGTACTGCCCAAGCTGGTCCCAAGCAAGCCCATCCCACCCACTTTCTGCAATACAAACCTGACAGTACATTGGTGAAGACACTCTGGGTAATCCCATTGCAGCTACTTTTGCAACTTTCATCTGTACTGTATTTTACAGCAGCTGTAGTAGACAACCCTGGAGTGGTCTGATAGGTGTACTTCTTGGTCTGGACATTATAAGTGTGTGAGGACTAGAAGAGTATTCCAGCCAGGATGTATCTCTGTTCTGGCACTTATAAACTTGTTCAGTTCTTTTACCCTTTTTTTTGCCATACAAACAGGGAGCTAAATCCTATTCCCACCTTGGTGCAGTTTCTGGCATTAATACACAGGGGGTATGTATACACATGCATTAATGTGCTTTTCCTAATGTGCATTAAATTTAATACCTCCAATGTGAGGTATTAAATAAATGCACTTTAGGCTGCCCTAATGTACAGTAGCGAAAGGACACTTTTTAGAGTGACACAATGCACAGTAGCTTATTTTACTGTGTATTATTGGTGTAATTGAATTTTTTTATGTATCACTTTAATGCATGGTAAAATAGTCATTAAAGCACATGTGTACGTACACCCAGTGTGGAATTTAGTAAAGCTAATGCTTGCCCTGTGCTGCCATAGTGAGTATGCTCAGTAGGCTACACTCAGTTCATATAGTTGCTCAGGGGAAATAAAACTGTCCAGGTAGTCACATAATGCTGAGCAAATCCCTCTGCTTTAGTTTTAACAGCTATTTGATATTAGAGCAGAACCCACTCCTACTATCCAACCTAGTATTTAGGACACTTTCCCAGGGAGAAGAAAGCCAGGTTCTAAACTCCCATAAGGTTTGAATCTGTATTGCTTGCTTTTCAGCCAAGTTCTCTAACCACCAGATGGCAAACTAGATACTCCTCAGAAGACCCTTCACACAAACTTTTGAAGATGGGTCACTCACCAGTCAAGAGAGGAAGGTATGTGGGACCACAGACAAAGAAAAGTAGATGAAGGGTAGCTTACTGAAATTAATGTTGCCGTAGCTGAGAGAGGGTCTTGGGCCAGGTACAAACATTCCAAAAGCCTAAGGAAGAATCACTCTAAGTGACACTGTTTTCTGTAAGGAGGCTAGTTTAGATCAGTAGTGAGCAGAACACACATTCACCCTTTGATGGAGGGGGGCAGGAAATCTTAGACCAGGTCACACCATTTTTAAACCAGTCTGTACATGCTAAACTTCTGTTCTGTTTTGGGTAGAGACCAGTTTCTGATAATTTATACTGGTAAGAGTGTAATATCTGTACCTAGACTTGGGTTCTAGACTATCTTCACTGGGCAGAAACTCTCCAAGTCCAGTTTTCCATTTTACCTAAACAACAGCAAATGAAGAGGCAGTGAGCGAACGCCAAAAGGAGTCTCTATTATCTAATAGTTAGAGTCTCTTGTTAGAAAGAAAAAAAAATATCTCTGGCAAGTGTCTTGACCAGTTGACAACTATGCTTAAAGGTGGGAAAGTACTTGATCATAATTTATTTCCAGAAAGTACTTCCATAGTTGACACTATTTCACCACAGATACAAAAAATTCAAAATTCTTTTTCTAAGTACCAAAAATTGCAGTGTACATGACATTAACACGTCTATACATCCACTTTAATGTACATTAGTCTAGTTTAATGAACATTAAAGCATAACAGAAAAACCCATTCTCTTCAACTAACGAGCATTAAAATAGACTAATATGTGTTTTTCTAGTACCTCACAATGGAGGTTCTAGATTTAATGTGCATTAACTAAAGAGCATTACTGGATGTTTAGATGTGTCCACTGAGGTGTATAAATGAAATGAAGATCTATCCCATTTCTATGAAGATTAGCCCATTTCTATGATTTCTGAATTCACTATCATTAGTACATATATAAATATGGAAAAAGACCATGCTTCATGATTAGGGAACTACTTAAATTATGTTTTCATGACTTTTGCCGAAACTGTGAAAAAAGCCATCTCTGTGGTCACTGCAAAAACTGACATTGGCTACAATTTCCCAGGAAATCAACGAATAAAATAAAATAAAATAAAGGATATTATAAATAAAATGGTGGTCCTTGTTGCTGCTGTAGTCTAGCCCTACAGTCCGCCCAGGGGAGGACAAGGCCAGCTGGCAAGGCAGCGCAAAGGCAGCCGCCAAAATGGTGGCTGCCCCCGTATACCTCTCTGCCAATCAGCAATGAGAGGCAGGCCTGTACAAAGGACAGCCAGCAGTCAAGATGGAGGTTGCCTCCTAATCCGACCTCCCCCTGGGGCCTCTCTGCCAGTCAGTGCTGAGGGGCAGGGCTTCCTTAAAATAACCATGACATTGACTCTTTGGGCCATGACCAAGCTGGAAAAATACCTTTCTTTCACTGAAAAGTAGGTAGGTCCCTACTAATGATAGTGCAGAAGGTATGGGTAAGTTCTGCTCATTGGGGTTTGATGCTTAGGCTAAAATAATAGTGTACATATAAACCCATCTTTTAAGCTCAAGCAGCCCAAAGTCTCAAAAAATCTTTGTTAAAAACAAAAAAAAAGCAAAGCACTTTATAGGAAAATTCCAGACCATTTGATTTTCTAGCTGAAATAAAGCTGGGGGGGGGGGGGGGGAGGGGGAAGGGAATATGAAACTTGTTCAACAGTATTTGCTCTACAAGTGATAAGAGGGAAAAAAGTATACAGTGCTAGATCATATCCAGGAAAGGAGAATTTTACCAGGGGCTTTCATTGCCCCTTATAACTGTGCTCCTATCGCCATTCCTATGACAGTGATTCTAGGAAGGCATTCTAAACAGTTGGGAGGCACAGGATCTGCTCTACAAAGAGGCTATCAGGCTCTCATCAGGATAGTTTAATGGGAAAAGGCACTACATTTAGATAACAGTTTGGACAGAGTTAAATCATGGTGTGCACTGCTGCCTGGTGATGAAACTCCTGATAGGGGTCACTTCTGGAGACTGACAGGGCTGTCTTGGCTTGGTGCTGCCCAGGGCCTGAGGCTGTGCCTTTCAGAATAGGAGCATAGGGAAGGGGCCTCTTTGGAAGGCCCTCTCTGAGAAGGCCTCACATTGGCTGGTTGTGCTCCTCGGCCTCTCTGAGCATAAAGCCAGGGCTTATTTGGGGTGCTGGTTCTGCCCAGAAATGGTGTACCTCTCCTAGGCCTGCAGGGCTAAACTGGGTCAGCTGAGTCATGATAGCTAAATGGTCAAAGGAGCTGTGTTAAGGTTGTAGTTTCTCCTTGAGGCATAGCTTTGAATTCTGCTTCTGGCAAGCTGATCCATGGTGGGCCACAGGGTTTGGGGAAGCTGGAAGGGCCTGTTCCACAGCCTCCATGTCCTAGAAGCTGCCTTTCTCCCATAAGCTTTGTCTCTCTCTCTCTTTCATCACGTGGCTTAGGGAAAGGGGGATCAGCACCTACCTTGTCCAGCTGTGCTGAGGTGTAGGGAGGCACCCCCTGACTAGGCCAAGACAGTCTGATGCTCCAGTCAGGATGGGTGAGTTGTCCCAGGCACTGAATTCATGTTGCAATCTTGCAAAGCAGCATGGGTTCTAATCCCATGCCTAACAGCTAGATCTGCTGCACCTGCCTAATATTGTTGGTGGCAGATCCTTTTGTTGATACTCTCACTGCTGATGGTAGCCACCTCTGGAGGTTAGCGGGGCTGTCCAGGACCTGAGGCTGTGTCCCCAGCCCTCCTGGGCTATAGCACTCCTTGCCCTGGGGGCCTGGGACACTGTTTGTGGCTACAATTCTGGACTAGGGCACAAGTGCTCTTCCCAGATATCTTCTCCGGCCAAGGCAGCCAAAGGTATGCCGTTGGACAGCCTCCTGGCAACAGGGCACTTCCATGGTACTCCTCTGGCAGGCACAAGCTCCCACAGGTGGTCCACTCAGCCTTCAGTTGTGTCTTCCTCAAATAACCTTTCCTGTCTGGTAGCGATTGCTTGGTCCACCCTATAGGGTAGGGATTACTTGGTCCACAGAGTACTGGCTTTTTTTCAGTGGCAGTTCTGGCCAGATTGTCTTTCTGAGATGTTTTTCTTTGCAGTGTGTTGTTATTAGTATATTATGCTAAATCATGCTTAAGCAAATGTGTTGGTAAAATCATAGAGTAATTATATGTTTGCAGTTTATTTGGAATCTTTGCTTGTTTAATTAGAGGAGTCCAATCCCATAGACTCAACATCAAAAGACCCTCATGTTTTTCTGTTCTCAGAAATATGTTTGAATGGTATTTATAAAGAATTATGTTATGAGCAAGGACAATTTATTTGGTTTGGTGACTTTGAATTTACATTATCGATGATTTTCCTTAGAGACCTTACAAACACTTACATTTAGAGGCCTTACATACAAAAGTTAAGCCTTCAAAAACTTCAGAAAAATAACTAGGAGCAAGAAAGTTCATGAAGTCACCTATGAATGTTCCTAATTGCTGTAAGATTAACATAAGAAATGGTCTAAAAGTAAATTTATACATTGTTGTTGCCTCAATCAAAACAAAAGCCCTAGAAATCTTACCAATTAGGTCATCATTATATTTCATCTGAAAAAGAACAAACTTGGCTTTCAATTTACACTATCATTATCATCATTTTCATTAGTGATCTTTAAAAAACCTCATAAATCATCAATTTTATACTTACCTTGGTGTATTTTATCTTCAGTATCTATTCTCTTCTAGGGGGTTATACTTTTTCCTGTCACTGCAGTATGATCAGAGTCATCAAGAGTATTTTTTTGTTTTCTTGCTCCAATGCTTATTTCAGTAAACCATCCCAGACATATGGGGCACTTGTACATTTGATGAACATGTCATTTTGTGTGGATTAATGGAATCACATTGTACATATGCAACAGTTTGGGGGATTTTAAATGAGTTTGTATAACTGCAAACTAAACTACATCCCAATTAGTTTGCAATGTTGCAAATTGCAATGATGCAGCTGTCAGCTTGCCCCGGTCATGGGAGAGGTAGGCAGGCTCTGCAGAAAAAATGGATTGCACCCCTCACCACTTCAGCCTTCAGCAAGCTCCTACAGCTGGCAGGATGCCTCGGTCCACCCGGAAACAGGCTGGCTTGCTCCTGAGGCAGTGTGAGGAGGCGGCAGCTGGGTTTCCTGGGAGCAGGAGAAGGCAGCAGGAATGGTGCATGGGGTACTGGAAGGCTAGGCAGGCTGCTAATGGGCTGCCCCACTTAATCTTCATTTCTCCAAACTGAACATTATTAGTGTGAGAGAGTGCTTATGCTAAGCAAGGCCTAGCATTAAAAAAAATGCACTAAAACTCCCAGAATGCTTCAAGGAGGTTGAGGAGTCAGCGATTGACATTCTGGTAATCACTTTCTGATCCTTAGATGAAAATACTGAACTTCTGACCTTTGAACAATGATAAAAATAGCAGACATGCCGCTTACATTGTTAAGAATAGGAAACTGCATGGCTAAACTGCAATGACAAAAAAACAACCGCATATTATGTCAGTTTTGACATTTTAACCCTGCAAAAACCAGCAAAACATATAGATGAATAATGTATTTAGGTTATAGAAAATTAGCATAAGAAATATAAAGGTCATTAAGAATTAACATAAGAAGCGTAATGATTATAATACAAAGCATATCACCTGATATTATAATATAGATAAATTAACTAAATAACCAATAGAAGTAAGAATTAGAAATGCATATGTATAAGTGTTATCATATATAACTAATAGTAAAGTTATGTTAGATGCCTCGCTTCCACCATGGGGACAGTTTTGTATCTTTTGCCTAAAAAAATATAAAGGACTCCTTTTAAATGAGCTGTTGACCAGTTCCGAGACTACTGAATCAGGCAGCTGCACCTAGCCTCCGGGTTAGAGAGCAAGGGCTTGATTTGGGAACCTCGTGAACCAACAGACCTCCTTTAGTTTATGACTTTGTGAAACAATAGAAGTTTTAAATTGAACAGGTCTGAGCCTGTGCTTAATTCAGTCCTATATAATTCGGCATCGAGCTCCCACAATTAGTTTTATCAACCTCTCTTTATACAACTTCTGTTCTAACCTCTTTGTCATCTTTGTTGGTTGCAATCATATCACCTCCTGTTTCTGTGCATCTTTTTGTAAAACTGAAAACTGACCACAACTGCCTACTCGAGCTGATACCCAACCAATACAAAGTAGAGCAGAGTAGTATTATCACCACTGTGTCTTATATAGATTATTTCTGTTAAAGTTACCTAATGTTGCGCCGGCTTTTTTGCTTGTTTGTTTGCAACTTCATCACTTTCCTGATTCGTACCAAGTCTGCAATCCACAAAAACCTACCTAGTTCCTTTCCAGGCATTTTACCACCTAGCCAATTATTCCCCCATCTATATTTATGCAGTTGTTTTGGTTTTTTTTCCTTTGATTTAGAATCTTACATCTGTTTTTCCTCGAATTTCATTGTCCAGGTCGCCTATTGTCCAGTTCTCCAATTTATCAAGATATTTTTATTCTAATCCCCTCCTCCCATGTATTAGCATTCCTTCCCAGTTTTCTTCATCTTAAAAAACTTGATCTGGAGGCTCTCTATTCCAGCATGTAAGTCATTAATAAAAATATTAAACAGCAAATTTGTTGTTGAGTATCTTCCATGTGGGCGTGTCTACATGAGATGCTTTACTGCGCAGTAGAGCAAATTACTGCACAGTAAGTGTCACCATCTACATGTGAAGACCGTTAATGTGCAATACTTTGCTCTACTCCACTTTGCCAAGTAGTTACTGCACAGTAAAACACGTGTAGATTTTTTTTAAGGAATTTTTTTCATGTTCCGAGCTAAATCAGCCAAATTAATTCCAAATCCATCAATCATTCAAGAACCATATATGGCCCTACTACTGGCAAACATTCTCCACCCCCATCTGGGGCTTCAGATGGTTCCAAATCATTTGGTGGGCACCCTACATGCAGGTCCAAGCCCAGAGGCTTAAGGTTTGGATGCTCCTGGGTTTTGCTTGCCTTCAGCCACATGGCCACAGCAACAAGCTAAGTAGGGTTCTCCCAGTTCCATAAAGTGGGAGTAAAGCCCAGATCTTCCCACTGGCAATGAAAGTAGGAGGGTAACTCCTCTACCCAGGTACTAACCCATGCCAGAAAAGTGGTTATCCCCTGTCACAGGGAAAACCACCTTCTAGATCACAGTGTCTCCCAACCAGGAGAAGGACAATGTGCCCCTGCCCTGGCAGGAGGGAGCTCCCAGCCCTGGCTTCAAAATCACAGAATGGGAGCTGGGAGTTCCGTGCTGCCAGGGCAGGGGGGCATTGTCCAGGCCTGGGCTCCACCACTGGACCCTGCCCTGGCAGCAAGCAGATCCTGGGAGCAGGGAACAATTTCCTAGCTACCACTCTGAGATTGAAGAGGTGGGGCTGGGAGCTCCCTGCACAGGGAGAGTTTCCCACCCAGTCTGAAGATGGCTGAGACCTGATCCAGACTGGGACAGTTCCTGGCCAGCCCCAAGCTACATGGGGAAGTCTGCATGGAGAAGTCCGCACGTGCTGGCTGGAAACTGCCTGAAATGGGACAGTTCTCAGCCAACTCTGGGCTGCACGTGCAGACTTCCCTGTGCAGCCTGGTACTGGCTGGGAACTATCCCAGTTTGGTCCCAGCTGGTCCCAGCCCCTACCCCAATCCACCAGTGCTGCAGCTAGCAACGAGCCCCCCAATTTGTTCCCAAATGCCCGCTTGTGTAGATGGCTGCCTAGGGTGCATTCAAAAGTACCTGCATGTGTAGATGCATCCTGTGAAAGGAATAATGGCAGCAAAAACAATACTGCAGTCACCAGTATCTTTATATTTATATTTAAAAGATCAGTATCTTTATATTTATATTTAAAATATCAATCATAATCAAAGGACATTGTTCAGTATGGTAGTAAAACTGACCTATTTCAGTACAGAAATACATCTTTTTGCCCTTATTCCTTATGAAGCCTATTGCTAATCACTAATAATTCAATCTATATCCAGACAGTATTCCTGTGTAATCTATGGGAGATTAGCCTTATTTCACACTCTTTAGGACTCAATAAATCAGAGAAAAAACACAAAGAAAAGGTACATTACACATAAAAATATATATTATTGAAAATCTAATCTCTACCTATATTCTTAAAGTGCATATCAGTGTGGCACCTAGGCACTTAATTGCCAGAACTTGCTAAAGTTGTCTAGGTCTTAAGCTAATATTTTTGATACAGTACCAAACAGCAAGGTGGGACTTCTGAGTTATTTCTTTGCTGCTTGGTTTTTCTTGGCTGATTCAGACTGAAGATTCACCTTTTTCCTAAATTAAGTTAGACTTAATGTATGTCCAGATGAATTCTAGGGGACATTATCCCACACTAGACAGAGATGGATAAACTCAGTGGTCCTCAGCCTTCTTGGTCCTTTTGGGTGCATCCAGACAAGTGTGCTCATGCCTCTTGCCCCACCTCAAACCCCTTTGGGGCGGGGCCAGAGGCACATGTGGGAACAAAAGCAGCGCGGGGATAAAATTAGATCCTGGATATCCAGGGGTCTAAAAAAACCGAAGTTAAAAAAGCAAGGCAGCGCATGGTCCTGGACCATGCCGTGAGGCAACCAGAGGCTTGGTCCTCCACAGAGATGCTCTAGCTGCCAGAGGGTCTCTATGATTGGCCCCTTGCCCTGGTGCTGAAACATGCGGCTGCCGAGTGTTTCAGCACCAGGGCTCCAGCACTGGTAAGTAAGGGGTTGGAGGGGCTGGAGGAGGGGGAAGGGGACCATGGGGGCGACTCCCGACAACCCTGCCCACTCACCCAGCCACCTGACTCCTGCTTGGCCAGCCCCTCCCCCCGCCAGCCTCCCTGAGGCCCCCAAACCCTGCTGTGGATGATCCCTCCCCGCTCCAGCCCTGCCCCTGCCTTGCAATTCCAGACTTGCAACATTTCAAATTGAAATTACTGTTAGAAACATCTAACCTGTCTACATTTAATCCTCCTCTAATATCCTCTCAAAATTCATCCAGCATTATCTTTTAGAAATCTCAACTGATATAAAAAACACAGGAATAGTTTGGGTGAGAGTAGTCAATATGACATGAAATTAGAGGGTAACTCAACAGTTGATATATATTGGATATGCTGAGAAACATTCAAGGCAAAAAAAAAAAGAAAGAAAAAACAAACAAACTACAAATTAGAAATACAACAAACACTAAATGTTGGGTTAGCCATGAAAATCATTTTTTTACCTTAATACAAAAATAGAAAATAGCCATGAAAAGCTGAATAACATGCTAACATAGGAAGGCCTCACTACAAGGTTGCTATCTTCTTTTTTATAACTGTTCAAATTATTTCATTGTAGCTAAATGTGTTTTTAGGAGTAGAAACCAGAGTGCAACATTAAGCAGCTTCTGATTAAAAGGGGCCTGAAAACCTTTCTGGCCCATACTGATTTCTAACTCCATTTTGCTCATACTCTAGATTCCCATGAAACCAGAAACAACACAAACTATATTCAATCAAAACTGCAAAACTTTGTCTAATTTCACACCAAACTCAAAGTGATGACTCTCTTGGCATACCTGGACTGAATTTCAAGGTTGCAACAAAACTTGAAACCAGGCAAGTTTTCTTGCATTTCAGGTTTGTAAAGAAAAATCTATCATCCCTTACTAAATTAATCCTTTTCTAAACACACCTTCAGATTCCTGTGTGAAAGGATGCCACTACCTATCTTTCCAGAGAAAGGTGGTTGTAGAGTGTATACATTTGTTCACATGCAGAAAGTATTTTGTTGTGTAGTTTTTCGGGAAAATAAGAGTTACTTTTGTTAATGTTTGAACTCATAGAGCCATTACAGGTAGAATGGGGAATTAAAACTGATCAAGATAGTTAGCATGGCAGTTAAGCATAAAAGAGGCAATGGATACTTCTATATTGCATCTGCAACAAACTGAGGAAACATACTGAGGAATGCAGCTGTCAGGCAAAACTCACCTTCCTTTCCCATTCTTTATGCACCAGAACTGGAAATGAAGGTGCACTTTTGCCATCACTCATGGGACCTCTATCTCTAGTGTGCTTGAAAGTCATGGCAGGGTCATTCCTAGAGTGATTTCACTGCTTCTTTTCTGGGACTGGTAAGTACAAAGTGGGAGTAGGAGGGTGAGATGTTTTAAGTCACCCTGAGCAACTCCTGTTGGGTTTTTGGCTCTATGCATCCTCCTGTGTAGGACCTATTCCTGTGTATGCTGGCAGCCTATGTAGGCTTCTGCAATTAAAGCTTTTTTGGATGGAGAGGCATGCATGTTGGTGTGTGCCCCAGTTTCTAGTGCCCTGCCATGCCCCTGGGTAGTGCTGGTGCAGCCCCAGGGGCCTATCTCCTCTGCCCCAAACCCCCATGAAAGGAGAAGACGATCATCTGCTCTAGTGTCTGAGAAGATGATACTCTATAAGCCTCTTGAATAGTTCTTGAACACACAACCAAGGACAGCCATCTGCCATGAGGAAAAATGCATCATTTATGTGGTCAGGGACCAGAAGGAAGGGGACCCCTCCCAGAATGTGTAGAGGAGGGTGGCAGTACTTAGCCAATTTCTCTTGCATGAAGTGAAGGGAGATGACAAGCAGGGCTTCAGGGGCTACAGAGGGGACTTGCTATCCCTGCTCCCCACTAGCCCTCCCACCAGCTCTGCACCACCTATCTTCCAAGTGGAGTAGACCTGTCAGCTGGGAGCCAGAGGCCGGCTTTCAAAACTCATTCTGGTTGTGCTGGAGCAGAGTTCCTTGCCTGTACCAAACACTCAGAGGAGGACTTGTCTGTCTCGGTGACTAGCAGTGAAAGCCAGGGACCCGCAGACTGATATAGTGGCTTCACTAAATATCCTTGTCCTGCATACTGGACCAGTGTCCTTGGGTATCTTACTGCCTCAAGAAGGGAGATGAGCATGTGTGAGACCATTGTTCGGAGAAAGTGGTACTGGACAGATACACCAGGAGCTTCTCCAAAACAGGAATCCTCTCCTCTGTAGCTCCTGCATGCAGGTCAGCTCTATGATCTGCCAGCCAGCCCTATGCAGCTGAGAAGCCTTTGCTCTCCCCCAGTGGCTTCAGTGCTGAAGAGAGGCAGGGTACTGCCACTTGCATTCTGGCCCTGTTATCTATTCCCAGAGACTGCTGTGTCATCTGCTTTTTTCCTCCTCCTTCTCCATGCGTGAAGATGCAAGCCCTGCATGCTTTGGCATCACTCCCACTACAGCTTTCTTTTGTAGGATCCCTAAGGGGTCCTGCCCCTATAGGTCCTGCTATCCTGAGATGGTGGGCATGGCCCCCTTAACACTCCTGTGAGCACACAGACACCTAGCTGGGTCTAAACCCCTTGACTCCCAATGACTACAAAAAAAATAATAGAATGGCACCAAAATTGTAGTCATCTACATAGAATTTTCCATCCAAGTCACTTGTAGATGCCCAGACTAAATAATAGAATGCCACCCTAAGTGTTCTAAGAAATGCAAGGAGGGGCCTAACCACACTTTGATTTTATTTTCCACGCATAGTTTGAAGGCAACTTTCAATCAAGCCCCATGGAATTAAGTTAATATGAGTTTTGGTTGCACAAGAACTGCAGGAATAGGTCCACTGCAGTCGAGCAGTGGTAACACTGAATTCTTCGAGATACCAATTTAAATTATGATACAATCTACCACTTTTCTGAAAAGAAAAGGGAAAGGTAATGGGATAGTGATAAGGGCAACTTTAGGGTATATGCTCAAAAAAACATTCATGAGAGGTCAGCCAAGTCAACTGAGAAAATGAATTCGAAGTTCAATAATTATGGGGCATTAAATCCGTGTGTACAGCTCACATTCAGAAATAAAGCAATTTTATATTTCTGTAACATGCTCTCTTGAAGTACAGCAAACCCCGTTGTCTGTACTGCTAAATGAGAGCATCTGTGGAGGAGAGCAGTGCACTTTAACTCATATTTTGGTTATTTCACATCGTATTTCCTCTGTACACATGAGCCAGGCAAGTGAAGCTGATGCTTGCTCCAAAGAAGGTGGAGGACTAATGCTCCATTGTGTTGTCCCTGGGGTGTTCATTTACTTGTATAAAAAATAGATTAACTGCTAACCACAATCTGTTTTTTTGAATTTCAATGTAAGGACACACTTACACTTTTGGAAGCCATTTGCACTTACTTTTCATGGATAAAAAAGACCACTGCTGAAATGTTACACAGTGGACAATCAGACTCAAAGGCCATCCCTGGCAATATCAGGTACTCATACTTTCAGTCTTATGGGCAATCTTTGTGCACAAGGATGTCTTGGACTAATACAGACAGAACACTCCAGAGCCACAGAATAATTTTAGATTTGTTGTAACTTAACTTAAGCAAGGTAACTGAATAGGGTCAAATGTTCTTCTCTTTCCCAGAGGCAAGAGGCGGCAGAATCTGTAGCAATATAAATGAGTCTCATAAGTGACATACTGGAGGAAAACAGTGATGAATCAAACTATTTCCCTTCATCTTTGACCTAGGATTTGGTGACCCCATAACTACAGCTGTAGTAAGGGCTGAAAACAAAGATACTTGAAGATCCAAAGCCTGATGTTTCTCTTTTTTGCCTGGGTATAAATCAGAGGCAACAGTGCAAAAACCAGGGGAGTGCCAAATGAACGGGGAACCAAGCTCAAGTGGCATTTCAGGCTATATGCTAGGGGTTTTCAACCTTTTTAGATCAATGTACACCTGGTGGTCAGACATGGAGTGGGGTGGGGAAGACATGGCATGCAGCTGAATACAGAGGAGCAGCAGCAGCCACTGCATGCAAGCTTCCTCCCGCCTGGGTCTAGCTGGGTGGGCAGCACCTGCACAGCAGTACAGGATGGTGCATGGTGGCACTGCATCCCACCCACCCACATATACCCCCCTAGGGTCTTCTCAAGTACCGCTGGTTGGCAACCCCTGCTATATGCATGTTCCTCAGGTTCTACCCCTTGTTTTCATGTACAACTCACCTTGAGCATGCTCAGAAGGGATCTGCTCCAGCCGCTTAGGCCTCATTGTGATCTTATTCTACTGGAAAGTGTGTGACACTGGCCACATCTACATGATACACTAACTACACAGTAGCTCGTTACTACTGTGCAGTAGCGTCGCATGGCATGAAGTGTGATGTGATGGTACTACGCTGTAGTAATCAGCTACTGCGCAGTAGTAATGAGCTATTGTGCAGTCAGTGTCATCAAAAAGCCATTTGGGGATGCTACTGGCACCATTACTTCAGTTACTGTGCAGTCATTTAGTATTTGTGTATGCAAGTAACAACTGAGCAGTCAGCATCTCATGTAGACACAGCTGCTAAGTCCTGGAACTGTTAGAGACAAACTAGGAATAGTAGCTGCTTGATGCAGAAGGATGAAGAGGGAAACCATCCAGACTTTAGCCCGATAACCTGGTGTTTAGGGAACTTACTGAAGTTATAGCAGGCTCAGGTTCTAGGCTTAATAAACTAAATGAGTTTCAAGCTACTTCTAGTGCCCACTTAGGTGAACTTACATGTTACACTTAGACTCATACTAAATCTAGGGAATGTTCAGCAGTGTTAAAGTTAGAATGTGGTGTGAGCAGTAGCATGCTAAGAGTTACTATCATTTCTTGCCTATACAGCTCTGGCTTGCCAATAGAGGCCTGGCAAGCAGGGGTGTGACTAGCAACCAAGGCGTCTGAGTTCTCTCCCTGTTCTCCTTGTGGGGAGAGGCTGGGCATGGTGCATCTGGGGATGCTGGAAGACTGAAAATTACTCTTTTTATCTTTATACACCAGCCTGAAGTTGCCCTAACATGAGTTAGGGAGCATAACCCAGGGTTAACTGTTGCCTGAAGAGGCATAACTTTGAGATGTTCAGGCCTTTGTTATGCATCAATTTTAGGCAAGTCCTGGAGCTCTTAACCCTTAGATTGTCCAGACCTTAACACCTGAAACTGATTTTAAACACCTAATAGGTGGCTTAAAATTGTGTGACTGTGGGACAGGTTTATTTCTGATTTGTGTTATGAAGCTCATGTTACATTAAGGGGTAACCATTCTAGGCTAAACCTTTGTTTAAACACCCACCCAAGCTCCCCCCCACCCACTGGCCTGGATCAGGCCCACTTCCCCATCTCTTCCCCAGTACCTCACTCCCTGACCCCCTGTTGTTTGTCCCAGGGAAGCAGGATGCTGCTACTACCACTGTTGATCTCTGGGCCAGGCTTAGCCCAGAGAAAAGCAGAGGAAGCCCAGCAGTGGCAGAGGCAAGAGCTGGGCAGGCTGATTAATCTTTCCATGCTACTTCTGTGGAATAGATAGTGCAGGCAGCCACAAGTAAAGCAGGGGAAGTGGGAAGGATCCTGAGGTGGGAGCAGTGAGGGAGCCTGGAGGGTGGGGTGGGCTGTGGGAGGGGAGCCTTCAAGCAGCAGGGGAAAGCCCCAGGCCTGGGGGAACCAGGCGAGCCCTGGGGGACAGGGGGGAAAACTGGAATGGGTGGGAAGAACTTCTTACCTTTCAGTCCTCCAGGCCCCCGCTGGCCTGAACATGTAACTGCTCCAAACTTGAGCTCGCACTCACACCAACCAACATCTGAGCAGCTTGCAGTATAATATTTGAAAGCAAGGAAAGTTAGGGTTGGAAGAGACCTCAGGGGGTCATCTATTCCAACCACCTGCGCAAAGCAGGACCATCCCCAACTAGATCATCCCAGCCAAGGCTTTGTCTGGCCAGGTGTTAAAAACCTCCAAGGATGGAGCTTCCACCATCTCTCTAGGTAACCTATTCCAATGCTTCACCACCCTCTCAGTAAGAAAGTTTATTTCTCCCAAGCTGAATAGGAGTTAAAATCTTATTAGTAGCCCAAAACACCACTTAGCCATCTAAAAGTGAGGTTGGATTTAGGCCCTAAAGTATATCTGAAAACACTGTGAACTAATTCACAGACCTTGCATCTGCAGCTATCTAAGCATTCTTTCCATGTATAGTCCTGTGCTGTCTGGCTTGAAACCTTAAAAGTTAAGGTTACATTAAGGCTACGAACAGAAGTTACACATAAACCGGTTTAAGTGACCAGAAACTAGTTTAAACCTGTAACAGAACAGATGTTCAGTGCACATAAACCAGTTTCAAAATGGCTGAAACTGGTTTAAGATAAATCTGGTTGAATGTAGTATCAGACTTAACTGAACTGGGTCAAACTGGTTTATGAAACTTCTGTCCCAGACCCTGGCCTGAGGGAACCTGGGGGGGATGGGAGTTGGGACTAGGGAGGGGGGTTAAACTTCCTTCCCTTGAGTAGAGATTGGACCTGCCCTGCTAAAAACTAACTGCTAGCTGCAACTGTGGAGTAAAAATCCCAGAAGCACCTGAAAGCAGGAAAAGGAAGTGATGGGCAACCTTGCAGAGTCCTGTAATTCTGGACTGCAAATCCCAGAGACCTTGGGGGCAGCAGGAAGAGGAAGTGAACACACAGCACATGCTGGCTATGCACCAGAGAGACATGCTCTAGTGCCCCGTCTTCAGGCCTGAGCCTCTGCATGCATGTGGCTGCATTTCCTGAATCAAGTGAATGTCTGTCCAGTTGTTTCTCAGTTTAATCTCTGCAGTTTAAACTAACCTGCAAACACTCAATCAATTCAGCCTCAGGTTTTTCGACTTTCTGTACTTAGCCTAAGAGTTTTCCATTCTTTGCTCCTTTCATTTGTGTTAGACATGTCAAGAGAATAGTGTAAACCTGAGTAATTTTGCATTTCTGAATCTGGTTATGGCTGGATCCTACAAATGTAGAGGTGCACATTTTAATGAAAAATAAATGTAAATTAAATTTTATCAACCCCCACTTCCCCCCCAAAAATGGTTTGCGTTTTGGATGAAAGTTCACTTAATTTGTCCTTTTATGTAACTCCATCCCTAGCACAGAGTAGATAAAAGGAACAATGTAAACATCCTTTATTATCAGTACATCTTAGTTCTATGCTTTAAACACATTTAACTGTTCTGTTGATTCATCTGAACAGCCACTATTCACTGTAAACACTTTCAATGTTTATGCAAACTAAATGTCAGCCAATGCTAAATGCATTTGCAACAAGAAATATACCAAATTAAAATAATGGCGGCAATATCTCTGTCAATATTAAAAGACTTTAAACTGCAACCGTATCCAAAACAAAACAATCAACATCAAAAATAGGAACACAGATAATCTGTCACATCTGTTTAGTTCAGTGATAGCCTTAATTACTTTTATTCACCCATGGCTCTTGTATACAGATGCAATTTTAAATGTAGAACTGAGACATTTTTCCATTTCTCTAATTAGGTTTTATTCATATGTGTAAACAAGCTCAGCATTGGCTTACCCACACACACTTGGATTTTGAACTATGTGGCCTAACAAAACAAATCCTGACTGCTTGATGCATATTCATATGGTTGGTTTTACAGTGCCATATGGAAACTCCAGCCATAGCTTACTGACCAATGACTTCATAAATAGTTTTTATCCACAACTGCCAGCATACTTTGCAGAACCGTTTCCTGAGTAGGCACTCAGCTGTTCTCTCTCATTCATACCTCCCTGTGAGAATCCAGGGTAGAAACGCATCTAATTTTCCCCCTTGCCCTGCCCTGCCCTGCTCACCATCACACAGTTAACAGATGAAGTAAGACATCATTTTAGCAAGCAAACAAAATTTACAAATAAAATTTGTCAAGCAGCCATGGCTGCCTATTGGCATGGTAGTTGGCAGGAATTTTCTTAAAGACTGTGCATTCATGGATGTGGTCTTTAGCTTGGCAGTCACCTGCCATGATTTCTGCAAAGCATAGGAAAATGTAGACAGGGTGCTTTACTTCAAGTTTCATCTTTAAGACACCTGCACATATATTAGAGACAAATGTGTTATTTTGTATGGTTATTTTTATTAAATGGTCAGTGCTTACTTTACCTAATGTGGTAAATAGGAGGAATAAAAATCAAGCAAGCATTTCCCCTTGAAAGTGACATCTTATTTAATAACTTCTGTTATGTCAGAGAGGTATTGCACAGCAAACAGCAAACTCATTTAATGTTTTGTAAACATTCATTTATTTTTTCTCATAATGTCATAGCCACCAGCTTGAATTATCACCTATTCCAGTGGGGGGCCACACTTTTAGGCAGTTGTGCCACAAATTAGCTCAGCATTCTCCCTGAATGCCACTTCAATCCCATTCCTATGCATGATATGCTGTTCTGCTTTCTGCTCCCTGCCCTGTACTCTCTTCCTGATCTTCTGTTCTGCTTTCTGCCCCATCTTATATGCCCACCTGACATGGACAACTGGTGCATCCTAGGTCTGGGGGGGCACCAAATCCCTGACAGGGTGGGGAAGGGTGGAGGTCCCCTGTGGCCAATTGCCGATGGGGGGAGGGGATCCCCCAGTAGCCGATCACCAAGCCCAGAGCCACCAGCAGTGAAACCAGAAGTGCACTTCCATCAGCACTTTCAGTTTCATGTCTGGTTCTTCCAGGGGGTGCACAGCTAATCTCACAGGGTGCACGTGCACCTACATGCACCCTCCTATGCATTGCCAATGCCACCTGATTTGCTGCTCTGTTTTCTGCCCTATCTGCCCTTGTGCTGCCTGTCCCCTCCCCAACCTGCCACATGCCACACACAGAGGTCACCTTTGCACTTGTGACACATATGCTGCAAGTTAGTTACCCCTGACCTATTTTAAGGGTAGGTTCTCTCATCTATCACCTTGTTGGTTCACAACAGTGGCCATGATTTTGCAACAGTTAATCATGATGATAGACACCTACACAAGTAGTCCTATTGAGATTAATGGAGCTACTCATATAAGGTTTACTGTTACAAACAGAAATTTTATAATTAAGTATAGTATAGTTGTGTTTTGTCTAAACTAGATTTATGTATCTCACATGATGAAACTTCCCCCACCTAATATCCCACAGACAATTAAATTATCTTTAGAATCTTTTTTCCTAATCACCAGCATCTATGTTTCCATTTCCATTCTCTGACTCCTGGTTGGAAAAAACATTACTGTGTGCCATTGTAAATTATTCCCTTCCCTCTCTACCTTTCAGATATATTATTTTACATATGCAACCCTTAACTGTATCTTAACCAGTCTAAATGTACAAATTCTGATTCACCAACTGCATTATTTCAGTTCTGCACCAGTATAATTCCACTGATAGTAGCCAAGCTGCATTAGTGTAAAACAGAACAAACAAAGATGAATGAGGCACACTTCACCATGCTCTGTGCTAAATTACAGAAGCATATATCCAGAACAACTCTGTTGATGTTGGTAAGAACACTATAGTCTTTTCCTAGTCTCTGTCGAACATCCATTGCAATTAATTCCCCTACCCCTATTTTCTTCTTTTTTGGAGTCAATAGGAGCTTTGTTTGCATAAAGCATACTGAATAAGGCCCCATGGATAATCATAATTAAAGATTAAAATATTAAATGTTTTAGTGTATTTACTATTTGAATAGGAAAAAATAGGATCTCCAATATTATTTTGTGATCATTTGGAGTACATGTTGATTTTTCATTGAGGACCTCTGAAAATGGCTTTATTTTAAACATTTTATTAAAAGAAAAGATAAAATAATTCCTTCATCTATATTTGCAAATGTATATGGAATTAGTATATAGGATATATAGGACACCTTATGCTTTGAAAACTGGCAGTGGGATTGTCTGGTTCTTGGTAAAAACTAACTAGAGTACTTAATGGAGGGGACAGTTGATGAGATAAAAGAAAAAAAAGCCTTATTACGGAAGAGTAGGCAGGGCACTGATGAAAAGAAAGCAAGCTATGAGGCTCACATGATTTTTAAAGCTTGCTATTAATGGCTAGTCCTAGATTATTATCCTAACCCTGAAGTTTGGGAAGAGGGGTCAGTGAAAATTCTGTGAATTCTGAGAGTTCTCAGAAGGCTTTTGGTATCTATAAGAGAATTACCTCCACTTCCTCCTCTCCAATTCCTGTAAATTCCCTGATTTTCCAATCTCTGTTTCCACATATGCTCTCTTGCCAGTCTCCAAAAACCACAGAAGAAACCCTGTCTATCAAGTTCAAAAACCAAATAATAGACAATAGGGCTTTGGGTGGTGTGCTTGCAGGGGTAGGAAGTGAGATTAAGGACAGCAAGAGTTTTGGAAGACATGCAGCAAACCACTTCTATCCAACTCATGCTTCTAAGAATACACAGTTCCAGTAAATTTCACTGAATTGCCTCCAAGAGCTTCACACTGTCTGTTCTCAAGATAGAGTTTGGCAAAAACAATAAAGAAGTGCTAGAAGACTCATCAACTGTTTAATGTTTCTTCATTTGCAAATAATTTTGGCTTACTTTCAGCTTTGATGAAAAAAGTATTACTTCCGTTAACAAGGTTACATCTTCTGGCTTGGCAAAGAAATACCGGGATACCTCTCTTGTAACTAAAATCTTGGATACCTAGTTTATTTGCTGCCCTTTTTTAAGGTTGACTGAGATGATGAGCCACAGCCCAATTCATATTTAAAAAGCAAATAGCAATCAAAATTAGAGGAGACCAATGAACTTGTTCCCTCTGGACTGCATTTTGCTTGAAGTTGTAAAAAAATGATGATTTCTTACATTCTAATAAATATTAGTCCTTTCAACATGCCACAATTCAGGAACCCCTTCTCTAATTTGGTAGAAAAAAAATTGTGTTGTCCCATGCCTTCAGTTCCTACTTTTGAGGATGATTTTTACCATCAGATGGACAAAAGATAACACAACTGGTTTATGTTTTAAAACTGAAGCACAGTTTTCCCATAACTATGGAGCAAGTAGGGCTACTTCCTAATCTATCATAGCTACTCTTCCTGCTTACAGTGGTCAGAGTCTGTATGTCAGTGGAAATTTACCTGTTCTCCAACTTTTTTCCTAGGCAAACTCATTTCAAAAGTGTTGACAACCAAACTCCAACACCACATCTGGTAAAATACTGGACTCTTCATAATCAGATCACCACAGGCGAATCTCTGAATCAGATTCAGCCGAATCAAATCGGGACAGTGATTTGAATCACCAAATCAAATCACTGTCCCCCGAATTGGCTGAATCCTAATCCAAAGCGAATACTAGCTGCTTTGCACAGGCCTAACAAATATCTAATCCTTTAAAAGTTCCCAGTTACAGAGATTCCACAGTTACTCTAGGTAATCTTTTCTAGTGCTTAACTACCCTCAGAGTTAAAAGTGTCTTCTTAATATCTAACCTAAATTTCCCTTGTTGTATTTTCAGTGAGTTGTTCCACTAATCATTTTTCATGATTCTGATTTGTCAGAAATTGTATTTCTGATGCATCCAAAAATAAACCTCACTCATTTTTTTAACTCACAATTGGATTGCTGTAACTCCATTTATCTAAGAATAGTTATCAAGGCAGCTTAGACACTCCAAATGGCACAAACATGTGGGTAGCTTACCACTTGAACAGTAAAGGTTGTGTATAGCAGATCCCTCTTCCCCCCCTCCTGCTCTGTGCCTTTCTTAAACTTTGCGTTCACCTTTACAGTCTGAATCAGGATTTATGGGCCAAGATATTTAAAACCCTCATTAAACTAACTTTGGACTGTGACAAGACTGTTTCCTTATTTATGACCCTGAGAGACAACAGTGCTCTTCAGGGAATGTGGAGCTGCTGGGGCTCCAGATGTAAAGTGCTGGAAGTCAAGTATCCCTGACATTGTATGTCAGTTTGAGACATTCCCTTTCAACTTGGAGAGGTAGCATAGTCCAGTAGATACAGCATTGGTCTGGGAATTCTGTTCCTAGTTTGGCCAGTGGCTTTGGGCAAAATCATTATGCTTTTCTGTTTTCTTTTGGCCATCTCATCCATTTCAGTCATAGGCGCTTAAGGCGAATCATTGTCCTTAACTATATGTCTGTTCAGTGCCTACTAGGGCCAAGTCCTCATTTCAGTTGGGAGTTCTCAGTATTACTGTAATACAAATAATACATAAGAAATCACACCAACCTGACTAACTTTCTTCAGGCCCCATGTCAAAACCTATTTCTTAGCTTTCAAGAACCAGAAGGATGAAATGGAAAAGGAAACAAATGGACACAGTAAATAAATCTCATAACCCCATTCATGCTTAACTTGCTAAACCATGAGAGAAATGCAAGACTTACTGCTATTTCTATATAGAATAGTATATAGTTCTTTACTCTGGCATCTAGATAGCATAGTCATATATACCACACAATTATAACTTTGCGGGTAGGAGTGCTTTCACTGCTTATTATTAAGGTTCCCCAGAATCTACATCATAACATACATAGGCCCAGATCATATCCAGCTTTTAAGATGTGTTAGTAGCATTTATGCAGTTTTTAAGCATCTAAGTCACTAAACGCAATCCTATTCCATACTGCTCCAAAATGATCAAACTGCTAATATACCTAGATCCATTATACACCTCATTTTAGCCTGAAAAGATCCCAAGGTGACTAGACTTTTGCTCATGAGCATGCTTAGAATCAAACCCTAAGAGGCCTCTAGGTGCCTTTCTCCTACCCTAGCTCTGACACCTTCCAGTTCAATTTTGGAGGCTCAGATATTTCACCTAACTCCCTGATACCTTAGACAGAACACCCTCCTCCCCCTTTCCCCTCCCTCCCGCCCTGCCCCATGTTAATGTTTGAAGTTGAGAGAGGGCTCTCTGGCTTAGCAGGTTTGAATCCACACTTGCAGTAAGGTGATGAGTTTTATGGATGGGGATAGGGCAGTGGATGTGATATAACTCAATTCTAGCACAGCTTTCAGATCTGTCTGCCATTACATTTATATTGGTAGTATAAGGAAATGCACTCTATGTGAATGTACTATAAACTGAACCAATAACTTGTTGGATTATTGTATTCAAAGAATATTGTGATCAGTGGCTCACTTGGGAAGAGGCATCAGTGAAGTTCCTCAGGGCTTTTCTGTGGCTTCTGTCCTGTTTAATAATTTGGAAGATGGGACTGAGTGCTGTAACTGGGCGCTTGACCCCCAGTTAACATAAGGGAGAAACTGCAGCTGATAGAGCCCTGGCAGCTGAACAGAGGCTGGCTGCAAGAGAGAAAGCAGCAAGGAAATATTGCTGCCTAGGCAGTAAGCTTTTCTAGTAAGGCAAAGGGCCATACTTGCAGCCAACCAAGAGATCTGACTGGAAGTGGGTAGGGCTTAAGGAGCATATAATCCCTGAATTTGAGCAAGGGGAGGCAGCCTTGTCCTTGAGGTTGTAGAGGAGAGAGCTCTTGAGAAGAGAAGCTGCAGAGGCACTCCTGGCTGATACATTTGCTACCCAGGAGAATGCAAGTAAGATACTGCTGGCTTGCAGGGGAATAAGACTCAGGGTAGGCTGGCATTTGTGATAAAGCTGGGTAACTGATGTTTTATGTTCAGACCCAGTATGAAGTTTGTGTTTTAGCTAAAGACCTTATTTCTTTGTTATAGTCCTAGCAAAGGCTTCCAGTAAACTGTCAGGGGTGAAGAAGATCCCAGTAGTGCCTGAGCAGGTTGGAGACAGGGTGAGAGAGACCCAGTGCCTTGAGCAGGGTGGAGACAGGGCCAGGAGGCCTGGTGCCCCAAGACAATACAGGCAGTACAAAGGCTGGAGTCCAGAAGCCAGGTCCAGCTCAGTAGTCCTGAGCTAGAAGGCCCAGTGAGAGGGGGGAAAAAAATGGGGAAGAGGCCATGAAGGCTGAAGCCATAACAAGGGAGAGTGATTAAACAGCAACATCTGTGAAGTATGAGTTTGGCTACAGAAGAATCTGGGAGCCATGAATAGTCCATAAGACAACAGGAGCTCTGAGGTCATCAATAGGCCTTTCTAACATGAGGGTAGGTTTGAGACCAGTAAAGTCTGAGAGAGTTATGCTGGCAAAAATGGACTAGGATTTGTTCTAGGACCCTTGTCCAGCCACCTTTCTTTTCACATTCTAATAATTCTAACAGTGGTGTGGCAGGGGAGGGGAGGGAAAAGGAAATCTTGGAATTGAAGCATAACAGGAGTTGTCTGGTCACCAAGGGGCATCATAGCTCCCTGTAAAGTCCAGCACTTGTTATAAATGTGCACACTGCAAAATTGCTGGGTGGGGTAGCAGGCACTTTGGAGGATAGGATCAGGATTAAAAATGTCGTCATCAAACTAGTATATGGTCTAAAATTAAATAAAGTTCAATAAGGACAAATGCAAAGTCCTGCATGTAAGATGGAACAATGCCATGCACAAATACAAATCAGGGAACAAATGGATAGAAAAGGATCTGCAGAAAAGGATCTTGTGGTTGTAGTGGAGCATAAAGGCTAGGGACAGACATCAAAAAGCCTGAGCCTGAATTCAGTCAATCTTTGCCGGTTAGTCTAACCTAGCTAAGCTGAATCAGTTTGTAACTGCACAGACATCCCAGAAATGCAGGCACATACCTAAAGTGGCTCAGGCTAGAAGCCAAGGGTGGTAGAGCAGCCCTCCTTTCCCTTCCATGGTGTTGGGCAGGGGGGCAGGCCCAGGCAGGATGCTGTGATGAGGGAGGGGTTTCCCTCCCTGCTTCTGACCAGCCCAGCAGGGAGTTGATAAGACAGTGTTTATCACCCCATTAAGAAAGCAGAGGGACATTACCAGCTACCTGTTGATTCTGCCTTTGTCCCATGTGCCACAGCATGGACCGCAGCCAGCATGTGGTCTGCTAGCTAATGCTGAGAGATGTCTGTGTATGACGGAGGGGATGGAAGAATCCCTGCTTAGCAGGAGGTGGGAGGAGAGAGGGGGAGCAGGGGGAAGCCAGGTTGACACCTGCAGTCTCTGCCGAGCTCCAGCCAGGGAGCAGAGGGGAGAGACCAGCTCTGCTCTGCCCAGCCTGGAGAGATTGGGATTCTGAGGGAATCTAGTTTAACTTAAAACAGCAAGGAGTCTGGGATTGACATTGCATAAACCGGTTTGACCTAAATCAGTTAAGTCTGATATTACATTCAATCAAGTTTATCTCAAACTGGTTTCAACCATTTTCAAAGTGGTTTATGTGCACTGAACATATGTTCTGTTACAGGTTTAAACTAGTTTCTGGTCACTTAAAATGATTTATGTGTAATGTTTGTCCCTAGCCAAAATGAATAAGTCAGCAGTGTGTGTGCTCAAAAAAAAGGCATAATATACTGAGCAGTATTAAAAGGAGCATTACCTGCAAGTCCAGGAAAATAATTGTTTCATTCTATTCAGCACTGGAGAATCCCTTACTGGAGTTCTGTGTACAGTTTTGGATACTATACTTCAAGGTGCAAACTAGAAAGAGTCCTGTAAACTTTAGGCTGGATGTTAGGAAGAACTTTTTAACTATGAGGGTGGCTAAGCATTGGAACATACTAGCTAGAGGGTATGGAATCTCCACCCTTACAATTTTTTAAGAGCAGCTTAGATACTTGTCTGAAACTTTTAAATAGGGACAATCCTACCATGAGCAGAGGATTGAACTAGATCTTCTGAGGTCCCTTCTAGCCCTAATTTTCTAAGATTTTATGATTCCCACTTCCTGGACAAGTTCCCCAGTGGCTAGGCTATTGGGAAGAGATAAGTGTGGCTGTTGGGAAAAGATGGGCTAGGGACAGAAGTTGCACATAAACTGGCTGAAACTGGTTTAAGATAAACCTGGCTGAATGTAGTATCAGTCTCAACTGATTTAGGTCAAACTGTTTTATAAGACTTCTGTCCCAGACCCCTTCCTGGTTCAAGTTAAATCAGAGTCCCCCAGTATCCCAGCATGTTTTCCGGCCCTGGGCTAGGCTGTTCTGTCTGTTCCAGAAAGCAGGGCTGGCCCCACACTTCTGCTCCCTAGCTGGAGTAGTGAAGGCTGGCTCACTTACCTCACTGTCTGGCTTACTTCCCACAGCCCCCAGGAAAACCCCAGCTGGGGTCTGGAGCCAGGGACGGGGGTTAAACTCCCCTTCCCTGAGCATGGAGCTGCCCTTCTCTGCTTGCTTACTGCTGGCTGTGACTATGGATTACAAATCCAAGGCAGTTGGAAGCAGGAAGCGGAAGTGATGCACAACCCTGCAGAGTCCTGATGCTGTGATTTTGGACTGTGAATCCCAGGGACCCTGGAGGCACAAGGAAGAGGAAGCAAACATAAAGCCCATGCTGGCTATGTGCCAGAGAGCCATGCTCTAGTGGCCCGCAGCTTCTGGCTTGACTCACTGCAGGCATGTGGCTGTATTTCCTGAATCTAAAGTAAATGTCTGTTCATTTGCTTATTGATTCAACCTTTGCAGCTTAGGCTAACCTGTGAAGATTGAATCAATTCAGCCTTGGGCTTTTGACTGCATGGACTTAGCCCTGAAGTGAAATACTTATTTTGGGGGGCAAAAAATGCATAGGCTTAGCTACCTGATAGGTAGGACAGGATCTAGGTTGTAGTTTATGCCAGCCTATGGCTTTCTACTGTTATTTTAGTTGCAATATGAATTAGGTAATTTTGGCCAGCATGCTTCTACATGCATCAGTGCAACCTTATTGACTTTACTGGGGTTCCACAAGTGTAACTCAGACCAGTATTTCTTTAAATGAGTAATTTGCATGTGTGGGCAATGGGAAAGACAATGTGTGAATCATATTCAGATTGTAAATTATGCCCATAAATAGAAAATATTTAGTTCTAGCATAAAATTTGGTGACACTAAAGTCTTTTCATGTTCAGGATATGGCTTTTTTAATTATGTAACAAAATTATTGTGGAAATTGTTAGCACAGTGTACTCTGAGGCACATCACTAAATTAGGTTCAAAGAAAGATTATTTATATGAACAAGAACAGCATCTGCAATTACTCAAACAAGGATGAAAAAATCACAAGGACTACTAATTCTTATGCTTCAGGTCATAATTAAGCAACAGCTGGAGTCAGGAAGAATTTTCCTCTATGGCAGTATATTGCACAATTCAATGCATTGTGGAGATTTCATGCCTTTTTCCTAGCCATCTGTTGCTGGCTACTATTGAAGATAGCATACCCAACTACATGGTCCACAGGTCTGTTGCAGTGTGATGATTATTTTATTCATGCACAGGTATACCCACAATAACATTCTTGGGCTTTGTCGAGCATTGTGCAGGTGTTAATGGCTGAGTCTTCATTCTCAGTTTTCCGCCTACTTTGGACAGACGGAAATTAATACCAGCTGAGGTTGTAGCTGAATCCAGAATCAATTTCTGGTCAAATAGGGAGGATGTGGAAGTGCATGAGACTGTTTTAATGAATAAAGATAGATGCCTTGCAACTATTCACCAATCCATGACAGCCATCTATGAGACAGAATGATAACAGTATGGTTTTCTGTTTTTATAATGGCTTGCCAACCCCTGTACCTATGTGACTGACAGGAAAGCTTCTAACGTCATATGCACCAACAAGGGCAACACAAGATCATCTATTTCAGGTGACTTGAGACAATGAGAATGGGGGGAGCACTTCATTGAAACAAAATATAAATAGGAATGACTTAAAAGCTTGCATTTAAAAACATAAGTCTGTAGTAAAATAATATGAAAGATCAGTTCTGCAATCTTGTATTCATGTAAGAAAAGAGGATGGAGGAGCTAGACCTGAATTTGAACAAAAGGCAGGAGGTTTTCAGCTGCTCTTTAAGTAAAAACTCAACTTTCTTAAATATCTGATATCTTCCAAAGGAATTTCAACAAAGGGATTTGAATAACTTTTGGTCTAGGTTGCTTGCTTAAGCCTGCCCTTTTCACTACCTAACCTGTATACTGGTTCCTACTCTTAAAGTGGGACCTTGGACTACAATACCCTATCTACTAATCATAATTGCTAAGCAGCCTGAATTTGGTACTTGGAAGTCTTCCCTTAGGAGATGTGCAGACAGCTTACTTGAAACAAAATGCTGTTTAACACAGGGAAAAGCAAAGCATGAAAAAAGTAGTTTAACACATTGACTTTAGTCAAAAAAGTAGTTTAACACATTACCTATAGTAGTTTAACACATTGAAATCTATGTGCATTCTGCCTATAGTCTTGGGTAACCATCTCACTCAAGCACTCCTACATCTACAGTGTGGATTCACCTCACCTCTAAATCCTCTTTCCTGTCTTCAGGAAGAATGTCTATTTTATAGGTACAACAAACTCCTTTGTCCTTGCCTGTGCTGCCTGATCCTGGTTAAACTGATTTGGGCACATAACTAGGAATCCGAAGATAGACTTAGAAATGGTCAATTTTCCATTGACTTGGGTGCTTATGGAACAGCTGCTATCATGCCATTGTTTTTCCTGCATATGTACAGACGTCACTTAAATCAATTCATTTTACTCATATTAAAAAACACAATGATAATGTAAAAAGATGGAATAGATTTAGGGCACCTCCAAATTCTTCATCATATGCACAAATGGGATGCTACTTGTTATGTCAAAAGTCTTAACTGAATGGTTAAGACACTCACCAGGAAGCCAAAGACCTGGCTTCTATGCTTCCCACACTTACCCAGAGTGGGTTTCAACCTGCATCTCTCTGATTTCTCAGGATAGTGCTTTAAGTACCATACCAATCATTATCTGGACCCTTCTCCAGTGCTCATACTGAAGCTGAGCACTGCTCTTTGCATTCAGTAGTCACTGAATCAAATGCATGGAGAGCAGTGCAGTGGGGAAGTTTTTTGCCTAGTGAAAGCAGAGGCCCAGGATACATCCCAGGCTCTGCTCCCTTCCAGACCAGCATTCAGTTCACTGTGTCACATGCTTTCTGCCTTGCTCTATTCCTCCTGGTTCCACATATCTCCTATTCTTGGCTGCCCCAGGGGCCAGCTTCTAAATACCACTTGAGGACTTAGAAAAACTGCCATTTAGATGCGCAAAGGGAAATAGGATTCTAGCCTTAGATACCTTGATTTTGCCTAAATATCCTTGGGCACCTACAAGAAGAATTTGGATCTGGCCTTCTCAGTCTGTCAGGAACTATAAACAGAGATGTTAATGATATAAAATAAGGACCATACCAACACATAGCCAAAACATTTCATGTGTATGAGTGATCATTTGAAACCAAATACCTCCATGCTTTGTAGAAATTCAGAGCTGGATCCAGATACAAATGTAGCGAAATTGTATCCATGACTTAATCTGAAGCAAAAGTCTGGATGCATTTGGTTTGGAGAAGCTGAATTTTGTATTAGATTTTACTTTTGTTATGAGGCTTATTTTTGAGCTTGTATGGACAAGACAGAAAAGGCATTTATGGAAATGGGCTTTGTGAGGAGGGGGTTTATGTCCTTTCATTTCTTAGCCTGTACTGTCTGGGGTACCACCTGGTGTAAAGAGAAGGAAAATCGTGCATATATTGATTCTTGATTGTGGGACAGGGGGAAAAAAGTAGGAACTGCACTGTCTTTTATAACCAACTGGCATAAATTTCACAGTTTCCAGAAGTAATATAAGTTACCGACAAGTACTCATACCGAGAATAGGCTCTGTTGTGTTTATTTCTGGTAGAATGATGAAAGACATTGAATGAAGGCCAAGTGTCAATCTTACTTAGCCACAGTGAGGTAAAATAATAAAGCTTTGCTGATCCAAATAAATACATCAGTCATGTCTGCCTTCTTAATAATTAAATATTTAACAACCTTTGTTCTTCTGCCATAAAACATTGTGGTGAACAAACTTTGGAGCAGCAAGATCTCTTTAAACAGAATAGAGAACTGTTTTCTATGAATTCTCACTAAAATTAATTCCTTATTTTTGTAAAAAACCCTCTCAAGTGCTTATGCCACTCTGTGCCATTGCCAAAAGTTTGCGCTTCATTCTTTTCTGTGGAGTGACTACTTTTTCTAAATAAGCCCTATACAGTTATAATAGTTTTAGAAGGGCATTTATAGTCTGTGTTAATGATCTATAGATACTTTAGACTACATAAGGGAGGGGTAATACCTGACAAAGAAGCATATTAAACTCTGTGGTGTAATCTGTTCGGTGGAATGGTGGAAATCCATGCCTCAAAGCTTCTGAAACTGGAACGGACAGACCGTCAGAAAACATTTGCTAGGAAACAGTTCCTCACTGTAAATACGTGGACTAGATAGCATACAGTAATAGACTGCTTAAGTCTGTGGTTTCGGTATAATGAAAATACGTCATAAACCTCTCTTTAAGATCAGTTTTTCTCCATTAAAATTTCACTGGAAAAACTATATATCTGTCACCTTCTTCTAATAAAATAAGAAAGATATATTACATTTGATAATGAGCTCCTCAGATAAAAGTACTGTTGTTTAGTTTATCATTCTTGTATCAGACACAGAAATTCACTTTGTCACCCTCCAGGTGGGCCTTCCTTTATACACTAACTGAAATATGACAGAATTTCTATGCAATTCATTTTTAATGCTTGGCAGCCTTAAAATGATCAAATGTTCCAGTTTTTCATACAATATCCCAGTAACCCTATAACATCTTTCACACCACCAGAAATGTCCCAAGTTTACTTTTCTCAATGGAAACCATTTATTTTGTATGTTAACTTCCAAATGTTCAAGAACCAAGTAGAGTTGGATCTTTGAGGAGAACATAGGATGGAAGCACAGGTGAAGAAAATCTGGATGTATTGGAGAATTGTGAGGAAGAGAATTGGGATCTATAAGAAAACTGTAGATAAGGAAGATGTTACAGAAGTAAAAGGGCAATGAGAGGATTATTAGGAGGAGAAGTGTGGAAGAACTGGATTATTGCTTGAAAAAGGATTAGTGGTAAGATATTCACTCTACTCTTGTGCCTGTGTAAAAGGGCTGGAGTGGTATAAAATGGCACTAAAAGCCTGTGAGCTGGGTGAGTGGAGTCTCCTACTGAAGGAATTGCAAAACCCTTTTTGTAAGCTATGAGTAAGGAGCATGCCTGAGACAGGGTTCAGGACTTGAAGATGACAAGGCTACAACATTCTGGATTGCAGAGGCTGTAAGAAACACTGGATCCCTAGGAAAGCCCTGGGAGGTTATTTTAATTTGGCTGTATCCTCAGGCCTGTTTAAATTCTGCTTTGGACTTCAGCGCAGCCCAGGACTAGGGAACAGCAAAGGTGATTTAAAGCTCCCTGACCTCTTGCTCCCCTTAGACAGATAGTTCTGTTCTGAACCTCTTGGAACTGCAGCACCAAACGGCACAACTGGATTCAACTGCAGGATGCACAAACATTTCAGATTATTGCATTGCATAAATCAGTGTGTCATCTCTCATTGGCACCCTGCTTTCTTCCACCACTCCTATGGGTCAGAAAATTAAAGTAGCTGTTATGTTTTCAGTATTATATGTGTGTTTGTGTGTGTTTGTACACTCCTGCCATTAGGTGAAGCAATGCCATATTAAATTATTGTTTTTGTCTTCTGTTGCTGCTTGTTATGCTTCAAGAGTATTCAGTTAAGCCTTTTGCCTGTACAGTAAAGACAATCGCCCTCGTGCTTCCTATGTGCTCTCACTTGGAAAAAGAAACCCCTTCAATGCACAGGCAGTGAGCTTCAAGTCAATAGCATATGGGGAGTGGGGAGGAGTCCCAATCATCAAGTTAGGATGGGTGCTGGACTCCATAGCCCTAGCAGCATACCCCTACCAGCAATTCCAAAATAGGCCCTGGCTGTAGCAGTGGCTGCTGCTTCTTTAAGAGCAACAGCCAGGGTGGGAAAGCACTTGATGGCAGGAGCAGCAGCAGCAACTCAGCCAGGGACTGTTTAGGAGTTTCTGGCTCGGGTAAGACTGCTGCCCTCTCACCCTGATCTTGGAACTGTGTCCCACCAGCATTGGCGACATGTAGGGGGTGAATGTGGGTGCATGTGCACTCCCTGTGATTGGCTGTGCACCCCCTGGAAATGCCAGCCACAAAACCAGAAGTGCCACTGGTCAGTAATTACCCTCCCTCAGTTAGCAAATGGCCTCTGGGAGACACCCCCCCAGTTGGTGATTGGTGGCTGGGGGACATCCCCCCCATTGGCAATCTATTGCCCCCCCCCAGGCTTGGGAGGCACCAGTCGCCCATGTCCCCAGAACCTTCCTCCTGCCCTTCTGTGCCCTTCCCTTCTCCCTTGCCAGTCTCCCACAGGGTTTGCCCTATAAGCTAACTTTGCTTGTTGTGCCACTGCTCCAAAACCTTTTCTTTTTATAAATTTCTTCTTTTTTTTAGCCTGCAGTGCTGAACATATATCACTTTTCTCACTGCTCTACTGGAAAGTTAATTTCAGCCACTATGCCACTTTAGCAAACTAATTTATAGCTAACTAACTTCTTTGTACTCTGTGTATATCACTTAGATTGGCAGCATTGGAATTCTGAAAGAACATCCAGTCATACGAGTTTCATAGTTAAAAGGTCTTTAGAGAAATGACAATAATAAACCAGAATGTTAGCGAACACATGCCTTTTCCTTATGTGTAACTGTATGTGGGTAGATGTCTTTCACCTCTATATTTAAGATGAAATGGAACATATGTTTATCTTGCTTTTCACCTCCTGTAAAGAGAATTACTTCATTTCTTTCTCTTAGGTCCTCAGCTAGTGTTTGCTTCTTTATAATTTTTAGCCTCCTCCAATGAAGGATGAAGAGCAATGGTGTTAATTCTGAGTTTAGAGGCTGACAGCTGTGGAAAATAGTACCAAACATTGAAAATCTCATATGAAAACATTTATGAAATATTTAACTTATAAAGTGACATACATATTGTATGAGTATATGGTGCGATATCAAGGGGTTTTTTGGCTCTCAGTGAAGATTTTCTTAACAATGTGACCACTTTAATATCATGCTGATAATACCTTTATACTATGCCACTTCATCACACACATTCTTTCTCTCTCTCTCACCTTCTCTCACTTATATATATCCTCAAACCTGCAGGTACAGGAATAGACTAAACATTTTTTTTAAATGACTAATGATTTCAGGTGCTGAATTTAGGACTGCTTTCATGAACATAATTTTCAGAAAATGATGAGCACTCACTGTTTGAGGATCCAGGAATTTGAAAATCTTGGTCAGAGCTCAGATTATCCAGGGAGAGAGATAGAAATCAAGCATTTTTTGACTGATTGCAAATTAATGGGATCAGCCATAAAACTCTCAGTAATTCTGGAGAGGAAAGCTACATATTCTACTTATGATCTCTAAATACATGAGGATTTGAAAATTGATACTGAAAAAGGATTTCCTAAGTAAATAACTAAAGCTTATGGAATTATTGAAGTTTCTACTACATATATAGAAAAAAATCTTTTCTTAAGGAGAAACATTGACATGCCTACAGAGTTAGCTTGGTATACATTTCCATTCTTCTTTATATTATCTTGCTGAGGGAATGCATAGCTGGTTTCTGCTTGATAGTTCTCTGTGTACATATATATGAGAGTTATACACCAACTAACTGCCACTTTTGCATTGGAAATAGCAGAAATAGGGAAAAAGACAAACAGCCTAGAGTAATGTCAGAACAGGTTAGGGATTACTTAGAAAAGCTAGATGCTTTCAAGTCAGTAGGGCTGAATGGTATGCATCTGAGATCAGTGGAAGAACTGGCTGTGGTAATTTCAGAGCCATTAGTTATCTTTCTTGAGAACCTGTAGAAATAGGATGAGCTCCTGCATGAGTGGAAGAGGGCAAATAGAGTGCTCATCTTTCAGAAGAGAAAAAAGGAGGATCTGGGGAGCTGCAAACCAGTCAGCCTGACCTCAGTGCTCAGAAAGATCATGAAGCAGGTCCTCAAGCACCTAGAGGTGAACAGGAACAGCCAGCATGGATTCACCAAGTGGAAGTCATGACTGACCTACTTGATTTCCTTTTATGATAAGGTGACAGGCTCTGTGTATGGGGGTAGAGCAATACATGTGATAGATCTTGACTTTTGTAAAGCCTTTGAAACTGTATCCCATTACATTCTCATTAACAGGCTAAGGCACGCACACTGGACTGGCATGGTTTAGTATGGGATGATCCTGGCTTGAGCAGAGGGCTAGACTAGATGACCTTCAATCCTTATTTTCCTATGATCCTATAATATTTGTGATGCATTTAGATTTTGCTAGGATTGGTTTGTTTTAATTTTGCTTTGAAAATTCTAAGAAAATTGATCAAGACTTTTTTAAATTATTTTTTGGCTGGTTGGGTTTTCGGGTATTTTAGTTGTCAGCAGTCACTTAAATGACACTATTTTTAAGAAAAGTTGTCTGAAGCATTTGACTTTTTTGTGCCCTAGTTCTTTAGAAAAATGACTCCACATGTACATATAAATCTTCCCACAGTACAATGCTACATATGTTCAAAATATTTGAGAGGAAACTGGATCTTTCCTAGTTATAATAAAACTCTCAGGATGGGGCTGGGAGGAGAAAATCTCTTCAAGAATATCCTCATGAGATGCCTGATTGTTCTGCTGCATTATGGGAATCTTCTAATGATCTGCAAAGCCCACTCTTAAACTCAATAGATACCTAGGAGGTGGGGGCCATATGCAGAGAAGTTTTGTGCCTTTGAACTGACTTTGCTACCCCATGGTTTTCACTGTATTCACTGAAACAATAGCAGGGAATTATCTATACCTCTCCTTCCATCTTTCCCCCTCCCCACCCTCATCTGCCAATACTGGCTTTCATTTGCAATCTTTTTGTATTCATGCCAGATCATTCACCTGGCTTCCTTACTGTGTGGTGGGTTTTTTGAGAGCCCCAGCTTTCTGACTGGTGCTTTTAGGCAGTCTGCCTACTGAGCTGATGGAAAGCTTGGAGCCCTGGGAATGCCAACTCATAAGCTTGCAGGCTCAAAGTTCTTCAGGGTTAGATTTTTCAAGGTTACCATGACCTTTATCTCTAGGGCAGCAGGCCTGATAGATTGCCCTATTAGCTGTCAAAGAAAAAATCAAACTTTTAAAGTTTTCTTCTAATTCAGAACAAAAACACATTTAAAATTATTAAACTACTCCATAAATGAAATTAGTCTTCTCCATATATTTGTACCAGCAAAAATTGTGCATTTCAGATTTAATTTTGAACTTTAAATGATTGCATATGTAGTAGTAGCGACGTGAGGGGAGAGTGGTTTGCTTAAAAAAAAAAACCTTTAAAAGCAGAAGATACCTAAAAATATTTTTATTATTATTATGTTTAATCTTGGGATTTTAAAGTCCATCTTACAAGAGTGCCTGAGACCTGATGTTTGACTCTGGGGCATGGCAAAACTAGATCTGGCCAGGACAGTATATGAAACTAATTTGCACTTTACTGTGCCTTCAGAGCTGCTTCTAAGCCCTTGTATATAAGAAAAGAACAAATGGGCTTGTTCTCTATGTATTATATCTGTATGCTAGCAATAATTACAGTGTTGTGGCTGAGATGACATCTGAATGCTATACTACAGCAACTACAAGGTGGTCTAAAATTCTGCATGGCTCATTTCACATTTCAGTAACTCTTTAAGAGTTTACAGTACTCCAATAATTCTTTAAGACTGTATTGTGTAAACTGCCAGAGCAAAGGTTTTCAAAGTCCAGACTATCAAATAATGTGCATTTGCTTATTCCTACATTTAACTCTTACTCATGATTTTTATTAGTGCAGTGGTAGGTCTGTTGCCATGTATTTCATATTTAATTTCTGTTTCATAAATTAATGCAATGAATACATTTGTTTTCATACACCCATCACACTGAGCTGTGAAGTACCAATATTGTTGAAGGAACCAATAGTGTGTCCTTGTTGCAAAGAAGGCTAACAGCATACTAGGCTGTACTAGTAGAAGCACTGCCAGCAGATCAAGGGAAGTGATTATTCCTCTCTATTCAACACTGATGAGGCCACATCTGGAGTACTGTGTCCAGTCTTGGGCCCCTACAGAAATAATGTAGACAAATTGGAGAGTCTAGTAAAGTGCAAATGGTTAGGAGGTGGGGGAATGAAAATCATTAGGGGGCTGGGGCATATGCCCCTGAGTCTTATGAGGAGAGGCTGAGGGAAAAAGGCTTATTTCGTCTGGAGAAGAATAAGGGGGTGCATCTACATGAGATACTTTACTGTGCATTAGACTAATCTAATGCATAGTAAGGCATCACTGTCTACACATGTGCAGAAATTACTGGGCAGTGGATTAGATTATAGATACAGGTACTAGAAATCAGCACATTAAACTAATGCACCAAAGTGCTCGTGTAGACACTGACCAGGAACAAACTTCTCCTGATTAGCCTAGGCAGCAGGGGACCACAGGGGGCAGGGGGAGCTGTCCAAGCTCAGCAGGATGCTGCCTTCCAGCAACATGGAGATCAAGATATGTCCTAATATCCATATGACTGCGAGGCAGCTTCCTGGCAGCCAGGACAGTTTCCACCTGCCCTGCAGAAATCAGAATCACCTCCATGCCCCCTTCCAGCCCAGGCTGGCACCTGGAAGAGCATGGACCTGGAGGGGAAGAGCAGGGCAGGAGCAGCTCTGGACTTAACTGCTCCCATTGAGAACAAATTTACTCCTAACAGGTGCGCTTTCATATGTGTGCAGAGCTGCAGTTTAATGTGCCTGAATTTTCTGCACAGAAAATTCAGGTGCATTAATTTCACATGTAGACACACCCAGGGAGGATTTTATAGCAGCCTTCAACTACTTGAAGGTGGTTCCAAAGAGGATGGAGCTAGACTGTTTTCAGCGGTGGCAGATGACAGACCAAGGAGCAGTGGTCTCAAGTTGCAGCAAGGAAAGTTTAGGTTAGATATTAGGAAGAACTTTCTTAGTAGAAGCATAGTAAAGCACTGGAACAGTTTAGCCAGAGAGACTATAAAGTCTCCATCCTTGGAGGCTTTTAAGACCTGGGTAGACAAAGCCTTATCTGGAATGAGATAGTTGGGGATGGTGCTGCTTTGAGCAGGGGGTTGAACTAGATCATCTACTGAGGTCCCTTCCAGCCCTAATTTTATATAATTCTGTGACTATGCATTTATCAGTACCTATGCTTACATTCAGTGCATTTAAAGTTTGATTGCATTTCAGACTATGTTGTGAAAGAAGATGGAGAAAGAACCTCTGTCCTCATTACCTTCTTCTCTCAGCACTGCAATGCTACACTTCTTAACAGAAGTTATCTATGGGGAGCCTGGCAGCCATTCTCTAGTAGCCCTCTCTATTCTCTGCTGTTCACTAATGACACATTCCACACTTAACGTCAACATCCATTATTCTACACTTTTTAAAAATGTTATTACTTTTCCAGCATCATCAAATCACACTGGTCAATAAAATGACCAGCTACTTAAACACCTCTATGCAATGTGTAGTACGATTAGGAGTGGTGTTACCATGACGAGATTCAGAATGAGTATCATAGAGTTCTCATGCTACAGCCATAAAGCCATTCTCAAATTTATCAAAAATTATAGATAACAATTTCCTAACTCACGGCATTGCATCTAACAAAAGAGAATTTCATATTAGGCCTCACCCTGATTGGAAAAGAGGAATTAATTACAGAGCTAAAAAATAAATAGTAGCTTAGGCTTCTTGACATTACTTCCATCAAGCATCAGTCAATATCAGTCAACAGACTGTCATACTACGTAACTGTTTCATGTTCAAAGGGCTTGCTGTCCGAGGGCAGGGGTGCGGGCAGGGGGAAGAAGTGTCAAGGGAACTTGCTCTGCTGGCACTCACCAGCGCGGGGAGCTGGAGAGCAGCTGACAAGTGCTGTCATCCTTCTCTGCAACTGTGCTGGGAATGAGAAGCCAGGTGGACTCCCCCTAGGTGAAGGAGCTGCTCCTCCAACCCATGTGCAGATCCAAGGAGACCTGTGAAGGGCAAGGTGAAAACAGGAATGGCAGTGCTCAGACTCTCCAGGGACCTTATGAGGTGCTTTTATGCATATGATTATCCCCCCCTCAGGTTTCTGAATAAATTCCCTCCCCCATCTCTCCCTGTCTCAGAGATATAAAGCATGTTACTTGAGCGTTTGCTTACAATCTGGGGGTGAGATTACACATTACAATTAGATCATGTTAAGAGCACTTAAAACTTGAATGATCACACATTATGGCTCATTAACAAGTGCTAAGTGCCCTCTAGGGCTTCATCCAGACATACATGGACATTTAGTTCCCTGGCAACAACTAGCAGTGGTGCACCTTGTACTGCCATTATTTGTCCCTGGGGAACACCTGTGCCATGTGCATTCTGGCGCGCAGCAAGATACCCCTGGTGTGGTAGGAGAGGATGGGGTCAGCACTGGGCTGGCCCCAGCAGCTGTACATGGAGTCCTGGGGGTCTCCCAGGGTTGCAGCAGTGGTGATTCTGCCACACAGAGCCTGGCTGGCAGTAAAGGGTGTCTCAGGCCAGCCAGGCACTGGCTTTGGGCAGCACACGTTGCCGCCACATGTACTGATCCACTTTTTTTGGGCATTTTTTTGATTCCTGGACATCCTGTGGTGGTCCTACCCCTTACAACTGATTGGCCAAGGAGGTTTCAGCCCCACCTATCACTGCTGATTGGCCTAGGGAGTCTGCCCCACATCAAGGGGCTGGGGATGTATCAGTGGCCACCCTACCCTGAGCCTAGGGCTGAAGCTGAGCTGCTGCCTGTGCTAGCTAATACTCAAATATAATATGAGTCTCCCCACACCACCCTTTGTTGTATGCGGGGGGGAACTTGTATTTGAGTAACTATGGTATTCAATAAATATTTCCATTTAGTACTTTAGCAAAAGCTAAAGAATGCATTCAGATAAAAAATAACGATGATGAAATCCCTTTTGTTTGAACAATAACTATGAAGGATGTTAAATGACTACTTAGGCTATTTTTCTATTCTTGAAAAAAATAGGTTTAAGAAATGTGATCCAGAAATGTGAATGCTCAATTGTTTAAGGCCCAGTCTGTGTGGTTAAGTCTACTTTCTAATAAATCATGGAACGTGGGTAATTTCCAGGGGACTAAAAGAAAGGTACTCCTATGTCAATATTTGAAACAGGGTAAATAGGAAGATCCAGATGAATAAATTTGATCTTGTCAGATCAACATCAATTTTGGACCACATTGCTGAACAGCTTATATGAAGAACAAAATGATTGTAATATAATTAATGTTAAGTAATATGGGTCTATGGGAAATAGATTTTTTTCAATCTAACAATATATTTTTGATGAAATCACAAATTTGACAAAGATATTTGGCATATTATACTTATACTTCTGTAAGGTATTTGATCTGGTAATATACCCTGTTAAACTTACCTGGTTCCCTCCATCTTTCCTCATTTGATATGCACTCCAACATTCTTATCATCTTTGTGTCTTGCTACTGATCCTTTCCAGTTTCTCTTCAACTTTGTAATATGTAGTGCCCCAGATGGGACACAGTTCTCCAGATGAACCTAACCATCAGTGAGTACAGTGGTATTAACAACTCAAGTGTCTTGCATGCAATACTTCTCTTAAGGCAACCCAAAATTATATTTTTCAGTACTGCTTTTAATTTTAATCATATTCTCTAAAGTGTTTCCAAACTTTCCAATTTGTTGCCTACAAATTTGAACAGTATATTCTCTATTCCTGCATCAAAGTCATGAATAAAAGTGTTACACAGCCCTGCACCCAGAACAGATCAATGGGGATCTTCACTTCAGACCTGCTGCCAGCCTGACACTGATGGATTAACAGTTGCCCATTGTCTGAAGTTATTGAACCAATTATATGTGTCCATCTGATGGCAAATTTATCTAGCCCATGTTTCTCCAGTGTACATGGAAGAATAGAAAGGAACTGTAACAATTCTTACTAAAGTCCACTTATATTTTGTTCACCTCATTTCCTTTTTCAACTTGTTTGACATGATTTGCTCTTAACAAATCCATGTTGGCTGCTAACATTCACCCCCTCATCCTACAGATATTTACAAATGGAATGATTTAGAGTTTGCTCCAGTAAGTTCCCAGATATTGAAGTCTGTCTGATGTATAATTTTCTGGGTCGTCCTTTTTTGCAGAAGTGCACTTTTATTCCTTCTTATGTCCTCTGAAGCCCCACCAGCATCCAGGAACTTGCAAATATTTCCAGTAGCTCTTGAGATTTTCTTCAGCTAGTTCCTTCAGCTAATTTATTCATCACCATGAGGTGAATTTAATTAGGTCATGTTGACTTAAATTGATTCAAATTTGTCAAAAGTTCTCTAAAACCATCTTTGCAAACTTTTGGGCACAAGCATCCTTGTTCAGGCATAGGGAGTCTCTGTTGTTCTGAGATCTCCAAGGAATGAATGAAGCTGAAAGTGTGACAAAATGTCAATGAGAATGTAAATAGGTGGAAATTAGGAAAACAATGGGGAGAGAAGGGAAGGGGGAGGGAGGGGGGAAATGATGGGGAAATAAACCTGAAGGTAGGTAAGGGAGACTCTGCTGTAGTTGAGTTTTCCAAGGTAGAAGAGAGGCAGTCTGTGAAAAAGTAAATGGCTGAAAATTAGGAAGACAAAGGGTAGAAAAAGGTGGGAGGGGAGGAAGGGTGTGGAGGGGGAGCGTAAATGGTAAGGTCAGGCAGGTACCTGGTGGATCAGATGTCAGGCAAGTTGCAATGTGTCATAAATCCTACTGTCTATATTGACTCCATGTTTTTTTTGTATCCAGTAGGTTTATGAAGTCCTGCCCAGGGCAGGGGGCCTAGACCCAATCTCACAAGATCCCTTCCAGCCCTAAACTTCTGTGAATCTGTGAAGTGAAGTTCATAGGCTCATCTATGAAAGGTGTTTTGTAAATTTCCTTTGAGGATTAGAACTGAGAGATCAGAAAGGGAGTGGTTGTCTTGAGAAGTGTACACCCACAGGTAATTGGATCTTTTTGTCTTTGATGGATTTCTTTGGTGTGCATTCATTTTGGTATGCAGTTGTTGTTTGGTGTCTCCTACATATTTTCCATCAGGGCATTGGGTGCACTGGATGAGATATATTACGTTTCTGGAGGTGCAGATATAAGATCCAGGAATGGTGATGTGGTTATTCAGGTGTGGGATGTGGTTATTCTGGGAGTGGTGGAGATGTGTTGGCAGGTTTTGCATTTCTTGTTCTGGCATAGTCTGGATCCATTAGGTTTGGGTCATTGGGAGTTTGTTTCTGGTGATAAGGTTAGCAACGTTTGGTTCTTGTTTAAAGGGTAGAACAAGTGGTTCTGGGAAGATCTTTTTAAGAATTGGGTCTTCTAGTATTATTTGCAATTGTTTGAGGATTATCCATGTAGGTTCCAGGGAAGGGTGATATGTCATAACTAGTGGTGTCATAATTAGCACTTATCTGTCTGTGTGGGTATGTCTGTCTTTGTCTTTGTTCATTTGGCTGTCTGTGTGTGTGTCTGTGAGCGTGGATCTGAGTCTCTGTGTTGATGTGTGTCAGTGCGTGTGTGTATGTGTCTATCTGTCTGTTTGCATGTCTTTGTGTGTGCCCGTGTGTCTGTGTTTGTGTGCATCCATGTCTGTCTGTCTGTGTGTGTGACTGTGCCTTTATGTGTGTCTGTAGGTGTATGTAATTATTTGTCTCTGTGTGTGTCTCTGTGTCTGCATGTGCCTGTCTGTGTCTGTTTTTCTGTGTATGTCTGTCCTTCTTTGTGTCTGTGCATGTGTGTGTGTCTGTGGGGGGAGGGGGACTGTGTATGTCTGTGTGTCTGCATGTCTGCCTATGTGAGTCTGAGTCTCTGTGTTGGGGGTGTGTACATCTGTGTGTGTGTGTGTGTGTCCTTGTGTCTGTACTTCTGTGTCTGTGTCCATGCCCATGTCTGTCTGTCTCTGTGTGTCTGTGATTCTGTCGATGTGTCTGTTGGTGTGTCTCTTTCTGCCTGTGCATGTCTTTCTGCCTATCTGTGTGTCTGTGACCGTTTGTATTTCTGTGTGTGTGTGTCTTCATCCATGTATCTGTGTCTGTCTGTGTGTCCATCCGTTAGTGAGCCTGTGATTATTTGTCTCTGTGTGTCTGTGATTGTCCACATGTCTGTGTGTTTCTGTCTTTGTGTGCTTGTCTGTGTATTGGTCTGTGTGTGTGTACCTGTGTTTGTGTTTGTGTGTCTGTCTGAGTCTGTGTGTCTGTCTGCATCTGTGTGTGTGTCTTCCTGTCTGTGTCTGTTACTTTGTGTGCATGTGTCTGTGTGTGTGTATGTGTCTGTTTGCATGCATGTCTTTGTCTGTATGTGTCTGTGTTGGTCTGTGTGTCTGTCTGTGTGTGTGTGTCTGAACTATGGGTTTGTGTGGGTCTGTGTGACCGTGTCTGTTACTGCATGTCTGTGTGTGTCTCTATTTTGTGTGCTTCTCTGTTTCTCTGTGTGTGTGTCTGTGTGTGTGTGTCTGTGCATCTGTGTGTGTCTAGCTGTCTGTTAGTGTGTGTCTGTCTTTGTGCATCTGTGACTATGTCTATGACTGTCTATCTCCGTGTGTCTGTGTCTATTTTTCTGTGTCTATTTGTGTCTCCATGTGTCTGTGTATCTGTGTGTGTGGATGTGTATTTGTCTGTCTGTTTTTGTGTCCGTGAGTATGTCTGGGACTGTCTGTGTCTGCATGTCTGTGTGTGTGTGTGTCTTTGTATGTCTGTGTGTGTCTGAACATCTGTGTTTCTGTGTCTCCATGTGTATGTCTGTGTCTGAGTGTGTGTTTGTGTGTCTTTGTATCTCTCTGTTGGTCTGTGTGCCTGTGTCTGTTTTTGTGTGTCTGTTTCTATGTGTGTTTACATCTGTATGTCTGTATATTTATGTGTGTGTGTCTGTATGTGTCTCTGTCCATCTGGGTCTGTGTGTATGTGTCTGTGTGTGTCTGTGGTTCTGTCTGTGAGTGTATGTGTCTTTTGTGTTTGTGTCTGTGTCTGTCTGAGTGTATTTTTAAGTGTGTGTGTCTGTGCCTGTGAGTGTGTATGTCTGTCTTTCTGTCTGTGTCGGTGTGCATGTCTTCTGTGTCTATCTGTCCATCCGTCTCTGCGTGTGTCTGTGCATTTCTGCATGTATGTGAGTGTGTGTCTGTAAGTGTATATGTGTGTGTGTGTATGTGTCTCTGTGTGGGTCTGTGAGTGTGGTTCTGAGTCTCTGTGTTGGTGCCTGTCAGTGTGTCTGTTACTGTGTGTCTGTCTATCTGGGTTTGTGTCCCTGTGTGCCTGTATGTTTCTGCGTGTCTGCATATGTGTGTGCCTATGAGTGTCTGTGTCTGCGTGTGTCTGCCTGTCTCTGTGTACACACCGCTCGGTCTGTGTCTATGTGCCTGTGTCTGTTTGTGAGTGTGTCTGCCTGTCTGTGTCTGCCTGTCTGTGTCTGTCTGTATCTGTGTGTGTCTGTGCATTTCTGCGTCTGTGTGTTTGCATGTGTGCTGTGGATGTGTCTGTAGAAGAAAGCAGAATAAAACAAATCAGATACTGAGCTGCACCACCGTTGTGTCCTTATATGAATAATTCACTTTTCCCATTGAGTAGTCAGCCCATTGCCTCTGCAGTCTCTTTTCTCTTACATATTTACAGAACTTTTTCATGTTGCTTCTCAGATTTCTTGCCAGCTGCATTTTCTGATTTTGGGCCTACACATTTGTTCTGTCTTTTTGTATTTCCTTGGTGACACACCCTTTCTTTCTTTATATTTCCTGATAACTAAAACCTCTTTTTGTAATCGTATTGAACTCTAGGGCTAAGTACAGACAGTCAGAAAGTGTGAGGCTGAAGTGAGCATTAATCTAAGCTGCAAAGATTGAACCAATAAGCAAATAACTAGACATTCACTCTGTGTTTCTGTGTGTCTGTGTGTCTGTGTCTGTGTGTTAAGTCTGATAGTACATTCAGCTAGATTAATCTTAAACCAGTTTCAGCCATTTTGAAACTGGTTTATGTGCACTGAACTTCTGTTCTGTTACAGGTTTAAACCAGTTTCTAATCACGTAAACCAGTTTATATGTAACTTCTGTCTCTAGTCTTGGAGTTCATCTTGTTTCCTCTTCACTGGAATAGTTTGAATATGTTGAACCTCCAATCTTACATCATTTAGGAACTGCGAGACTTCTTGGATTTCATTTTCTTTTAATTTGTTTGCCCTTGGGACATTTCCTACTATTTCTTGGAGTTGGTTGAAATCTCCCTTTTTGAAGTCCAGTGGTTTTCTTTTACTGTTCTTACGGCTGCTTTTTCTTAGACTTATGAATACCATCATAACATGATAACGTCTTCTGACCACGTAAGTTTGCAACCAATTAATTTTCATTGGCCAGAACCAAACCCAAAATAAATGACCTCCTGGCTGCTTCCTCAGTGTTCTGAAGCTGAAAGTTATAATCCACTCCAGTTAAGAACTTGGGGTGTAATTCTATTTTCTTTTGGCTGACAGTTTTTGGTTTTTTGTTTTTCATTGTCTACATGGCCTTTTAGGTGCTTACACATGGGTAGCCATACTATTTACAGACATGTAACCATTCCTGTGTAGATGACTATGTAGGCAGATACCCAGTCAAAAGTCTCAACAGCAAAGTGGAGAAAGAGGACCTTCTCATGTTTTAGCCCCAATAGCTCAGTGGCTAAGGCACTAGCCTGGTAAGCTGGAGACCCAGATTCCAGGCCTTGTTTCTTTGGCAAGTGGCCTAACCACTCAGCTACTGGGCCTATATATATAGGAGGGCCTGCTCCCCACTTTGGCACTTACATCAGTGTATGCATGTAAGTCTCTGTGTTGCTAGGGCATAGCCTGCTGCATATGCTCAGCATACATGCCTATGCTTACACATCTAAGCTGAGGTGGTAATAAAATCACAAACTGTGCATAAATGCCAAAAAGGCCACTTACATGGCTAAGTGCCACAAAGGGTAATAGAATTCATTTGGGTGTTTATGTGTATAGGCTTTCTTCATTGTTATAATAAAATGAAATAGAAGGGACTGGAGCCAGTTTAAGCTTCTGCTGATGAAATAGGAATATGTTTATATAATCCTGGTGTTCTGTTTCATGAATACTGTTTAAATGCTCTGCTTGCTGTGATAGTTGTAATTTTTCATGAACCTTCAATACGCGCATACATCATTTCTGTTAAACATTTTTAGATTCTAGTAAGAGCAACATTTGCATTATTGTATGGCTTCCAAACTGAGAGATGTGTTAATCTTCTGAAAGTCATCATACTTGAAAAACTATTTTCTCCCACTACTTGGAAAGCACTAAATGTGTGGAAGTTGCTGACCCACTTGGAACTCATGAGGGGCTACTGATTCTGGGAACAGGGGTATCATTGATTGATTAATCCAAAAAACCAGTCATGCATTGTCACAGTGGAGATAATCCATTTCTCTGAATCATGAAGGATGGTATTAGGTTTTATTTTCAAAGACAATTGCAAAAGAGATGAAAGGAAAACAGAGTCAAGCTGATTGACAAGGTGACAGTATTTCCTGTGCTGTTTGAATAGCATCTCACAAGCTGGAACGTTAATCTTGAAGATGCCATTGGTATTATGCTGTCAAAAGAGATGACAACTGAATGCCAGATGCATACTTTTGAGTCAAGTAAAGCCTTCCTGAAACTAGCCATTTACATTGTCTGTCTTCCACATCCATTCAAAAACTAACTACCTTCACCACATTAAACCCCAAATTCCAGAGATCATCATTCATATACATGCAAAACAGTCCAATATACATCAATGATAAAAGCATTTGGTGGGAAATCTACTTAAAATAATTAAGGGTTATTCAAATAAGTCTTATAGTTCCTCTTCTTCTATATGCTCCCTGTGAAGCTTTCACTTATGATGGCAATAGGTAGCTATAGTAAATTACAAAATTTAAGAAGGAAGCAAAGTTTCTCATTTTGTATTGGTTACTTTCTCATTTAGATATGCTAAACTATTCAGAAAAGTTTTCTAATTTTTCATGGTAGGTCCATTTTTATGGCCATAACTATGAGGAAAAATGTCAAGAAACAAGAAAAAGAAACTAACATTAAGGTAATTACTTATTTTAAAAGAAACCATTTTGGGACTATAATGTAATGGTAATTCTGGAAATGAGGAAAGGGGGTTAAAAAGAAATATTTTTTTCTCATATATTGTAACAATTCCCATGAATCACCAGAACACTTGCACCCCACGTACAGGAACTAGTAGTCACCACAAAGTTACATAAACTGCTAAAAAGCAAGGGTGGTCTCAACTCTGGCATATCTGAACTATTTCAAGCATTTAAAATAAAAGTGAATGCAACCACAGCAATTTATATATAATTTTACACATTTGTATATAAAGTTCTGCTTTCCCTAAAAAAAAATTTAAAAAAATGGTTGATTTATTTTAGCAACTGTTAAATCATGGGGCTTGCTGTTGTGTGGGGATGATACAAGACCTTCTTCAAGAAACACACATCACACAGTGTCTAGTCCAGGGGCAGACATAATATGAACCACGGGCTGGATCTGGCCCACCAGGCAATTCCATCCAGCCCATGGGGCCCCTCTGTAAGCCCTCTGTAAACCATGGCCCTCACTGCCCCTCTGCAACCTGATGCCTCAATGCAGGAAGTGAGGCTTTGGTTGCTAAGCAACACCCCCACCCTCCCATCCCAGCCTGGCCTGACCTGGCCCAGGGAACACTAGAAACAAGAAGCCTCTACTCAGCAGAGGCTTTTGCCTGGTCACCCTGAGGCTGTTTATAGCCTCCTTGCCTATGAGAGTGGGAATTCAGGAAAGGGGCCCACTGGGCCAGGGATGGGAGCACAGGGAGATGTGTACTAAGGAGATGGACTGGCCCTGCATGCTGCAAGAGCTGCACACTATGGGGCCAATTGGGTCTGGCCCCACATGCTGCCACCACGTGTGGCTGGGGCCTGGGGTGGGAGCATGGGAACTGTGGCTGTGGGGTGGTGTAGGGCTGGCCCTACTCACTGCCACCACATGCAGCCAGGGACTGTGGTGGGAGCTGTGTGTTACAGGGTTGGGTTGCCACCACCTGCAGTTGGGACTCATGTGGGAGTGTGGGAGTTGTGTGCTATGAGGCCACATGCAGCTCCAGGGACTTGCACACTCTGGGGACTCTGAGGACCCTGCCCTGCCATGCACATACATATGCACTCTCACACACACTCCCCACCATATCCCCAAACACACACACTCCCACCCCTCATCATAACCCCACAAACACCCAAGACCTCCCACAGCCCCACCATACCCACACACACCCCAACCCCCCACACACCCCAGTCCAACCACATACCCCACACCCACCTCACACCATCCCCTTACGCCCCCCCACACCTCACCACTTACACACACCCACTCCCCAGCCATAGAACTGCCACATACACCCTCTTACCCCCCACAATAAACACGAGTACTGCTGTATTTTGAGCTATTATGAAATCGCCTCTAGATACACTATGCAAACACATAAATCGGGACAAAAATATTTTTAAAAATAAAATTAAAATAAGCTATAATAGATGTTTGTTTGGTTTTTTAGTATATGGTTTTTTTTTTCTGGTTTCAAGATGATGACCTTTCCTCCCCCCTCCCCAGGAAGTACTTCTGGTGAAAGGGGAAGGACTTCTGGTGGCAAAGGGCAAAGTTCAGGGGTTAGGGTTGGATGTCTGGTCCCAAGTTGGAGACCCTGGTCTAGTCCATAACATATTATATGGCCTATGAAAAGCTACATTAAAAGAAAATTATTTAGGTTGAAAAGTCAAAGATTACTAGGGAAGGACAGATTTCTTTATACAGGTACAACCTTATTTCTTCTCACTTGTGAATTGGGTGCACTGGAGAAGGCATGGGCCCTATGACAAAAATAGTAACTCAAACTGACGCCTGAACTGTAAAGCACTTACAAAAGGTAGGGTGTGAATTAAGTTCTTTAGGCACAAACAGTTTGGACATTTCTTAACTCTGGAGTGCTTAGTAGCTTTTAAAACTTATTTTTAATGTAATTTCCCAGGTATTTTTCTTTTTTGGGGGTAATGGTTCAAGCCAATTTTATTATGTTCAGTCATAACAATCCTCCTTCATGGATCATCATCAAGATTCAAATTCTGAATCTGCAGAATACAGTACTACCACCTGCACTCACCTACATATGCAATTAGTGTATATGTCCAGCGTTCTTTTGTTTCCAGGAGCATTGTTTGAACATGTGCCCACGAGCAATTAACTTCAAAGCAAACAGCAGTACTTGTAAACAAAAGTACTAGCCTGCTGTGGAGTTTATTAGTTTCCTGTACTTTAATAGGGGTACACATATAGGCATTGAGACATTTACCATGGAGTTAATTAGTCAGCTCTACAGTAAATGTCTTGTGTAGATGTGCCCCCTGAGTACGTTAATTGGCACCAGAAAAAGTGGGAATGTGCATCTGGAGCCATCTTCTGGACCCAGAAGGATGACCAGGAAACTGAGCTCAGCTTTCTCTTTCCACCTCTTCCCCCCATTCCAGTAAGCATGAAGGAGCTCTTGTTTGATGTCGTATTTCTAGAGAAGGGGATGGGGACTTAGGATCTGTACAGGATCTGCAGAGATCAGTTCTATTCAGTTTTTGACAGCCTTTTCCCCATTCTTTCTGCTCTAAGAGGCAGCTCTGACAGCTCTTAGGTTATTACATTAAAGTCCAGGGGTGGGCAATTATTCTGGATTGAGAGCCGCTTACCGAGTTTTGGCAAGCTGTTGAGGGCCACATGAGTAGCCCCACCCCTTGGCAGGTGCCCTGCCCCCTGATCACCATCTTGTGACTGGAAATCCCACCCCTTAAACTATGAACCACAAGAAGTTCCTCCCCATGCCCCCAGAAATATTGCTTTTAGCAAGAGGTTTTGCCATCTCAGAACCAGAAAAATGCCAAATTATATTCTAAAAATCAAACATTTACAACATTAATTTGAATTCAAAAAATATTTTGTCCTTACTTACATGTGTTTGTGTAGTGTACATAGAAGTGATTGCACAATAGCTTAAAATGAAGTCATATGCTTGTATATTGTTGGGGGGGACATTGGAGGTATAGGTTTGTGGTGGGCTGTGTGGGTATGCGGGGTGTGGGGGTGTGTGTGTGGGTTTTGTGGGAGGGTGGATAGGTGTGGGGGTGGAGTGATGGAGCATTTGTGTGTGTGTGAATTTGTGAGGTGTGGGGGGTGTGAGGTGCTGCGTGTGGGGAGGATGGCTAAGGTGTGGGGGTCTGTATGTATGGCAGTGCAAGCGGGGTGTGGGTGCATGGGTATGGTGGGCAGTGAGTATGTGACTCACCCTATGAACACACTGTCTCTCTCTCTCTTACTTTTCCCCTCATTGCATGGACACACACATATAACCTCCTGTTCCTGGCCCTGGGGTACTGATGCGGTCCGTGCTTCATTGGTTCAGCAATGCAGCCAGGGGCCAGGTAGTGCTAGAGCAACCAGAGGATGGGCAGGGAAATAGTGAAAGCTGGAGCAGGAAGAGGCTTCTGGTTTGGGGCAGGGCAGAGGGCCAGCCTTGCAGCTAGGTCCTGCCAGCTTCTCCAGATCCTACTGCCCCTGCCCCCTGTCATCTTTGACAGGCAGCCAGGAGCAAATAAATATTTATTTTCTAAATTAATTAGGGGCCCTGCAGGCTGGATAGAATGGCCTGGTGTGCTGATCCAGCTGTATTTTGCCTACCCCTGTTATAGTCAGTCTGCTGTCAATGCTTTAGAAGTCACCAGGCTTTAGTTTAGAATATTCAGTTATTATTTTGGCATGCTGTCTAATTGTTGTCTATTACCTATATGCCTAGACCAAGGGTCTGCAATGGTTCAGGACTGACAAGCAAAATTCCACATCTCAGTTTGAGGCAGGCTACACTTCTTACCTGGCCACCATCAATGCTTCTCCTAACCCCCAGCAGTAATCACTTCTCCCAGCTGCTATGCATGCAAAACCTCCTGCTGTTGAAAAGCCACCAAAACCCCAGCTTCCTGGGCTAGATAAAATGTAATATGTAGGCTGGATCCAGCCAACAGAACGTTGGTTGCTGATCCTGGCTCTAAAGTTTCAGATGCTAGTGGGCATATCTACATGTGCACTTTTAATGAGAAGTAAGCTATTTTACTGCGCATTAAAGTGTCATGTAAAAAAACATACCATTACACTAATGCACAGTAAAATTTTCTACTGAGCATTAAGTGTCACTAAAAAAGCATCCAAATGTGCTACTGCACATTAGCATAGTCTAAAGCACATTAGTTCAGTACCTCACATTGGAGGTATAAAATTTAATGCATATTAGAAAAAGCTCATTAATGCACATGTAGACATGCCCAGTGAATCCCAAAAGGCCTTTCATCATCTCTCTGAAGAGCTGTCCCATGACATGAGTGCTTGGGCGACATTCATGAGCTATACTGCTACCCGTGTGTCCACTAGTGATGGATACTGGAATGACCTAGGGAAGGCAAGCTATGGCATAAGCAGGGGAAACTCTGACAAATAAGCAGTTGCTGGTGAAGCAGTGGCAGCACCACCAGAATGTATCATATTACCATACTGCCTGGGGTCAGAAGGGACCTAAACAGATCATCAGGCCCGACACCCTGCCCTGGGCGGGAACGGGTGCTGGGGTCACATCATCCCAACCAAATATCTGTCCATCCTCCTCTTGAAGACCCCCAAGGTAGGAGAGAGTACCACCTCACTTCCACCTCACTCCCATTCCAGAGCCTGGCAGCCCTAACTATGAAGTAATGTCTCCTGATGTCCAGCCTGAACCTTCGCTCTAACAATTTGTGGCCATTATTCCTAGTAACCCCGTGTGCTGCCCAGGGGAACAGAGCCTCCCCCAATTCCCACTGGTCCCCCTGGTAAGTTTGTAAATGGCCACCAGATCCCCTCTCAGCCTTCTCTTTTGGAGGCTGAATAGGTTCAGGCCCTTTAGCCTCTCTTCCTAGGGCCTGCCCCACTTCCCCTTGACCATACAAGTGGCCCTCCTCTGGACCTTCTCAATGCTAGCCACATTCCTCTTGAAGTGCGGCACCCAGAACTGGATGCAGTACTCCAACTGTGGCCTGACCAACGCTGCATAAAAGGGAAGGATCACCTCCCTTGACCTGCTTGTGATGCATCTGTAGGTCCTTACTGACTGCTTCCTTGCAATGGCAGCTCATGTTCATCCTGGAGTCAGCAATAACTACAAGATCCCTTTCTGCCACCGTGTTGACAAGAAGGGTGCTTCCCAGCCTACAGGTGTGTTGCTGGTTCCTTTTCCCTAGATGCAGCACCTTGCACTTCTCTGCATTGAATTCCATCCTATTCTAATCTGCCCACCTCTGTAATTTGTCTAGATCTAGCTGGATTCTGTCCTTCCCCTCCAGCATGCTCACCTCATCCCACAACTTGCTGTCATCAGTAAATTTGGATAGCATGCATGCCACACCCACATCCAGATCACTGATAAAGATGTTGAATCGTACAGACCCCAGGATCAAGCCCTGGGGGACAATGCCCACATCCCTCCAGGTTGAAAGTGACCCATCCACCACCACTCTCTGGGTGCAAATATATAGCCAATTTGCCACCCATCTGACTGTGTAGGCATCAGCTGCAGTCACCTAGTTTCCTTAAGAGAATGTGGTGGGAAACCATGTCAAAGGCCTTCCTAAAGTCCAGGAAGATGAAATCTACCCCGATGCCCTCATCCAGGGACTTTGTGACCTGATCATAAAAAGAAACCAGGTTAGTCAGGCAAGACCTGCCCTCAGTGAATCCATGCTGGTTGCCCCTGAGCATTACCTCCTCTTCTGGGCCCTTGCAGATATGCTACTTGGTAATTTTCTCCATCTGCAATTCTAGTGGGGGAGATGTCTCTGTCCCTGTTCAGGAATATGGAGACAAAAAAATTGTTAAAGCCTTCATTTTTTTCATTTGCTGCAATCACCAGATTGCCAAGCCTATCCTGTAGGGGCCCCATGTTACCCGGTGCCTTCTTCTTACTTCCTGTGTATTTGAAAAAGGACTTTTTATTATCCTTAATTCTAGTCGCTAGCCCTAGCTCCATCTCTGCCTTGGCCTTTCTAACAACCTCCCTGCAGTTCCAAGCAACGGAGGTGTAATCCTTCCTGGTGATAGCCCCTTGTTTGCACTGTTTGTACACCTCCTCTTTTGCCTTCAGGCATCCTTGGATGCTTTTGCCGAGCCATAGGGGCTTAGCACTCCTTCCCCCCTTGGTGCACATTGGGACTGACTCCGTTTGAGCTCAGAGGATCATTTCCTTGAGGAACAACTACCCTTCTTGGACTCCCATCTCATTAAAGCTCCGAGACCCCAATGCCTCTCCTACTAACATTTTTAGCTTACAGAAGTTGGCCCTCCTGAAGTCAAGGACCTCTGCCTTGCTGCTTGCTTTCCCCATCCTGAGCTGGATAGTAAATTCCATCAGGCAATGGTCACTGTTGCCCAGGTGGTTGAGTACCCACAGACTCCTCACCAGGTTGTCACCTGTAGCAAGGACCAAGTCCAGCAAAGCATTTCCCCTGGTGGGGACTATGCACCTCCTGGATTAGGTGCAGGTCCTGTATCTCAGCTAGGAACCTACATAAGTGGTCGGACCTGGCTGACTGCTCCTCCCAGCAGATGCCTGGGCAGTTTAGGTCACCCATGACAACAACATCCCTTGACTTTACAGCCGCTGTGAACTGACCTGAGAATTCCAGGTCCAGCTCATCTCGCTAGTGAGGCGGTCTGTAGTAGGCACCCACTATCAAGTCCCTTTCCCCCCGCCCCCCTTGCATTTTTACCCAGAGTGCCTCAGTTAGCCCCTCTTCTGACCTCATCCTGATCATTGAGGATGTGTATTGCTCTTTGATGTATAGCACTACCCTCCCCCCTCTTTTCCCTTTTGTGGTGAGGACAGCAAGATGGCAGTGCTTTCCCTCCTGAAAAATCACTTATCCTTTAATGATAATGTGCCATGGTGAGTACAGTCACCACTATAATAAGCCTGCCCAGGCCCCAGCCATAGGTCTACAAGTCCTCAATGGTGGAGTAGGAAGAAGAAAATGTTAGAATCTAAAAAGCTGTTAAGGTAGATGAAGGCTGCAGAGGAATGAGTTCCCTAGTCATCTTGGTCTTCTTGCCATTAGATCAAGGTCCTGTTCTGTTAAGGGCATGTAGAAACTAATGTACAGCAGCTTCTCCATGACAAAAGTCACACACAGGCATCTTCCATGAACATAACTTTTCTAGTACATTCCTCAAGCCCTTTGGCAACCAGATAAAGATGACAAAATCAGTATTGTAAGGTCTGGAAACTCTTAGTCATGAACTGGAATGAAAGCAGTAGTTACAAAAAGGTTATTTGCACTCAGATGAGGTAGGAGTGTGATTCAGCACTGGAACTGGAACTGACCAGTCCTATTCAGGATGCACTATGCTCACCCCACATGGGGAAGTGACTAGAAAAGGTGCCCTAAATATAACCTGTCTAATACACTATTCTGTATTTCTTCCTGATAGGACAATTGCATCCAGTGGGATCACATTTATTGAGGTTGAAGATACCAGCAAAGATGCATTGTCATTTTTGGGGCCTGGAACATTACAACACTCCTGGACCATCCTAATACCCAGAATGCCCAGAGTGCTACACTGCAATTGTGGTCTGAGACCTCAGACAACACAACATTGATGTAACTGCACTGAGTGAGACCTGGCAACCAGGAGATAGGCAGCTCAAAGAACATGGAGGCAGCTATACCTTCTTCTGAAAGAGTAAACAGGAAGGAGAATGCCAACTTTTCAGAGTTGATTTTGCCATTGAGAATGAACTCATAAGCCAATCAATGAGTTCCCTATCAGTATTAACAAGCACCTCATGACTCTCCATCTTAACCTGGAAAGGAGCCAATATGCCACCGTCATCTGTACGTATGCCTCAATCTTTGATGCTGCCAATGAAACTAAGGAGGAATTCTATGCTAACTTTCATCAAGTCTTTTCTGATGTTCCAGAGGGAGATAGATTTATTTTTCTGATTTCAATGCCAGAGTTAGAAGGGAACCTAACCTCTGGAACAGAAACTTTGGCAAAGATGGAGTAGGAAAGGTCAACTCCAGTGGCATCCTCCTGTTGATGAAATGCACAGAACATGGACTTACCATCACCAATACCCTGTTGTGCCAGAAAAACAAGCACAAGACATCGTGGCAATACTTGCAATCTAAGCATTGACACTTGATTGACTATGTCATTGTCTGTGCCGGGGGTCACAAAGATGTCAGCATCACCTGAGCTATGCTAGGAGCTGATGATTGCTGGACTCATCACTGACTCATCCACTTGCTTATGTCACTCAAATGATGGCTGCAGCAGAAGCGAGGCTGACGGAAGGTCAACGCTGAAGGACTCAAGGGCCCAAGCAAGTGAGACCACTTCCATCAGTGCCTCAATGAAAACCTAATAAATTCCAATCAACAATAATGGGATAATAAAGCAGCATGTGGGCTGTCCTCAAGGCCACTGTCATCTGCACCTGTGAAGAGACAGTTGGATTCTCTATCAGGAAGCATCAAGACTCATTTGTTGAGAACATTTTTAATGGCTAGGTATTTTAAAATCTGACAATCCAGATGCCCTCCACCCAAGGATGTTGAGGGATATGGCAGGGGTCATCACAGAGCCCTTGGCCCGGCTGTATGAGCATTTGTGGTCATCTGGCCAGGTGCCAGGGGATTGCAAACTAGCTAATGTGGTCCCAATTTTTAAGAAAGGAAGAAAGGAAGACCCAAGTAACTATAGGCCCGTAAGCTTCACCTCAGTGCTCGGGAAGATCTTGGAGAGAATCATCAAGGAGCACATCTGTGGGGGGCCAGCAGGGGAGATCATGCTCAGGGGCAATCAGCATGGGTTCATCAAAGGCAGGTCCTGCCTGACCAACCTGCTTGCCTTTTATGACCAAGTAACTAAATCTTTGGATGATGGTGTCTCCATGAATGTAGTCTTTCTAGACTTTAAGAAGGCCTTTGACACTGTTTCTCACCCCATTCTCATTAATAAATTAGGCTAGTGTGGCATTGATGCCTACACAGTTGGATGGGTAAAAAATTGGCTGATGGGGCGCACCCAGAAAGTAGCAGTGGATGGATCATACTCAACCTGGCAAGATGTGAACAGTGGGGTCCCCCAGGGCTCAGTCCTTGGGTCTGCACTGTTTAACATCTTCATCAGTGACTTGGACAAGGGGGTTGAAAGCACGTTGTCCAAGTTTGCTGAAGACACTAAGATGTGGGGCGAGGTGGACACACTTGAAGGGAGAGAGAGGCTGCAACTAGATTTAGACAGACTACAAAAGTGGGCAGATGAGACTAGGATGGGGTTCAATGTAGACAAATGCAGGGTGCTGCACCTTGGGAGAAGGAATCCACAGCATACATACAGGCTGGGGAGTTCCCCTCTTGAAAGCACAGAGGTGAAAAGGGATCTTGGAGTCATTATGGACTCCAAGATCAACATGAGCTGCCAATGCCAGACCACAGCCAGCAAGGCCAGCCATACCTTGTCATGCATCCAAAGATGCATCTTAAGCCAGTCCAGAGAGGTGATACTTCCCCTCTATGCAACATTGGTCAGGCCGCAATTGGAGTATTGTGTCCAGTACTGGGCACCTCACTTTAAAAAGGATGTGGCCAGCCTCGAGAGAGTTCAGAGGAGGGCCACCCATTTGGTGGGAAAGCAGCAGGCCAGGCCCTATGAGAGGAGAGACTTAGGGACCTGAACCTATTCAGTCTCAGCAAGAGAAGGCTGAGGGGGACCTGGTGGCTGCCTACAGATTCATCAGGGGAGTTCATTAGCAAACAGGAAGAGCCCTATTATCCCCAGCACCACCTGGGGTGAAAAGGAAAAATGGTAATAAGCTGATGAAGAATAGGTTTAGCTTAGAGATCAGAAGGCAATATTTTACAGTTAGGGTGGCCAGAATCTGGAACCAACTTCCCAGGGAAGTGGTCATCCTCCCTACCTTGGGCAAATTAAAAAAGAGGTTAGATGATCACCTGTCTGGGGTCTTGTGAACCCAGCATTCATTCCAGCCTGTGGCAGGGGGTCAGGCTAGATGATCTGATCAGGTCCCTCCTGACCCTAACTACTATGATACTATGAAACAACCAGAAGACCCAAGAGTTGATCAATCTCAAACACAAGGCCTTTTGTGCATGGCAAAGTTACACTAACTCCAAGCAAAAGAAAGTGAATCTTCAACAAGCCAAGACAGAGGTCTAAAGGAGGACCCACGGCATAAAGAACAAATAATGGTAAAACAAAGGTAAATAGTTTCAACATCTCACTGACATATATGATATCTGTGTTTTCTTCAGTGCCACCAAAGCCATCTATCGCCCAAGCACTCAGGGACCACCCCACTTGAGACCTAAGGATGGAGGAAACCTGATCAAGAAAAGGGAAGGATCAAAATAACCCAGGAGGTGCACAGCCTCATCAGGGGAGGCGCCTTGTTGGACCTGGTGCTGGCCACAGGTGATGACCTGGTGAGGGGGCTGCGGGTGCTTGACTACCTGGTTGACAACAATCATCACCTGCTGGAATTCACCATCCAGCGCAAGGTGGCAAAGGCCTGCAGCAAGGCAGCAGCCCTAGATTTCAGGAGGGCAGACTTCAATGATCTAAGAAGAATAGTCTGGGAGGCACTGAGGTCCCTGAGGGGAAGGGAGCCAGGTGTCCAAGAAGAATGGTTGCTCCTTAAGGAGATGACCCTCCAAGCCCAAAGGGAGGTAATCCCAACATAAATCAAAGGGAGCAGGAGGGCAGCTAGGATCTGGAACCAACTTCCAAGCAAAGTGGTGCTGGTTCCTACCTTGGGGGTCTTTAAGACAAGGCTAGACAATCACCTTGCTGGGGTTGTTTGACCCCAGTACTCTTTCCTGCCATGGCAGGGGGTCAGCCAAATGATCTGCTTAGGTCCCTTCCGACCCTACTAACTATGAAACTATGAAAAGGGAAAAGGGATCAAAGGAAAGGGAATCAAGGAAATCAATGCCTATTCAAAGGAGCATTTTAAAGACCTTCTCAATCAAGACTCTGTTGTTGATTGAAGTGTTCTCAGCTCCATCGCACAACACCCAGTCATAGATCACCTTGAAATCCTTCCAACCCTTAATGAGGTGAGGAAAGCCATCAAGCAGTTGAAAAAAAACAGGGCATCTGGAGTGGATGAAATCCCCGCAGAAATCTCAAAACATAGGGGAGGGGAGCTCACGTCACAGCTTCATGCCCTCATCTTAAGGGTCTGGAACAATGAGGAAATCCCAGACGACCTCAGGGATGCCATGGCTGTGACAATCTTCAAGAAAGGAGACAAGTCCAACTGTGGAGACTACAGAGGAATCACCTTACTGTCTACAACAGAAAAGACTATTGTGAGAACCCTCCTGAAATATCTCCTTCCATTTGCTGAAGAGCTTCTCCCAGAATTTCAGTGTGGGTTTAGGGCATCAAGAGGCACAAGTGACATGATTTTTACAGCAGAAACCTGGGAACAACATAAGCCTCTCTACATGGCCTTCTCTGAAGTGACCAATAATTACAGAAGAATATCAGTCACCTTCAAAACTGGATGTAAATCTCAAACACCCTATAATGCAGTGGTCTTTCTTAGAAAGGATTTGATTCCAAAAGTGAAAAGTGTTTGAATCTGGGAATTGGTTTTGGCCCATAGCTGAAATTATTTCTTCTTTAAACTCCATAGTATTATTCAGTTTTTCTGAGAAGGATGAAGAGATGTTTTACTGGAGAGGATTTTTCCACCCTTGTTGTGAATTCCACCTCTATGAGCCATGCCACACACTCCACATGTTGAGACTGGGTGCTGGATAGTAATGTAGGTCATCCAGCCCAAAGGCCATATCTCTGACATGCTGCTGTAGAAAAATAGCTAGATAATACTACACAGGAGACCTGCAAGCATATTATGAACTCTAATATGAATTCTGTTTGAATTCTTCACTGTAACAGATGGGCAATTTAGTTTGGTTTAGAGAAAAGGTGTTTGGCAGCTTTGAAAATGTGAATGTATTAAAGCTAAAGAGAGGTGCTGGCAAGACTGGAAGTGCAAGGAACATAGATAGACCTTTCTGTTCAGTATTAGCATTGAGCAGATTATCATTTTTAAAAAAGCTGTACTTCTAAATTATCTTCCTCCAGTCTCTCCTCACCCCTGTTGTTTGTTCCTGTTAAGTCTTGGGATTAGGAGGCCAGCAACCTCTGGGAATTCACTTTAGTACACTTTGCTGACAAATTTGTTATGGCCATCTGGCCTTTGGGCAGGTGCAAGAGGCCTTCAAAAAAACCTGCTCATTGTTCACTGTGATTAAAAAATGGCATCTGTGCTTTGCAACAATAATGGGACTGACAAATAGATAAAAGCAAATGTTCTGTTTCATGCCATAGGGCTTCTTTTTTTTTTTTTTTTTTTTGAAATGCTGAAGGAGGACACGTTAAAGTAGGAAAACAGAGACACAATCAGAAATAACTGAAGCTCAGGTGACATGAACACCTGGAGAAGTTAATCAGGTCAACCTTGCATTTTTCACCTATAAATTGGATATCCCCTGTGATCCTTCATTCATACTGGAGGTTTACGAACAGAGCTTTGAAGGCAAAGCATGTGGTATAGGGCAAAAAAATCTATGAAAGCGGATGAAACTTTTTTTTTCCCTATTAAACTAGGTGAGTCTAATGTACATGTAACTCCCCAGTGAGACTAGGTCTGTCAATCAAGACACCCTGGGAAGCTTCAGTAATTCAACCTAATGAAGTAGGAAAGTTTGTTCAAATCGTGTTTTATGTCTGGCCATTGAAACATCAAGTATAGTCCAACATTGGAGCTGAGAGGCATACTTAACTAAATCTAACAGTCTGAACTAGTTGAATGAATACTTTTAGAAGGACACTATTGGAAGACACCAATTCATTACACTCAAGGTGTTTCATGAAAATATCTTGGATTGAACAAAAGCTTCAGCAAATTGTGAGTAGGTTTCCGTGGAATCCTGCCTGGTTTCTTGGTCAGTTGGAGAGCCAAGAAAACATGGAATATAAAGATTCTGTGGGGTCACAGGCTTTTCAAGCTCACTCTAAAGAGGCAAGAGATGAACAGGCCCAGTTACAGCTCAAATGCCCAGACTCGACTCTATGGAAAGAGCCTGGAAGCCCAGGCACAGTGGGGCTCTCCTATAGCCACAGATCTTGGAAACTCTTGACTCCACAGCAGCGATCCTGGAAACTTGGGCCAGGACTTTATGTCCTTACGAGTTACAGAGGTAGGAGCATGTCAGTTCTTGAAGTCTTGGGAGACCCTCCTCTAACTGTAGCTGACAAGATCTAGGTGTAGGTCTGCCTGAGAGAGCCTGGCTATCCTGTGGTTGGCTTGTTGAGTCCACGGCTCCGGCATTTCCTTCAGGATTTGCTACCAGACAAGTAATTACCCTGGGAAATGGGAAATACATATTCAACTGCCCTTAAGATTAACAAGGCCTAGAACATAGGTCTATTCCTTCCTACTATTGGACTAAAAGTAGAGTTGTTCCTTCTGCATGTTTAGCTAAACATCTCCCTAGGGCAGACTAGAATCCCAAGATGATACAGGAGGTATACAAAGTGCAGCCTGACATTAGCATTTACTATTTGCTGGCTGTAGTTGACTCTCTGCACACTCTTGAGATGCATAGGCTGATTCTGATTGTACGCTGGACTGTCCATTGAGGGAATGGTAGAGCTATAAGTCACTCTTCCATGAAGAAATAGAATTGGTATCTTGAGGTGAAATTTTTTTAAATCCAGGAAGCCATATAGCTTAGACTTCTAGAAGGCAGAATAGGATAGGAACAGTAATCAGGGGGGTAATTACAACACAAATCAAAGCAGGCAAGAGGGTGCAAAAGCCCCCATGGCTCACCAAAAGCATATGGGAACGTCTCCTATCTAAAAAGGAGGCATACACCCAATGGAAGGGAGGGGCCATCACCAGGGAGGACTATACCTTGGTTGCTTGGGGCTGTAGGGGGGCAGTCAGGAAGACCAAGGCGGAGATGGAACTGGGACTAGCTACCCAGATCAAGGACAACAAGACTTCCTTTTTTAAATACATAGGGGGTAAAAAGAAAGTACCGGGTAACGTGGGGTATCTGCAAGACACGCTAGGAAATCTGGTCATCACACCAGATGACAAAGCTAACCTATTTAACAATATTTTTGCCTCCATTTTTCTGAGCAGGGACCAGGTTATCCCCCCCACCATGACCCCCAAAGGCCCTAGGGGAGGCGCACCCAGGCCTAAGATCAGTGAGGACCTAGACAGGGAACTTCTGGAGGAACTGGATACATTTAAATCAGCTGCTCCTGATGATCTCCACCCCAGAGTGCTGAGGGAATTAGCTGAGGTCATTGCAGGACCCCTGGGATGGCTTTATGAGCACTCATGGTGCTCTGGCATGGTGCCAGAGGACTGGAAAAGGACCAATGTAGCTCCCATTTTCAAAAAAGGGAGGAAGGAGGACCCAGGAAACTATAGGCCAGTTAGTCTTACTTTGATCCTGGGTAAGCTTTTTGAGAGAATTGTCCTGGCGCATGTCTGCGAGGGGCCAGCAGGGGAGATTAAGTTTAGGGGCAACCAACATGGGTTTATTAGAAGCAGGTCTTGTCAAATGAACCTGGTGGCCTTCTATGACCAGGTCACAAAATCCTTAGATGCAGGGGTAGCAGTGGATGTAGTCTTTCTGGACTTTAGGAAAGCCTTCAACACTGTCTCTCACCCCGTTCTCATTAAAAAAACTACGGGACTATGGCATCGACACCTACACAGTCAATTGGGTCGCCAACTGGCTGGAGGGCCGCACCCAGAGAGTGGTGGTGGACGGGTCATTTTTGACCTGGAGGGATGTGGGCAGTGGGGTTCTGCAGGGCTTGGTCCTCGGGTCTGCACTGTTCAACATCTTCATCAGTAACTTGGAAGAGGGGATAAAAAGCACCCTGTTCAATTTCGCAGATAACATTAAGATGTGGGGAGAAGTGCGCATGCTAGAAAGGAGGAATAGGGTGCAATTGGACCTAGGCAGGTTACAGGGGTGGGCAGATGAGAATAGGATGGGTTTCAACACTGACAAGTGCAAGGTGATACACCTGGGGAGGAAGAACCAGCAGCATACCTACAGGCTGGGGAACTCCCTTCTCATCAGTGCAGAGGCAGAAAGGATCTTGGAGTCATTACTGATGCCAAAATGAACATGGGCCGACAGTGTGGGGACGCGGTCAGGAGGGCCAACCATACCTTGTCCTGCATCCAAAGATGCATTTCAAGCAGGTCCAAGGAGGTGATCCTCCCCCTCTATGTGACACTGGTCAGGCCTCAGTTAGAATAATGCATCCAGTTCTGGGCACCGTGCTTCAGGAGGGATGTGGACAACATGGAGAGGGTCCAGAGGAGGGCCACCTGCATGATCCGGGGGCAGCAGGGCAGGCCGTATGAGAAGAGGCTACAGGACCTGAACCTGTTCAGCCTCCACAAGAGAAGGCTGAGGAGGCATCTAGTGAGTGCTTACAAACAAGTCGGGGGGACCAGCAGGCATTGGGGGAGTCCCTGTTCCCCTGAGCACTACCAGGAGTGACTAGAAATAACGGTCACAAGCTGGCAGAGGGTAGATTTAGGCTAGATATCAGGAGGTGCTACTTCACTGTCAGGGCGGCTAGGATCTGGAACCAATTTCCAAGCAAAGTGGTGCAGGCTCCTACCCTAAGGGTCTTTAAGAGGAGGCTAGATGAACACTTTGCTGGGGTCATTTGACCCCAGTACTTTTTCCAGCCATGGCAGGGGTCAGACTTGATGATCTGCTCAAGTCCCTTCCAAACCTACCAACCATGAACCTATGAAACTACATGCATATAGAAATGATCAGTCTGTGTCTTCTTGAATAGCTAGCTGGATGTGCAGCATATTCCTCAAAGTAGCATTATTAATAGCTCTCTTTAGGCAATGTACTATTAGTATATTTGCCCGTAAAATAATAGTATTTGGCATTTATTGTTTATTTTGTCTTTCAAAGTAGACCAAATACTTTAAAATCAATAGCAAAACCAAAATGCAACTACTTTGTGGGCTAATAGGGCTTGCAAGGAAGACACCCAGTGCACAGAGCAGCATCAGAAATTATCAGTGTTCTAAAATACTGACAGAAAGTATGCCACAGAGATATTCATGGACTCTTTGGTTCTATGGTATAGTTTTGGAAGCCATATTATGTGACCTGCCCCTTCCACATTGTTTTTGTGACATGTGTCAAATCTGTCCAGAGAATGCTTTTTAAAACTCAGATGACATGCTATCTACTAACCCAGGTTCCTTTGCTTTCTTCAGAGTGAAGCCCTTTGAAGAATCCATTTGTGGCACTTTGTAGAGCCACTTATCTATCCTAAATTTCCCCGTTAACTGAAATTTTGAAGCCTTTCCCTGCATCTAGTTTTGTTGGTCTAGCATGCTATTTGGTTAAATGCATTCATTTTCTTCAGCAATCCCTTGCAGTCAAGGATGATTGTCTTCCATGTTTGTCTTATCTGTGTGTCTGCAAATGGCTAATGAGGTCTTTCCAGGATTGGCAGACCTAGAACAGCTTGGATGTTTATTTACATGTGGGGTGGGTGGCACTGGATTCTTGATTTGGTCTGCAACACACTGTTTCTGCCATTCCTGCTTTTCCATCTTCTGTTGTTGTGAGAATCAAAAATACTACGAACCCTGCAGCAAATTTCCTTCATTTGCGGAGGTTCTGGGTGATAGTCTCCCATGAGTAGACATTGACGTTGCATTTTTTTAAGTTGGTCTTAAGGACCTCCCTAAAGAAATTTCTCTGCCCTCCTTTTGAGCGTATGCCTTGGCTGAGGTGGGAGAATATAACTTGCTTCAGGAGTCTAGAACTGGACATCCAGATGACATGGCCAACACAAAAAAGTTGATGCTGGATGATTATTGCCTCAGTACTCACGGTCAGGGGCTGGTACCTGCTTGTTGTTCTGAAAAATTTTGTATTCTTTCTCCTCTGATCATAGAATCATAGACGTAGGGTCAGAAGGGACCTTGTAGATCTTCAAGTCCGACCCCCTGCCTGAGCAGGAGAAAAACTGGGCTCAGATGACTCCAGCCAGGTAGGCATCAAGCCTCTTATTAAAGACCCCAGGGTAGGAGCCAGCACCACTCCCCTTGGAAGTTGCTTCCAGATCCTAGCCACCCTAACTGTGAAATAGGTCTCACTGATGTCTAATCTAAACCTACTCTCCAACAACTTATGGCCATTATTCCTTGTTATGCCAGGGGGCGCTAGGGGCAATAAGGTCTCTCCCAAACCCTTCTGGTCCCCCCTAGTGAGTTTATAGACAGTCACCAGGTCCCCCCTCAGCCTTCTCTTATGAAGGCTGAACAGGTTCAGGTCCTGCAGTCTCTCATTGTAGGGTCTGCCCTGTTGTCCCCAGATCATGCAGGTGGCCCTCCTCTGGACCCTCTCAATGTTGTCCACATCCCTCCTGAAGTGGGGCGCACAGAACTGGACACAGTACTTCAGCTGTGGCCTGACCAGTGTCGTGTAGAGGGGGAGGATCACCTCCTTGGCCAACTTGAGATGCACCTGTGTATGCACAACAAGGTCCAGTTACCCCAGCCAACCGTGACCTCGCATTGTTGGCCCATGTTCATCTTGGAGTCAATAATGACTCCAAGATCCCTTTCTGCCTCCATGCTCTCAAGAAGGGAGTTTCCCATCTTATAAGTGTGCTGCTGGTTACTACTGCCCAAGTGCAGCACCCTGCACTTGTCAGTATTGAAATGCATCCTGGTTTTGTTAGCCCACCCCTGTAACCTATCCAGGTCTTGCTGCAATCTTTCCCTCCCTACTAGCATGCTCACCTCACCCCAATTTTTGATATCATCAACAAATTTAAACAGGTTGCTTTTCACCCCATCATCCAAATCACTGATAAAGGAATTGAACAGCACGGGCCCAAGGACCGAGCCCTGGGGGACTCCGCTGCCCACTTCCCCCTGGGGCAAATATGACCCATCCACCACCACCCTCTGAGTACAACTCTTCAGCCAATCTGCAGTCCATCCAACTGTGTAGGCATCAGTGCCACAGTCACCTAGTTTTTCAATGAGGTTGGGGTGGGAGATGGTGTCAAAGGCCTTGCTGAAGTCCAGAAAGACTATGTCCATGGCGACACTTGCATCCAAGGCTTTTGTGACCTGATCATAAAAGGCAATCAGGTTGGTCTGACATGACCTGTCCCTAATGAAACCATGCTGGTTGCTCTTGAGCATCATTCCTGAAGCCGGCCCGTCGCAGATGTGCTCCATGATGATCTTCTCAAAGAGTTTCCCTGGTATTGAGGTAAGACTGACAGGCCTATAGTTGCCCAGGTCCTCCCTCCTCCCCTTTTTAAAGTTGGGGGTCACATCGGCTATCTTCCAATCATCTGGCACCTGGCCCAAGCACCATGAGCGCTCGTAAAGTCATGCCAAAGGCCCTGCAATAACCCCTGCTAGCTTGCTCAACACCTGGGGGTGGAGAGCATCTGCACCCGCTGATTTGAACATGTCCAGTCCCTCCAGAAGATCTCTAACCTGGTCCTCCCCAACCTGAGGTCTAGAGGCATACCCCTCAAGTTCGTCTTGCAAGTCCTGATCCCTGCACAAGAAGACAGAGGTGAAGACTTGGTTAAAGAGGTCTGCTTTCTCCTCTGGCGCAACCACCAGATTGCCCAGAGGATCAAGCATTGGTATATAGGCATTTAAGGCCTTGCCTAGCTGCGTGTGCCACCCCTCAATTTGGGAAACTGTCTGGACCCCTGTTTCTTACCTGGGCACTCCTTGCATTTGCACCTGCCTTGCTCAGGTGGTGTCTCCTCATCTTCCTGCAGCCCCCTCCCCCGGTGAGGCTAGTTTAAAGCTCGCCGTACGAGATCAGCCAACCTGGAAGAGAAGACACACTTGCCTTTAGGAGACAGGTGAAGCCCATCCCACCCCAGCAAGTCCCCTGCCCAAAAGCATGGGTCATTATCTAGGAACCCAAGGCCTGCCTGGCGGCACCAGCTGTGTAAACGCCAATGCAGGCCTCGTGTTGCCGTCCCCACCTATTCACCAGAAGGAGAGAGGAGAAAACCACCTGCGCCCCCGTCTCCTTAAGCTTGTCACCCAGAGCCTTGAATTCCTTCATAATGTGGTTAGGGTTGCCCCTGGCTGTGTCACTCATTTCCACGTGGATGACAACCATGGGGTACTGGTTTTCAGGTTGGATGTAGGCCGGGATCCTCTCTGCGATGTCCCTAACCGGAGCCCCAGGCATGAAGCAGACCTCTCGTGCCAGCAGATGGGACCTTCCTGATGACTCTTCATTTCCAGGTATCATTGACTGGTTTCCTTGGGGCCATCATGCTGTCCACATTCTGTTTTGTCAGTGGAAATTCTATCTTCATAAACTTATCACATGCACATACATTAATTTTGTCACTTCACTCCAAACCAGATATTCCAAGGATTTTTGCAAGTGGATACTGTAGCCATGGAGCCAGGCCTATCTCTATTTTGATAATAAAGTTTGGATATTTTTAATTTCCTAGGATGTGTATGGCTGTTGAACTCAGACACCCTGTCTGCCTTGAAGGATGTGAAACTGAGGGACAAACAGGCTTTTAGAAATCAATTAACCCTTGCCATTCCCCTAAACCCTTGTTCTAATACAATCTCTACTTTATATACAAGCCAATTCCTAAAAGCATACCTCTAAATACCATTTTGTTAGTTGTCATCATATTCCTACCATTTGTTCTTCATGTTGTGGGTCCCCATTTAGACCTCTGCCTTGGCATATTAGAGAGTCAATTTCTTTTGTTTAGAGTGGCAGTCAGGCTCTGTTGTTATGATCAATCAAGTCTTGGCTCTCCCAAGTGTTAGATAAACCCTGGACAGAGGCTGGATCATCTTGTATGCCCTACTGAGCTTCATCTGTGCTTAGTAAACTTGTTGCTTATGCAATCAATGAAATAGGCCATTTGAGGGCATACTCCAAATGCTGTAAAGCAGAAGTTACAACATTCAGTTGTAAAAGAATGTTCATCTGTGGACCCTTTCTTCATTAATTGCCTTCTTTTAGAAAGATTGAGTATGACATCATTACACCTTATTTTGGAAACAAGTTTCCTGTTTTTACAAATGCAAATGAAGCTATTTGAACATCTGGCTTTTGATCAGGAGCTGCAATCAGGTGATTAAGAATAAGACCGTACAAATGACTGATATTCTAGTCAGTAGTAAAACCAAAAAAATGGGTGAAGACTACATTGCACTCAAAAGCTTGTCTAACTTTATCCTAACCATGTTGTTTGTCCAATAAAAATATCATCCCCAAAAAATCCTTGCCTCTCAAAAAAAATTTTGGATTAGTCAATCAAATTTTTCTGGAATGTCTTACAAAATGAATAATTTGATTTAGTTTGTTTTGAAACATGAAATTAATTTCTAAGAATTTTTAATGAAAGTACAAGGTGCTATAACCACAAAAAGACTTTAGTGCCATTCTGAAAATCAGTGGGAACAGTGGTGATGCACAGGAGATGCATGGGGGTGCATGTGCACCCCCAAGAGTGCCAATGCACCCCCAATGACTGTGCTTACTACTTAGGTGATGGGCAGGGGGGCAGGTGGGAATGCCAGTGCCCCCCCTGCAAGCTCTGGCTGATCACTGCACTGGCTGCAGTTGCTTTTGGGAGTGGCTGAAGTGATTGGCCAGTGCTTGCTCCCAGAAGCAGTTGCAGCCACTCTCTGAAGTGGCTGCAGCGAACGCGGGGATCGGCTGCAGTGATTGGCTTCAGCTATCAGTCATTGCAGGATCACTCAGGGGACCCCCCCATACTGCAGGATCACCCAATAGGGGACCCCCACTAATGGTCGGTGGGACTGGGCATGGGGGGGGCATATGCCCCCCATGACTAAGGTGGCACCAGTTGCCCATGAGTGGGAAGAAAAGCTGCTAAGAGATCCCTCTTAGATTTTAGTAATTGGGAGATCTGCTAAAATGTGGGAGACCTGAACTCAGCTCCCTTCCCTGGCTGATTCAAACACGGACATGGGCAAAAGTCTGCCATCTCCCAGTGAAGCATGTTCATCACAAAACTATTGAATTTTTTCCATATTATATAAAAGATTTATATTTTCATTTGACTAAAGTGAACAAGCAAGAATTACTCCATAATCATGTGGAGAGGCCAGCTCACAGTTCCTACTCTAGCCAAGTTCAAAACTGGGTATTCTGGGTGCATCTACATGAGGTGTTTCTTTGGAGTTGCCTGATTAGCTCCACAGTAAAGTCTCAGCATCTACACATGCTCCTCTATTAGGCTGGAGTAAATTAATTAACTCCACTTTAGGTTAGTATTTGTAAACACAAGTGCTATCATGTGGCAGCATTATTTAGTGTACTGCAACACACACGTAGATGCTCACAGGGCTGGCAAGGGCATGAGGGTTCTTCAGTGCAGAGCTGCCTGATGGCTAGCCCCACACTAGAGCACCTTTGTGCCCCACCCAGCCCCACCACATCACATTGAGCCCAATCAGCCTCACCTCAGCCTGGCAGGCTGATTCACCAGGTCCCCTACCAGCCAGAGCTGCTCCACCCCAGTCCAAAGTGCTGTAGTCCTGGGCACACAAGTAGGCCACATTCACACATGCAGGCATGTGTGTTTGCAGCAGCTCAAATAGCAGCAGGACAAATTTGTGCCAGAGATTTGTGCATCAGTACACATGCCTGAACATACACTTTGGTGTGGGGCAAATTGTACCATCTGGGGAAAACTCATAGATTCATAGATGCTAGGGTCAGAAGGGACCTGAAAGGATCATTGAGTCCAACCTCCTGCCACTGCCAGGAAAAAATGTTGGGGTCATGTAACCCCATGCAGGTGCTTGTTCAGTCTTCTCTTGAAAACCCCCAAGGTAGGGGAAAGCACCACCTCCCTTGGAAGCACCTTGATACTGCATTTTCCGGTATCAAATTTAGAGTCTTCACTATAAATATGAATGCAGGGAACATTTTTTTGTTTGTGGTGTGCCTCTTGTGACATCTTAAACTGCTTTGAGATGCCACAACAGGCATATGCTCGCTTGTCTGGATGCATCTGCAAATGCTGTACCCAGGAGCAATAAACTCCATCATAAAATGTGCCAGAGTGTGTTCAGGTGCCTTAATACCACATGTAGATGCATCTTCTGGCAGCTTGATTGTTTTGTTTTTTTTGAAAATGAACATTTTCAAAAATCCCCATTTCCTATTAAAAGTGCTAGTCTAGGGGAACTGGCATCTTTTAATGGAAAAGTATTTCATCAAAAGAATCTTGACCTTCTCTAATTTCAATAGAGGGGTAGTGGTTCATTCTTCTCTCCTCTCCCCCTACATTTATAATCCCTCAGATGACCGCCTCTCTCATTCATGATCTCATAACATCCTAGTGACAACTACAACACTTACTTAGATGAAAAATTATCCATTATATATTTTAGCTGACTATAATACAGCACAGCAGCTCGAAGCAAAGAAAGCTAGTACCATGTGACTTGCTAGTTGTCTGCAAACCACTGATAGTCATGGACTACAGTTTGGGAACCATTAAATTAGATAATGTTTACAAAGGGCTTTGAAGATGTAATTGCTAGCTAAGCTCTAAGTATTATTTTTATTTTGCTACCTAGCAAAAAACAAAGCATAATTATATGAAACTTTATACATAATACAGGAAGATATATTTTCCCTCATTTTGGTTAGAAGACCATGGAATCAGAAAAGGAGAAAATCATTTTCATTGTGTTTAAAGTAGGAAAGAATGTTCAAATAACATGCAAAAAGACAGAGAAACAAATAGGAAAATATAAGGGTGTAGATGAGCAAGTGGCACCTGCCCAAAGATTGGCAGTGAGAATTTTATTCCATTCAGCTTGGATCCGATGCTACCTCATTCTGATTCCCTTCAAATAGAATTGCAGAATAAAGTACTGCATCAGGTAAGAAGGGATGACAGATTGGCCTCCAACTGAATCTTTTTCTCCTTAAAAAGTTATGTATCAGGCTGGAAGCAACACCCTCAATATTCTCCTTTCTGTACTCTGGAAAGCAGAATTGTCAGCCACAAACATTCAGAAACAATGAGATTGATGTACTCATTACCTTTTGAAACAGGAATACATTTTGACTTTGACTTGACTATGAGCTGTTTTTATATACTTACATAACCCCTTTACCAAAGGAACTAAGAACTTCTTGGTTTTTAAAGCATTTATTTTTCCAAGAACCCTGCAAAGTAAAGTATACTCATTGTCCTTGTAAAAGAGTGCATCTCCAGGGGTAGTTGTGACATCAAAATGTGTACTAACTTTATAGCTGGTCACTACTGAATTCTAATTTGCGCATGTAGCAGGCTCTCCCCTATGGCTGGGAGCCCCATTAGCTGATGGGGCTCCCAGCCACAGGAGTGAACCATGCCCAGCCAGGGCTGGGATTCTCCACAGTCTCCCAGCCCCAGAGATGTGTGGAGCTCCTGGGACTGGAAGAACATAATTGTCATGTTCTCCCAGCCTCAGAGGTCAATGAAACTCCTAGGGCTGGAGAATTGTGGCAGCAGTGATCTCCCAGTCCCAGGGCTTTCACACACCCCAAAGATTGGGGGAGCATGGCAGCTGCAATCTCCCAGCCCCAGGGTTGAGTGGGGCACTCCTGTGGCTGGCAGCTCCTTGGATGAGGGGGCTTCCAGCAGTGGGAACTTGCTTTTTGCTGGTGCAGGCGGAACCCAGGATCAGGCTCCCCTGCACAGGCAATAAGAGGCAGTTGGATATAATGTGCAGTCCCATCCTGCTGTGCACGTTTGCCCAACTTCCCTAAATCCAAAATTAATATTTGAAGCACTTGAACATCTACAGCTTCAACTTCCAGTTTTTGTTCATATTCTTAAACTTTTATTTCCCCTGAAACCAGATCCCTGTGAGAGGGTGTAATCAGGAAGTCTACAAACCATCATTTTTCATAAAAGTGTGCAATCACAGGACTACCTCTACTACTGATTTAAGAAAAACATGAACTATAGCAAGACTGGTGATAGAACTGTAGGAGTTAGCTGTACTGGAGACATTGTTTTCAGTATCAAAAGTTCTGATTAAATATTGTTAAGGTTTCATCCTCCCAGAAGCACCAGCTTCTAATAATACATCACAAAATAGCTTCTAGGTATATGGTTTTCCATTATTTTGTTGGTTATGCATGCATTTGATGAAAGTGGATCCAATTCCAGATTGGGAATACTTTGCAAGTATGGTTGGAATCTATTTGCAGATAAGTCCAGAAACTATGAGTACTGCTTGTTGAACTACCGTACCAAGGATCAAGTATCTAACCATGACTGCAGGCCTCCAAGTGCATTGATACAAGTGTAATTAACTAATAATAATACCTAGCTCTTATATAGCACTTTTTATCTGTAGACCTCAGAAGCATATTACAGAGGGAAACAGTATTATCCTGATATTATAGGTGTGCAACTGAAGCATAGGTGTGTGCACTGATTAGGAAGCAGAGCAAAGTCATATGATCCTGTATTTAAACCATCCCAGCCACATTCCTATCTAGCCTCTTAGAAGCCTCCAAGGAATGGGATTCCATAGCTTTCGTAGGCAGCTTGTTCTATTGCCCTACTGTTCAGTGGTGACACGTAGGGGGTGGACGTGCACCCCCTGAGACTGTCGATGCACCCTTTGATCAGCCACGTTTGCTACATCCCCTGGGCAGCAAGATTGGCCATGGGGGAACCCCCCCCAACCTGGGCAGCGAGACTGCTTGTGGGGAGAGGCGGGGGTTGTGCCCCCCTAAGGCAGCACCAGTTGCCCATACTACTGTTCTTATAGTTTAGAAGTCTTTATGGCTATAATTTAAGCCTATTGGCAGATTCCCTGGCCACTGTAACAAAGGAGAATAATGTTCTTCCACCTCCCGTGTAACAGCTTTCATATACTTGAAAACCACTATCTAGTCCACCTGAGATTAGAATTCAGGTCCGCTGAGTCCCAATCGGGTGCTCTATTTTCTTGGCCACTCACTGCCTCTCCAAGAGTGCTCTGCACAGTGATCCATTCATGCTTATACGGTTGTTGGTTTGAGGTCTCAAAACATTGCTGTTGCCTTCTGTGTTCTATGTTTAGTATTGTAGCACTGTTTATATAGGTCTTTTTTCTCCCATTCCATGTATATTGTGCACTTAACTTGATCACATTCCTTTACTTTTTGGGCAATGCATTTTTAAATGTTGGCTGATTTTTCAAATGCCCCAATTAAAGTGAGAATAGGTGCAATACAAATTAAATGCATTTAAAAAATGCAGAGATCTATTTGATGCCCTCCCTTATCCTTCAGTCTTATGTTTACTATCCTACGCGTATAACTGTGTTTATTAATGAAGGCCTCGATTCTCCAGAAATACCCATGAAGATAGTCTCTTGCATGAGCCGTCCCATTCTATTCAGCGGAACTGCTCAAGCGTAAAGTGAAGCATGCAATCAAGTGATTTTAGAATTGGTACACAAGGCTATTATCCTGATAGGTTTGCATATAACAGGTAAGGAAGGTATTTCCAGGGTGTCTAAGTATGCAGGGTGCCCAATTCCCACTGACATTTTGGTAATACCACCTTTAGGTTGCTAGTTCTTTCTGTCACCTCTCTGTGGAGAAGGCATTCACTACATGAGTGCAAGTCATTATTGGAAATAGAGGTTTGGGGGTATACAGTGAATGTATGATGATTTACAAAGCCATTTGATTTTTTTTCTTAATAATGTATGAAATGGTAATTTTTAAAAGTTTTAAAATGGAAAACTACATTCCCCCATCCCACCATGCTTTCAGTGTTAGTAAAAATCCACCAGTTGTTCTTTTAACGTCTGCATCATATTTTATTTGAAATCAGGCTATAAGACATTACTTGTTCTTGGCTAAGCTTTTCAATGAGAGTTGTGTGCTTAACTCCTTTACACTCCTTGGAAAATTTAAGCCCTTGCGTAGGAACTTCTGATTGGGCTTGGAAACAGAAATCAGTGAAAGTCAAAGTCTTGCCTAGTACTTGTATAGAGCTGTAAATTCATTTAGACCTCTCTGAGTAGTACAGGTTTTGGGCAACACAGCAGTGAAGAGCTGGCCTCACTGCTGCTCCCATCACAACCAGCTCAAAAGTAGCAATTGTGGTGTTAGAGCAACAGTGAAAATTGTCAAAAGATCCTTAGAGTATGTGCTGATTTCAGTGGAAAGCAAACTATCCTCAAGGCTTTCCTGCTCCAATACTTGACTTAGCATAGCTTGACTGTGCATGTGTCTGAACAGCACACCTTCTGTTTTCCTTGTTTTATGTATTCAGTCTTGTTGACTGAAGCAATACATCTTCCACTCCAAACTAAATTCCAGGGAATCCTTCTTGGCACTTTCCATGGCAACCCCTATTTCCATAACCTTTTTTAATGTGTTTGAACATTGTGTTGTTGCTAATCATGCCTGAATATCATAACTGGTGTTCACATATGGTTAATGGTTTCAACCTTTTGATTATTCCTCTCAAACATGATGGTTTAAAAAATGCCAGACAATTTTAATTTTTTTTTATTTATAAACTTGCTCTCCCCCACGTCTCCCCAGAGGTTTTTCCTGCTCTGGACTGTCCATATTTGTTTTCTTACTGGTTTCTGCATGTTGCTGTCATTGTTGGATTGGCTCAAAGGTAGTTTTTCCTGGCAATGTAACCTTTATTTGGAAGCTTGCACTTTTGTTGTCTTCAGCAAATGGGCAGACAAGAACCTGATGGTGTTTAACACCAAAAAATGCAAGGTTCTCCACCTTGGGAGGAAAAACCTGCAGCACCCTTATAGGCTCGGCAGTGCTATGTTGGATAGCACTACAGAAGAAAGAGACGTGGGGGTCATCATTGACCACAAGATGAACATGAGCCTGCAATGCGATGCTGTGGCTAGCAAAGCGACCAAAACGCTGGCTTGCATCCATAGATGCTTCTCGAGCAAATCCCGGGACGTCATTCTCCCCTTGTACTCGGCCTTGGTGAGGCCGCAGCTGGAGTACTGCGTCCAGTTTTGGGCTCCACAATTCAAAAAGGATGTGGAGAAGCTTGAGAGAGTCCAGAGGAGAGCCACGCGCATGATCAGAGGTCAGGAAAACAGATCTTACGATGACAGGCTGAGAGCCATGGGACTCTTTAGCCTGGAAAAGCGCAGGCTCAGGGGTGATCTGATGGCCACCTGTAAGTTTATCAGGGGTGACCACCAGGATCTGGGGGAACGTTTGTTCACCAGAGCGCCCCAAGGGATGACTAGGTCGAACAGTCACAAACTCCTGCAAGACCGTTTCAGGCTGGACATAAGGAAGAATTTCTTTACTGTCCGAGCCCCCAAGGTCTGGAACAGTCTGCCAGCGGAGGTGGTTCAAGCACCCACATTGAACACCTTCAAGAGTAAATTGGATGCTTATCTTGCTGGGATCCTATGACCCCAGCTGACTTCCTGCCCTTTGGGCAGGGGGCTGGACTCGATGATCTCCTGAGGTCCCTTCCAGCCCTGATGTCTATGAAATCTATGAATCCTAATAAATTTTCCATCATTTCTGGCAATTTTACATTTAGTTTTATGACAGAGAGAAAATTCTGTTGTGACTGACATTCCTGTTCAGTATGTTTCAATATGCTTTTTCACTTTCATTATAAGTTAAATTACTTTTTAATGGCACATTTGGTTATTTACTAAGTGTTTGGTAGATTATTTTAAAGCCAGTTTTAATTCAAAGGTTTGGTTCTCCAGAATGGAATGAAATCCTTTAAGATATGCACACTCCTCAGACTAATGGGGAGGGTAGAATTGTTGACATCCCCTTGGAATACAGATGATGAGCATTAATTGTATTTATTATTATTGTCAGAATCTTGTTTTGAGAAACCTCTCTTTACTCATGTAACTAGCTTTTCATCACATGAGTAATCCAAACAGAATTAATAGTTACATACACACGAGACTGGAATACAGTACTCACCTGAGTGAAAGCTTTCAGCACTAGAAATGGTATTATTTTAAAGTACAAATGTAAATAGTTACTTGCTCATGTGCAAGGCTGCTATCCTGTTTCCCCAGGCCAGGAAGGCTTGCTGCCACACCCAAGTGTCTTTCAGTGTTTCTTTTAAGCAAACTTTAGGAAAAATAAAAGCGAACAAAATAGAATCACAGAAATTATTTAAAAAGTAGTGTTGGAAGGAACCTCCAGAGTTTATCTGGTCCAGCCCCCTGCCTGAGGCAGGATCATCCCTATTCAAACCATTTTATACAATTCCATTGTCTAACTTATTAGCAAAACAATACAGTCAACCCTGATAAAATGCAAGACATAACACCCTAACCTGCCATAGATAATGTAGGAGGGCCACAGCAGTCAATGTCTTGCTGCTGCAAAGGTGGTTAAAATTTGCTTGACAGATCCATGAAAGGTGGCCATGGTCCCTGCTACAGAAGAAGGCAAAACTCCCTTGGCCCATAACAATCTGACCATGGGGTGAGATCACTTCCTGACTCCAAGTATTGTGATCCATCTGACCCTGATCTTGTCCCCCCACAAGACCCTCTAACCAAGAATCTGGTCCAGCAGCAGCATTGACTTACCCCAGTCAAAGTCTCCAGCTTTGACTGTAGCCAACACCCTATTAATGCTTCTGAGAAAGGTTAAAAAAATTCCCCGATGTATGCAGCAGCAGAAGGGGGAAAAAATTCCTTCCTAGCCCCATGTGACAGGCAGAAAATCCTAGTGGGGATCAGTAATACAGACCAAGTCCCCTACATGGAGTGAGCAATGGCAAAAGATATCCTATCCCACTTGATTTGCACACCTTGGGATTTGAGTATGTGTGTGACAACATCAGGACGAAAAAGGTCAAAACATGTCTTTTCAAGAAAAAAGTAGCAGATGACTCCTGTGTATGATCATGGGATGTGTTACAGTAAATGAGAAAGAAGTAATCCAATTTGTGAGAAGACATATTACATACTAATTGGCATGCATGCTTGAGAGTTTGTGCAACAGTTCAGCTAGTCCATCAGGGAACTGATAGGCAAGATCCCCTGGGAGGCATTCTGATGGGGAAAGGAGTCCAGGAGAGCTAGTTGTATTTAAAGAAACCTTACTGAGGGCACAGAAACAAACCATCTTGATGTCCAGGAAGACTAGCAAGTATGGCGTAGCTTAGCAGGAATATCTTCATTAAGCTAAAACACAAAAATGGAAGGTTACAAGAAGTGGGAACTTGGATAAATGACTGGGGAGGAGTATAAAAGTATTGCTCAGGCATGCAGCAATGAAGTCAGGAAGGCCAAAGCACAACTGGAGTTGCAGCTAGCAAGGGATATAAAACATGGGTGACCCGGTGCCTCCTGTGTTTGGGGGAACTTCCCAGTGGCCAGTCAGTGACGGTGGGGGGTCCTCCTGTGGCCGATCGCATTGACCCAGAAGTGGCAGCAGTGTGCTGCTGGTACTTCCAGTGCGCCACTGGCACTTCCAGGTGGGCGTGATCAGCCATGGGGGGACCACAGGGATCACTTCTCCTGGCACCCCCACTCCATGGTCAATGCTGTCAGGGGGGACACCAGCACTCTCACCTGCCCTGCCTGCCCAGGAATGTTGGCTGTCAGGGGGTGCATCAGCGCTCTAAGGGGGTGCATGTGCACCCCCATGCACTCACTACACATCACCACTAATTTGAAAGGTAACAAGAAGGGTTTCTACAAATATGTCAGCAACAAGAGGAAGACCAGGGAAAGTGTGGGTCCCTTGCTGAATTGAGGGAGGCAACCTAGTGACCTGATAAGGAAAATGTTGAAGTACTTGGTACCTTTTTCACCTGAGTCTTCACAGGCAAGGTCATCTCCAAGACTACTGCACCTGGCAGCCCAGTTTAGGGAGGAAGTGAGTATCTGAAAGTGGTGAAATGACAGGTTAGGAACTATTTTAAAAAGCTGGACATACACAAGTCCATGAGGCTGGACAGGATGCACCCAAGGTTGCTGAGGGAGTTGGCTACTGTGATTACAGAGCTGCTGGCCGTTATCTTTTAAAACTTGTGGTAGCTGGGAGAGGTACCAGATGATTGGAAAAGGGAAAATATAGTGCCCAACTTTAAGAAAGGAAATAAGGAGGATCTGGGGAATTACAAAGTGGTCAACCTCACCCCAGTACCTGGAAAAATCATGGAGCAGGTCATCAAGAAATCCATTTCTAAGCACTTGGAAGACAAGAAAGTGATTAGGAAGAATCAGCTTGGATTCACCAAGGGTAAGTCATACCTGACCAGCCTGATTGCTTTCTATGATGAGATGATCAACTCTGTGATGTGGGAAGCGCAGTTGACATGATATACCTTACCTTTAGCAAGGCTTTTGATATGGTTTCCCAGAACATTCTCACGAGCAAGCTATGGAAGTAAAGGTTGGATGAATGGACTGTAAGATGGATAGGAAACTGGCTGGATCATCAGATTTAAAGGGTAATAATCAATGGTTTGATGTCTAGTTGGCAGCCGGTATCAAGTGGGGTGCCCCAGTTTGGGCTTAGTTAGCCTGCAGAAGAAAAAACTGAAAGAAGATTAAATAGCAGCCTTCCACTACCTGAAGACAGGTTCCAAAGAGAATGTATCTAGGCTGATTTCAGTGGTAGAAGATGACAGAACAAGCAGGAATGGTATGAAGTTGCAGCAAGGGAATTTTAGGTTATATATTCGAGGAAAAACTCTCACAAGGAGGGTAGTAAAGACTTGAACAGGCTGCCCAGAGAGGCTGTGGAATCTCCATCCTTGGAGGTTTTTAAGACCTGGCTAGACAAAGCCTTGCCAGGGACGAGATAGTTGGGGATGGTCCTGCTTTGAGCAGGGCGTTAGACTAGATGACACCCTGAGATACATTCCAACCCTAATTTTCTATGATTCTATGGTTCCATTGGAAATTTGTAACATCCACAATTCCTTCAAAAAATACATAGGCCCATTATCACTCATCAACTGTAACAGTAGCCCAACATTCTTCACACTCTAACTGTAAAGAAGTTTTTCTTAATGTTGAACCTCAAACTCCTGGGAGACCATTTCAGCCTCAACATTAGGAAAAACTACTTCACAGTTACAGTGTCCAGACTGTGGAATAAGCTTCCTCCAGAGGTGGTGCAATCACCTAGCCTGGAAATCTTCAAGAGGAGACTGGGCAGTCACCTTGCTGGGGTGATCAAGGCCACGACCAAGGGTGCAGATAAGCTAACCCTAGGTTGCACTGAATTTGCTGACATGCAGCACACAACTTTGCTATTCTTGACAGTGTTTTTTTTAAGGATTTGAGATGCCTTCCTCATTGATTCCAGTTCACTCTCAGTATCTCTAACCAAGATCAGCCAAACAGCAGTGGATAATTTCTTTCAATCACATACAAGAGTAAATTGACCAACTGCCCATCTAGTTGAATTATTACCTGAAGTACCCCTTTTGGGATCACCTTTTCCCTAGTGTAAGTCTTCATAATTATGAGGGTTTTCTCTAAAGTTACCTGTAGCAAAGTCTGATTTTACATAGATGCAGGTATTAGAGAAAGATCAGCCCCCATACTATGGAGTAGCCTCCATTCCTACTGGGTCTCCTTCAGTTAAGGCTGAAACCCCAGTCCTGTCTCTTACCACTACTTCAGATAGCACTTACACTTCCAGGTCTTGGTCAGTAGCACTAGAACTCTGGTATCCTTCTACAGTATACATTCTGGATTTATGTCCCTTTCTGGGCTCCTTACTTATATGCTTTCTTGGGTGAATGGCTTTAAAGTGTTACTGGTTGTTGAAGTGCATGACAGGCCACAACAGTGTGTCCTGTTCTGTGCCACCTCCTGCAACTGGCCTGACATGTCCTGCAATTCTTTTCAGTGTGCATGCTTTATGTAGAATGGCCATAAAGAAAGTCCCTTGTTTTCTGTATTCAGCCCCATTGGCTCAACCAGTGCACCTTCCACTCCACACTAAATTCCAGGGAATCCTTCTTGGCACTTGCCATGGTAACCCCTATTTCTATAACCTTTTTGCAGGTAAAAGTTGACACAGTAACATTTGAATTTTATTATTGCTCAATGCTGCATCACCTGATCTCATAGGGCATCACCCAAGAGTTGTACAAACTGACCATGCCCTGAAAACTTTTTTTAAAGCAGCGACAAACTGTATTACTGATCCCTGAGTTTGTTTGTGCGAATTGGTAGCATTCCACAATCCCTGATGACATAAGGGAAAAATGCTCTTGCATTGCTATAGAAATTTCTACAGAGGTGGAATGCCTTGGCACGGTTGGAGGTAGAAGGGCCTTAAGAGCCTGTATGTCCTGAACCCCAACATTGTCCACAAGGTTTCAACCCACAGTCCTTCTGGAATAGAGCTACAGGTAACAAAGTGTTGAAACTGGTAAGCTACACTACTTAATTCTCTTGATTTTAATTAGATCCACAGATCCACCACCATTGCCTAATGTAGGTATTACTGAAGCATTGATCAATATATACTTCTAACACAAAGGATTTGCTAAAGCATTGGCCAGAGTAGGTCTGATTAGTGAACCTGACTGATGTATTTTTTATTTCTCTTGCCAATTTTTCTGCTGTGAGCAGCTGCAGAGTCTACCTGGGTACTCCTATTAAGTCTCTTTGGTAGATATGGAGTAATATTGAGCTGTTTTCCTCCTGTCCTGTATCATTTAAGCTACTCCGGGCACCAACACAATGAAGATTCCATCCTCTTCACCATCCTTCTTCACAGTAAGAACAGGAGGTATTAGCTTCTTACTCTGTACAGGGGGACCTCTTTTTATGAGAATTAGAGTTTGCCATATTTAAAGAGTTCCTGAAGCAAAGTTGATGTACAAGGCATGTTTTTCAGAACCAGCAGGACCTACCAGTAGAGAAGGAGTAAAAATATACCACTATAGCTCGCCCAAGATCCAGGAATGCGTCTTTGGGAAACTTTGGCTTCCTACCTAATAAAGCAGATGCTAGACACAACATAAAATTAGTAGGAAACTATCCTGTGAAAATCCCACATCAGGCAATTTCATTTGAATCAGAGCCCTAATGTTTTTTCTGCTTATCTATTTTTTCCTTGAAGTATCTAATCCTCTTGTGTCTGTAAAATTTAGCTAGAAATCTCATAAGAACAAGCTTTCTCATGAGATTCCCAGCACTTAATGCTTCCTGTCAGGCCTACAGATACCACAAGAAGATATTTTCACATGGAACCACAGGCTTGCATATGTCAAAGTTTTAAACTTCAAAAAAATGTATTTTGAGTAGATAGATGTACATGAAAATTTGCATGCTTAGCTGTTTCTGAAATTACCTCCTTTCTCAGTGGCAAGTACCTTAAGAACAACTAACAGCCAAAAAGGTGATAAGCATTGCACTCACAGTAAAACTCTAATCCAACAAGCTCCTGAGCATTGCTGCTGCAGTACAAGACTTGTATTAGCAAATACATAAAGGCTTTAGTAGATGAAAACTTCACAGGACGGAACCCTTAAGATTCTGTAGGAGCTGGTTTTAAGGTAGCTGGCTCATGTGCCAAGACAATCTGGTTTTCATATTGATAATTCAATATAGAAATTCCCTAGCTTTGAGAGAGGCAAGGATTTGGGGCGATATATTTTATTGGACTAACTGTATAGTTAGGATTAAGTTAGAAGCTATCAAAAGCAAGACATTTTTCATCAGCTCCTGATGAAGAATGCCTTGCCTTCAAAAACTCTCTAACTTTATCCTAACCATGCAGTTGGTCCAATAAAATATATCACTCTCCAAAAATCCCCTTGCCTCTTGCATAATCCCTGGACTACCATGCCTAAAACATCATTCCAGCAACAGTTTTGAAAATAAAGCATATAATTGGTTAAGTCATTTAACTAAAAAAACCCCAAACTATTCTAAGTAAATGCTAGTAGCACAAGTACAAAGAATAATTTGCACTCCTTTACATTTTATGTCAAATGGTTTAGTTAATCATCTCATCTCTTCAACTTGTTTCATGTAGAGGGCATTTTAAGATCATTATTTATATTTATATATCAGTACAGTTTTTAAAATATCAGACTGGCAAATGATATTCAAAAGGCTATTTGTGCTTAAAACCTTAAAACATGCACACACTCACACATGTATTTTCACACAGCATGTATTTTCACACAATCTTTCGCTATCTATACTTAGTAGCCAGTGGTAGATAAACAAACTGAGATAAAATAACAACCAACCTGGACATTTGCTTCAAACTGGTATATGAAGTTGAAATGGGTAAACTAGTTCAGATAAATTAAACATGAACAAAAAGATAAAATGTAAGGTTTGAGAAACCTAGGAGGACTTTTGAGATTATACCAACTCAATTTGTATATTCAATAGGATTATTAAATTTTGTCTCTAGAAGTATAATCTGTTAAATTAGAGTGGAGGACCATTGGCTAGTCTACATAGAGTCTGAATGCTGATTTACTGCAACTAAATCAATAAGGAGCTCATTTACGTGGGAAAATTGACCAGAGCATCTAGGAAAGAATACATTCTAAATGATTCTACAGTACCTATTTCACAAAAGCTCCCCTTGAACGCTGTTCTGGAGCAAAAGGTATTTTATTAAAGATGATGAATATGCTTCTAAAGCGCAGTATTCTGATTAATTTCCCAGTGCCAACTACTGCTTAAAGACCTCAAATCTTAACATTCAAAAGACAGTGGTAGGAAAATAGATTCTTTTGTGAAGAATCCGTAGGTTGATTAAAAATATCTGAATACTTTATTTGAAAATATCATTCAACCATGTATAATCATAGCAAATTGATGGGAACAAATCCTATTTTTGAATAACAGGTCAAGTCCTCATTCACAATTTAAACAAAATCAACATAGGGGGCTTAATCTGAGATAAACATTCCTTGTTGGGATGTATCAATTGATTTCTAGACCAGTTTAATTAAACAGTACTCAAACAGTATTGTTTAATTAACTGTATGCAAAAAACAAAGCCTACTTGTCAAGAAATATTTATTCCTGTTTCTACTGTTGACTTACTTTTTGGCTTTGGACAATTCCCATGCTAAATTCTATGAGTGTTTAGTCTGTCCTTTTGTAAAATGGGAAAAACAGTATCTACTTTAAAAAGTGTTTTCAGATTGTCAAAGAAAAGATGCTAGGTAACTGTAAATCAGTATATCTTAAGCACTGGCATTGGTGATAGCCAAACAGGCTCCACTGACTCTGGATTTTTTTTGGAAGGTTTACGGGAGGAAGCACAGCATTGAATAATCCCAGTGTTCCTGTTTCATTGCTACCTTGAAACAGGACAAAAATGGCTGTGAGCCCATGGATAAATGAAACCAGACTGACAACATGGACACTAGGTCAGCTGGTGGCAGGAAGATCTGTGGTAAAAATAGCTGTGGGAGAAGAGGGATATAGGGTTGATCAGAATACTGTATAATCTAAGGCTAGCAGTATATACATTTCTCTAGCATGTGTGTGCCATTGGGACCTTCATTCATGTCACTTCTGGACACAGTTTCCTGTTATTGGTGCCTGAATAGAGATGGTTTATGAATTACACAGTCAGAGGAATTAGAGAAGAAAAAGACCTATTGGCGTGTCCTGTTCTTCTGCCTGCCAGATAGATTTGTCTTTATATTTTTATGTAAATCGTTTCTTTATACTATCCTTTTAACAAATGCAAAATAAATTTTCATAGATAATTTAAACAAACTTATTGTGTTGCACTGCTGTGTTATATAAAAATGCTCCAGGATTGAAAATGAAAAGTATAGTATGTATGTCTGTTCTGGAAGAAAGATTAGTTTGCAAACAGTTGTAGCATATTAGGATTGTTGGTCTCGTCAAAATTTTAAATAGGTATGAAAAGATGGCTATTCTCCTTTCCAAAAGCATCAAAAGTATGTACAGAAAGAAATGCCTATATAAAACATAGGAAGCTGGAAGCTGTCTGGGTCAGTGGCAATAGGTGTTGTCTCTTTAAACTCAAGGCACCACTCATTAGACTCAAGGCACCCCTCAGAAAATGCGAGCTTTAAGCTTTCACTTTTTTTTTTTTTTTTACTACAAAGAAATAATATAGTAACTAGCAAGCCTCCTGTTGCAAAGAACAAGAGATCAGGAATGATTTTGAAACTAGAGAGTTCTATTTGAAATCTCTGGTTTTATCTTGTGAATCATGTATAGGTTTTTGCACATTTAACATCGCTAATATTGCACAGTTGACAGGGGCTTCCCGAGGCTAAATCTCATGTTAGCCCATGCACCTGCCTAGGGCAATCTGTCCTGACTTGCCTGCTATGACTTAAATGTTACTCTGATATAATAAGTGGGAGGCTATCCACATACTACCCCAATGCCAGGGGGGTACTATCTGTGGCTCTGAACTTTCCCTACACTGTGGCCCATGCCCCACAGATGGCATCCAGATTGGTATTGCTCCCCAGTCTTAGGCCAGGGAAAACTCAGTCCTTTGCTGGCCTCTTTCATACACACTCATTCATGCTACCCCCACCTCACAAGGGACTCTTGCACTCTGCCTGCCTCTCACAGGAGCCTCTAGCATACTACCCATTACTGGGCCACTCTCTACTGCCCTTCCTCCCCTTGAGCAAACCCTTTGGGCCTTCAGGCTTCTCTACTCACTCTCCGGCACTACCACACAGCAACTTCACATCCTGCAAGTTCTCCTACTTTATGTGGTGTCGCCTTCTGCCTTATGAAAGCTGGGACCTAAAATGGATGCCCTAATCAAACATCTTTGGGCTGCCTGCTTCCAGCCCTTAAAGTGGCAGGCACCAAAGGTGCACTGCCACACACAGCATCCTACAGCACCTTTACAATGATCCCATGACACCCTGATTGAGAATCATTGCAAACCAGTTACAATGTACCTAAGTACGTACCTCTTATATACTAACCAGTATAGTAAACTTGAACACAGAGCCTTTGTGACAAATGGGCAAATGTCTATTAAAAGAATGTTAAGTGTGCTTTGCATAAGTTACAGGGAAAAATTCCCATTGACTTCACTGAGCCTGAATTTCACCCTCGACAGTTATCTCAACTTACCCAATAGGCCAACTACTTGGGAATGAAGTGACAGCCTTTCTTGTGGGTATTTCAAAATGCTCAGCCATGCTGGAACTAGGCAGCATAAGACACAAGAGATAATGACAAACACTGCTATTGGCATGAGAAGTAAACACATTGGCCAAGATTTTCAAGTTGCCAGACTAGGAGATGAGTATGTAAGAATGAAAAGGTGACAAATGTGAAAATATTTCCAAGCAAATATTAATGTTAAATATGTATTAAAGTAGGACATTATAGGAATCATTGGAAAACAGCATTATGGAATCCAAGTTGAAAAATACCCACTTCTTTCATTCTTGAATACTAGAAAAGATATTGAGGGGTTGTTGGAAAAGATATTGAGGACATTTCCAGCACGGGTTCTTTGTTGAATTCATTATGTGCATCAGAAGTATTTGTGATGGAGCCTGGGAAGTAGAGATGGAATATTTGGCATAGGTAAAGTGTGCTAACAACAGTTGTTAAAGTACAATATGATCAGAAATTGCCATATAATGCCTTCTGAAACATGCTTAATGAATGTATTCTGTCCCAAGGCTCTCTACTGGGAATGGAAAATGAATAGACCAAAAAACCCTAAACTACATCTTAAAGTCTAGTGACCCTACCCTTAATTTCAAACTGTGGAATTCGTTGCTTGGCAGCAAAATAATGATGTAATAGCATGGATGTGATAACTTAAAGGATGTATCTAAATCTTCAATAAGGAGTACGAGCCAGGTCAAGTACATATCTCAGCTGTTTAAACACCAGAATCACATACTGCACTGAAATCTTTATCTGCTGGTAATACTTTATATACACATGCTTTTCCAGTTGACTCAGAAGTATGCTAAGAACACTTTGGGTGAGGATTATCTTTGAGCCCTGCCACCTAGTTCAGATTACTTTACCTTCTGTCTGCTCTACTGAGATAAAATGATGAATATGCAATACTGTGGCTAGGAACCCACTGAGTTGGGTAGGCATGGAGAAGACTTGCAGCCCCTAGCCCTTAGCCCCTAGCCCCTGCTTATTAGCCCTGTAGCTGTAGGTCAGAGCTGTACACCTTAGAGAGAGTATTAACGCCTAATGTGAGACTGCTCATAGCATGTGCTAACCTGAACACCAACTAACATTCCTTGGGGTTAATACGTGCTAATTCTAACATGCAATTACTCCTTTATATGAGTGAAGTTACTTGTTATATTTAAACCATACTAAATCTGTGGAATCTTAATCAGTGTTGAAGTTAGAATGTGCTGTGAACAGTTGCATGTTAAAGTTACTACTGTATCTGACCTGCATAGCTCTGACTTGCCACTAGGGGGCTAGTGAGAAGGGGTGTGGCTAGAAGCCAGGACACCTGGGCTCAATCCCTGATCTGAGGGGGAGCTGGAAGTAGTGCAACCTGGGATGCTGGAGGACTGCAAATTGCTCATTTTATTTGTGTGGAGCAGACTGAATTTATCCTAACATGAGACAGGTAGCCCAGCCAGAGTTAACCATTTCCTGAAGTGGTGTAACTTTGAGCCACTAAGGGGGCACTTAGTGCAAGCTTCAATGTGTGAATGATCACAATATTTTAAGTGTCGTCAAAGTGTAACATGTAACTTCACCCTTGAATTCCTCTTCTGTTCTGGAGCTCAGAAACCTCTGTCTACTCAAGATCCAGAATGCAAAGTCATCATTTCAGAGTAGGTGCCAACTTATCAGGGTTGATGATACCATCTGCTTTTTGCATAACTGCCTGGCAGTGAAAGCAATCATCCAGGTTGTGGTGACTAGGGTTCTAGGCCCTCCTTAGCTTAAGGCAATTCAAATCATATATTCTGCTTTCTAGGTGTATGCTCTAAACACCAAGTTATAAAAGAGTCTTGATGAGAGCACCATCCCACCTTTTGAAGCTGAATCACTTTGTAGCAAAGAATGTAAGAGTGATTGTGTCAGGGGCCCTAACAGGCAGCCCAGCCTGGGACAGTTCGCACTGCGCGGCTCGGGAGCGCGGCTCCCTACCGGCTCAGCTATATGGGACCTGGGGGGCTTCCCCTCCGGATCCGGCTCAGCTGTGCCGAGGCCCTTCGCCCCACTTACCTTCGGGGGATCAGCTGCTGCTGCCCCCGCTGCCGATTCCTCTGCTGCTGCTGCTGCTGCCGCCGCCGCCTCCGGTCAGAAGTTAGTTATGGGGCACACGTGTGTGTGGGACACACGTGTGCCTGATTCCTCTCCTTCCCGCTGCTGCTTCCCGAGTGAGGGAACTACGTCACCCTGCGGCTTTGAAACCTGCGGTTTGAATTACCCGCCCCCTCACTAACGGCCAATCAGGTGCCCCGGTCTACCCGGAAGTGCCTGCCGGCAGTTCCGGCCCTTACGCTCCCCCGCTGGGGGGATCCGCTGCTGCCGAAGCCTGCTCCTTAAAGGTTAGCCCTGGGGGGGCTCGCTGGCCTGGGGGGACAGTCCCCTCCCTAGCCCTCCCTGTTTGCGCGCTCTGTTCGCGCTGCGCAGCTCGGGAGCGCGGCTCCCTACCGGCTCAGCTATATGGGACCCGGGGGGCTTCCCCTCCGGATCTGGCTCAGCTGTGCCGAGGCCCTCCGCCCCACTTACCTTCGGGGGATCAGCTGCTGCTGCCCCCGCTGCCGATTCCTCTGCTGCTGCTGCTGCTGCTGCCACCGCCGCTGCCTCTGGTCAGAAGTTAGTTATGGGGCACACGTGCATGCGGGACACACGTGTGCCTGATTCCTCTCCTTCCCACTGCTGCTTCCCGAGTGAGGAGGAGACGCGTGCTCGTCATAGGCGATTCCATCCTGAGAGGTGCGGAAGGGCCCATTTGTCGCCAGGACCCTTCAGCACGAGACGTCTACTGCCTGCCTGGAGCTAAGATTCGGGATGTGACGGAGGTAATCCAGGCCAGGATCAAGCCCACCGATTACTACCCCATGGTCCTTGTCCATGTGGGTACTAATGATGCGGCCAGGAGAACCCCCGATCACCTGATGGCGGACTACCAGGCTCTGGGCGGCGTGCTGAGGGAATTCAGTGCACAGGTGGTATTCTCTTCCATCCTACCAGTGAACGGACGCGGCAGACGGCATGAGAACTGCATCCAAGAGACCAACTGGCGGCTTCAGCAGTGGTGTCTCGAGGCAGGCTTCGGCTTCCTGGACAATGACCCACACATTACAACGAGGGACATGCTCAGCTGGGATGGGCTTCACCTGTCCCCCAAAGGTAAGCGTGTGTTTTCTTACAGGTTGGCGGATCTCCTCCGGCAGGCTTTAAACTAGGCTCATCGGGGGGAGGGGAAGATGAGGGCAGGGGAAGCTGTGGACCACCAAACCAGGTGGCACCAACAAGGACAGCCCAGCCTGAAGAAAGAGAGCTTTGGGAACATGAAAGACAGGGGGTGGACAGCAATACGGCACAGGTAAGGAACGAGAAGGTAAGAGACAAAGAGCCCTTTGGGACTTGGAGCGGGGGAGCAGCAAAGGCACCAGTCTCAGGGCTCAAGTGCCTATATACTAATGCTAGGAGCATGGGGAACAAGCAGGATGAACTAGTGCTCCTGGTTGCACTAAACGCCTATGACTTAGTGGGGCTGACGGAAACCTGGTGGGATTCATCCCATGACTGGGCGGTACATATCGAGGGCTATAGATTGTACAGAAAGGACAGGGTGGGGGAAAAGGGGGGAGGGGTTGCGCTCTGTGTTAAGGAGCAATATACATCAACCCTCATCAAGACAGAATCAAAGGATGAGGAAGTAGAAGGACTGTGGGTTAGGCTAAATGGGGGGCAAGGAGAAAAGGATTTGGTGGTAGGGGTCTGCTACAGACCCCCACATCAAGGGGAAGAAATAGATTTGGGGCTCCTGAGGCAACTCTCAGAGACCATAAAAGCTAAAGAGGCGGTGGTCATGGGGGACCTAAACTACCCGGACATCTGTTGGGAGACACAGACAGCAAAGTCCCACCGCTCACGCAGGTTTCTAACCTGTGTACAGGACCTCCACCTGACGCAGGAGGTACATGGTCCCACTAGGGGGAATGCCTTACTGGATCTGGTATTGGCAATGGGGGATGACATAGTAGGGGACCTACAGATCGGTAGCCATCTGGGGGACAGTGATCACCTAAAAATACAATTCAACATAAGGCGTCGAGTGGGTAAGGTAACTAGTAGGGTGAACGTGCTGGACTTTAGGAAAGCTGATTTCAGTGAACTCAGGTGATTAGTGAAGGACGCACTACAGAGTAGTAGTTTTGAAATGATGGGAGCCCAAGAAGAGTGGCTGTGCCTTAAGGAAACTATCCTTCGAGCACCAAGCGAGACGATCCCCGTGAGAGGTAAAAGAGGGAAAGGGGCCAGGAGGCTTCTCTGGCTGACCAGAGAAATCCAGGGCAGACTAAGGGCCAAAAGGGGAGCACATAAAAAGTAGAAACAGGGAGAGATCACCAAAGAGGAATATACCTCTTCTGCTCGTGCTTGTAGGGAGGCAGTTAGACAGGCCAAAGCTACCATGGAGCTGAGGATGGCAACCCAAGTAAAAGACAATAAGAAATTGTTTTTTAGATATATAGGGAGTAAAAGGAAGGCCCAGGGAGGAATAGGACCTCTGCTAAATGGGCAGAAACAATTGGTGACGGACAGAGGAGACAAGGCTGAACTCCTCAACGAGTTCTTCGCCTCAGTGTTCCTAAGCGAGAGGCATAACAAGTCTCTCACTGGGAGTGTAGGGAGGCAGCAGCAAGGCACCAGACTTCCATGCGTGGACCCTGAGGTGGTGCAGGGTCACTTGGAAGAACTGGATGCCTTTAAGTCGGCAGGCCCGGATGAGCTCCATCCGAGGGTACTGAAGGCACTGGCCGACATCATTGCAGAGCCACTGGCAGGAATATTTGAACGCTCGTGGCACACGGGTCAAGTCCCAGAGGACTGGAAAAGGGCCAATGTGGTTCCCATTTTCAAGAAGGGGAGGAAGGAGGACCCGGGCAACTATAGGCCAGTTAGTCTCACCTCCATCCTTCGCAAAGTCTTTGAAAAAATTATCAAGGCTCACATTTGTGAGAGCCCGGCAGGGCAAGTTATGCTGAGGGGAAACCAGCATGGGTTCGTGGCAGGCAGATCGTGCCTGACCAATCTAGTCTCTTTTTATGACCAGGTTACAAAACGCCTCGACGCAGGAGGAGGGGTGGATGTCGTATACTTGGACTTCAGGAAGGCCTTTGATACGGTATCCCACCCCATACTGGTGAACAAGTTAAGGGGCTGTGACTTGGATGACTGCACAGTCCGGTGGGTGGAGAATTGGCTGGAGGCTCGCACCCAGAGAGTCGTGGTGGATGGGTCGGTTTCAACCTGGAAGGGTGTGGGCAGTGGGGTCCCGCAGGGCTCGGTCCTTGGACCGATACTCTTTAATGTCTTCATCAGCGACTTGGATGAGGGAGTGAAATGTACTCTGTCCAAGTTTGCAGATGACACTAAGCTATGGGGCGAAGTGGACATGCCGGAGGGCAGGGAGCAGCTGCAAGCAGACCTGGACAGGTTAGACAAGTGGGCAGAAAACAACAGAATGCAGTTCAACAAGGAGAAATGCAAAGTGCTGCATCTAGGGAGGAAAAATGTCCAGCACACCTACAGCCTAGGAAATGACCTGCTGGGTGGCACGGAAGTGGAAAGGGATCTTGGAGTCCTAGTGGACTCCAAGATGAACATGAGTCGGCAGTGTGACGAAACCATCAGAAAAGCCAATGGCACTTTATCGTGCATCAGCGGATGCATGACAAATAGGTCCAAGGAGGTGATACTTCCCCTCTATTGGGCGCTGGTCAGACCACAGCTGGAGTACTGCATGCAATTCTGGGCGCCGCACTTCACGAAGGATGCGGATAATCTGGAGAGGGTCCAGAGAAGGGCCACTCGTATGGTTAAGGGCCTGCAGGCCAAGCCCTACGAGGAGAGATTAGAGAAACTGGACCTTTTCAGCCTCCGCAAGAGAAGGTTGAGAGGCGACCTGGTGGCTGCCTATAAGTTCATCAGGGGGGCACAGAAGGGAATTGGTGAGTATTTATTCACCAAGGCGCCCCCGGGGGTTACAAGAAATAATGGCCACAAGCTAGAAGAGAGCAGATTTAGATTGGATATTAGGAGGAACTTCTTCACAGTTCGAGTGGCCAAGGTCTGGAACGGGCTCCCAAGGGAGGTGGTGCTCTCCCCTACCCTGGGGGTCTTCAAGCGAAGGCTAGATGTGTATCTAGCTGGGGTAATGTAGGCCCAGCACTCTTTCCTGCTTATGCAGGGGGTCGGACTCGATGATCTATTGAGGTCCCTTCCAACCCTAGCATCTATGAATCTATGAATCTATGAATTGCATAGCCAGCCACACCTACTTGAAGTCTATAATTGACAAGCTCTACCCCAGCAAATTAATTGGCTTGTTTCCTGATTGGCAGATGAGTGCAGAGTTTATCCATGTAATCCCAGATGGAATTCTTTTAGGCCATGTGGCAAACTCCTGGAAGCTGCCTCCTCTGAAAGGATTTTCAGAACTAGAATCCATACAGTTATCTGGAATGTAGCCTTACAAAATTCTACATGTGAACACGTAATAAGGTCCTTTTAGACCCAAATTGGGTTCCACCTGGTTTCCTAGTGCCTTCTGTACCATATCTCATTTACATTGTTCCCCTGCATGAGACTGGTGGGAAAAAAAATGTGTACACCTGAGTAATTTTCTCTGCCGCTTAGAAAGTGCTGAAGTGAAGACCCCACGTTTCTCAAACCAAGTGGGAGTTCTGTAAGTCAAATTACTGCCTCCCAATCATAGCAAGCTTGCTGAATGTGCCCGCACTGTTTATTGTTAAGCCACTGTGCTGGCCCAGGTTTCTTAATTCTGAATGGAATTTTCCCAGGCAATTTTGCTGATCTGGGCAGGTTCCCAGCAAAGTCCATGTATTAAAATGTACATTAACCGGTTAAGATTTTGGCGGGAGGTTAAAACTGAAACATGTTGATTTGCGCTAAACCTTTTCTGGAGCATGTTTTAATGATAAATCAAAACACAGACTTCTGGGGAAACAGGATATTTTCTGAATCCAGAAAAAGACTAATTACAATGACAGCGGGAAATGAAAAATCTTTAACTACAAGATCCGCTGAGATAAACTGAGTACTTTGCCTCCGTGAAATTCTTCAGAATTGCTGTCATGGGTTCCATGGCTCCATTTGAGGAAGCAGCAATGGGAGTAGTAGTGTAGAAAGGTGCCTAGTACATTATCAAACCTTGCTGAGAGGAAGCAGAGATGATAGAAATGTTTAATGCCAAATGTAATCTATAACAGCGATCCTGAAGCTGGTTAAGTATCCCTGAAGAAAAGGGCAAATTAGGCAAAATGGAAATAAGCCTGACTTAAACTAAAATAAGACTCCATGGGCACATCTACACAAAATGGTTTAATACGCAATAAACTATTATACTGTGCATTAGCATGTCATGGCAAAAATCATGCTAATGCATGGTAGAATTAGTGTATTGTGCATTAAGCATCACAAAAAAAAATCACCTTTGCTACTGCTCATTAGCTCAGATTCTGTGCCTTTATGTAGTACCTGATATTAGAGGTACTAAACTTAATGCACAGAAGCAAAGGTGCATTAATGAATGTGTAGACACACCTGTGATTCACAGATTTTATTTAAAGCCAGAGGGCACATCTACATGTTCATTAATGTGCTTTTGCAACTGTGCATTAAGTTTAGTACCTCTAATATGAAGTACTACATAAAGGCAAGTTAGGTTGCACTAATGCACAGGAGCAAAATCAAATGCCTTTTTAGCGATGCTCAATACAGAGTAGCTTAATTCTACTGTGCATTACCACATTAGCACTGTTTTTGCCCTCATGCTTTAATGTGCAGTAGAATAGACTACTGCATATTAAAATGCATGTATAGACACACCCAGAAAAGTCCATCAATTTTAATTATCTGTATAACAGAGGCTATAGAATTTCATATCATATTTCATAAAGCATATCCGTCAGAAAAGTAACCTGACTGGATCTGAAGACATTGAGAAATAGAATTCACTACTTCCTTAAATCAGTTGTTCCAAAGGTTAGCCACCTTTCTGTTAAAGTTCAGGCCTTATTTCTCTACTAAATCAAAGAACCTGTTAGTATCTGGTATTTTCTCTCTGCAAGAGACTCCTCTGTTTTAATGAAGTAACTTCTGAATCTTCTTTTTGATAAGCTAAACTGACTGAACTGTTTAAGACACACACCAAAGACATTTTTGCCATCCTTCAGATATGTGGCTCTTTTATGTACTCTGTCCAAGTTTTCAACATTCTTTTTAAAATGTATACATCAGAAGTCTACCCAATATTCCAGTATTTGTCCCACCTATGTTACAAACAAAGGCAACCCCCAACCCCACACATTTCTCTTTTTTTGGTCTGTTTAAATAGCCAAGCATCACCATGACCCTTTTTAAAAAAAATATATCACCACAAATCATTTTGCACAAGTATTAACCAAAGGGGATTAAAAATCATCTTGTTAGCTACATGGATGCAAATTACTTGGTAGACAAGCCCTTACACTCTGTTTCTAAATGGTTGGATGTCATCTCTGATAACTTTAATTCAGCTGACCTCAGGCTTCCACACCTGATCAACATGGGCAGATTTCTATTTTTATAAAAAATAAGTTAAGATTGTTCACTGAATTTTTCATTATTTATCAACTCTAGTAAATAGTTGTGGGCATCTGTATTCATGAAAGAGTTGATATTTTCAAAGCAGACTTTCCAAAAACTATAATGAATAGAAAGAACCATCTCAAACTCTACCAAGGACAACAGCTTATATTAAATAAGGAGCAGATGAATGTTCATTTTGTGGGGTCTTGTGCTTGTCCTGTCTAACTCTCATTGTCTTTTCTTATCTTGAGAACAACATCAACAACTAAAATAAAATATTTACAAAGCAGTTCTGTTTGCAAATGAGGTTGGTTGCAATGTGCTTACTAAAGCAGTTTTTAAACCCAAGGACCTATCTACTGGAAGTCAGCCAGACATTACTAGTTGATATACTTTGACTTTAGCAATTATACCTTGACTTTAGCAAGGATTTTGCTTCCACAGCATTCTTGCAAGCAAGCTAAGGAAGTATGGGTTGAATGAATGGACTGTAAGATGGATAGCAAACTGGTTGGATCATTGGGATCAATGGGTAGTAATCAATGGTTCAATGTCTAGTTGGCTGGCAGTACCAAGCTCAGTGCCCCAGAGGTCAGTTCTGGGCCTGGCTTTGTTCAATATCTTCATTAATGTTTTGGATGTTGGGATGGTTTGTGCCCTCAGCAAGTTCATAGATGATATCAAGCTGGGGGGATTTAGTAGATACACTGGAGGGGAGGGGTAGGATTCAGAGTGACCTAGACAAATTGGAGGATTAGGCCAAAAGAAATCTCCTGAGTTTCAACAAGGACAGGTGCAAAGTCCTGCACTTAGGACAGAAGAACCCCATGCACCTCTACAGGCTTGGGACCAACTGGCTAAGCAGCAGCTCTGCAGGAAAGGACCTGGGAGTTACACTGGACAATAAGCCGGATATGAGTCAGCAGTGTGCCCTTGTTGCCAAGAAGGCTAACAGCATACTGGACTATCTTAAGAGCATTGCCAGCAGATCGAAGGAAGTAATTATTCCCCTCTACTCAGCACTGGTGAGACTGCATCTGGAGTACTGTGGCCAGTTTTAGGTCCCCCACTATAGAAAGGATGTGGACAAGTTGGAAAGAGTCCAGTGAAAGGCAACAAAAATGGTTAGGGGTCTGGGGCACATGATTTCTTAGGAGAGGCTGAGGGAACTGGGCTTATTTAGTCTGGAGAAGAGAAGACTGGGGGTGGAGGGATTTGATAGCAGCTTTTAACTATCTGAAGGGTAGTTTCAAAGAGGATGGAACTAGACTGGTTGCAATGGCAATGGGTGACAGAATAAAGGGAAATGGTGTCAAGTTGCAGCAAGAAAGGTTAGGTTGGATATTAAGAAAAACTTTCTCACTAGGAGGGTGGTGAAGCACTTGAACAGGTTACCTAGAGAGGCGGTAGAATCTCCATCCTTGGAGATTTTTAAAGCTGAACTTGACAAAGCCCTAAGGATCTAGTTGGGGCTGGTCCTGCTTTGAGCAGGGGGGTGGACTAGCTGATCTCCTGACGTCCCTTCCAACCCTAATTTTCTATGAGTCTATAATTCTATGATATAAACAGAGCTGTAACAACACAGGTAGGCACTTGGGGCAGCTGTTACAAATAGGGGCAGCAGCAACTTTTGATTGCTCCTGATCACTGGTGCAATTACGTGACTGTGGTAGCAGCTTTTTTTCCCCAAATTTCTCACCAGGACAGTGTGTAGGGCAGCTGCCCATCATTCCACCCTAGTTATGCCACTGGATATAAGGAATGAATGGTTTGGGAAATGTACATTTCTTGGTATTCTTCCTAGTTCCAAAATGGACCCACTGTGATATTGAGTAAAGGTGGTTGGAACACTGTTGTTGCTACAATGGTCCGGAAAATGCCTGACAGGTGAGGATTTGTTGGGATATCTTTTATGGGGCAGTACAGTTGGGTGGGCTGTTAGACAAGATTTTGGGCATCAGGTATCCTTTGTCAGATCTGTCCTAACCTGAAGGAGGGTGCCTGATGCCTTAAAACGTGTCCAACAGTTCTCCAAACTGTACTATTGGTCCAGTAAAGGATACCACAACAAATCCTCACCTTTTGGATTTTCATAAAATTCTCAGGACTAGGTCCTCCAAGAATCGTATGTGAACTAACACAGCTTTAACTAAGTTTGCCCCATCCCACCTACCATTTCCAAATAAGGGTATAAGAATATTGCTGTAGTTAAAACTGGTATTTATCATGATTAGAAGGAGAGAACTGCCATGGAACTGGGACTAGCTTCCCAGATTAAGGACAATAAGAAGTCCTTTTTTAAATATGTAGGGGGTAAAAAGAAGGTCCCGGGTAATGTGGGGCATTTGCAGGACGCGATGGGAAACTTGGTCGTCACACCAGACAGCAAAGCTAACATGTTTAATGATTTCTTTGCCTCCGTCTTCCTAAGTAGGCCACCTCCCTGCTGGGCCCCCCTTGGGCCCTGGGGGAGGCACACCTGGGCCACAGGTTAGCGAGGATTTAGTTAGGGAGCTTCTGGAGGGGTTGGATGTATTCAAGTCAGCCGGCCCGGATGATCTCCACCCTAGAGTTCTAAAGGAACTGGCCGAGGTCATTGCAAGTCCCCTGGCACAACTTTACAAGCACTCATGGTACTCCGGTGAAGTACCAGAGGACTGGAAGAGGGCCAATGTGGTCCCCATCTTCAAAAAAGGGAGGAAGGAGGACCCGGGAAACTATAGGCCGGTTAGTCTTACCTCGATCCTAGGCAAACTGTTCGAGAAAATTATGCTGGCACACATCCAGGAGGGACCAGCAAGGGACTGCATGCTTAGGGGCAACCAACACGGGTTCATCAGTGGCAGGTTCTGTCAGACCAACCTGGTGGCCTTTCACGATCAGATCACCAGATCATTAGAAGCAGGGATAGCAGTGGATATAGTCTTCCTGGACTTCCGGAAGGCTTTTGACACTGTCTCTCACCCCGTTCTCATTAAGAAACTGGGGGGCTGTGGTGTAGACACCCACACAGTCAAAGGGATCGCCAACTGGCTGGAGGTCCGCACCCAGAGGGTGGTAGTGGATGGGTCCTTCTCAACCTGGAAGGATGTGGGCAGTGGGGTTCCTCAGAGCTCTGTCCTCGGGCCCGCACTGTTCAACATCTTCATCAGTGATTTGGATGAGGGGGTAAAAATCACCCTGTTTAAATTTGCTGGTGACACTAAGATGTGGGGGGATGTGGGCACACTGGAAGGATACAACAGGCTACAATCAGACCTAGACAGATTACAAGGGTGGGCGGACGAGAATAGGATGGGTTTCAACACAGACAAGTGCAAGGTGATGCACCTCGGGAGGAACAACCAGCACCATACCTACAGGTTAGGGAACTCCCCTCTTGTCAGCACAGAGGCAGAAAGGGATCTGGGCGTCATCATTGACTCCAAGATGAACATGGGCCGGCAGTGTGGAGAGGCGGTTAGGAAGGCCAACCGCACCTTGGCATGCATCCACAGATGCATCTCGAGCAGGTCCAAAGAGGTGATCCTCCCCCTCTATGCGGCACTGGTCAGGCTGCAGCTGGAGTATTGCATCCAGTTCTGGGCACCACACTTCAAGAGGGATGTGGACAGCATGGAGAGGGTCCAGAGGAGGGCCACTCGTATGATCGGGGACAACAGGACAGGCCCTACGAGGACAGGCTGTGGGACCTGAACCTGTTCAGCCTCCAAAAGAGAAGGCTGAGGGGGGATCTTGTGGCCTGTTATAAACTAGTCAGGGGGGATCAGCAGGCATTGGGGGAGTCACTGTTCCCCCGAGCACCGCCAGGAATGACCAGGAATAATGGTCACAAGCTGGCAGAGGGTAGGTTTAGGTTAGATATCAGGAGGCACTACTTCACAGTCAGGGCGCCTAGGATCTGGAACCAGCTTCCAAGGGAAGTGGTGCAGGCTCCTACCCTGGGGGTGTTTAAGAGGAGGTTAGATGCACATCTTGCTGGGGTCATTTGACCCCAGTATTCTTTCCTGCCATGGCAGGGGGTCGGACTAGATGATCTGCTCAGGTCCCTTCCAACCCTAGAAACTATGAAACTATGAAAATACAGCTAACAGAGTTTTCACAAAATAGCACCTGAAGACAATGGGAACCAGAGCTTTGACAGTTTATGGAGTATTTTGTAATTGTAACTGCCTGGAACATGTAGCCAGTTCACATCAACTCTATTAAATTTTTACATATAGAAAGCCTTGTTACATAAAGCAGCAGACAAGTGTTGGCAGCAGTTGAAAGCAACAGCAGCCACAATGTGAACTCACCTCCTGGTTTCCCAACCATGGGCCTACAGAGTGGGGCAAAGGAAGAAAAGGCAGGTAAATACTGACCAACCTGAGCTTATCCCCAAAAATAGAATTGAAAAGCTAGGATGTTAGCTACGTCAACTTACTCAAGAAACAAATGCCTCAGGGCATGTTCACATGAGTGCACACATGCCTCCTGCTTCATCTCAAACCCCCTTGAGGTGGGGCAAGAGGCATGTGCAGAAATGAAAAAATGCTCCCTGCACAGCAATATGGCAGTGAAGGGAGGAAATTAAACCAGTCTAAAAAAAGCAACTTTAAAAAAGCAGAGCAGGGCACAGTCCCAGGCCATGCCCTGAGGCAACTGGAGGCTGGGTCCTCCAGAGACATTCTGGCTGCGAGAGCATCTCTGTGGTTGGCCCCTCACTCTGGTGCTGAACACATGGCCTACCTGTACAGGGCAGGCCGCATGTTCAGCACTAGTGCTCCAGGGCCTGGAGGAAGAGGGAGGAGAACATGGGGGGGGACCCCTGCTGGCCCCACCCAGTCCCCCAGCCCTGCTCTGCTCACCCCATCCCCTGCCAGCCCCCTCGAGCCCCCAATGACTTGCCTGCCCTGCCCCTCCCCCTGCCAGCCCCCCCGACCCTTCCAACCACTTCCCTGCCCACGCCTCCCCCCACCAGTGCCCCTAACCCCCCATTCACTTCCCTGCCCGGCCCCTCCCCCTGCCAGCCCCCTGAACCCCCCAATCACTTCCCAAATGGGGACAGAAGGACATTCTTTGACAGTTCAAAGCAGGCCACCACATTCAGAACATCTTCCAGGTGATAGCTGCCCAGATGGCTGGGCAAAGGGCACACGTGGCAGTAGTGCCACACAGAGGCCAACTCTGCAGCCATAGCCCACTGGCAGCTGGCCCAGATGGGCAGATGCCTCTAGTGGCTGTGCAGTCCCCATCTAGGTCTGGCAGGTGCACAGCAGCTCACAGCCAGGCAGCAGCCCCCACTGCCAGACCGCTGCAGTGGGTAGAAGGTGCAGAGAACTCTCAGGGCTGCTTCGGCAGTCCAGATGGCACAAGGGGTAGTGTCCACAGGTACCAATGACTGGGCCCCAGAAGCTCTTGAGAGCTAGTAGCCCTGAGCTACTTGTCAGGGCAGCTTTTTATATTGCTGGGGACAGCACAGGTGATGGCTCTGGGCTCTAGCTCCCCCTGGCTGCAGATCCAGGAGGAGCGAGGAAGGGTTATTTTGCCCCAAGTGGTATAATTTGCTCCACAGCAAAGTGGTGTCTAAGCATGTGCACTGAGGCAAAATGCCTGAGCGCAAATTTGCACCACTTCTATTTGAGCTGCTGCAAGCGCACATGCTTGCATGTGTGGACATGCCCTCAGAGGCCAGGTGTGATGCATAATCTCTGAGAAGAGTACAGCTGGCCAGAAAATTAGAAATCCGTTTAATGAAAAATGTTGAGGTTTCAAAATTTGAATGGATTCTGATGTGGATTCAGACCAAGACCATTTACTTTCTTACAGCTGCTCTTAGTAGTGTTTTTCCACGTTATAAAATAACTCAATATGCATTGGGCTACAGAAAAAAACTGACCATGCAGCCGAGGTTCAAGCCCCTGTTCTAAACCAGACAGGCAAAACACTTAAACCTGGGTCTTTCTTGTTCTACCCAAGTACCCTAACCACTTCACTATTGGCTATTTTGAGGTTACATTTCCCCACTAACAATTGTTTTGAACAATAAAGTCCAACTTGGACCTGAGAGCCCTACCCAACCAAATTGTATCCCTGTGAGAAGTTTCCATTTTAACAAATCTATATTTTCTGAGGAAATACCCTCCCCCACCAAAAGAAAACCTCCTGGTCAGTCCCACTGGGGAGTCACATGGGATATTAGGAAAATCCTGCAAATGAAGGCCCTCCCATGTACGACATGCAGTAGTGACAATTATCACTGGCTGTGGGAGCTTAGTAACAGGTTTCTGCAAGAAAAGCATCTGAAGCCACTACAGGCATTAAAAACTTGTCTGCTGGGGTTGATAATGCAGATCTATTATTTATTTCATTACTTGGACTCTTGCTGCAGAAAACAGTACATATTCTTTAAAGACATGATTAATCTTTTCTATTCAGACAGGAAAAATACACTATTGCTGAGCAAGATGGCTCATAAGTCTAATTTGAACTGGAGCCACCAAAAGCACACCTTTTATAAATGGACTATCTTGTTGCAGTTGGACTATAGAAATCACCTCATGACTTGCTGAACATTCCTTCTGATTGCACGACATGGTGATATTAGATGCGAATGTGACTTGGAAATAAAGAGGTCCTGATCACCAGTGACATGAGATTTTAAGGTCACCAAACATTATCCTAAGATTATGGCTGAATTAACGTGTAGCCTCTCATGATACATAAGCAAAGGAACATTCACAAAAGCTAATACATGTAAAACTTAAAGGAAATCCTCCCTCTCAAGAAACTAATTTACCTGTGGAACTCACTGCCACAGGATATTCCTAAAGCTGGGAGCTTAAATATAGTAGTTATAAGTAATAACATCATACATGGTTACATGAGATAAGATAAAATATTAGAAAAGTAGAAATGATATAAAACTCCATACTACATGGCATAAGGCAACCACAACCTGATAGGACTTAGAAGGAAACTTTCCTTGTGGGAAGATAATTCCTTAAGTGCCTATGACAGGATTTCTTGCACCTTCTGCTGAAGCATGATACTGGCCACAACTGGAGACAAGTCGCGACTGGTTTGATTTGTCTACAGTTCCAGAATTTCCAATACTGGTCTACCTCTGGTTTTGTGATTGAGCAATTCCTTTTTTTCTTAGGTATCTTTTTATATGTTTTTTTGTTTGAGTTACCTCTTCCAAATTGCCAGAAATTATGAGTGACTTCTTTACCACTAACAAGATTTGCCATTAATTTTAACAGTGCCTTTACTTGAGTCAGCTCCAAAAGACTGATGCCACTGGAATAATGAGTTTAATATGTTTCTTTATTTTTTTTTCTTTGGTTCCTATTGTTTTTTACTTTATTGCTTTGTAACATTAATAGGATTTTTTTGGAACAGAAGTTGAACAGGAAGCACCACGCACTCTGTTTATATTTCATTGTTTGTTTGTTTTCCTGTGTGACTATTTGTAATTAAAGTTTTATTGTGCCATTCTCATATTGCCTGAATTTTCCAGAAGTTTATATGGCAACTGCTACCAGCAAAATGGGGCCTGAGGGGTTCAGTTGGACCCGTTGAACTGCAAGATGGTACTTCTTAACTCCGGAATTCAGTGACCGCATAGCTTGTCAACTGATCCCTTAAAAAAGCTTTCTTTTTTTTTAAAGGAATTTTTGTCTTCTTCTTAGCAGTATTCCTTTATTTATTTCTCAGCTTGGCAGCTGAGCTACTAAATCCATTTTCACTCATTATGGTGTTCTCAGTACCCATGTGCTCAGTATTTCCAGGACAGTGCGGCCAAGGGTTTTATATCACCTGCAGTGTGATGGGGTGATTCAGGAGTATATTTCTGCTGCTGTGTACTGAAGTCCCTAATAATATGCTGCTTGTGTCATATTGAGTTACCTATGGTTTATTTGAAAATGTTACTGCTGCCATTGCCCATGGAGGGTGTAAGCAGATGCTCAAACTACTGGCCATTTCTAAAGCTAGACAGAAAATAGATTTATTTTCCCTTGAAAAGCTTGGATGAACATTTTTTCCCATGCTTCTGGGTGTTGCTGGTTGCCACATGGTGTTGGGAGGGAATTTTCCCCTCTTATTCTCTTACATGCAAGTGTCCAGATTTTGTGTTTGTTTGTTTGTTAGTGTTCTTTTTTAAAGCCTTCCTTGGAATCATTGGCGTTAACTTCAGCCAAGGCTGGTGATTTTGACTTGGGTATGCCAATGCTCTTGTTGGGACTAAAACCTGGAAATTCCTGGTTAGAGCATCCTGTGCCTCCACTCAGGCCAGATCAATACAGTTGGTGTCAGGAAGGAATTTTTCCCTGTCAGATTGGTACACACTGTAGGGGGTTTTGCTTAGCTCTGTAGCACGGAGTGTGGCCCTCTTCCTTGGATCTATCAAACATATTTTCACATTTGCAGCAGCAGGATTTTGGCTGCTGTAGTCCCTCTCCTTGATCTTGTGGTGTTAGGGTGTTACATCTTGTGGTTGTATCAGGGTTGACTGTAGATTTGGTAATGAGTTAAACAATGGAATTGAATAGGATGATTTGGATATGGATTAGGCATAGGCAGGGGTTTGGCCTAGATGACCTCTCAAGGCCTCTTGCAGTCCTGCTGCTCTGAAACAAAAAAACTGTCTTCAAACATTTCAATGGATAACTTTGATTCTTTGGGGGAGGGGAAGGAACTTGAAAGCCAAAACTCTTTGGCTAAAACCTGTCAAGTTTGATTTGGAAATCCTATCTTGATGCCTCATTGAATTTTTAGTTTAGGAACTTCATGTTCCCCTCATGGCCAGGGCCAGTTTCACACAAAGGCAAACTAGCCTAGGGCCCTAAATGAAGAAGGGGCCCAGTTGTGCTTATTTTACATATTATAATTATTGAGTGAAAAAAAGTAATATAAAATATATAATATTAAGCAGGGGCTGGAGTTTGTTTGCCTAGGGCCTACTAAAGGGTTAATCCAGCCCTGCTCATGGCTGGACTACTTCCCCCAATAATATCCTAAAACATTTACCACAAAACCTTTTCCTTCTTGCTAAGACACTCTGGTCCATCATGGAAAATGTAATCTGTCTGGGAGACATATAGGCTATAAAAGTAGATGACAGCATCTTAACTACAACTCCTATAAGACTCCACTGAAGTATTTAGAACTTGGAATTCTTGTTTTGGGCCAAAATGTTTAGCTTTTCAAAAAAAGTTTAATCTTTCCATGGAGAGCAGACACTTTAATTCTGTTTAATCAAGAAGTTTTCTGTAAAAAATAGTTTAAATGGAATAGTTTCGGCCACTTGTACTCATTTACCTTTTCATCTGTCCTCCTGCAGGCATCTACCTTCTCTGGCAAGTACAATTTAACATTTGCAAAATTACTGTCCCTGCATTTTTTTCTTTCCGAAATTTGATGGACCCACTTTTCATCCCATGTATTAACATATCCTCTCCCTCATGAAACTACAAGCCACCACAGTAACAAGCTTCTAAAGACGTCATTTTGCATCTGCCAGATGGACCTAATAGACTTGCAGTATTTGAAATATTAAATTAATTAATATTTGTAAAGGAATCTTAGGTGGATTATATATTATAAATGCAATTTTTTAACGAAAGAGTTCTTTCAGGGATCCTAATCAGCATAGATCCTGGTTTTCACTGATAAAAAAACCCAACAAATTCTCTTACAAAACCCCCAAAATCTGTTATGAAAATTAAAAGCGCCCTGCAGCCCCCTGCCCCCAGCCCTACTGGTGCCCCTCACTCACCCCCAAAGACATCCCAATCCTGCTGGTGCCCCTCATTGCCCCCACAACATCCCTCCACCCTACTTATGCTTCTTGCCCCTACCCACAGCTCCTGTCCCTCAGCCCTGCTGGAGGGGGTCTCCAGCTTCTAAGGCTATGGGGCCAGGGACCAAAGTCTGCATCTGCCTGCCCCCAACAGCAGGCAGGTGCAGCAGAAGCAGCATGGAGCCAGCTCCCCCACTGCTGCCACCTGCTTGGGTGGGGCCAGGACCAGCTCCTGCCTCCCCAGCCCTGCCGGTGCCCCCAGCCATGACTCACAATGCCCCAGCCCTGCCAGAGGGGCCCCCAGCCCCCTGCAAGCCCCACTTACCTCAGGCTCCAGGAGCAAAGAGTGAAGCTGAGCCAAGCGGAGCTGTGACTGACTGAGAGCCTCAGGACCCCTCTTCCCCTCCCCCTTCCCCTCTAGTCAAGGCTGGAATTTCCTACCCTGTTTGCAAACAGGTCTTGCAGGCTGGAGCTCAACCAGCCTGAAGAGCTGTTTGCAAAAGCAGGGAATCCAGGGATTTCTCTGCTAAAAGGAGAAATATGCATTTTCTCTAATAAAAAGGGGAAATCCATGGTTTTCTCTGTTTTTCTGTGGGAAATGGAAAACCAGGATCTTTGCTATTTAGTTAAAAAATAGGCAGAACTTGTTAAAAGAAACTGAAATTACTGTTTCCAATATTTTGTTCTGTTCTGCAGCAAAAAATAATGGTGTAAGGCACTATCATGCCCCACTCTAGTGAATAGTTCGCATAGAAGATAACAATCTACTACTGGTACCAATAACTTTTTGGCTTGGATGGTACAGATCAGTGGTGTGAATATGAAGAGCCTGTTGTTCATCCCTGCTTATCCTGCTTTTGGGGTTCAATATAAATTTCATTTTATGTAATCACCTTATTTTCAGGTTGCTTAAGAAATAAACGTAAGACATTCCATTTGAAATATTGAACATATCAAAGTGTACTCTGGCTGCTAAATGAAATGAGAACAGGACTGCAAGAGGACAAAGGATACCCTCCTGCCTCTCAGGAGTTCTATTGCTGAACTTGCCATATGCTTCCTGCATGACTTTGAACAAGACTACGATAATGCACAGGCTCAAGGAGGCCAGATGAAAGGGCTGCATACAACCATAATCTTTGTATTTCCTAATTTCTTAGTGTTTGACTTTGCAACATATACATTCTTTTAATGTCTCTCTCTCTGTCTCTCCCTCTTCTTCTCTCTCTTTCTATATGTATATTTGACTATACTAAATAAATATAAATGTACAAACTCAGATCCAGAGAGGTGAAAACAGCTAGGCTCAAGTCACATGGCAAATCAAAGTCAAAATGAAACCCATGACAGTTTGTGTCACTGGGTGTGTCTACACAAGATGCTATATCACCATAGCAACAAGCTACAATGATGTAGCTCTTCGCTATGATGACATAGCATCAGCAGGCACAAACCATGATGCCGCCACTACTGTGCACTAGCAATGAGCGACTGTGCAGTAACTTGTTCCTACTGTGCAGTAGGGTAGGAAACAATCTCGGAGGCACCAGGACCGTGCAGTACTGGCAGTTACTGCGCAGTCATTTAGTACTTGCTTTAGCAACTACTGCACAGTCAGGCACACGTGTAGATGCACCCACAGAGTAATAGGCCTGGAAGGGGCCTTGAGATGTCATCTAGTTTAACCCCCTGCCTGAGGCAGAATATTCCCTATCCAAACTCTTCTAATCATGGAACAACTCTGTCTTGTACCTCTGCCTTAATACTCTATATACTTGGAATGTAAATTATTGTTTTGGTTTATGTCTGTTTAATGTATTTTGATTGCTCATAATTATCTGAAGAAAAAAAGTAAATTTAAAAAAGCCCAGATTATATTCCTCCTGCTTATTTTGTTTCCCTTCAAACCCTTTTCCAAATTCCTAATATTTGTGGCTCAGCAGTTGTCATTCTGAGTTTTTCACTCCTTTTCAGGTTCCCCTGAGATAGCTGTCACTGAAAACAGCCAAACACATGAAGCAAAAACTGCAAGTGCTGTTCTCGTGGTGATCCCAAGTTACCAGCATGTGGTTCTCATTTGGAAAGACTGAGAAGGAGCAGTGTTCTCGTAATAGCTCCAAATAAAAACCATCTACTTGAAACTAAAGAGTACAGTGAGAGGTGATGTCCTTAGGATTTTTCAGCCAAAAATGGTACAAAAAGATGCATTCATTTACAAACTGAACCACCCTAACAGGATACAGAAGAAGGCTCCTTGCTAAATGTAGTCAATGAAGCTCTGAAGCACCACTCTGACTTTAAGCAGGAGAGATCATTTGCATCAAAGAGTCATCAGGGTCAAGCTGAATCAGTATCTTGAGTGAAAGTGAAGGGAATTCAAAGTCTAAGTAAATCTGAAGCACTAATTAAATTTAATATTTCCCAGGTTGCTGCCACATATGGAAGCACTAAAACTATGCTCATCTAGTTGAGTGATCTTCAGCGAGGAAGCAGGTTACAACTTTCCTTAGGTTCTGGATGTAATTGTAAAATCTTCAAGTACCTTATCATGCAAGCATAAAGACTACTTGTTTCTCTTAGACTTTTTACTAGCTGTACTGTAGAAGCAGTCATAATGCTGAAAGCTATTCCATGATGTTGTTTGGCATAAAAGTTATATGCATAAATCCTGCGCATCTAATTCTGCTATGAAATTATGTGCATGCAAATTCTATGCAGTTTATCTTCCCCTCTCCTCCAGCATTTCAGGCTTACATGTTCTAAGCTAAACTGATGTTATTGGCTACCTTAGATCTTTTACTAGGTTCAGGGGTCCACATCTGACCTATGATCTATACTGTACCTTGTTTCTTCCTGTTGTGGGATTTAGAAAGTAGAGATTGTGTGACAAGCATGTGACTGAAAGGCAGATGTGAATGGTTGTGGAGACCAGTATTTCTAGGTTAGGGTAAATTTATTTAGGTTCCCAGGTCTGAAATGTATGCTAAAGGAACTATATAGGTGCCTGTTTTCATGCCTTCTAGACTTGGTACTATGACTTGTCAGTAAAATTTAAAAGGATTATAGAAACCCATGCAAGTTATGACGAAAGACTTAGCTTTGAATTGGTGAAGGAACAGGTTGATCTGTTACAGAGAAAGAACCCCTCTCAAGGGGGAAAAGAAGAGAATTGTTTTGTTTGGAAAATGTTGATTTGTTAAAACTAAGACTAATCACAGGAAAGAGTCAATTTTGATGAATTTCCCCTTTTTGGAGAAGTGTTAAAATTTTCAAACCATCTTCTTTTTCAGGTTTTGAAAGGAAATTCTTGGGATTTAGGGGGCAGTTGTTTTTGTTTTCCTTGTGCTTAAAAAAAGTTTGTGGACAATTGAATGAATTTATTGGAGGGAAAAACATGTATTGCCAAAAACAAAAAAATATCAACTACCAGATTGCTTTTTGATGGTGAATTTATTCATTTTTTTAGCTTGACTTGGGACAGGAAAGCTCTTTTCTCATACAGCTCTTTTACTGGTGCTCTACTGATGTATTTGCATTCATACGTATGTATTTTCCCATTTGGACTCTTATTGCATCTTTAGTTTATAAGCAGGGAAAACTTTGGCTCTGACTATGGCTTTGGTGACACAGAGACCAGGGTTGAGGATGGGAAGACATGGGCACTGAATACAAGGGAGGTGAGCTGACCTTGAAACAAAAGCATATAAAAGAGCTAGGCTCTGATCATAGAGCCTATTCCTGCTAGAATTAAAATTCTCTCCTCTGACCCTGTGCAGCACAGCAGAGATAACTCTGAAAGAGTTTATAATTGTATCCATGGTGCATTTTGTAACTTGTCCAGGGAAATTTGCTCTTCAGGAATTTTATTGCATTGGTTAATAAATCAATGCAAAACATTCTTAGTAGCCTCACCTTTTCCTAAGTATCTTTAAAATACTTTACAACCATGATTTAATTAAGCATCATGATATTCCATGAAGTAGTTTAAATCTGGTTACCCCATTTCACAAATGGAAAGAGCTACAAAGTACTGACCAGGATGAGGCCTGCACTAGTTAGTGGCTGTCTACATGAGATGCTGACTGTGCAGTAGTCTGATATTACTGAGCAGTAGCATCACATGGTAAAAACCGTGATGTGACCCTATTGCGAAGTAGTATTAGGCTACTGCGTGGTAGCATCACAAACAAGCATTCATGAACACTACTGCACAGTAACTTGGATCACTGTGCAGTCATTTAATTTATACAAGCACTAAATGACTGCACAGTAACTACTACACAGTCAGCATCTTGTGGAAATGCTGCCATTCAGAAGCAGAATTGGATATGGAGGGACTGGAAAGAACTATGTGCTAACTAATATGTGGAATAAAAGTTTTGTTTTACTGGGGAGTAGAGGCAAATCCTACCAAGGACACAAAATATAAGTATCATCATTATTCCCATTTTATGTATAGATAAAACTGAGTCACAGATGGGAAGCAACTTACCTGTAATTACCCAGGATATGTCTGCCCTGCACAAAATATGAGTACCCAAGCTAGATCCCAGGAATAGACTAGTTAGTGGTGATGCATAGGGGGTGCACACGGGTCCATGTGCACCCCAAGCGTGGCGGTGCACCCCCTGTGAAAAGTCACTGCCGACACTGTCACTGACGCTGCCCATCCCCATGCCTCTCTGGCTCAGTGACTGGCTACAGGGGGACCCCAGGTGGCCCCCCAGACCCAGGAGGCACCGGTCACCAAGCCGGGGAGAGGGACTGGGGGGAAGGGCCCAGCATGCTCCCTGGTGGACCTAGAGGTGCTTCTGGTCCACTTTCCAGTCTGCTGCCGAGTGCTCTGGGGAGCCCCCTGTGCTCCTGTGGGATGCTCCATCTGCCCTGCCATCTCAGCATTCATGAGCCTCCTGGTATCTTGAGGTAAGTAGAAAAAACATTTAAAGCTGTGTCTGTCCGAATCATCAAATCTTTCTGAATCTCTCCAAATCGATTTGGAGGGTTCCAATTCAATTCGGAGAGATTAAAGTATTTGATTTGGATTCGGAGATTTGGCCACTGACTTGGGCTGAATCTCCGCTGAATGGAATCAGAGACTGAAGCTTCTCACAGCCCTAATTACCAGCCATAGTATTTTTCATGAAAAATTCAAATAAACTCCAGTGAGAATTTTTCACTTTCAGTGTTCATAGGGAGAAACGTGTGTCTATTACTGATTCTGCTGGAAAACTATTGTCTGTCTGTGGTGTAGTCAGAATTGAATTTTCCAGCTCCTGCTCCTAGTACTAGCTCTGGTAAATGTTTGCTGAGCAGAGGCATATAAGTGGAAAAGAGCCTTTATCCTTTCTCCCTCACTTCTCCTAGAAAACTCATACAATCCAAAGGAAGTATTTATCCAGACCTCAAAGAGAGGAGGATTAGGGCAGAAGGAACTGAATTCTCTGATGTGAAACTCCTGGTAACATTTTTCTTGGCTTACTGCAGCTCCATTGTATTTTTGCTTTATTTAACATATTGTAATGTTTTATTGTTTTCCTATGTCACAATCCAAAGATTTTTAATGAACAGTGAAACCACTTTCTTCCTTTCTTGTGTTATGCATTACCTAGTGCAATGTTAAGTTTGAAGAGTAGGAGGAAGTCAGGTGTTTTCCAACTTGCAAAAACCCTGCCAAAATTCATGCTAAAGACTTCTGACAGTTAGGTGGCATTTGTCATTTAATAACAAAACACAGAGGAGTCTTTCCTGTAAGTGGAGGTCTTGTCTTATTGGCAAAGGTCATCTTCAAAAGAACAAGCATTTAGGCTCTGTGACTAAAAGCCAGCAGGGTTTTGCATGTTCTTCTGCAATCAGCTTGGTAAGACTGTGCACTGCATGTGAAGAATAGACACCTGGTTAAAACTAGGACTGTATTTGTCATGTAGGCTACCCCATTTCTCTGAAGATATAATATTTCTTGACAGGATAAATCATAAACTAGCAGGCAGTGCATAAACCCCACTCCATCCAGTTTATGAAAACCAGCCTTGGCAGTTCAGAACACATACACAATGGAAACTTAAATAATATAAATGATACATAATACAAATGCATATATCCTATTATTATCCCAAGATATAGGAAAATATTACTGCAATATTAACACTATGCCAGGCTCTTTACAGCCACCAATGCAAACAAGCCTTTTCTTAAGCACCACATTCATCACATTTCTAGAAATTGTATTAAAACAAACAAACTTGGGGGATTACCAGAGCTGCTCAATGCAAGTTCTGAAAAGAAACTGTTGAGGGCTGGCAAAGAATAATTGAGGTTGTTGTTCCGTTTTTTACAATAAAACAAACTGGTACTAGTAGGTAATAAATTTAAAACTAACACAAGGCAGTTATTTTTTTTCACATAGCGTGTAATGAAAATACAGAACTCATTGCCACCATATGTTGTGGAAGCTGGCAGTTTAACCAGATTCAAAAAGGGACTGGACAAATTCTTGGAGGAAAGGAGCATCAATAGCTATTAAGCATAGGAGTTACGGATTTCATAGATTTCATAGACATTAGGGCTGGAAGGGCCCTTGCAAGATCATTGGGTCCAGCCCCCTGCCCAAGGGGCAGGAAATCAGCTGGGGTCATAGGATCCCAGCAAGATAAGCCTTCAAATGTTTCTTAAAAGAGTCCGGAGTAGGTGCTTGCACCACTTCTGGGGGGAGACTATTCCAGGCCTTGGGGGCTTGGACTGTAAAGAAGTTTTTTCTTATGTCCAGCCTCAAACGGTCTTGGAGGAGTTTGTGACTGTTGCACCTTGTTAGCCCTTGGGGCGCTCTGGTGAACAGGCATTCCCTCCGATCCTGGTGCACACCCCTCATGTACTTATAGGCTGCCACCAAGTCACCCCTGAGCCTTTGCTCTTCAACCTTCTCCAAGATGAAGAGTCCCATACTTCTCAGCCTCTCCTCATGTGGCCTACTCTCTAGACCTCTGATCATGTGCGTGGCTCTCCTCTGGACTCTCTCAAGCTTCTCCACATCCTTTTTGAATTGTGGAGCCCAAAACTGGATGCAGTGCCTCAGCTGCGGCTTCACCAAAACTGAGTACAATGGGAGGATGACATCCTGGTACTTGCTCAAAAAGCATCAATGGATGCAAGCCAGAGTTTTGTTTACTTTACCAGCTGTGGTATGACATCTTCCCAGCTCCAGGCAAACACAATGCTAAACTATGTTGTAAAACAAGATGGGAAAGAACTGTGGTTAGAGATGACTGTGAACCAGGATTCTTGGCTTTTTTTCCCACTTAAGCAAATCATAAAATGTATAAATCCCCCTTAACAACTTCCATGTCAAGGTAAGTATGCTTAATTCATTATAAAATGCTTTGAGAATTTCTCATTGATGCTGCAAACTGTTATGGTTCCTTGGAGAGGTAAAAAAACAAATTTCACCTAGCTTCAGTGATCTGAACTAATTAAGGCCAACTTTGGGTGTGAGTGACAATTTGCCTTTGCCAGTAAGACAAGATATCTCTCATTAGACTTCCATGGGCTTGCATCAGTTCTGGTTTGAAATTGGTCCATTGTATTCAGCGATCTTAAGTTTGCTTAGCTGCATTTATCTCAAAAAATGTGAGAACAGTACATGTCCTTTAAGAATGCACATTGTGCTATGCCATTCATCTTAATCTGAAGAGATCTGACTGTGGTTGCTATATGTAAATAGGCAAGAGGCATTTATTCTAAACCTGTGGTAATTATTCCCTTTTTCTGTGACCAGAATAGGCTGCCCTGCTAATCATTTCAAAACTGGTGTGTTTGCAGCATGGCTTTTTTAAGGACTTATTTACACTGTTGTGCCTTATTACTTGCCATATAGCTCAAACCTGCCAATCACCTACACTAAAATCCCCTTATCTGGAGCCTGACTTGTAATCCACAGCATCTTGTGAAGCTCACGTGAAGTCAAACGTATTCCTCATCCACCCTTCCCTGCAATGTTTTCAAAAGTCAACTGGATGCTCTAGGCTGCAAACACAGGAAGTCTGCCAACAGCAATCCCACAACTTCCTTTACTACAGTTCTTGTTCCTACTGCCCATAATTAGAGACGATGTTAGGTACTCTCTCTTTTCCTCTTCCTGTGGCTAAACCCGATGTTCCTTTAATGTGCATAAGGTTCACAGGTTGTGTTGTAGGTCCTTAGGGAACACAGCTGAGTGAGGTAGACACTGCCTTGGAATGGAGAAATCCTGGATTCTGACCCCCTTTTCAACAACTTTTGTGCACCTTGCATTTACTATTATTGGATACAGTGGATAGAGAATTCTGGGCAACATTTAGCTCCACTTGGGCCAGGGGCAAGGGCCAAAGCCAAAGGTCTCCAGTCTTCCATAGCATCATCCATTGCCCTGACTCACTCTATTTTAAGTTCTTCTCCCTAACCCACTCATTTTCCCTTCCTGATTGCTTCAAGAGGGGTCAGCTTCAAGGGGGGCACCAGATGGTACTCTGAGTAATGCCCAGCCCATGGTGTGGATATTAATGCACTTTGCTGGGAAAAGGGAGATTTATATTTAAAACCCTTTCTTGCTGAGGGGGTCTAGAATCTGGATCTCATGCACCCTGTGCAAGTGCCTTAATCACTAAGCTACTGGGATAAAAGGTGAGAGGGACCTTTTTCTACCTTGTCTGGCATAAAACACTCCCATAGTCATGGCTTTTCTGTGACAAAAGTTTTGGGATTTACCTGGTATTAAATGTCTGGGAGATTCAAGTCCACCCTGCAGCTTACATGCTGCTGCCTTTGAGCATCCTTAGAAGGGAAGCACTGGGTGAGCTGCAATTATATGTACGTGCAAATAGCATTCAAACTGCCTGTTAAACCCCAATTGCAATTATGTGTCTGCCTAAGTGCAACCTAGGTGTGTAAAACTGAACTAGGAATTAGTCCTTAAGTCTCACAATGGAAAGAAACTTTCCAGGGAACTAGATCTCTTGTATCAAATAACATGCATCTAAGACAGGCACTTTCAGTCCTTTGTCCTTGTGTTCCTAAATAATTCAAGCAACAAAATCATTTTCTTGAAGTGGTAAAAGTACCAAATTCAGAACACACACTGGTAATGCTATGTCCATGTCTGAGTCTTTGCTGTTGCTATTTATATGCAGTTTACCTTCCTCTACTAGGAAAACATCATTATCCCAAAGTCCTCATAAAAAAAATGCTGGTAAAATAATGGTTATAGATATATTTTTCTTTGCCCCGGAATCCATATGTTTTCAGACAGGATACCAGGCATGCAGACTGTTCTGTGTAGTCATGGATGGCTGACTTCTAGCCTTTGTGAACAAATTGGATAAGGGTCAGTGATCAGCCACTTAAATTAAAAAAATAAAATAAAATAGAAAAGTCGCCAGCTCAACTTCAGGCAAATGGTTCAGCTTTCTAAGATCTACTACCTTTCAGTTGATAAAAGATCATGGACCATTTCAAATGAATAAAGACCTTATGTTTTTGGCTCAGCATCTTTTAATTAAAACAATATGACTGTTGGGTGGTGATTTCATGTAAGTTAGATGAATGGCTTTTCTTTGGTAACTAGTTTAACTGACATCTTCTGAGCTGTTTGAAGAAGTTTCCATTTTACTGTGGTGGCAAATTCTTGAAACCTCATTATTATTTAAATATTTGAAGGATTTTCCAGTTTGGGAGATGGAGGAAACCAAATACTCTAAATCAACATAAGAATCCACAAGAGTAGATGAACACCTGGAAGAAGCATTTGCAGATGAACACAAGAATTCAAAATAAAATTAAATGCATACTGGATGTGTCTACACATGCATTTATTCCAGCCTAGATTTACTGTGCAATAAGATACTACACAGTAAGGTTTTTTGGGTAGATGTCTACACATGTGAGATATAGGGATCAGATTTGCTTCCAGTTCCTTGCAGCCCTGCAGTGCACCCCTGCCACCACTGAGAGGTGCTCCAGGCTCTCCCTGGGTGCTGGCAGGGAGCACTGGGCTGGGAGTCCACTCTCTCCTAGCTTGATGGAGGATGCCTGGTGCTGGGACAGGGACAATGTCCCCCTGCCCCAGCAGCAGGAAAATCCTGCCCCTGGATCCTTGATCAGGGTCACGATGCTTTGAAAGAGCTTCAGGGAATGGCCAGTTCCCAGCCCCAGGCTTCAATTGGCCAGTGGGGCAGCTAGCAGCTAGCACACTGCTAGCTACCCCACCAGTGGATCAGGGTGGGGGCTGGGACCTATCCCACCCCTGTAGCTGTTTCTAAGCCCCATTCTGCAATCACCCAATTGGGGTATGGGGCTGGGACCTGCCCCAGACTGGGACAGTTCCCAGCCAGCCCCAGGTAGTGCAGGGAAGTCTGAACATACAGCCTGGAGGTAGCTGGGGACTTCCCAAAATGGGACAGTCCCCAGCCACCTCGAGGCTGCACATGTTTCCCTGTGCAGCCTGGGCTGGCTGGGAACTGTCCTGGTCAGGGGCAGGTCCAGCCAGCAGGGGACTGTCCCCATGCGGGGACCTCCCAGCCCCTGCTCCACGATCACAATTGCAATCACAGAGTGGGGGCTGGGGAGCTTGTTTCCATGATTGCAGAGCAGGAGCTGGGAATAAGATCCTAGCCCCCACTCCATGATTGTGATTTGGGAGCAGGGGCTGGAAGCTTCCTGCTGCTGGGGCAGGGGGACATTGTCCTCTCCCAGGCATGCAGGGCAGGGTCTGAGGAGCTTATTCCCCACCCAGCTCCATGAGAACAGAATTGGGGGTGGGGGGAAACAGGCTGGGTAGCTTGTTCTGCTCTCTTCCGCTCCCTCTTACCCCCAGCTCCATGCTCTTGAAGCTGGGCAGGAAACAAGATCCCTAGCTCTTGCCAGCATAGAGCTGCCAGCGCTGGCTCCATGACCATGGGGCTACTGCTGGAAGATGCTTATCTCCCAGCCCAAGCTCCACACTCACAGCTCTGTGACCATGGGGCCACTGCTGGGACATAAGGGTCTCCCAGCCCAAACCTTGTGACCATGGAGTTCAGGCTGGGAGATAAGGGTCTCCCTGTCTCCCGCTCTCCAATTACAATCTCAAACCATGGGACTTGGAGTTCCCTGTTGCTGGGGCAGAGGGACATATTCCCAACCTGGGCTCCTGTGGTAGAGCCCACTCCAGAAGCAGGCAGCTGCAGGGGCAGAAAGCCATCTTCTGCCCCCGGTGGATAGCTGACTGGGAGCACATTTTGCTCCCAGTCAGGTGTCTGCAGGAGTGTTACTGTGCTGTTACTAATGCAAAGTAAATTTGCTACTAGCATTTGCAGGTAGCAAATTTACTAGTATTAGGAAGGATTACTGCAAAGTAAGCATGTGCACCTGTAGACGCACATGCTTACTTCATAGTAAACTATACTAAGGCAAAGTTAAGTGTATTGTGTAGACACACCCACTATTTACTAATAAAGAGCTGTGTGCTGTGTCATAGATGTAAAAAAAATAGCATGTACTCCTGTCCAGTTTAACTAGATTAAGTATCTCAATGACTTCATTAAAACACATGTCAGGTATTCAGGTTGTAGCCATATGGGTCTAGAGGCAAAGGGAATCAAAACTTGTGGAAGAGGGGATACCTTTTATTAGATCAACTAGATATTTGCAAACTAATTATTGTATTTATCTGTAAGCTTTTGGGCACCCTCACCCTTCATCAGGCATAACAGAGAACAGGGATTGTAAAAGTTCTCCTTGGCACAACATCTTTGTACCTTTGTCCACCTCCAGGTCCACCAGGGAGTGCATGGATCCCCCCTACCCCACCCCACCCCATCCTTGGCTCAGCATTCACCAGTGGGGGGACCCTGGGTGCCTCCCAAGACCCAGGAGGTACCAGTAGCCGAGCTAGGGGGGCATGGGGAGGCCCTGCTGCGTGCTTTCCAGCAAGTGCTTCTGGTCTACTTCCGGGTCTGCTGCTGAGTGTGCTGGAGACCCCCCGTGCTTCTGCAGAAAGCTCCATGCACCCCAGCATCACAACATTCATGAGCCACCTGCTACCTAGAGGTATATAGAAAAAACATTTAAAGCTGTGTCTATGTCTGAATCACCACCTCTTCCCAAATCTCTCCAAATTGATTTGGAGGGTTCCAATTCAATTTTCAGAGATTAAAGGATGTTTTGATTTGATTCGGATTTAGAGATTCAGCCACTGAATCAGGCTGAATCTCTGCTGAATCGAATCAAGGACTGCAGCTTTGCACAGCCCTGTTATATGCTACCATTTGTGGTGATATGAGCCTCAGATAATTAGGGCTGTGCAAACTTTCACTGGTTGCTTCATTTTGGCACTGTTTCGACTCATTTTGAGCTCAAAACAGCAAAATTGAAATGAAACAAAGGGTTTCAAAACAGCCTCTAAACAAAACAAGGCTAGTTGAAATGTTTTGAAAGTTTTGAAACATTTCAAGTTTCAAAGCAGCCAGCAGCCAGGTGATGGGAGACAGGGGAGAGCCAGGGCTTTGCTCCCAGTGGCTCCAGGCTCAGCCAGGTGGGGAGCGCAGCCCTGGCTCTCCCTTCCTCCTGCAGCCGGGCTGCAGGAAGCTGATCACAGCACAGAGGAAGGGAACTGATCCAGGGCTCAGTTCCTCTCCCCAACACTGCAATCGGGCTGAAGAAGGGAACTGAGCCCAATTGTTCAGTTCCCCTCCCCAGCATGATGATCTAGCTGGGGAAATGAATTCAGTCCAGCTGAGCTGAGTTCCCCTCCCCAGTGCTATGATTGGGCTGGGGGAAATGAACTCAGCCCAGCTAAGCTGAGTTCCTTTCCCCAGCCCGATGGTCATACTGGGGAGGGGAACTCAGCAGCTGGGCTGAGTTCCTTTCCCCAGCTCAATGATAGAACTCAGCTCAGCTCAGCTCCACTTCCCTTCCCCAATAGATGCCAGAGCTGGGGAGGGGAACTGAGTGATGGGGCATCATTGTTTCTATGAAATGAAATGGAACAGCAGTGTCGAATCGAAATGATATTCAAAACGAAATGAAACGAAATGCTGTTCCATTGAAACCTCAAAATGAAAGTTGAAATGGAACAGTGCCATTTGGCACAGCCCTACTGACAATGCATTTCATGGCCATTGGGGAAAAGGGAAAAAAAATTTCATCTGGAAAAAATTGTTAGCAGGTTTTGTTACTAACATTGTTAACAGCACTATCTGACTATTTGCTGTAAATTCATTCAATGAAGGAGTTAAACGTTGTGGGTCAAATGCTCAAAGCTGAGTTCCTGAAGTTAGGCATTGAAACTAAGGGACTGATTTTTTACAGTGCTAAGTTGTGACATTAATGTCAATTGGGGCTGGAAAAGGTTAGAACATCAAAACATCTGCTTAGGTGACTAATTTGTGTATTTGAACTTGGGAACTTTAATTCTTGTTCCTGTTCTTTATATGATGCTTTTTCATTAACATGCCAACTTCCCCCCTCTCCCCTCCCCTCCCCTAATATTTGCCTCTTCTCTGTGATTTGTCATAAGGATATTTTTAGTAGGGATGTACTTAAATCCTGGTGAGACAAAGGGTTTTTCACGGTCCGCTCATGGTGCGTACAGCTGATTTTGTGGGCATTTCCCAGCACTGCTCCTCAGTGCTGATTAGAGGAAAGGTCCCAGTGTAGGAAGGAGGGATGAGCGGGCAACCGCCATTTTGTCTGCTATCTTTCATGCCACTCCACCAGCTGGCACCTTCCCTTCCTGGCAGCAAAGAACCATTGACTCCCACTGGTGAGCTAACATTTTATTTTTATTAAGGTTTGTTGTTGTTGATGATTTAGCAGATCTTGCAGACAATCCCAGATTTCATGGTTTCCATGAAATCTATGAAACCATGAATTAAGTAGTTTCCTAATCATTAGCATAATGAAAGTTATTAAAACATCAGCATAAAATGCCATGGACATCCTGTGTTCCAGTGTAGGAAATGCTTAAAACAAGGGGCATTATATGTTGACCCAGATCCTTAACTGATATATACAGATGTGTCCCCAGTGAATAAAGCTGTAGGCCCCGAGATGCTTAGAAGCAATGAGTCTTTCATCTTAAGACTTGAATCCTAATTCAGCTCATTTGTGGCTATAGACAGTAGCATAACTGAGAACAGAGCAGCAGGGGCAGGAGCCCCATGAACCACCTTTGGTAAAATACCTTCAAATAAGAGTTCACTGCACTTTGGAAGTACAAACATATTTTGAAAAAGATACAAAGTCCTAGAATAAAAAATAACAAATAAAAAAGAATCAAATGAAATCTTTGGTTCCATCCAAAATTCTGTTTTGTTTTCATGCCACTTAACCATAATCAAAATATTTTTAAAAAGGTTAGCATCAAAATAAAAACAACTTTTCAAGACAAAATGTCAAAACACTGAATTTTGATAATTTCTCTGAAAAATTATTCATTTTTGTTGGTAGAATATGTTTACCAAATATGACTGATACTTATGAAAAGATCTGTTTGTCTCCAAATTGCACAGTGAATTTACTGATTACAAGGAAGGAAGACTCAGCTCTACTCAAATCAGCAGTGCAGTAGGCAAACCCTTAGTTTCAAAGCTTCTACTATGATTGCTATATGTAATCTGTTTTCAAAGTAAATAACTCAGTTAAAGTTAAATGCCAATAATAAATACTCACCCCTGTTTCTCCTTAGACTTAGCACCTACAGAACAACACTTCGATAGAAACTATGGATCTTTCAGTTTTCTGGAAACATGGATTTTTTTAATATTCTACATTAACAATCTTGCACCTTACTTAACATAGGTTTTAAGTATTACTTAAAGAAGGTGAAATTTAACTCCTTTGCAGAAATTATACACAAGGGCCCAGATGTGCCTTAACTAATGCATGAGAGCTGCCAGCATGAGGTGAATTTCACACACACTAAGAAATAACAGATATGCCAAATTGCCCTAGTCTTAAATTTTGGATCTTGCACTTGTTCCTGCTTCATTTTTCACAGACTCAGCCAATGCGATGCTTAAAATTGCTCAGGTTTCACAGTTCATGGATCCACATATTTTTCCTTCTGATGATAGCCTGAACCATTACATCAGTACAGATGTCTGGATTACATATAAAAAAAAAAGATCCCATATTCATTCACCCTTGGGAAAAAAATTACCTAAAAATATTTGAGCCAGTGAAGACCATGACCTAGATTCTATTCTACCTATAGCAGGTCTAAGTGCACTTAGGGGTGTAAGTGTGATTCTATTCCATCCTGTTAAAGTTCTTGAAAATCCATTAATACATCTACTATTGTAACACACCGTCATTGGATCCTTAAGACTGGTCACATCTACAAGAGATGCTGACTGTGCAGTAACTTGTAACTACTGCACAGTAGTGTTGCATGGCAGGAAGCATGATGCAACACTACCATGAAATAGTAATGAGCTACTGCACAGTCAGCATGACTGTGGCAGGGCACCTACAGTACCTGCATTTTAAGGTTTCTAGTTGGCAATGGAGCAGTTGGCAGGTGGGTGCTAGCCACATCAAGGCTACCACATGACCCTAGGAGGACCCTGGGATTGGTTGAGGGAGTGGAGCAGCATCCGTTTTAACTCAGGGCCTCAGAGAGAGAAACAGCAGTCTGAGCTGAGCAGGCTAGGAGGCAACATCAGGCTGAGCTCCCGGAACATCTTGGAGGTAAGGGCAGGAGCTATGGGGATGGGTTGGAGGCTCCTGGTCCTCGGTATGACCTAAACTGCACCCTGCTGAGGACGGGTTGTTTGGTAGGGCTCTTAGTCATGTGAGAGCCCCCAGGAAATGCCAGTTACTGCCTTGGTGAAAGGTGAGGAGGGGTGCCTTATAACCCCAGGCCCCGTCTATGGGCGGGTTACCAATACTGGAAGGGAGTAGGGCCAGGCAAGCCTGGTGTCAAGTTGCCTGAGTCCAGTGTGGGGGCCAGACATGGTGGCAGCCACCTGAGGCTACAAGGTGAGGAACCCCAGTGTTAGGGGCCACACACAGTGGCAGGTCCCAAGCCTATGGGGTAGAAGACCCCAGTGTAGTGGGGCCAGGCATGGTGGCAGCCACCTGAACCCCACTCAGTGAAAGACCCCAGCAGCCCAGTTAGGGGACAGGAATGTGAAGTGGCCCAGTGAGGGTCAATATCAGATGTGACAGATATACTACAATTGACAATATGGAAATACTGGATATGACATCGAAACAGTTGTGAGGCATGGGACACATGTAAGGGGAGGCTGGAGTGTGTACTTAGGCCCTTGTTATCAAGAGGTCAAACAATAGGCAGCCTCCCACCTTAGAAATAACATTCATAATAATTTCATCAAGGCATGGCAGAAGAGTAAGCTGGGGGTTTAGCCCAGAACAGGTTGGATGGCCAGCCTGTGGAAGGCCAGCATGTTACAGTCACCTACAAGCCATTCAGTGATGCTATTTCACGGTAACTCCAGTTATGGTGTGGTCACTTAATACCTGTTTATACAAGTACTAATGACTGTGCAGTCATGACTGCTCAGTCAGTGTCTCATATAGATGCAGCCACTGAGTCATAAAAAAGCAATGAGGGGGAAGGACCGATTTTTTTTTTTTGTTAATAACAGTTGTTCAGGGACTGTAGCAAAGTAGTATAGAATTGCATTTGGAACCCTTGTAGGTGGAATAATATTTATCATTAAAAAATATTTTTTCTTTGAACGATGACCTAGAAATCATTTCTCTTTGCTTATAAAAGTTGAACAATAAGTATATATGCCATTGTATCCTGGACTAACTCTGAACTGGTCCTGACCCTTGCTATAAACTAAACTAAACTGATGGCTGCTTTAACTTATTGCTGGTTGCCAACCACTCCTCGGGTCAGAAGAACATTTGTTCATTTTTGGGCCAGGTACAGATATTACATAGTATAAGTGATTGGAAACCAGTCTAAACTTGTACTACAACAAAGTTTGGCACACATAGACTGGTTTGAAAATGGTGGAACCTAGTCTAAGCTAGGCAGCCTGCATGCCCTCCTCTTCCCCCCTCCCCCACTCCAAAGGTCAAATTTGCATTCTGTTCACTACTGATGTAAACTACGCTACTTACAGAAAACTGTGTTAACTTAGATTAATTCCACCTTGATCTCTTTTAATTCCTACACCTAGGTATAGGGAAAGGCCTATCTGCTCATTCATGCCTTTACCTGACACAGAGGTATCTGTCTAGGGTCTTATGAACCCAGCATTCATTTCTGTTTGTGGCAGGGGGTCAGGCTAGATGATCTGTTCAGGTCCCTCCTGACCCTAGCTACTATGAAACTATGAAACTAAGAGCATGCATCTAAATGAGATGCTTTACTGTGCATTAGACTAATCTAATGTGCAGGAAAACATCACTGTCTACAAGGCGACAGCAATAACTGAGCAGTAGATTAATCTAATGCATCATTTTCTAGTGCCTGTAGTGCATGTGTAGACGCTAACTGAGAAAAAAGAGCTCCCAGTCAGCTTAGGCAGCAAGGGGGCACTGAAGTCAGAGATATCTGTCTTCACTCAGCAGGACACTGCCAGCCAGCCACATGGAAATCAGGATGGGTCCCACTTTCCATGGGACAGGGAAGCAGCTGCCCAGCAGCTGGAACAGCTCTCCCCTGCCCCACAGAGATTGGGACCAGTCCCCATGCCACTTGCCAGCCCACAGCTGGCATCTGAGAATCTGGAACTCCCTCTGGCTGCTCTGCGGGGAGGCAGAGCAGAGCAGGAACAGCTCTAGACTAAAGTCCCATCAGGAACAAATTTGCTCATGACAAGCACATGTTCAGATGCATGTGGGGGTGAAGTTTAATGCATTTGAATTTTCCATGCAGAAAGTTCAGGCACATTAATTTCATGTGTAGAAGTACCCATTATGAATACAAAGAGTATTTAGGGTTTGGTACAGACACTTGGGCATGGATGTCATTCTGGGAACTGTTATGAGGCTGGCACTGCATTACTAACTTGCATTCTGAGTGGGCACAAAAGATGTTAGGCAAAAGAGACATTTTGATGCATAGAAATATCTGTGCAAGTTTCCAATGGCTTCATTAGGAAGAATATGAGAAGGCAGGAATGGTATGAGAAGGTACAGTCAAGCTTCAGCATATTGTTATGACATTGTGTTTCCATGTGGACCTACTGTACAACTTGTATTCCAGATGTTGGCATCTTCCCAACAATGTTTGTCACTCAAGAAAAAATTATCTCATGGCTTTGTGATGTATCACTGATAAAATAGGCATCAGAATGAAACCAATAAATCAATTTGTATTTAAGGACAGATCAACACTGTAGCAGTGAACGCCTCTTTGGAAATGATTCATAGCACAGTTTAACCATGCTAAGATACTTTGCCATGGTTACATACATACTAGAGACCAATTCCTTAAGAAATAATGGTCAACAATTATGTGAGAAGCAAGAAGAAAAATATGATAACAAAGTCCCTTGTGCTTCAGATTTTTTAATTAGTTGCTAGCTAAGGGTGATGCTGAATATTTTTTAGAGTTTTAGTTGTCAGTGTACATCATTTACAACTTTTCTTTAATACTATTGGAGGCAAAATGTGGAACTCGCTGGCTTAAACAATTTCTCCCTCCCCTCCTACTTCCACTCCCTCCTCATTTTTTTTCTAATCGCCAAAAGCAGTGTAAAACTTCTAATATGCAGTAAGAGCTAGATTGCTATCTTGCTGAAAGTTGGTTCACTTAGTATGACTGAGTTTCTGTGGCCCTTGAGGTATCTGTGTGTAGGTATTGAATTACTTGACTCCTACTTGTTCCATGGCACTTCAATCCTTGCCCTATTATGTGGAGGATTTACAGTCTTACCTCAAACAGTCAGCAAGTACACTCTTCTTTTTCATGTATTTTTAAAGTGCTAAAGAAGGATAGAGGCCTGCTTATTTGAAGTTCGGATGGAAAAACCTCATTTTGGCACCACTCTTTCTGGCCTCGATACCTGACAAATCATTTTACTTGGCCATGTCCATACCAGCTTGGACGTTTGTTTTCCCAGGGACAACTAGCAGTGGCATGCCTTATGTTGCTGCTAGCTGTCTCAGGGGAGTGCCTGTGCCACCCTCTAGTGCACGATAGATTATCCCAGGTGGGGTAAGGGAGGCTGGGGCCGGCACTGGGCTGGATGCAGTAACCTTACCTGGAGCCCTGGAGGCCCTCTGAGACTGCAGCAGTGGCGATCTTTCTGCTCAGAGCCTGGCTGGCCAGTTTCTGGTTTTGAGTAGTGCGTACTGCTCTCCTTTGTGTGTGTGTGTGTGTGTGTGTGTATGGTGGGGGGAGTTGATCCCTGGTTATCCAGGGAACAAACAAACCCCGGGACAGAGAACAAAAAAAGCCCCAGCATGGAGAACAGCTGAATGTGCAGTATGTGGTGCTGCAAACGTGTCTGCAGCACCACTTACCACATGACTGTACTTGTCCAGATGCAGCCCTCGAGGCTAATGAAAATATTACTTCTGAAAATGAGCCATTTTCTTAGACCACTGTTCTTCCTATATCAAGCCAGTCTCTGGGCTTGTCTATACCTTGGTAGCAGCAGCATGTCCCCATGCCTGGGATGTGAGCATGTCCTACTCATCTGTATACATACCCCAGGCCCAGACCTTTGCCAAAGTTGCTGCTTCAGAAATTCCCTAATGCCCACTCTTGGGCTGAACAGAGACCATTGGCTTGAGAGCAGAGACAAACACAGCTGGCCCAGAGCTGGGATATGCCACTGCCAGAGAGTAGACAAGTCCTCTGAGGCCCTCTGTTGCATCTTTGCTCCCCCAACATCAAATATAAGCTTCTTATCTATAGCCCTTTCCTAATTTAGTTCAAGCCAATCTAGCATATGTGGCAACCTATTATGATGCCATTGCTTGGTAGTGTTCACTGTTCATAGGCTTTACTGCCCATCAGTCAGCTTTCCTCTTAATCAAAATTCCCTCAGTTCTTCCTAAGAAAATCCTGTCATTGGTTCATTTTTCTTTAAATCCCTCTTTGAGGCATATCTCTGCTGAGATGTTGAAAGACCCTCCCTGTCAGGTGATTAGCTGTATTTTTTCTATTTTCCTACTCCCTTCATACCTACTGCTAGCTCAAGTTGAAAAGAAAAAAAAAAACAATACAGCCTACTTTGTCAGATTTTCCCAGAAGCAATCTTTGGGGTGCTCTCTGACTCTCACCTTATCTTCCTCAAAGTTGTGTGCTGCGTGCTGTCTCTCTCTCTCTTTCTGTCTGCTGTCAGGTCTTTCTTTTTCCCTTTTGATCCTCTCCAAATCACACCTCTTGCACCAGCAAACCTCCTTATGTGTTATTTTCATTAGAATTTCACATGCAAAATATGCTATGTTTGAATGAGGGAGATTTTTTTGGTATTAACCATGTTTCACGATGATTTTCAAGGACAGTACCATAAAATCATATTGGTCCCATTAGGCAACAATATCATTTGATATTTTGGCAGCAATTCCAGTTTAAGCCTGTGACATTTTCAGTGGGGTCCAAAGTTTGTGGGAGCATGTGTGTGTGTCTCTCTATGAATTCTGCAACCCCCAGGTCAAAATCCTGAAAAATATTTAAATCATTAGTTGTTAGCCACCCCAGGAGTGAACATAAAGACAACCACAAAAAAGACAATGAAAAGCCAGCATTGTTGTAATCTGTTGTCATCAATGTATTGATTAAAGCAAATATTAAACTGTAGGGTATCAGCTAAGCCTTAAGAGGATCTATTGGAACAATGAATGAAATCAAAAAATCTAATTACATTTTGCTTGCAGCTTTACTGCGTAAAAAATACAAAAGAAAATTCATCTTTGTTGTGGTTCAGATTTCCTCATCCTGTTCAAATCTGCTCTTAATTTAGAATGATGTTGGTTTCCACTTTCAAATTTTCGTAAAATATTACTTAGACTTCCTGGATCCAGTGTAAGCCTGAGGATTGACTAAGAGTGCAAATGTCCACTGACACTTAGAGCCAGAGCCAACTGGAACACATGGGACCAAATTTGCTCCTGGTGCTATTACAAAGGAAATTAACGGATCAGTTTGAACCCTTCCTGTGTTCTGCTACTGAAAGCATTTGTGTGCTTAGGATATATAAACTACTGGGGCTCCATAACTCAGATGTTTCCCCTCACTCCCTAGTCTCTTCGTCAAAGGAGGTGCATCTACACAGACTCTGACTGTGCGGTAGTGTCACATGGCAAAAACTGTGATGCGACGCTACTGCACAATAACGTCACAAAAAAGGTGTTTGCCAGTGCCATTGTGCAGTAACTTGGGTTAGTGCACATTTATTTAGTACTTGTTTTTACTTAAACAAGTATAAACAAGTACTAAATAAATGCACAGTAACCATTTCACAGTAGTGTCTCATGTAAATGCAGTCAGGTGCTCTCTCATTTTCTGTATTTCTCTTGCAGTAATATTTCTTGCTTCTCTTCCACTATTATTTTGATTCCCTGCCCCACTATCCCTTGTACTCTCCTTTCCTTTTTGTTTTATTCCTCCCCTCCATTTTTACCCTCCATTTTCTGCCTTGACTGACATCTTTCCTCCATTATTCTCCAGTCATTTTTCTTTTTCACGAAGTAGTTACATGCAGAATGCTGGCTCTCTGCCTCACTTTCCCCTTGCTCTCTCTCTTTTCCTGTCTCCACTTTGTTGTGTTTCTTTCTTTCTTTCTGTGTCTGAGCTTCACTTCTCTTCCCTAATCCTCTCCCCAACTTGTTCCATTCTTCTCTGACCCCTTGTTTCTTTGTCTTCCACTTTACCACTACACTCTTTTTTTTCTCATTTTCTCTTGCAGAAAAAAGGCACTAGTTAAACCACAGCATCAATGGGTGCTTCTACACAAGATGCTACGTCACCATAGCAATGAGCTACAGCAATGGAGCTCATCACTAGACAATGTAGCATCGGTGGGCGGGCACTAACCATGACACCACAGCTACTGCATAGTAGCAACAAGCTACTGCACAGTAGTTCATTGTTCCTGTGCATTGTTGTTGAACACAACCCATGCACTGCCAAGACTGTGCGGTACTGGCAGGTATTGTGCGATCATTTAGTACTTGCTAAAGTACTAAATTCAATCTGCTAAAGCAAGTACTAAATGGCTGCCCAGTACCAACTGTACAGTCAGGGGCATCTGTAGATGTATCTAGAGCAATTAAGCAGGAGGATGCCTTGGACTAGGTAGTGAGCTCCCTCTCCTTACTTTCCATGCTGATTCTGTCATACCAGAAAACATATCATAGTATGTCCTTCACTGCACACCTTCCATCTGTAGAACTGGGTTTTCTTTAGGAGCTGGTGTTCTATCATGTGCTTCTGGGAAGACAGAGGAATTGTTACTAGAATGGTTTGGCACTTGACATAATAGCATTCATTCACTGATGGACCAACAGAACTTTAAGGCTAGGGACAGAAGTTACACATAAAGCAGTACAAGTGCTCAGAAACTGATTTAAACTAGACTCACTCGGGGTCGGGGCCGCAGGAAGGCGAGGAGACACCACCCAACCAAGACAGGTGACAAACTCAAGGACTGCTCAGGTAAGAAACAGGGGTCCAGACAGTCTCCCAAATTGGGGGGGGGGTGGCACACGCAGCTAGACAAGGCCTTAAATGCCTATATACCAATGCTCGTAGTATGGGGAATAAACAGGAGGAACTTGCCCTCAGAATATCCAGTTCAGACCCAGACATAATAGGGCTTACAAAAACATGGTGGGATTCATCCCATGACTGGGCAGTTAGCATTAGGGGCTATAGGCTTTACAGGCAGGATAGAGAAGGAAGGAAAGGTAGGGGTGTGATGCTCTATGTCAAGGAGCAAAACACATCCTCTGCCAGCAAAATGGGGTCAGAGGGGCAAGCGGAAGTGCTCTGGGTCAAGATACAAGGGGGCCGTGGGGAGAGGGATCTAATGGTGGGGGTCTACTACAGACCCCCTGAACCGAGGGAAGGAGCTGGACCAGGAATTTTCAGGCCAGCTTGCAGAGGCACTTAAGACAAGGGATGTAGTTGTCTTGGGTGATTTACATTACCCGGATATCTGCTGGGAGGAACAGTCAGCCAGGTTGGATTGTTCCAGGGAATTCCTGGCTGAGATAAAGGACCTTCACTTAATTCAGGAGGTGCACAGTCCCACCAGAGGAAATGCCCTGTTGGACCTGGTCTTGGCCACAGGCCAGGACCTGGTAAGGGGCCTCCAGGTTCTTGACCACTTGGGTGGTAGCGATCATTGCTTGCTGAAATTCACCATCCAGCACAGGGTGTCAAGGGCCTACAGCAAGGCAGTAGCCCTAGACTTCAAGAGGGCCAACTTCAATGAGTTGAGGATATTAGTGGGAGAGGCACTGGGGTTCTCGAGAGCAGGGGAACTCAGTGCCCAAGATGAGTGGTCGTTCCTTAAGGAGACCATACTCAGGGCCCAAGGGGTGACCATCCCAGCAAGAAGCAAGGGGGGCAGGAGTGCCTGAGAGCCCCCCTGGCTCACCAAGGGCATCTGGGAATGCCTGATTGCCAAAAAGGTGGTGTATAACTGGTGGAAGGGGGGTGCTAGCTCCATAGAGGAGTATACCTCCTCTGCTTGGGCCTGTAGGGGGGCTGTCAGGAAAGCTAAGGAGGACATAGAGCTAGGACTAGCATCCAAAATCAAAGTTAATAAAAAGTCATTTTTCAAATACATAGAGAGGATGAAAAAAGCACCGGGAAATGTGGGGCCCCTGCAAGATTCTCTGGGCAGAGGAGAAAGCAGACCTCTTTAATCAATTCTTAACCTCCATTTTCTTGGGCAGGGACCAGGACTTCCCCACCATGATGCAAGACGGACTGGAGGGGAACGTTTCCAGACCTCAGGTTGTGGAGGACCAGGTTAGAGAGCTTCTGGAGGGGCTGGACGTGTTCAAATCAGCGGGTCCAGATGCTCTCCACCCCCAGGTGTTGAGCAAGCTAGCAGGAGTTATTGCAGGGCCCTTGGCACGACTTTATGAGCACTCATGGTGCTCGTGCCAGGTGCCAGATGATTGGAAGATAGCCAACGTGGTCCCCATCTTTTAAAAAAGGGAGGAGGGAGGACCCAGGCAACTGTAGACCCATCAGTCTTACCTCAAATCCAGGGAAATTCTTTGAGAAGATCATCATGGAGCACATCTGCAGTGGGCCGGCCTCAGGGATGATGCTCAAGGGCAACCAGCATGGTTTCATTAGGGGCAGGTCATGTCAGACCAACCTGATTGCCTTTTATGATCAGGTCACAAAAGCCTTGGATGCAGGTGTCGCCATGGACGTAGTCTTTCTGGACTTCAGCAAGGCCTCTGACACCGTCTCCCACCCCAACCTCATTAAAAAACTAGGCAACTGTGGCACTGATGCCTACACAGTTGGATGGACTGCAGATTGGCTGAAGGGTTGTACTCAGAGGGTGGGGGTGGACGGGTCATATTCGACCCGGGGGGAAGTGGGCAGCGGAGTCCCCCAGGGCTCGGTCCTTGGGCCCGCGCTGTTCAATTTCTTTATCAGCGATTTGGATGATGGGGTGAAAAGCAACCAGTATAAATTTGCTGATGATACCAAAATTTGGGGTGAGGTGAGCATGCTAGTAGGGAAGGAAAAACTGCAGCAAGACCTGGATAGGTTACAGGGGTGGGCTAACAAAACCAGGATGCATTTCAATACTGACAAGTGCAGGGTGCTGCACTTGGGCAGTAGTAACCAGCAGCACACTTATAAGATGGAAAACTCTCTTCTTGAGAGCACAGAGGCAGAAAAGGATCTTGGAGTCATTATTGACTCCAAGATGAACATGGGCCGACAATGCGAGGTCACGTTTGGCCAGGCTAACTGGACCTTGTTGTGCATACACAGGTGCATCTGAAGTAGGGCCAAGAAGGTGATCCTCCCCCACTACGCGACACTGGTCAGGCCACAGCTGAAGTACTGTGTCCAGTTCTGTGCGTCCCACTTCAGGAGGGATGTGGACAACATTGAGAGGGTCCAGAGAAGGGCCACCCACATGATCTGGGGACAACAGGGCAGACCCAACAATAAGAGACTGCAGGACCTGAACCTGTTCAGCCTTCACAAGAGAAGGCTGCGGGGGGGACCTGGTGACCATCTATAAACCCACTAGGGGGGACCAGAAGGGTTTGGGAGAGGCCGTGTTTCCCCTAGGGCCCCCTGGCATAACAAGGAATAACGGCCATAAGTTGTTGGAGAGTAGGTTTAGATTAGACATCCTTAAGAACTACTTCACAGTGAGGGTGGCTAGGATCTGGAAGCAACTTCCAAGGGAAGTGGTGCTGGCTCATACCCTGGGGGTCTTTAATAAGGGGCTTGATGCCTACCTGGCTGGAATCATTTGAGCCCAGTTTTTCTCCTGCTCAGGCAGAGGGTCGGACTTGAAGATCTATATGGTCCCTTCCAACCGTACTTCTATGATTCTATGAAATTTGTAACATAACAGAAGTTCAATGCACATAAACTGGTTTAAAATTGCCAAAAACTGGTTTAAGATAGATCCAGATGGATGTAATACAGGGGTGGACAATTATTTCAGGTGGAGGGCCACTTACTGAGTTTTGGCAAGCCGTTGAGGGCCACATGACAGGCAACCAGGGGCAGATAAATATTAATTTTCTAAATTTTTAGTGGCCCCATGGGCTAGCTAGAATGGCCTGGTGGGCCGCATCTGGCCTGTGGGCTGCATTTTGTCCACCAATGATGTAATATCAGACTTCACTGATTTAGGTTAAACAAGTCTATCAAACTTCACTCCCAGACCCATTCCTGACACAAGGTAGGTCTCAGTCCCTCTGCATCTCAGGATGCATTGCAGCCCCTGCTAACCTTCCCTTGCAGGTCAGGTGGTCTAGCCTCTGCCCAGCTTGTCTGCTCCCATAAGTGGAGGAATAAAAAATTATTGGAGGGGGGCTGAGCCCATGTCCCCCTTCCTGCTCAGCAGGTAAGTCTGTGGGGCAAGGGGAAGGGGGAAGGGAAGGGGCTGTGGGACAAGGGTGCAGATTGAGGCCCCAGCGGTGAGGGAGGGAGTGGGGCAGAAGCAGGGGCATAGACAGGGACTGGGGTGAATAGGGCCCTGGCCAGGATGGGTGGTGGGACAGTCAGAGCCCGGGCAGCTCATCCAGGAGCACAGGGGGATTCCTGCTGCTGTGTGCACCCTGGTGGAGGCCCAGGGGGCATGGACTCCCCCAATCTGCATTCAGGGTGGAGGTGGCTGCCACTTCACACTGGGCTTTGTGCCCCACTGCCTTGAGAGCTGCATAATGCAATGTGTGTCCTGCCACCGCGTGGGCAGGGGTGTGGTACAGCCCAGCAGACACAGGCATGTTGTGTTGTGCCATTCCTGGAGCAGCTGGAGCAGCATGCAGAGCTCAACCTGCAGTGGCAGGTCCCTCTGCCCCATTGCACAGATCAGGGGGGCATGTGCCACCCAGGACTCTGCTGGGCTACGCACAATAGTGGGAGCCCCTTCCCCCCACCCCCCCCCCAATCCATGGATGAGCAGCCCGGGCTCCGATTGTCCCACCACCAAGCCCAGCTGAGGACCCATTCACTCCAGCTCCTACCCCTGTCTTTGCTCCACTCCCTTCTTCACTGCAGCGGCATCAATCTAGTCTCACAACCCCTTCCCTTCACAGAACTGACTGGTACTTGCCAGCCATGCTGGGCAGCCAGTGATCCATGTGCTGGGCTGCAAACCTGGCTTCATGTGCATCCCTCCTCACCCCTGCTGCAGCCAACTGGAACTCACAACCAGGCTGCCTTGCAGCCCTACCCACTGCCCCACCTTTGTGGAGGCTGAGTCCCATTAGCCCTGGCCTTCTGTTGCCTATGTCTGCTCCAGTCCAGGTAGGCAGCCTCACCAATGACTTTATGGAGTTGAGGCAGCCTCCCCAACCCCACTGGCAGCAGATGGGCGTGGACAAGGGAAGGGATGGATATTTGCCCCAGATCCAGGTCCTCCCAACCAAGGTCTGCACAGTGGGGAGATGGAGGGACCACAGAGGTGTGGTCTTTCTCCTCATGCAGCATGGATCTGCTGCCCTGGCCCCACCCACTTGCTGTCGTGCCCAGCCTCTCAGCCATGGTTGGTGGCTGGGGCAGAGGAAGGAATGGATTCCTGCTCTGGTCCATGCCCCCAAGCCCAGGTTTGCACTACAGGTGATGGTAGAAGCATGTTTCTGTCAGGCTCAGAATGCCCCAGCCCTTCCTCCGCACCAGCTCCCTGCCTGTCAGCCATGGGGGGAGTGGGGGGAGCGGGGAACAGACCTCCTCCCCAACCCCCTAGTGCGTGGAGTGGAAACCCCTGAGGTGAGGCTTTCTCCCCCAACAGCATGGCTCTGCCAAACTGTGAACACCCCAGCTCCACCCTGTCACCATCCCCCTACCTCCTGTCAGCCTTGGGGGCTCCCCTCCCTCACTGTGCAGACCCCAGTTTGGGGGCCAGAGTGGAGAGTCTATTCCTTCCCTGTCCCACCCCCAGAGCTGATAGAGGGGGGTTCTGGTGAGGAGGTGGGGCTGGGACATTCACAGCATACCAGAGCCATGCTGTGAGGGAGAAAGACCCTACATTGAGGGCTTTCCCCCTGACCCACTGTGTAGACCCCAGCTGGGGGGTCAGGGCTGGAGAAGGGTCTATTCACCACCGGTGGCTGACAAGCAGGGGGCCAGTGAGCAGGCAGAGCTGGGGCATTTGCACCCAGAATAACTGGGAGGTGTGTGCAAGTGCCCCCTTAGCCAGTGCAAGTGCCTGCCTTTCTTGGCCCACTGATGAGTGAACAGGTATTCTGTTTCTCAGTGGTCCAATCTATGCAGTTTAGAGAAAGCCACATAGATTGAATCGATTCTACCTCAGGCTTTCTGACTTTCTGTACTTAGCCTAACGGTGTCTCTCTCTCAAAAAACCCTTATTTGAAACTCACAGTTACTTTCACCTCACTTGAGCATCAAGTTCTATCACTCTTCTTGTAAAGTTGGTGGATCAGAATTAAGGGCCAGATCCTATTTTATCTTATATACCTAACCTGTGTGCACATGAAAGCCACTTGTACTGCAGGAGAGAAATTTTCAAAATGTGTTGATCTTGGAAAGGTCAGTGAGACCCTCTTGGCATGCTTGGTGGTGGTTGGTGGCCATGCTGGCAGTGCCACTGAGGTCAAGGGGGATAAAGCACAATCCTAGTGACCGGGTTGGTATGTGTAGTAGTTGGGAGACCTCTCTGTGAAAAAGGTCAGGGTCTAGTCTACTGAAATGGACTGTCCTATTGAAAATACTGACTGATTAGGGCTGGGTGAGTTCTGGCTTCTGCTGGCAGGGGGGTGACAAATGTATCCAGTGTCCCAGAAACTGAAGGAGGTTGAGGGAATTTGGATGACTTTCCTCTCAACCAATGAGGTGTGTATCCTGCTCTGAGCACCTGATGGGAAGAAGAAATAAAACACTAGCACATTGGATCTATCCAAGGGCTCCAGAGGAGGTGGATTCAATCTGTGTTGAGAGCAGCTCTCAGACGTATGCATGTATGAATATATATGTATATATACAGTGATTTTTTAAAAGTTTTCTTTGTACATTTTCATGTAGTTTGTTATCCATTTGTTTTAATATTTGTTATTGTAGTAAAAAGATAAATGCAGACATTTTTAAAATTCACTAGTATTATTCAGTAAGACAAATATAATGTCAAGTACCCTGCACTAGATGCTGCTGGTTTATATATATATATAAATCTATAGTCAACCCAGAGGGGCTATGCAATGAATACTGCATAATCCTTGAAGCTCGCCCACTGGGCAGGCAGAGAGGAAGATACACAGTGCCAGAAGGTAGTGTATGAACCAAAGGCTTTGTGGCTAAGTGAGATAGATGTGGCCCTGGATGGGAGGTTGTCCTGAATACTATGTTTGGCCTCTGCTGTAAGTTGGGCAAAAACTGTTCCAGTGCTTCTTATCCATTTCATTCAATAAATAGCTCTAGGTGTTCTTTACGTGATCAGTGGACCTTAGTATAGGAGATGTTGTTCTTAAAGAATCAAAAGAGGTGGTGAGTGGACTTTAACGACAGCACAAGAAGTAGTTCAACACACAAAGCCCAGCAAAAACTTGTATAGATCTCTAATATTAAGAACCAGTATGATCTCTGATGAAAAGATGCCTACACATTTGACTTTATTTTAGTAGGAAAATATCCATGTAGACATAACAGATTGCTCCTGTCACTATACACCACTTATATGAGCTGGGCTGTATTTTAGCATTAATAATAGTCATAGCACAAGATCTGTGACAAAAGGTGGAGGCAGGAACTAGAGAGAGGGTCACTGTTTAAATGTTTTTGTTACTGGTACAACTAAAAAATGAGGGCTATGCCATCCCACCATTATTCTATTACCTGAGGCAGGCAAATATGGCATTCCCTTTGCTGAGTGCTTTCCACATAAGCTTTTGTTTAAGGGAACAAATACCATAAAATAGTTATTCTTTTTAATTAAAGGACATACTGCCACTTATAAAATTTGAATTGAAACACTTAAGCAGGACAGAGTACAGTTTGTATCAGTAATTCACTATAATCAATCTAATGTTTCAGACATCAATAAATTTAATTGGTTGCCATTTAATGTCAAAGTAATTACTCCAAAATGACATCAATTTGCCATCCTAAAGAAAACAAAAGTAATAAACCTTTCACTTTCCACATTAAAGAGTCTTTCACACTAGCTCATAATATAAAACCTATTTATATAATACTCTAGTGTAAATATTTAAAATGGACATTAAATTATCTATGTCAGGGATGATTTCTTACCCTCTGCTAATCCACATTTTATTACTTTACTGTAAAATACAAACATTAACTAAATCGTTTTTGTTTCAATCTGTCAAACCCAAATCAGACTTAAATGTCTTTAATACATTTAATACTACTTCTCCCATCTCCAGCCATCTAGGAATCCCCACTCTCTCTCTCATTCTCATTTACCTTGCGGTGAAATCCTGGCATCAGTGATATCTTAGCATGTGCGCTTCTTTCAATGAGGACAGGATTGCATGATTGATTTTTGTCTTAAAGCTTCCTATACACTAAACGGATCTTCTTTTTCTCTGGTCCCCATTCCTTTTGTAACCTTATTGCATTAGCAACCCCGCCCCACAACATTCCACCCACCCCAGACACAGTGCTTGCAAAAAGATTGGTGAAGGCAGACACATCTTTGTGGACTCCCATGGAAATCAGTGGTGCTCCGAATGGGCCTAATAGTTCATCCACATGGAGAATTTTGTAGGATCAGGATAATGTTTATTAATGTTTTATATGCTATGTTTGAATTTCTTCAGTTTCTGAATGTATAGATGTAGGGCCCAGATTTTTTTTCTAGCAGATATAGAGGCCAGAGTTGAATTTTACCAGCATTCAGGTGTGTTCCTATCATGGCTTTTGTTTTCTGCTCATCTCCAATTACAACTGTAAGAATTGTGCAATATTTATAATAGTTCATTTGCAGGAAGTTCAGGGCATATCATAATGGTGACAGGGAAATATTTACATAGATATAATCCTTTATACTCTCAAACAGCTTCCTGAGGATTTAGTCTCTGATTTTCTTAAGAGTTGCATGACTAGATCCCATACTATCCTTCAGATATTTAATAGAATGGTCATAACATTTATTTAAAACTTAAAAAGCACCTAGGACTACTCTATAAACAGCCAGAACAAATGACTAACCAAAAATTCCCATCCCTCTATGTTTGAAAAAGGATGTCATTTTGCATCATGGAAAATTTACAAATTGTTCCAGTACACACATTGTAAAATCTCTTTTAAAGGGAAAAGTGATGTAGGTACAGATTCCTGCCTACAAAATTTGATGTTAATCATATGGGCCCCAAACTTGCAAGATGCTGAGGGGGTTGTAAGAGGTTCTGAGCATTCTTAATACCCTTTTTTCTCATACAGCTGATATGTAGCTGAGGGTGGGTCAGCTCCTCTACTCATTTTTAGTATCTTACAGCACTGAGAAAATTAATATTTATAAACTACCTTAAGTGTATTCATGGCACTTTCCAGAAAGAAAATAGCTAGGCTGAAGTCAAAGGAAACTATCCCAGTCGACAATCTAACAGAGTTTTCACATGTGCTCTGGGGGTGGTGAGGGCCCTCTAACTAAAGTGTTTCCAGCATCTTGTGTATTAGTGTCCCCGAGCTTCAAAATGATAGCACGGCACTTTAACTAAAGCTTGTCAAATAAGCTTTAGTTAAAGTGCCCCTGCTGCCATTTTGAAGCGTAGGAATGCTGATACACAAGATATGAAGGCTGGCTGGAGTGCACTAATTACCACACTCCATCCAAGTTGATTAATCGAGTCTGCTCCAATGCACTGTAATTACAATGCATTGGAGCAGTCTCTGGGCATGTCTACAGGCACCATAAGTTCATACCCCTATTTGAGCAACTTACATTGTAACTAATTTAAGCGATGTATGACAATAGGCAAGGAGCTTGAGAGCAGAAGAGAAGTTGACACAGTATAAGATCATGAGTTTGCTTGTTGAGTCACTGTAAGCAAAATCCCATTCTATATTTTTGTGGTTTGTGTAATTCAATCCTAACTAGCTTTTTAGTATGCGGCCTCAAAAAGTTCCTAAAAGCAGAATGATGATGTCTCAATAAGAGCTTGGATAGCATGGATCAGTGCTGGGGACGGGGGGGGAAGTCAGAAGAAATAGGTTCTAAAGAAAAGTTTGGAATCATTTACTTCATTGTCCCTCTTAATATGAAAGGTAGACATGGCATAGAAAAGAATCCACCAGACCAGGTTTGCTAGAGTACTGAGCTTTAATCTAAGAAGATGAATAAATTCAAAGTTTAGCACTGCAAAAGGATATCAAATTAAGTTTGAATCAAAAATGCTTTTACAAAGATAACATTTGCATCTTGGTTCCTGTCCCACCCTGCTAAAGCTTAGAGTACTAAATTCCTTTTTGTACAATTCCAATGCATATACAGTCTTCTAACAGCACGATGGTGTGTGTGGCATTTAAATGAATAATTCTTATTTGCAACAAAGATTTCCTAGGTATGAGTTTGAGCCAGGACACCATTATGATTAGTAAGTCTACTCATTCTTCACATATCAGGTCCCATGCATTATTTTAAGCAAATGGAATAACATTGCTGCTCACTGTAATATCCTCTTCATACATGACAGCTTTAAATACCAGCAGATTATTTGTCACTGCATTGATCTGTTTAACTGCTTATAATTCATTTGTGTTCAAGGGCTGAACCTTTTATTTAAGTCCCCTGCTATGAAGCTCACAGCTGCAAGCTGATGTTCCCTTAAGGCACTCCACACAAAAAAAAAAAAAAAAAAAAGGAAAAAATAACAGAGAAGGTATGAAAACATGTAGGAACTTCTCCCAGACAGCAAAAACAATGCCCAAGGCAGGGGTTATGCTGACTGCACCTCCCTATGGCAACTGTTCATAATTTGTTCCATGATAGCTTTACCTTCTAGTAGACCCTGGGGCATCCCAAGGAGCAGATGGGACCTCAGCCAGGTGTAGGGGAAAGAAAAGGCAGACAAATCTGTTAAACTTTTCTTGTCTCTTCATAATTAGATTTACAATCCTGAACAAATATGCCCCTTTAGTGCTTTATGCTGATTGCAAGAACATCGTCTCAGGCTCAGTAGAGCTGAATTTGAATGACACAATAATCTATCCTATTCCTTCTCAGTTTGTTTCATTAATCATTCAAACAAAACCAAAACAAAACAACCCCCTAACAAAACCTATAAAAGAAGACACCCCAGAAACAGAAGTGTAAAAAAAAAAAAAAGAAAAAAAAAAAAGCTTTTCAAGAGACCTAATCAGAGAAGAACTGTTTGAATCTATTAGTGGTTGCATTTTTATTACATGATCTTTGGAAGCCACAATAACAAGAAGAACAAGACAAAATAAAACATCACCAACAGTGAAAAATCCATTTACTTAGAAGCTGCAAAAAATAAGTCAGCAGCAATTTATGCACTTTCCTTAGCCTTGAAAACATCAAACCTCCAACACTGCTTGGACAAAATTGTGAATACAGTAGATTTTTAAGTATAGCTACATTTAAATGACTGTACTGGTTAGGAAAAATAAGGCATATGATTGAAACCAAATTAGTTAGAGTTCAGGTTTCTATCGCAATGTTTGCCAGAAAGCTATTTTTTTTTAAAAATAAAAAAGGTTAAAATGCAAACTTTTACATCTCCAACACGTACAGGTTTCAAACAACAGAGGAAGGCACATACATTGTATGTGATAATTTTTCAAAACTAGCTTTTACATTTTCACAGATTAAAAAAAAAGTCTGTTTAAATATTTTATTTCTACAAAGTGAATTTACATTTTAAAGTACAAAGTGCAAATACTACGGTTGTTTTTATTGCCTTTTGGTGAGGAAATCTCCCACATGTCAAAGGGATCTGCCTTGGATATGTAAACTGTTCATCCTTGCTTCTTAGAAGCCTGCTAAAAAAGAGATATTTTAAAAAGCCACATTACTAGTGATGCTTTCAAGTAAATTCATTAAAATACAAAGATGTATCATTTACATTACACAGGGGTTTATAGGCCACTATCAGGATAAGACCCCATAGTGCTAAGGGCTGTACAAATACACATGAAGAACTGACCTGAAGAGACAAAATGCTGTTCATGTAGAATGGCATAAACATTTTTAACACCTTCTCCCTCTGACTTCCTTGAGTCTGTACTTAGGTTGGTTTCTACTAAACTTAGAAGTCCATGCAATAGCAGCTTTCACATGAGTGGGGAGCCAAGAAAGGTTACCTCAGCATCCTATATATGCCTATCTTGGCTCCCCACTCACATGAGAGATGCTATCACATGGAATTATATATATATATATATGTGTGTGTGTGTGTGTGTGTGTGTGTGTGTGTGTGTGTGTGTGTGTGTGTGTGTGTGTGTGTGTGTTTTATGGCATTTGCTGCATAGGAAATGGGTCACTGACTAATGCAACATGTACAAACAATAGGGGTTTTGTAACTTTTTTCCAAGGTCAAGGTTTTTCTATTATGGATCTAATTGATACTCTGTGTGTGCATGTACATATGCATGGTGGAAACAGGAAATTGAATAAGGGAATTATTTGTAGCTACTTACCTACCTTTTGGAGATCTGCTATAAATTTTACCTCACAGAAATTACATATGAGACAGCACGGGATGGTGAATTGGTAAATATGTTTACATTTTCTTCCTGCCCGCCTGCCTTCCTCCAACCCTTCCTTTCAATGTACAGAATGTACTGAAGTGCTTGATAACTCGTCCATTTAAAACAAGAAAAGAAAAATAATGTGGTTCCTCCTGTGTTCAGTTGCCCATCTCCAAAATGGTGCTGACTTGATTGTTCCTTTTTAGGTGTGTGGTTTATTTTGAGTAGACTCTTCTCAGGCTAGTTCATTTCCAATGGCTTACTTCCAAGTGAAAGCTTTTGTAATGAAAGCCACCACTTGCATTTGTGAGGTACATTTGTAGCCATGCATTGTAATAGTATGTAACTGCCAACACAGGGTTTGCACGACTGGCCTTAATTCAAGGCTCTCATTTCTCAGCAACAGCTTTTAAAAATAATTGATACTGAGTCAGCAAAAATACTAAAAGTTTTGGGTTTTTTTTAAATGGAACCATTAGGGCTCTTTTATGATAGATCCTACATGTAAGAATCAGATTACAGGAAAAGGAGAGAGGAAGGCATATTATGCTTTGAGTGTAATGCACGTGTGCCAGTAATTGCTATTATGTAATTAAAATAAACCTTTGAATATTTTTTGGGTTCCGCCATAGTAATTGTTTTCAGGCTGCCTTGTAAGTGATTGGGGGGGGGGATTTGAAAAGTTAAGACCATAAACATTTGTTTAGACTAAAAGAAACTTATCGCATCTCTTTACTTATGAGAACATTTTACATTTCATCAGAGGTGTGTAGGAGGTCTCTGGTTAAAACCCACAACAAATGTAGAGCTTGCCCTAGGAAGTGTGAACCTCACATCAAACAAATCTAGAGATACAGTAAGTAACAAATTCACTAGCAGCAAACAGACAAATATTTTTTCTTGACTTTTGGGGATGCTGTATCAATTTCAATTTGTGTTTTGTTTTTTGACAAGTAATCTGACTTTCTGATGGATGGGAAGGTGATAAATAATTAACCACAATTATGTCCTTTTTCTATGAGAACTCATTCTCTCTTTAATGCTACTGTATAATCTCTTGAACCATTACTTTAATGTAACAAATTGCCACTGTGGAGGGAAGGACCAGGGCAGCTCACAGCTCAGGGGCCACTCAGCCCACCAGCAGCTCCCCCCCAGGCTGCAGGCAGGATCTGCCAAAAATGAAAAAAAGGACCAGACCCCTCACTGCTTCTGCCTTCAGCAGATGCCAGTGAGGGACCTGGTCCTTTTTTTTCTGTGGAGCTTGCCTGCCTCCCACATGGCCAAGGGGCAAGCTGACTAACAGCTGCAATGCATATACTACATCAGTAAGTAGTGTAGTTTGCAATGATGCAAACTCATCTAAAACCCTCAAAACTCACATACATATAATGTATGATGCCATGAAGCATCACAAAAGTAAATTTTCATCATGTGTACATCATAACATTGTCACATGTACAAGTGCCCTTGGATACATAATGGTTGAAGTGCTTCTGCTAGTGGAGTGCCTGGCATCAGAGTAACAGGAAGTTATCCCCATGATGCCTGATGAAGAGAACTGTTAGCATTAAGAATATAGAAGTATAAAGCCATTCAGACAAAAATAGGGTCCATACAAAATGCACAATCTTTTAAACCTTCTCTGGAGCTTTCTTAGTGCATCCTGTGTATTGGGTGCCCATCTTGTCTTAATTATAACATACCCTGTTAGAATTGTGTATGTTGTACAGAACCAAGCACGCTGTCAGTACTTTCCAAATAACGTAAGGTGGTGTTATTCAGAACACTAGGAGTAAAATCCTGGCCTACTCAGCATTTAGGATCTCTACAGCCATGTGTTTACCAGAAAAATAAAGATGGCCTGCTCTAAAGATTATAAAATGTAGTTGTAACACATCTGCTAGTCAAAGTAAAACCTAAATTCCCCTTTTCCTGCATAAGGTTTACATCTATCAGTCAATAGGTGTTAAGCTACAATTGCTTTGTCTGCACCAGGGTTGCAACATGTTAAAAACACGTATTTCTGATTGTTAAAAGAATGTTTCAAGAGATACGTAAACTTTGTGTGGGTCCTCTGCATAAGAAAGCTGGTCGACCAGCCTGAGATCATGTGTACTTGGGGACTGTCTGGAATATCATGGCCAATCAGCCAAAGTCAGCGACCTGATAGCATAAATCAGGGGTGTCAAGCATCCAGTTGGTGGAGACATTCTCCCCAGCTTGCTGCACTACCAGCAGGCGAGGGAAAGTTCAGGGTGTGGCAGTGTGGAGGTCTGCTGCAGCTTTTGGGGCTCCTCTACCCTGGGGGCATAGCCCTCAGAGACAGAAGGATGAGCAAAGGCTGCGCCAACACAGCCCTGCTTGTCCTGTCACTGCCCTGAGCCCCAGGCTGGATCTACCACTGCTGTGTCCTGTGCCAGATCTGGCCTGTAAAGGCCCCCATGTCACAGGTTCAGTCCAGGGTGAGTTTGACAACCACAGCATAAATTAAAACCTATGTAAATCTCTGTGTTGGGCCCCGCTTTCACATGCAAAGCATCACCATATCTTAACGATTTCCATAAGAGGGTTTAATTACAATGATCCCAGGTCACTTTATTCTTGAATGGAATTGTCCATATGTGTGTTTTATGTGGTTTAAATGTGCACTTTGACTTTGCACCTTCAGTCGACTTGCTTAGTTTTCCTGAGACAGCCTATGTGGAGAATCCCTTAGTACTAAGGCTGTTTGCTGAGTATCTGCATGTGGAAATTCTTCCCTCACTTTCAGCCACAGAGAAGTGAATACATATCATCTGTGAACGCAGCCTCAAAGCTGCAACAATAGTAGTTGGGAAATTCCATATGGTGAGAAAGAAGAGAAGAGGCTGTGCCCAGTACTCACCTGCCTGTTGGAAGAAGTGCTTTCAGCATTAGATTTAGGGGCTGATAAAGACAGGGGGGAAAAAAGGGGGAAAAGTGTTATGACAATGGCTTACATGTTGTTATGAGTCACATTCCCCAGAACAGGAAGCCCCAGTTGTGAAATGCCATTCTACAAAGCACTGCATACTTTCTTCATAAATGAGCATTTTGTTCTGAGTATCTAACTGAAATGTGAATTTTCTTCTTCCCCCCTCTCAGTAACACAGCTGCCCACTCACTGGACTGACTTGAAAGCTGACTAACAGGATCCTTCCCAGTAAATAAGTTAGGCTTGTTTAATGAATGTTGTCATGTCCTGTGTGAATGCTAGACATTGCAAACTCATTTATTCCTTGGAATTTAATTCTAATCTCCCTCAAGAACAAAGAGCATGGAAACGTGGTAAAATGTCTGAAGGCATTTCCTTCACTTTGCTTATAGACACTGCAAAAGAGCATTAACCTTGCCAGTTGAAAGGCATCCTTAAAATTCAATATAAGAATGGGAAGACTGTCATTTACATTTAGATGGCTAGTAAGGAGCATTAACCCAGATTGCTACTCTGAATCCAGGGTGGGAAGCAGGTCCATGACGCTATTACTCCACCTGATCTCACAAGTGAGTTGGTGGACAAAGGTAGGGTGTCATGATTAGAGCACTTTGCTGGAAAGTCAAGCAAATGATGTTTCATCTCTCCTCTGAGTGACAGTGGGGCCTAGAAACCTGCTTTTTTGGTGAATGCTCCACTCACCTGGCTGTTGAGGCTAGAACATGAGAGAGTCCTTCTCCATCTAACACCCATTAATCATAGGTTTCTGGCTAGCTATACTTTCGTGAATGAGACACATGTATGCATCTGCAAAGGGTGTGCACAAGTAGCTGTTTACCTGCCCAGTGAGTATATGTATAGTCTATTGCAGAAGTTGGCAACCTATGGCCCACAAAGGTCTGATTAGGCCTGCGTTCTGCTAATTTGTGCCAATCCCCTAATGCTGCCCAGCTCTCCAATTTAGCCCACAATCTGCATTCCATGGTTTGCTAAGGGAAGGCTGACCCCCCTGACACTATCCCAGCTTTCTCTGCTCTGCGCAAGGGGCTGCTCTCTTGCTTCTGCACTGCATCCTCTGCTTTCTGTTGCTGCAGAATAGGTAATCCAAATTGTCACTTGCCACGCTTTTTGGCGGCATGTTTTTGCCATGGCTCCATTAGGAGAGTGAGAGAGCAGCCCCCAGCACAGAGCAAAGGCTATTGAACTCCTGGTCTATTGCATGCAGTCAGTCTACACATTTGTGTCCACAGGCAGGGCAGTGGCAATGTGTAGGGGGTGCACAGGGGTGCACGTACACCCTCTGAGAGTGCTGGTGCACCCCCTGACGGGCCGCACTCCCCACTTAGGTGACGGGCGGTGGGGAGCCCTGCAAGCTCTGGCTGGGGAGTGGGAGTGCCAGATGAAGTGCTGCAGCCACTTCCGGGAGCACCATGGCTGCTTCCCGGTCAGACCCCCCCCCCCCCATTCGTCGGCAAGATTAGCCATGGGGAACCCCCCCTCCTCCAGTCGCTGACTGGTCGCTGGGTGGCACCAGTTGCCCATGAGGCAGGGCATGTTGCTCTCTGCGCCTAAGTGCAATGGACAAAGGGAAACAGAATTCTGCCTCAGGAGCCTGATTTTGCTTTACACTAAGACAACTGTAAATGGCTCCTGTGGTGCAAAGTTGCCTTAATATGTCTGTAAATGGGTAAAGCCATTACATTTACACCCAAGCCTCTCTGCTCCGACTCAGTGTTTTAAAGGAGATGCAGGCTGTTAAACATATTTCAGTTTCCTCATTTGTAAGATAGGGTTAATGACATCTATCCCTCTATTTTCCATTAAGTGTTTTTCCCTTTTTCTCTTCTCACACTTGTAATATCTTTTTGTAATATCCTATGTGTATGTGCCCTATGAAATATAATATCTTGGTCTGGTTTTAAAAAATCTAGTTAAAGAATAGAAAAAAGGTTCTTACTATGACGTTTCTTTGTATCTGCTTTACCTTCTTCTTTTGTTACTCCCAGGCAGCCCATTAGTTCTTGAACTGACAGAGATTTGTCATTGTTCACATCACAGTATTCCACAAACTTCTTCACACATTTTTTTGGTTTTGACTTCTTTCGCAGAAATCTCTTAAATGGCTTGATTTCCTTCTTTCCAATGTCACCACTGGAATTTTTATCAAGTTGCTTGAAATACCAGTGGACAACCCTCTCTTCCAGAGTGTGATTCGGATCAGGTTCTGAAACCCTGAAATAGAAACAGAACATTATGCTTCACTTCTAGTCACAGAATCCTGTTTATACTCTTGCACAGGAACTATTAGATCATTACCAGTGACAAGGGTATTTCTTCTTGTGGGTTTTTCAGTGAACTGGGGTAGTTTGAGAAATCATTAGGAACTAATCTTTTCTATCTTTTGAAGCCTGAGTGAAGCAGACCAGTGTGCTCCAAACAAACACAGGTCCTTTGAAAAAAGCCAGATCCAGAGAGACAAAACACAGAAAGATAAAGGGAGCAGTGAGAATCTCTCTCAGGGGAGGCAAGGATGCCAAATTATCTTTCTACCATAAAATAGTGGATATATAGAAATAGCTCCATCTCTTATGATTTAATGACATAATTAGAAAGGAGGCATAGTTAATAATGAAAAATACCAAGTGATTTAGTGTGTAGCAGAACTGAGGGTCTGGAAGCTGGGTGGTTTTCTTGCTAATAGCATCAGCACCTCTAGGAAAGGTTTCACTGCAACAGGCATGTTCATACAATGTATGATTATACAACATAGTATTTAAAAGAAGGAAAGGAAACAGTGCTCCACTTGACATAGAATCTATTTCTAAGATTAATTAATGGCAACATCTCATTACAAATTCTACAATGAGAAGTGGAAACTATTATTTTCCTTTCAATGTGCTGTTTAAAACTCCCTGTTGCAGAAATTGAGCTACTTTACTGGATGACTCTACTGCTTTTGCCCGCTATTTAAATATAGCTCTCCCTCTCTGCTAGCTTGATATGCTACATGTTAAATTTCAGATTAAAGGCTAAATTATGGCTTTAAACTATTGTTTTATGATGAAGCATAGAAAGGAAATATTTTATTACAGAAATTAAAGCAAAAGGACATTTCTTTATATGGGAGAGAAATATTCCAGCTTATGTAACTGCATTTTCTATAAAACCAGGAACAGGGCCCACTTCCTTCAAGTGAAATGCAAGAAGTATGAAAACAAATGAAGACTGGGATGACTTCAGTTTACCTGTAACTGTATTGCTGCCATGGGTTTTTGTAGTTTTAGTTTATGGATACAGCCTATCATAATAATTCTTCAGGAAACATTTCTTAACTGTTCTAATGTTTATCTGGTGTGAAAGTGGAAATAGAACTGCTACTGGAAAGCAATTCTATTACAAATTACAAATGTAACCACAACTCTTTTAAAGGTCCCTGGTACAGATCCATTTCCCATCAGCCACCTTAAACATACCTGCTAGAAGACAATGATGGATCAGAGACTGCATGTACCATATCTGTGGAAAGTGCATCTAGAACACTGGTCAGGAACTCATTCTTCTTGGCCCCTGGACAACCTAGAAAGACAACAGATTTTCTTTTTCCCCCCCATTTCGGTTTTTTTTTTTTTGTATAATATCATAATTTGAGTTCCAGAAAATATTTCATTCTCAGCAATAGACCTGAACCAGAATCCAGTCTCCCATGAACTTTGGAGAAGTTCAGAACCTGATCTATAGCCAAACTCCTAGATGCAGGCTTACTTCTAGAATGGGAGAACAGATCAAATATCCTTTAAAACTGGAGTGGTCTTGATACAGCTCTAGACTCCATGACTTGGTTCCATCTCCTATGGATTCTAGATTTTTCTCTGATTTGTAAAATAATTACACTGTTGGTATCACATTTTGAAAATAAATCATTTGAATTGTGCATATTACACAGATAATTTGACAGTGCCAAGTGCAACACCATGCCTTTGTGCTTAGATTTTCTCCTTTATCACTTGTAAGTATTGTTTGTTGAGCACCACCAGCATGCAGCACATAATCCCTCTGGCTAGGGACAGATATTACACATAAGCCGGTTTAAGTGATCAGAAATTGGTTTAAATCTGTAACAAAACAGATGTTCACTGCTCATAAACCAGTCTGAAATGCTGAAACTGGTTTGACATAAACTTGGTTGAACGTAGCATCAGACTTAACTGTTTTTGGTCACACCAGTTTAAGCAATATCTGTCTCAGAACTGTTGCTTGTTTAAGTTAAATCAGACTCCCCCAGAATCCTGGCATGCTCTCTGGGCTAGGTGGGCTCTCTGCTCCACAGCAGGGCTCGCCCCTCCCCTCTGCTCCCTGGATGCAGCTCTGGCAGAGACTTGTAGACACAGCAGCATCTGCTTGGTTTCCTCCTGCTCTATCATCCCATCACCACCCCCTGCTAAGCAAGAATTCCTCATCCCCTCTGCCTTATACAGACACCTCAGCATTAGCTAGCAGACCACATGCTGGCTACAGTCCTGTGCTATGGCAGACAGCAGTGTTGGCTTAGGGCTTTGTGGAGCTGATCAACAGCTCAGCTGTTAATATCCCCTGGTTCCTTCTTTGTTCAAGAAGAGCTTGAACTAATGAGAAAGGCTGTTTGTTTTCTGATGGGGTGATGAATGCTGATAAGAGCGCTGATAAATGCTCTGTTATCAAGGGGGAACCAGTTCCTAATCCTGCTGAGGCCTGGCCACATCCCCTTCAGTGGCAAGGAAGTGAGGACTGCTCTAGCGCCCCCCACCCCCCCAGCTTCTAGCCTGAGCCACTGCAGGCATGTGCCTAAATGTCTGGGATGTTTGTCCAGTTACAGAGTGATTTAGCATAGCCAGGTTACACTAACCTGCAAAGATTAAATCAATTCAGGCTTAGGCTTTCTAAATGTTGGTCCCTAGCCTCTGTGTCTCTCTTCCCCTCTGTTAAATAGGGATAATAAGCCCTTCTCCCACCATTTGCTTACCTTGTGAATTTCAGCTGTAAACATTGTGGGACAACGAGTCCCACAACTTGGTTGGTACCTTTAGGACCACAGTGAAACTGAATAATCAAAAAATGATCTCTGCTCCTAGAAGTTAATATTCTAAAAGGAATTGACAGCATACATGATACATTAGATAAAAATGCACTGAAAGATCCAGTTTCCAAGCAATGCAGCCTGGATACAAGGATTCATTTGACTTTCACATAGCTCTTGACAAGAAGATCCAATTGTTAAATTCTCCTATACCTATAAATGGCTGAACTAAATTCCAGGATGATCCAAATACCCAGTAACTTTGTATATGGGAAGGGGCCTGTAGCAGGGCACTAAGGTGCCTGCTACTGAAAAGCAGCAGTATGGGCTCAGGTGTTGGTTGCTAGGGGCAACCAGGAGGAACTATGGGCCGACACCTGGTGAGTCAGCTGACTGGAAGGGGCAGGGCTGACCACTCTAAGACCCAGACAGGAGGCTGTGAGTGCGCTCTCTCTCAACTGGCAGCCAGACAGAAGAAGCACTGTTTGACCAAGCAAAAGAGCTTGGCCCTGAAAGGGGAAAAGGGAAAGGCCTGGATGTACAAGCCACTAGTTACACAGGTGAGAGATGTTGCGTGGTTTGGAGAAAGTTTTAGCCAGGAGGCTTAGATTTCCATCATAGCTGATTGGCTGGTGGTATTGCTTTTGTTGTTGTTGTGAGGCTATTAGGGGTTGGAGGAGGCCCCCGGGTGCGGCTGTTAGGGGTTGGAGGCCTCGTAGGGGTTCCATGGTAGCATGGGGGCCCCAGTGCGAAAGAGGGCACATCATTCAGGGATGCATTGACTCCAGTGCAGAGGATTGGGGGCCAGGTAAGGCCAAGGCCACCTGAGCCCCACAGGAAATTTAAGACCCGAGGAGGGGATTTGGGGGCCGGGCACGGCTATGGCCACCTGAGCCCCAGTTGCGAGAAGCCCCAGTGCGGGCTGTTGCGAGAAGCCCCAGTGTGGGCCGTTGCAAGACATGCCAGAGAGTATCCATGGGGCGTAGGCTGCGAGACAAGTCAGAGAGCGCCAGTGAGGGTGCAGGCTGTGAGACAAGCCAGAGAGCGCCCGTGGGGGTGTAGAGTGTGGGATTGACCAAACAACGTCTGGTACATCTGTGAGGCTTGGGGCGTGGTACAGGGGTGGTTGGAGCCACACATAGCCCATAAGGCTGGGGTGCACCGAGTCACCCAAAAGAGAACTAAGACTGGGATACATCAGGGCACTATGTCAAAGAAGACTACGGGCAGCCTCCCTTAAACTGTTAACATCAAAGACGTGGTGGGCGAGATTGTGAGGGTGCTTTTAATATCACCTTGGCACGGTAGGGGGCACTAGGGGAGTTCACGGCCACCACTACAACGACGCCCTGTTACAGGGCCACTAGGGACTGGAAGCAAGAGTAGATTTTGGCAGTTCAAAGCTATCTCTAGAATATTAGTGGAAAATTCTTCCATGAAGCCTAGTTACTCAGGCATTGGCGATGTGTAGAGGGGGTGCACGCAGATGCATGTGTATCCCCTGAGCATGACGGCGCACCCCCTGTGAAAAGGCACCACTGACATTGCCAGCAGCACCTCTGGGCAGTCACCACAAAGCCCCTCCCCCGCTACTGACAGTGCCAGTACCAGGAGCCCCACCACCAGGAGCTCGCCCTGCCCCCTCCCCCAGCCTCTGAGGGTATGCAGCATTCATGTACTCAGGTGTTCCTCCACTAAGTTGAAGAGGAAAATGTTTAGAACTCTTGTGGAGAAGGAAGATTAGTCAGTCAGTAGGGATTCATTATTTTATTAGATTTCAGAATGACCCTTGGAGCAGAAGATGGAGTTATCTGAAACTAAACAGCCTAGTCTTGCCTGGAAAGTTGTTCTTTAATATGCCCCATGTTGATCCAAGGAAATGAACTGCTGTTATGTTACCCCTGAGCTGTGGTCCAGTAAGAATGGGCTAAGCTGATCAGTTACTGTGTGTAGCAACAGCAGCAGCCACTGCACATTATTATGTCTAACACATTTATGCAGTTATGGGTTCCCAATCTATTTTTCCCTCTGGCACAGGGGAGATTTTATTCATATAACTGTAAGAGGCATATCACAGGAACTCATTGAAGCAAGTTCCACTGTACTGCATGCACATATCTGAAGGCAGATGTGATTCTCTCAAAAATGTCCCTGTTTTCTTTAAGATCTCTTGACTTCCCTTCAGTTACGTTTGTTTCCTATACAAACCATAATCCAAAGCTCAATACATAAAGGCAGTGAGGCAAGCACTTTAATAGAAATCACATAATCATAGAAAAATAGGGTTGGATGAGACCTTGAGAGGTCATTTAGCCTGAACTGTCCTATAAAAATCAATTGTTTAGCCCATAAGCAAAACTACACAATCAACCCTGACACAACCACAAGACATAACACCCTAACTTGCTGAAGGTAAAGCAAAGGGACCACAGTAGCCAACATCAAGATGCCACAAAGGTTGTTAAAATATGCTCTGGAGAACCAAAGAAGAGGGCCATTCTCCTCTCTACACAAGAAGGTAAAAATACCCACAGTTCATACCAATCTGAACCTTGGGTAAAACTGCTTCCTGACCCTAAATATAGTGATTGGTATGACCCGGGGGGACAAGACCCTCTAACAAGGAATCTCCAGGTTTAAGTCCAAATCAGTCAAAATCTCCAGCTTTGGCTGTAGCCAACACCCAGTGCTTCTGAGAAAGTCTCAAAAAAGAACTCCCCCCCACCCCAACATGTGGAAGAACAGGGGGGGAAATTCCCTCCTGACCCCATTTGGTAACCAGCAAAGCCTAGAAGATTGGAAAGCATCAACAAATACTATACATTCTGCTCTGTGACCTGTACACAGCAAGCACAACTCCACACATCATACCCTTTTACTGGGCAGCCATAACTCCTCTTTCTGTATCCCCTCCATACACTTATCCCAGCTTCTTTGATCTTCTTTCACAACTAAGCCAGTTATGGAGCACTACTTCATTCTCCTGCTGCTGAGTGTGATTCACTCCAATACCCACTTGCTTTAGACTGCAGAGTTCTTCCCAAGCTCTTCTTATCATCTCTCATACTAGTCTATTCTAAATCCCAGCTATTTTAAAGGAGTATAAAAACTGAAGGCATACTGTTCTGAATGATTCATAACACTGTTCATTGGGGTTTCAGCAGTGCTGGTATTCTCCAAAGCAAAATGACTATTGGTAATTTAGAGCCATGCACTTTAGATCATGTAACTATTTCACACTGCTGTAGGTGAAGCCAGAAATTAGACACACAACGTAACTGAGTGATGAAGGCAGGAAAACCTTCTTCATTTGTGATGTGAACTCTGACAATGAGATCCAAGACAAAAGTGAAAACTGTTCCTTGAGAAATCATATTTTAAGTATTTCTTCAAATATCCAAAAGCAGTTTTGCATTCTCTGGGGATGGAATCCAGTTCAGTTACATTGGGCTCTTATACACATTCAGGGAGGCTTCAGGGAGGTAATTACCACACTCCAGCAGACTCCAATATCACTTGTATCACCATCCTGCACTGAAAATGGCAGCGGAGGCATTTTAACTAAAGCTCATTTGACAAGCTTTAGTTAGAGCACCCTGCTGCCATTTTCCAGCGTGAGGGTACTGATACACATGACAACACTCTGGGTGCTTTAATTAGTATGCCTTTCAGAGCCCTGCTAATTAAAGCCCCCCCCCACACACACACACACACATACATACTTCCTGGAGCACATCTATAAATGCAATAAAATCTAAGTGTGCTCTAAGAATGAGGCAGGTAGATTGGAGTGGTAAAATCAACTCCCAACTTTGGGTGAGAGGGGTGGGACTCCGGTGCAGTTTATCCCACTTTGCTTCTCCTCACTTCTACCGCCATTCCTCAAACTATTGTTTAGGACAACGCCGCAGATAGCTGAAGTTACTGAATTCACAGGGCTTCAAATCTGTTGCCTCTTCCTCACTGAAGCTTTCTTTACTGCCCAGGAACTATAGGGGGGCATACCTGCCTGGCTGCTCTGTCCTTGGATCTTTACAGATCCTTCATTCAGGACTAATGGTAGGTCCATGTGCTCATTCTGTACTGCAAGGGGGAGTATCTAAGGGAGTGTCAGTGAGGAGAGCCTACTATTGGATGTTGGATTTCTCTCTCTTAAGCCATTTGTCTCTCTTTTGACTCAAAATGTATCAGGCTTGTTCTGAAACTCAAAACAAATATTAGCCTGAACTTTTTATGATGTTGAAAAAAGTACTCATATTTTTTTTTATTAGTCTTCTCTCTCTCACTCTGTTTTTATACTGTGTTTCTGCATTTCCAAGTTCCATTTGGGCTTGGAAGCAGAAATATCCAAATGCTAAAAGAAGAGTTGTTTCTCTAAGAATTCCAGCACAGTTCTGCAGACACAAAAGGTTCCAATACTGTTCTGATAGCCTGCCAAATTTATCAATGTTGATCAAATGATTGCAAGCTTAATTAAACAAAAACAAACTATAAAACTGAGATACAAAGGCTTAAGCTGTTTAAATTAACTTGTGATTTTTAGGTACCTGATGTATGGGCTGCAATTTTCTGAAGGGGAGCACTCAGCACTTTCTGAAATTTGGGTTCTTTTTCAAATTTATCAAGATGAGCATTCACTGGCACTGGCCAATTCTGAAAACATGAGTGTAGATTCTCATAGATCTTCCTAATGAGAACCTTGTATTTTAAGTACAGCATAGGTTTAAAAAAAGCATGATAGACCTGATAATCCATTATACTTACCATGCTTTTAAATAGAACTTCAGGAAAATATCTTTCCATTATAAAAAGGTCAAATGTATTTTTCAAAATGTTTTGACATGTCTACATGTCTTCCGCCCAACCCTAAGTGTGCTGCCAGCAAAAGAAGCACAAGAGACAAGCAATTAGACAGAATAGATGGCTTGTAGCAGCCCTGAGTTACCTGCTCAAGTTCTCTCCCTCAGGAGAGCCTGTGAACAGCACAGGAAGTTGGCAGGGGGCATTCAGGTCTGCTTTATATTGCTTAAGGCCAATCTAGGCCTCGACGTGTTATATAGTTGTCAGACTCCAGTGTGCCTGGGCAGGAGTGAATGAGCTGGTCTTATATTGTTGATGACAGAAGCAGGATTGGGAGGGAAGTTGTATTGATATAGTTAAGACAGCCTTTTCCTCAGTTTCTTACAGTTACTCATTGGGTGCTGACAGACACTCAGGCCCCAACTCTAAATCATGGCACTTTACATAAAGCACCATGAGTAAGAGTGGTCCCCCCGCAACCGAACAAATGCTTGCCTGTTGTGTGGGGTGGGGGGGTGAGCCTGCCCAGCGAGCTGAGTAGCCACCCCTCTCTCCAGCTGAGAAACTGCCTCTCTCCTCAGCCCCACTCCACCCCAGTACCCCCTCCCAGCTCTGGGGCTCTCACCATGGAGGGAGTGGGGAGGAGGAAGGGGCAAGTTAGCAGCAGTGATCTGCTCCCTACATGATCTACCAGCTTGCTCAGCCTGAGCTGAAGGGGTGCAGGGGTGGGTTGGAGCCACATACCCCCACTTGGTGCACCTGGCCTAGCCCCACCCCCCCGGTACCCCAGTCAGGAGGTTGGGGGTGACCACGAGGTGTGGAGAGGCTTGATTCCCCCCCGACACACACACACACACAGGTTGTGATGCAATGGGGTGTTTGGGCTGGGCAGCATCAGCCCAGCCCATATCACATGAAAAATTAACTCCAGGGAATACATGTTACCTAAGGCATTCTAAAGCAGAGCACATTCATCTGATCCCTTTCTGTCAGCCACTTTAAAAGTGCTCTGCAGCCATGCATGTGTGTCAGTACTTTCAGGGACCCAATCGTGTGAAAAATGTAACTTCTGTCCGTGCCCATTGTTGAAAAGCTGAAAGTGAAATCTGCCTGTATAAAGTAATATTTTTTTCTCTCTTTCTTTCCTTTGGCCTGCATGATGCACCCATCACTACTGCACTCATGCATAATTGAATACACTATTATCTTTCACCAGAAAAGTAGGTAAAACTGCAGATTGCCAGCTTTATCAGGAAGAAACTTAAATCATCCCCCAAGACCCACACCAACCAAATCTCCACCTAAACCTGGGATCCAACCTGTGTGTTTGGGTTTGGAGCTGATTCAAAAGTACTGGAACTCCATTTTAGATCATTTATTCTTAGAGAGACTTTTTATTGCTTTTGCTTTTGATTACTTACTGAATCTGTGAGCTTTTGGCTTTCACTGAACACTCTACTGAACACAAGCTAAAAATGGCTATAGTGCTTTGGATAACCTAGAGAATAGTATCATCGAAGAAAGAAATGAACGGTAAATCATTGCTTATGGTGATCTAACTTTTCTCTTTTTCCTGAAGGAGATACTTTTGCTATGTTAATTTAGGAGCTACATCTCAATTTGTCATGTCAATTAGTAACATCTTTCAGGCACATCTGGAAGAAACAAAGGGTATGGTTTGGATGTTTACCACTGGTTGTTCTTCTAGCCACCGGGTGTACATAATGTGGATGCAGATATAAATATCAGAAATTGGCCAGTCACTTGTGGGGCAATGCCAGATAAGAAAATAAATCAATTCACAACCAAGTACAGAACATAAATGTACTAGTTAAAGCTCATTCAAGGCAATTTTCTTTAAAATCAGCTAGAGTTTCTAAATGTGTGTTCCATACAGTTGCAATGGCAGTTGACAGGACGAGAAATCTTGTAAGGGGAAAAAATAAAAAAGCTTTGCTGTTAAGCCAAATAAACTTTTGCTGTGAAACAGTTTCTGTTCTAAATTGACTATTCACTTAACGTGAAACAAAACCCCCACAAGATCCTCACCCATTTAAGCACAAAGCCAATACTCAGTTTCTCCCAATTATAAAATATGCCGATGTGTGGACAGTTATGTGGTAATTACTACATAGTGAAATCTCTGTCCTTTGCAGGTGTTATGAACTCAAACTAATTCTCTGGAGCCTTCAAGCTGAACTTTAATTCTCAACAACTCTGTGGATGAAATGGCAGAAGGTGCAGAGCTTGCATTTGATTGTACTGAATAATTCACTCTCAGTGGACTAGGTACAGAAAAGGAAAGACTAGTTTGTTATGAAGTGCTTATGCTTCTCACTATGGCATACTTGCTTCAATTTCTTCTTGTACAGCTGCCTATATTGTGTGGCTTTGACAGCTTACATAAATAATTTGTTGGTAAAGGGCTGAAGTTGAAACCACATGGTGTTACACTGTAGGTTCAGAGATGTAACACAGAGTTAAATGTTTACTTTAGGGATAGTTTTACCCACAGTATGTTCTCCATTCAAACACAGAATAGGCCTTAGAAACCTTAGACCAACAAATATATACCACAAATGACAGGAAAATACACAAACACCTCACTTCAGTTAGAAGCACAACAGTATAAAAGTAATCAAGCAAATTTTATTCTATTATGTAATTTTGACTTATTTCTGGACACACATAAATGTGCACATGCATATAAACATCTCTATATAAATATTTCTTCCATTAGACCAAGGTCCTCATTTTCAAAGGTAATTGGGTGTCTAATTCCCTGAGATTAAGTGCCCAAATACCTTTACAAATTTGGGCCCTCATTCTTTAAGTCTCCAGACTAAGTCTCCATGTTATCAACTTCTGGAGTCTGCTTACATTAATTAGCGAAAAACGTTTTTCATCATTTCAGTAAAAAATAGCCACAATAGATAAGAAGGTATTGCTCAGCCTATCTGTGTTTATTCTAGTTTTTCCTATGCTTCAGCAGCACAAGAAAATGTCTTTTGAATTGTTTGAAAGTTGACAATCCTTACTTAATATGATTTCCCTCCCCACCCCTTCCCCTGCAGTGTCTTCTTCTATTTGTGGAGAGGAAGATAGGGCTCCTGTTGCCCTTATTCACAAAAATCCTTATTCCCTTTGAACATAAGTCACCTGCCAGTATACACAAGGACAATCTTCTGTATCTAGCCTTACAGGGACTAAATAAATGCCTGCTGGAAGTGTGTTTGCACAGTGAAGCTTCCATTTCCCTTGACCAAGCTAAAAGAGTCTGTCCCAGGACTACATGGTTCAGTGCAAAAAGATACAATGGAGTAAGATGATTATGAATAAAAAAGGGCTTCACACCAGTGGATCTACAGTAACATGAACTATTGGCCCCAGAATTCTGCATACAAGTCAGGGTGGTACAGATTTCAACTCTCCATGTATGTCAGTATCTATTAAGCCTATTTTTTTCCCTTCTTTTCTAATTGAAATTAAGAAATCCAGAAACAATATGGTAGTTAAAAAAGACCTCTTTCAGGGCTATATATCAGTGCAAGATACCTAGAGTATACAAAAATATATATATTTGAAGTCTAATTTTGCAGCTTCAACTCATTTCAGAATACTGTGCTATTTATATTTGTAAATACACTAAAATAAGGAGATAATGCTCTTAGCAGAAGAACATACGAGCTATTAAATGGCTTTTACAGGTGACTGAATGCTGAAATTAAGCTAAGGCATTTGGGGATGGTAAAAGCAGTTCCCTTAAGAGTAATTTACAATTCTGTTGCTATCTGGCTGTATAATAAAAGAAGAAATAATAAACCACAATATAAAAGAAAGAGTGTGAAAAACAGGCTGGCTATACAATAAAAGAAAATTAAACCAACCAAAACCTAAAACAAAGCATAGAAAAACAGAGGGATCTTTTGCCTTCTAAGAATTTGAAAGTACAGTGATGCTGTTATTCTAACTTTTCAAGGATCTTACTTTAAAACTAGCATATAGATCAATTGGATTGGATATCACAATCCTCTCAAACTTCTCACAAAACTTAAAATAAACCTTGGAAAAGTGTCTGCTTTTTACTTTATACTTTTTCATTTTTTCTTTTGTGCCTTTGTGTCTTTCTGGTTCAAGCTGGGAGTCGGCACAAGGGACTGAAAAACTCGAAGGAAAACAGTTCTCACTTCACTTTCTGCTTGATTGGAAGTAGGGCAAACTGCTCACTGTTGCAGAGTCAGGAAGTCTGAATATTTTGAACTACGCTTCTGAACTTTTGAGCGCTTAGGTTTAGCTAAATTAATGCATGTGCATAATTTTTGGAGGTTCTTCTAGTACGAAACAGAATATAGGGAGCTGATAGATGTGACAGTTTGTCATAAGATCAGCCACTGAAAGCACTCTACAGCTGGGCACAGACAGAAGTGCACATCTGTAGAACACTAAAAATGTCTGATTGTCAAGCAATCTGAAACCTCATAATGTGAGGGTTCAGACGAAGGTGTTCCAAAGCACCGTGCCTTCATTAACATCTGTCAGTGCTTTCTGGGAGCAGGGTGGGCTGATGAAGCCCAGGCCTGCTCCCAGAGCTGTCTTCAGAATGGCAGGGGGAGAAGAAAGGGAAATGAGTTTGGTCTGGGGTTTGCCCAGCCAGTACTGGAAGGTAGAGTGGGTAGATTACAGCTCCCCCCCACCAAGGTGGGGGGAGGCTCTGATCTACCTGCCCCTCCCCTCACTCCAGCACTGGCTGGGGAACTCCCAGAATGGACTTCTCTCACATGTCTTCCCCCTCCCATCCTGCGATAGCACCAGCGCTTGGAGAGAGGGGGCAAGACTAGAAGAGAGAGGCTCCAAAGTGGAGCTCAATCACCCACCTTCTTGATCCAACAGCAAATGTCTGTTGGGTTGGAGGGTTGGTCTAACTCATGTTGCTTTCTGTAAATCACCATGAGTTAGACCGGGAATCTGCATGTCTATCAGCATCCATAAACTGCAGTCTACCCACTTGATGTTCATTTGTAGGACCAGAGTTTACTGTTCTAAACTTACCAGCATGGTAAGTTAGGTCAGTAAAGGTAGAAAAGGAAACATTAAAGAAAATTAAGACCCAGAAAAGCAAAACAAGGAAATGCCAATTTTATTGGATTATATTTTTGTTTCATACACCACATTTCAAACTCACCTATCACTGAGGTATATAACTCCTATTTCTGATCAAAACAACAGTTTCTTAAATAGCTTGTTAAATTAGATGGTTATAAATTCAGTTTGATATAAGCACCCTAGAAGTCATTGAACCTCCACATTGTTACATTGACATTCATAACAATTTGCCCCCAATGTTATTTTGATATTTACAATGCATCATTTTTAATTGAAAAGTACTACTTTCAGTTCAATTAGGTATTTTCATTAGGCTCTTCTGTTTCCTTTTGGGAGCTAGTTATGAAATAACCACACTAACTTAATTTAAATCTCCATTATAAATAAAAAAAACCCAATTACACAAAACTGTGTTATTGCAGTTATAAAAATGAACTCACTAGTAAGGTGTGCAATGCTGGTCTCCTGCTGGAAAATATTAAACAGCTAGGAGATGTTTAGTGGGGATGTTTTTCACATTACTTAATTAGATGGAGCAGCCTACTTCTTGGAGGCCATAAAAGACATATGAAACTTTTTATCTTTTTTGCCCCACTCCTTGATCCTGTGAATGGCAGATTTGGAAATTGGATTTCAATCATATATCTTGAGGGAGGCAGACTGTTCCCAGAACAATAAGTTATATTCCAAATTTAAAACCAAGTCAGTTTGCACAGCACTGATTAAAATAGAGGTTTATAAAATGGAAATACTGGCAGAAACTGAACTGGAGCAGAAGCTAACAGGAACCACTACAACATGACTTTAACACTATGGAATGAACTAATCCTTGGAAAGCTGGCATGACAAAAATCTGTCTATATATAAAGCTTTAATTTGGGACTGGTACTTGTGTTACCTTCATGGATATGAGCCATTAAATATGACAGATTTCCACTGTAAATACAAATTCAATTCTCAGTGGTCACCCCTTACCTAAAGAAATGAAGCTATGAAATGACTAATAATAATACAAAGGAATATAACATTCTGACAATGGCTCAACACAGTGCTTTTTGGGACCTAATCCCACACGTTGTACTGAAACACTAACCTTTTATAGAGTATAGAGGAAGTGATGGGTTCCTTGGCACACTGTGGGTTTGAGCCTCTACTCTAACTCATCTACTCGAGGGCACTAACACTGAAGTCTGTTGACTATAGGAACAACTACTATAGAGTTGTATTAGATTCCACTCACAATGTCAATAAACCTTAAATTGCAAGGGCAAAAAAAGGTGAACATAAGCCCCATATAAACCACTATAAGAGTGTTCACATACAAGACTGTGAACTCTCAAAGAGCAAATTTCTTGCCTGATCAGAAATTGAAACTACAACAAGCTATAGAAGGCTAAAAAAGGTCTACAAACCTCTAAACATATAAAAATGTGGCTTATATGTTTTACTTTATGCCTCTAAATTGATGTAAACCATATTTAAACCAACTTTTTGAAGATAAGCCCAAAAAATGTAATGGAAAAAGAGAGAATAATATGCAGTTAATAAGGGTGAGCACAGGTGAAGGCAGGAGACCCAGGAAAGAGAAAGGTATACACAGAAACCAGGAAGAGAAGAATTAGAGAAGTGCTCTAAAGCTAGGCACAGAGTCAAAAAGCCACAGGCTGAATTGATTCAATCTTTGCAGGTTTCTCTAAATTGTGTAGATTGAACCAATAAACAAATGGACTCACGTTCACTTTTGCAACAGGAAAGACAGCCAGACCCCTGCAGTGGCCCACATCAGTAGCTGGAGGGGATCTGGGACAGAAGTTTAATAAATGGGTTTGAGTTAAATCACTTATGTCTGATAGTACATCCATCCAAGTTTATCTGAAACCAATTTTGGCCATTTTGAAAGCAGTTCACTGAATTTCTGTTCTGTTACTACAGGTTTAAACCACTTTTTGATCACTTAAACCAGTTTATGTGTAACTTCTGTCCCTGGCCCAAGATTCAAGCAAGATCTGCAGATACCCATGACATTAGTCATCGATAAAATAGTAATCCCTTCATCTGTTCTCCATTTTCCTCCAAACAAAACAGTAGTTTACTGAGCCAGTCTGTTCCTGCCAAAGCCAAGTAAACAACATGACAGCATTTTTTTCATCTATAGCTTTCAGGTAGCACACTGGGCACATCTACATGTGCTATTACTGCACATAAATAAACTGCAGAGCTTATCACTCTGTAGTTAATTGTTCTTGAGTGCATCATTTGAATGTGCACCTGAGAGCAATTAACTCCTGAGCAATAAACTCCACAGTTCATTCATGCACAGCATGTGGAGCCAGGCTGGAGCAGCCCCAGCTGGCAGAAGGTTCTGGGGGTCAGCCTGCCAGCTCAGAGCTGCTCCCCTGGCTCAACATGCTGCAAAGGAGTTGACTGGGGCATAAGGGAATTTCAGTGCGAGGGCTAGTTATTTACTCCACAGCAGGGTAGTACTTGTATTTATAAGTATTATTCTGCTGCAGAGTAAATTAGTTTTTCTCCAGCCTAATATGGGCACATGTGTAGACCCCAAGACATTTTACTACACAGCTAATTAGTGAACTGCACAAGAAATGTGTCACGTAGCTGTGCCCACAGAGAAGTTTTCTGTAACTTACTGTGTTTTCTGCCTCATCAGTATGTCATGAAAGGATAGATCTGCTTAGGCTTATCTGGAAAACAGGAATTTCAGACAATCTTGCAAAATGTCTTAGCTGTTGGTTTTTTTGTTTTGTTTTGTTTTGTTTTTATGGAGAATGAAATTGAGGCTTTTGGGGGGGAAAAAAGGTTTCATCAAGAGCAAGAAAAAGCAACCTAGCCCAGACTAGCCAATAGTGCAGTGTTTAAGATGCTCAGCTGGCAGATGGGTGACCCAGACACAAGATACTACTCTGTCTAATTTTGGAACAAGGATAAATGCTCCAGACTCAGGTCACTTACTAATCTGTCATATACACCTCTCTCTCAGTCACTTTCTTAAATAAAAAAAAAACCTAGAAAACAAACACTTGATCAAAAGTTTAAATATTTTTCTTTAAAAAAATAATATCAAACACACTAGCTAGCATATCCTTTTTCAAACTGGTTAAATCCTGGAAAGAATTGAATATTCTAGCCCAAAGCAGCCATCACTTGTGGACGATACTGGAAAATCATCCAGTTTATGACAAGCATATGAGAAGAGGAAAAAGAAGAAGTTCTAGCAAAGCGTTAAAGTGCATACTTAACATACCAAAGTAGTTTCAGTAAAGTCAATGGATTTACGCAGGTGCTTCAAGATAAGCATGTTTCATTGGTTTGCTGGATCAGGGTCTTACTCCATAACACAGCAGTGAATTTGTCTATTCATTTTAACATTTTGTACTCTATTTTTTATGCTTTCCCAGACATCTAGGGGAGGATGCCATAGCATTTAAAACAGTGCTGCTTTGTAAGGTACTATTTAAAGAACATTTTCACCAATGTGTAAACTTAAGGGAAGAACCACTGATGGATGCAGCACTCCTTGGCTTGTGGGGACTCCTCTCCCCCTACTTTAACAACTTTGAAAGTTTAATTAGTTATATTAACCTTGCACCAAGGAGAGAAAGATGGGGTAGAAATGAAGCAAAAACAAAAACATATAGAGGGACACTAGGGGGGAAATCAGGCAGAAGGAAGAGATAAAAATAGTGAAATATTAAATATATGTGCAATATATGTTCTCAGGTATCCACTTGGACAAGCCTTAATGTTGTAGGGATGTTTCCATGCCTATTGCATAGTGCAGGTTTTCCTTTAACTAAATTATGAAGTTTTATTTAGTTTAATTCATTTTAGGATAAAATATTCCTGGGATTAAATTTCCGGGGAAAGTGATTTCCAAACATTAACTCCATAAACTTTATCCAACTTGACATTAAAAGGCCTCTCATCCAACGTACAACTCAGTATATGCCTAATTTTTAGTACACGAGTATTCCCAATTTATGTGTCTAATCACTTCGCTTAATTAGTAAGCCAATATATTTTAGTGGCATAAAAGTAGTGGCAGCATGATCCAAAGATGTGAGTACAGGGAAGAGACCAAGATTCCAAATCTAAGTTGCCCAGTGCTTTCCAATACCACATGAGGCTGTGCTGTGCTGTGCTGTGCTGTGCCATGTTGGAACACAACATTGTGCCAGTTCTCCATGTACTAGCTCCCAAGCTAGAAGCAAAGTAGCTGCAGCAGTGTGCTGCTGTCTGCATGCCAGTAAGCACTCCCCCTCAGTAAACTCTGAACTTTGTACTGGATAGACCTATCAACAGTTAGAAGACGAATACCCTTATATTTTGTCTTCTATCTAAGGATTTCAAAGCACTTACAAGTATCACTTGAACTTCTTATGTTCTTGCAAAGTAGGCCAATAATACAGGATGTATCTACATGAGATGCTACCATGTAGCATGCACTTAGTACTTGTATAAGCAAGTACTAAATAAATGTACAGTAACTGGAGTTACTCCGCAGTAGCACCAGCAAACACCTTTTTTCTGACACTATTGTGCAGTAGTATTCAGCTACTGAAAGTCAGCGTTTCGTGTAGATGTACCTCCCTAGAAGGCAAATGAGGCAGGAAAAGATTAAATTACTTTACCCAAGGTCTAAATCCACATCCTGGACTCATTTCTAGGCTTGGGGCTACCTTGCATGATACAGATATTCCCTTAAGCATAAATTTAAAACTTTGCGACACACTTTTTACTGTTTTGCCTCTAGACCCATTGGTAATACAGTGGTATCTAATGGGACTGCCTGATGTCAGCTAGGTGAAAGTGCTTTCCTTGATTTAACTTTAAAGGAAATGGCAATAATGGAGAATGATTTTGAGTGGTTAGTAGTTGATGAAGGAGATTCACTCCTGAAAAACAGAGCTCAAATGTTGGTTTAATCATAAACAGAGTTCTCTTCATTCCCATTTGTCTGGATCTGACAAACACAAAATCTGATATGAATGGCAAAAAGTGCTCCAGAAAAATCTGGGAGCTGAAGAGCAGACAAGGATATTTGCAGGCTAGGTATGAAAGCTAGGATTGGAAGTTTTCTTTGTGCTGGCCTGTACCAAGCATGGTAGGAAACAACAATATGAATGCTTGTTATAATAAAAAAATATTTACCAAAATATTCAAGTTAGATATATTCAGAAACACTGGAGATGACAGGAATTTGTACCCCTTCAGAATTTTCCTCGTTTTTGCTAAAGTCTTGGTGTATTCTAGGTTCTCTACTATTTTTATGTGGTTGCACATCTATGTTCTTTAAACATATTGATACTGGAAGAGAAAACATGAGCATTAAAGGCATCTACTGTGTCTTATCGACTGTACAGTGAGATAGCTTTCTATGTATAAGCGCAATTCTTTTGCGTGAACTTGTCCAGCTTTATTTTTTTACAGTCAAGCCCAATAGTCACATTTTTCAGGAAGTTTGGCCTTCATGTGAAAAGCTTTTGAATGCCGAGTTCATATTTAATAGACTCAATTCAGATGACAGTATTATGATAAGAAAAAAATACATGCCTCTCTTCTCAAATACACTGAAGGTTTATTCTCTGATTTTCAGGGGTGATGTTGCATGAGCTGACCTTAGAGAATCAAACCAGTGTGCATCTGTGCACATTCCTTCTGCCCACTCCAACCTTCCACATGAAGTGACTATTAAGCAAAGCATGCCCACAAGACACCCCACAGCTAGAGATGAACGAGAGCGAGCAACAATAAAGCATTCACCCAAATGCTTAGCGAGGCCTCCCAGCCAAAAGCTGAAGCAGCTGAGGAATTCGACAAAACAAGGTCTCACTGTAGAATAAGCAGCAAGTTTTTATTCTCCCAGAACACTTCTTCTTCCCAAGTGACCCCGGTTTCACTAAGCCACCTGCCTGTGTCAGGGAAATTAATGGACTTCAAAAGTAAATAGAACTCAAAATGAACAGCAAGTCCTATTTTTATGGACATTGGAAAGGCCAGCACCACAGTGGTGCACTTTTTTAACAAACCATAAAGGGAGCTATAAGTGAAAATATGGCTTTTGGACCTTATATGCCCTGCCACTGTAACATCCATTAATCTTATAATAAATTCAGCTGTCAAATTAGCAGTATGTCTATGTAATACAAGACTTGAACCAGCAGATTTACTTACTCAGTACTGTTAATATTGGGGTCAAAATCTATATTTGGAGAGAGCCATGCTTATGGGAACTTCAAACAAGTAATCTATATAATCCCTAGAGGTTTAAACATTTCCTCATGACAATGACAATACATTTACTGAGGAGAATACTCAATCTCCACGCTGCTAATGCAACAAAGTTCTGGCCAAAGAAATATGTGTAGATCCTTTCTAAAGCATCCACATAGGTTAGACCTGCACTATGCTAGCAGGTACTAAACTGGCCCCTTAAATATGTGATAGATGGATGTGATGGCTCCTGATTTTTTTAAGAGAACTAGGTGAGAAAGAACAAGGGATAACAATTACTGACAGAAAAATGGAAACAAGTGAAACTTAAATGTACACCAATAGTTCTCAATACACTGGCATTTTATTGTCCAGCATGAGATAACATGAGGTTTTCTTGAAGAGAAGGAAGGAATTAAAGGAACAGAGACTGATTACCATGGGAAAGCTGACCTCCTTGGACTTAATCTTGGCTTCAATGGGAGCTGGATCAAGCCCAACACTACAAGCTCTCCCCTTCACAACTTGACATCAGGTTGCGTATGTAATGCTAATTATTCTAATCCATGACTCTGGTTCAAACTGATAAGGCAATGTCAGTGACATCTAGAGCATCAACTCTCCCTAGGTGCTGTTTATGTAGTTTAGATAGTCTTAGTCTCTAAGGTCCCAACTGACACTCTAATTACACTGAAACATGCCTTGTGCAAACAGTTCTGAAAACTTTGATTCCATTAAATAAGCAAGAAGGGGGATACATTTATGATAGCATCTTACTTAATTAAGTACCATGGCTGACCAAGGAAAAGGCTTAAATCTGTACATGTCAATTCCTTCAGAAATACAACCTTTGAATTTTTTGCAAGAGTTGTCTCCCTGGCTTGTAACCCAACACAAAGTTGAAACATGACAGTAATAGCTGGAAAGCAAAATTAACCCTCACATATAAATGTGTCTGAATTTAATAATGGGTCTCTACAAACAAGGTGCAGTCTGAGGAATATAAGCAGCATTAGGATAGATTAGTCCCTGCAAAAAGCAAGGGGCTCCAATTCATACTCAGTTTTGCCAATAGGAAAGTTGTAATAGCAAAGGGATTCCCACAGCTTCTCAGGTTGGGGAGCAGCTTAAAATCCCATCAGTCCTATTGGCAGAGGTTCCCAGGGACATACAGAGAGCACCTCTCTCTCAATCAGCCTAGCCTCACTCATTCCCATGCTAAACTCAGACATATTTAGGACAAGGACTGGGTGGTAACAAGCCCTCCTGGAACTGGAAACCTGAATAGTTTACAGAAACACACCCCACTCCAAACAGACTTCGCAGTGCCAGGGGCTTTTCAAGCATTTTTTGTTAGAATAAAGTACAGAAGCCACCAAGGGAGTCCAGATTAATGTAGTTAAAACTTGGAAAACCCAATCTCTGCGTTCTAAACTGTATTACTATCATAACTTCCCCAAAATGGCATCCATCTTCAGCTTCCTCTGTACAAAATGAAGTTCATTTTTCTACCTATGGGGGCTTGTACCATCTTTAATTTTCCCTAAGCCTGAGGAAGCGCACATGAGCCCAAAAGCTTGCAAAGAAAGCTTTTTTTCCCCCCCGGCGATTTCTTAGTTGGTCTAATAAAAGGTATCATCTCTGAAACAAGAATTTTAGAGTTTTGCATTCCAGAATATCACTGGCATTTCAGAGACAGCGGATGCCTATGCACGTGCTCCCGGGTGCGGGGAGAGGCATTTTAATTAGAGTGGCTCTCAGGAGCCGCTCTAATTAAAACACCCGCAGCATCTCATGTATTCAGCATCCTGCATTTCAAAATGGCAGCAGGGCAAAATGGCAAGAGCTCGTTTGATGAGCTTTAGTTAAAGCACCCCTGCCACCATTTTAAAACGCAGGATGTTGAATACACAAGACCCTGCAGTACACTGGAGCATTCTGATGAGAACGCTCCAGCAGACTTGATTAATTGTACTAATCAGAATAGGTCAGAGCACATGTAAAAGTGCCCCTTGTTTATTTTGTAACTTTAAATTCTTGACATCCTTAGCCAAGTGCTGACATTGAATGTGCACAAACAGATCCTATTTATCCCAGATCTTCTCTGAATAAGTAGAATGTACAACAGATGCGGATATTAATAAATAAAGTTTTTTCTGTTTCTTCCTGGCTCTTTGTGCTGATTAATGCATTTACTGGCCAAATTTCTGCTGTCAGTTATACTAGTGTAAATCCCGATTAAATTCACCACCTACAATGGAGTTACTCTTAATTCAAAACAGTATAAGTGAAAACAGAATTTAGTTTGTACTTTTTTATGGATTATAGAAAATAAGGTAAATTTGTTCAAGACAAATAACTACCACGCAAACCAGTAGGCCAGTATCTCGTGAGTTCAGTACAAAGCTGCTGTTAAGCATATATACATTTTTATCATCTGGATTATATTATGTAAAGTTAAAGGAGGTATTTTCTTTTTTCTTTTTACAAAATAAAGCTTGACAAGGGAAAATTTCTGACAGCAAAACCACTGTTACTATAAATCTGGCTAGTTACAATCAACTATCATTAACTTCAGCATGGTTAAACATTCTGTGGATTGTTTCTGTAAAATATGTCACAATAAACCTTGATAAAGAAAAAGAATAGCATACAGTACATAAACTCATAGGGCCGAATGAATTCAGTCTAATGCAGTTCTGTTTTGAGAAGCTTTCAATTGGTAGATTATTAGAATAGGTTTAAGACTTTGCGGGTCTGTCCATATGGGCATGAATTTAAATGTACAAAAGGCTGTGCATGTGTGCATTTATGTTTGTGTCTACATGATTATAAATCCATATGAACATACACACATACACAATGGAGTGTAGCGTGTGGTACAAAGCTTTTAGTTGCATCATTCCTACAATACTCATGAAAAATGAAATTACACGTGCAGGTTATCCCCCAAAATGCTAATAAAAACTTTATACCACACAAAATCCTTACAGACACTCGACATGGCACATGTTTTTCACGAAACAAAAAATCTCACATAAATGTTTTAGAGAGTGTTAAACTGGTTTATTGGGCTCATTTATTTGTCCTGCCAACTGCTTGTTTATTCATTTATAATTGCTGTGAGCTCTGTTGTGCAGACCAGAGAAACATATAGCTAATAAATGCAAGATGGCTGTAAAACTAACCTAAAATGGCTATTTAATTTTGTGTCCCCTCCACTCCCTACTTCTCCCTTCCCATTCCCTCTTCCCATGCCTGCTGCAGCTGGTATCTCCACTGTCCATGCTGTCCTGGGAGGTAAGGGGAGCTCCTGTTCCACTCCAGCCAGCCTGCATGGATGCTGAGCACAGGTCAGGATGGCAAGAGCAGGCATGTGGGTTCCCCTTCCCTTTGTCTGCATCTGGGCTGGCAGGGAACACCTGAGGGGAGCAGGCAGGGAAGGGGAACCTGCCCTCCCAGTGCTTCTGCCAACTTGAAGCAGGACAGGAGCTCCCTTACCCCCAAGGGACACTGGCAGGCAAGAGAAAGAAGGAATGGAAGAGGAGGGCATGACAAGGAGATGTGCCTCTCAGCAGGGAGGAGAAGGGAGGGAGGAATACTTATCTTCTTCAAGACTTAAAAAAGTCCTGGGCTGCTGCTTCTGTTGCATGGTCAGAAAGGGGGGTGTGACTGCATCACTGTACCCCCTCTGGATCCACCCCTGCTTGCCACTCTTGCAGGATCCACTATTTTCTGTTCTCAATTACAGATCATAATTTGTGAGTAGGGAAGAAGAATGTTATAGGAAGAGGCTTGTTTTTTTGTTTTTTTTCATTAAAGTCAATTCTGTTAAGTTTCTGTCAGAAAGCTGCAGGTTGAATCGATTCAATGTTTGGAATGAGCTCTGCTGTCAACACCTATACAAACAGGGAATTTCTAAATTAGGCAACTGCATAAAAACAGCACCTCATTCTTGCAAGGGCAGGGTGAGTTCTGTGAGGCATTTTAAAATCATGGCAAATCAACAGACAACAACTGGATGTAAGAGGCAACCTTGTATGCTGTAACATATTTTTATTATCTTAGTCCACCTGAAAAAGGTATGAAAATCTCTTTTTCTTTTGTAATCATCTAGCAACGGATAACAAAAATTGAATGCCCATTTCTGGTGGTGTATAAGAGAAAAAGAGAGATCCACACCTATCCACACGAATTAAAAATGGATAAGAATATTGTAATCATTTCAGGGTGATATAGATTAATAACTGGCAAATTGCAAGTGAGACAGTCAGACCTGTTTGACTAATGCAGTTTATCGTGACTCCACAATTTATTTCATTCATATTGCCTGCACTGTATGATATATATAAATATGTAAACATAAATAATAGTTAAGGTTTGAGTTAAAGTTTTGGTCAAATATTTCTAAGGTATTATTGCCTGTGAACAAATTTGGTCAGATCTAGTTCCTATTCCTAAGCATAACTGCACACTGCTTTAAAATCTAGAAGTAGTATATTCACTGGTACTTTCCCCCTGAGTACAAATTACTGCATAATTGGCCCTATACAAATAAATACATAAGTAAATAAGCCTTGTGAATTTCCTTTGCAAATTTTAAACAAATTTAATTTAACAGCATTTGCTTTTCAGTTGAATATTTGCCAAAAGCTAATTTCAAATTGCAAATAACCAGCAAACATGAATTACGCAGTCAAACGAATAATTCAGACTGCTTTTGGCTGGTTATATGAGTCACCAATCAGGGAGTGAAATTAATATCATGTCTCTAAGTAAGCCTAACTATTCACAGGTGCTGAACACCTGTATCTCACATGGCGGTTAAGAACCATAGAGTACTCATGAAAAATCAGGCTCTGTGTAACAAAGCTGCTTACATACTCATACCCAAGCCATGTGTAAAAGTCATATTCATTTTAGTGGGACTTTTCACAGCAATAAATTTAAGCATGTGTGTAGGCACTTGCAGAATCAAGGATCAACGAGTCATGAATTTTGATGTGCAAATATTCATAATGAGCTGCTTATGGATGACTTGCAGAACAGGAACTTTCAGTGGGAGAAATTTCTAGCAAATGAACAAATTCAAGAATTTCCTAAATGGAAAAGGGTATAATTCATGGAATAATTTACTTCTCCTGATTTATCCATGGATTCCTGCCATACATGAACATTGGGAATCTATTAACAGTAACACTCCTACAGAGATATAAAGTAGTGAAAAATTCTGTATCCTTTCAGAGAGTTCCCAGATGTTTGTCTTGAGCAAATGCTCTTGCTCCTCTAGGGCTCTCAATTGTGGAGTCCTATAGAGTATACTAACAAGAGGAATAAAATCATCTATTTGAAACCACTGAGGGAGATTGTGAAAGTCTAACAGTGACTGGATTCCCTAGTGTAACATAAAACCCCCCAAGAATAATTCATATAACAAAATAACAACAACAATAATAGTAACAATAGTAATAATGCTGATAAAATAACATCAGTCTTCCTAAACCCTTCTTGAATACAAATTTCCAATAGTGACTCAACGTGCTTTCTTATTTCTTTGGCTGTCCAAAGGACTGCATATCCTGTACAGATGCAGACCTTGCATGGTCAACCATACATTTGTCACCATATGGCTGGACAAGCATTACCTGGAACTACATTTCATTTTCCATGTGGAAATTTTAATTGATATGAAATGATTGTCTGAATATGGCCAGCCATGGTGAGAACCTGTTAAACCTATGCTTTGCTCTCCGCCCTGGCTCCCACTTTCTACAGAAATTAAACATACTGGTTATTATCTGAAAATCCCTAAACTGGTCTAGGTCCCAGTTAACTATAATCAATCTCTCCATGCTCTGTCACCCTACCTGCAATTTGCAGGGATATTTTAGGGGAGAATTTGTAGCATCCTTGATTCAGAGCTTTCTCAGTATAGGTTTTTCCCCATGATATTGCTTCCTGTTGGAAATATATTTCAGCCTCTGGATGGGGATTTTTGGAGTTAAATGTAAAAAAATATAATTTTGTTCAAATTGCCCATGCTTAGACAAGACACTGACTAAGCAGTAGCTCATTATCACTGTTCAATAGCTCTTTACTACTGCTCGGTAGTGTCATGTGGCACAAAAGATGATGTGATGCTACTGAGCAGTAGTAATGAAATACTGTGCAGTAGTAACAAGCTACTGAGCTATAGTAATGAACTACTGCACAATCAGCATCACCAAAAAGCCATTCAGAGATGTTACTGCGCAGTAATTCCAGTAGCTCCAGTTACTATGCAGTCATTTAGTACTTGTGTATGCAAGTACTAAATGACTGTGCAGTACCAACTGCACAGCCAGTGTTTCTTGTAGATATGGACACTCTGTAGCAATGCAGCTGTTGGTATCTCTGGATCTCTGATCTCCTGTCTGGTTTCCTCCCTCACAAACCACCCCTAGTCTACTCAGAACTAAAGAGAGTCAGCATGTCTGAAAATGGGGACATTGATACAGGTACCAGATGCAAGTTTAAGTTTAGAGCACCCCCTCTCTTAAAAAGAATCCATTTATTTCCAAATTCAAATATTTCCCCCTGCCCATAAATTAGGTAGAGGATAATTGTTTTTTATAGGCTAATAGAAGGAGAAATTCATATCAAAGTATGAAAACTTTAGGTTTACAAAAAATGAACTAACAAAGCAATGAATTTTTGTTAAGCAGTATATTCAAATGACCTAGTAGATATACTAAAAGAAGCCCCAATCATCTTAAAAAGTAATAACATCTGACTGTGTAACTCTGGGTAACTTCTGCAACAAACTTTAGGTGTCATTTTTCATGACAATTTCAGCTCTGGCTGATTAAAATGTTTGTCTTCCTTTTGGTCAAAACAGCTTTTCCTGGCTTCCCACAGACGGAGATAATAATCACTGTAGTGATTTTGGCCACGAGTATTCAACTTAGACTTCTTTACCTTTCCTACTTTCTCTGTTTTTTTCTGCACCTCACCCACAAACTCCAGTCCAGTTACCCCTTCTTATTATGAGACATCTCTCCCACATTTGCACTGTAGCAGAAATTTCAACATTTGTTATGCATTTCTTGAAGCTTAACAGCTTAAGGGGGAGAGTGTCAAAGTTTGTTCAGTGAAAGGAAGTATTTTAATCTCCTCTGGGTTCCAATAAGATCAAAGGTTCATTCTGATTACATTAGGATTTTATGCCCAGCACAGACAAGAGCTCAGTATCTACAGTCATGTATTTACAGGCAGGCATTTTAAAATGCTTCATGGTACCTTAAATTATAGATCTCTACTAAAAGAATGAAGTGATCTTGATTTTCCTAGCAGCCACAGATGTCCTCTCCTGTGTACTTCTTAAAAGACAAACTGCTTAGCACAAATCCCTTTACCCACTCTCTTGCATGCCTTATTCATTTTTAGATTCCCTTACAGAAACATTTTGCACAAGTTCTCTGACTCCTTTTTCTCTTCTGTCCTACAAACAAACTGATGATAAATTTAACATTTAGAACAAATGATGAGATCACTGACCTGAATTTTAAAGCTTCTCTGTTTATCCCCAGTGGGTGCATCTACACATGTGCTTTGATGCACATTAGCCTATTTTAATGAGCATTAAAACATCACTGAAAAAACCATGCTATTTAGTTAATGCACATTAAAATTGACTAATGTGCATTAGGCATCACTTAAAAACTATAGGCACTTATACGTGAGTATGGAGGCTGCTCCAGCATGCTAGAATTCCAGCACATTGAAGCAGACTTAATAAATCAGGCCTGCTGGAACGTGGCAATTGCCATGCTCTAGCAGCCTCATGCATCTTATGCATCAGCATCACCCTGCTTAAAAATGGCAATGGGGGCACTTGAACTAAAATGAGCTTTAGTTCAAATGTCCCTGCTGCCATTTTTAAGTGTAGGGACACTGATACAGGAGATGTGGTGGCACTTTAATTAGAGAAGCTCTTGATGTGCTCCAATTGTGTAAAAGTGCCCCATGCTCTGTAGTTAATGCACATTAAGATGGGCTAATATGCATTTCCCTAGTACCTCACAATGGAGGTACTAGATTTAACACGCATTAACTAAAGTGTGTTAATACATGTGTAGTAGGCCTTTGTGAAGCAGCTGGAATTTGCTTCGGATTCAGATTCAGCCAATTCAAGGGACAGTGATTTGATTCAATGATTCAAAACACTGTCCAGAATCAATTCAGCTGAATCTGATTCGGAGATTCTGCCAAATCTCTGAATCAGCCATGCCCATCCCAGCCAGCCTGGCAATGACTGCCCTGCCCACCCCAACTCCCAGCTCTTTGGGGAAAAAAAGCCCCAGCTCACTGGGTGCTGCCAGGTGGGGGGGCAACCCCCACTGCCCCCCCCCCACTGCCCCACGCTGCATGGGGGGCTCTGCATACTGAATCAAGCCAAATCTCCTCTGAATTGAATCGGCACCCAAAGCTTCACACAGCCCTAATGTGTAGATGTGCTCAGGTAATGATATATGCTTTTTGGCAGCTGAGTGTTGACCAACAGGAATTTCTCAGAGCTGAGAGAATTTCTACATACATAGTGGCTCAGGGCTTGCTATCAGCAAGCAGTGCCAAGTTTTCAACATGAAATGCTGGCTTAGTGAGAGTTAAATTCAAGATTTTATTAGACTAAATCACATGTTGAGGCCATTATTCATTTGTTTTCCCCTTTCATGCTTCTAGTACAGTGGTTCTCAACCTTTTTAGACTCAAGGCACCCCTTGGGAGCATGCAAACTCTAAGCTTTCACTCATTTTTTTGACCATGGAAATATACAGCAATTCTGTTGTAAAGAACTCAAAAAGATCACAACAGGTCAGAAATGTGTTTGACACTATGGATTCCTATTCAAAATATCTGGGTTTATTTTCATCTCCCAGCTGCCACAATACCCTGGTTGAGAACTACTATCCAACTAGTCTGAGAGAGAACTTTTTAAAGTATAACATATACAGTAGTATATTTCAGACAGAATCTAAGGTCCTCAGGGTCACCGGAATTACTTCTCCTCTGAATGCTCTGTAAGAAGAGGTGTTGGGTTTAATTCCACACTTTTTGAAAGCCATGGACCTTGGTAGGAGCAGCACCAAGCTGTGACTCATTGCTTGTGGAATAAAATGGAAAGTGGTCCTGGTGATCCCCACTTGTGGAGATCATCCATTAAACAAATCAAAAGTGACTTTTTATCCATTTTTAATTAATATGGATAGGTGTGGATCTCTCTCCTTCTCTTATACACTACCAGAAATGGGCATTCAATTTTTAATATCAGTTGCTAGATGATTATAAAAGAAAAGGAGATTTTCATACCCTTTTCAGGCTAAGATAATAACAACATGTTATAGCATACAAAGTTGCCTGTTCCATTCAGTTACTGCCTATTGATTTGCCACGATTTTAAAATGCCTCACAGAACTCACCCTGCCCTTGCAAGAATAAGGTGCTGTTTTTATACAGTTGTCTAATTTAGAAATTTCCTGTTTGTATAGGTGTTGACAGCAGAGCTCATTCCAATGTTGCAGTTAAACACAGCTTGCCCAAATATGATTATGTTCTAGGTATATAGACAAGTACTGAACACAAGGGAAGAAATAACAGACCTTGTTAAAAATACCATTTTTTTTCATTTTAAAGAAGGAATTTTAAAAATAACCCATTTTTCAAAGAGCTTTCGAAACTAATATCAAGAAATCTGTTTCGGTATTCATTTCAAGTTGGTAGGCTTAATGCATTGCATCCAGGGAGAAGAACTAACATTTTTCAGCTTGTTTACTCTCCTAGTTACCTCTTTTTTTCATTCTGTTTTGGTTTCATAGAGTAATGGACTTCATTTGGTTTGATCTTGGCCTCACTGAAGTCAATAGCAAAATTTTCATTAACTTCAGTGTGGCCAGGATTTCTGTCTCCATCCGGATTCTGTATTGATATAAATCACCACTGCTTCATTAATTTTAACAGAGGTTCGTTAACATATAGTTGGATTTCTCCAGTAATGTTTCTGGAGAAAACCACTCTCTCAGTTAACCATAGTTCAGCCAGCATGCCAAAAATGCAATCAGAATGTCATTTGGCAGGAGCTGAGAGATATGCTGGTGGGAGGCATAACTACAGAGGTACTGTCTACTGTCCAGGAGACGGTTCAGCAAGACGATCTTGTTCCAAGGACAAATAAATGACTGAGAGAGTTTCCTGCCTCACAGCACTCATCCATTTGAGATGCCACTTCTCTGCGTATGTTTTAGTTATATAGAACAGACAGAGTAGCCATGGGCCAGAACGGTACACTTGGAAAGACTGCTCTATTTAGAAAGCAATTTAGTTGGAAAACGGGAAGGAGGGATGGAACAGGTGGGAAAAGAGAATTTAAAAGCTTCTACTTCACTCCATCCAAGTTTAATTGAATTGAAAAAATGCAGTCAGTGTTTATTGTTCCAATTCAGCCCTTTAAATATACATAAAATTACAGTTAATATTAACAGCGTGGTAAATGGAATGCTATCACCGAGCCAGAAGCATCACCTTTAATTAGCCAGTGTTTCTATTTTACTAGTTTTGGCTAAGCTCTGAGCTCCAGTAGTGCTTTACTGGTAACTGAATTGCTTTTACTGTAAATTTCCCTTTGTTTTATTTAACAAACTCTCATTAAATTGAAAGCATTAAATGGCTCTTGAGTTGGGTACGTTTTCAAAAAAAAGAAGTGAATGTAAATGGAGGCTGAAATGAAGCAATCTTGAGGGTTGAGTCCAGTTCAGTGCTGAGTAAGAAGGTCAGAACAGGACATCCAAGAAAAAGAGAATAGTGAACAAGGATTTCAGAATCTTACCAAGATTGCCCAAACCCTATTTAATATATATAGAAAAAATAATTCAGAAGAATAGCAATGCTTCTTTCTGCCTCCCTTTGCCACTATATTTGCTTTTTTTAAACGTATTCCTTCTTGAACTGGGTACTGAGAGGTTCTATTACACAATAATGGGTGGCCAGTGGGATTACAGCTTTCAAGCAGTTTCAAGCCATCTCCTCTTCCCAGCATGCCTGTAAACTAGCAGGGATAGAATCCTCTCCACAGGTTCAATTGTTCTCTAGCTACTGTTGGGATACCAGGAAGAGCTAATCTTACCCACTACTTATTCTCTAGGAAGTCTTGGGACAAATGAATCCATGTTGCCTTGGATTTAGCCTCAGCTATATTTCTGCTGAAGCCTACTTCTGGGGTTCTTCCAAATAGCCATCCCTGACAGGGTTTATGGAGCTGTGCTGAACCAGTGCTCATATCATCCATATAAAGGCTCTGTGTAGTCTCCCCTCATCTCGCCCACTGTATTCATATAATTACATTTGATGCATTCAGAACTCTCCCCACAGCCCCATTTGCCTCTGCATATAGGTCATGTATCTCCTGCCTCCTGCCCCTATTGTATTTGGCTTCCTGATTTGTATAACCAGTTTTAAATATGTTCAAAAGGTTTGGATGCACAATGAACATTCTTTAAAGCATTGTCACTTCATATCACTAAATCCTGCATACATGGATTCAGTTGCCTGGTTTTACAGAGCCTTTACCATTTGTGCAATATGTCCCTTCTCCTCTGACTAGAAAAGTAGCTAGAGAGCTTGAACAAAACAAGGATCAATTTCAATGCTTGCTTTGCTGGGGACTTCAGCACTGGGCTGCTCTGAGTGCAAGAGTCAGTGACAGAGGGATATTTTAAATGGTAGATCATTCCAGTGAAGAAGTCTGTTACATCATAAAAATATAATTCTCCTAAATTCACAACTCAATGGAGGGAGAATTGAGCAACTGCCCCAAAAATCTGAGGTTCATGGGAATACAGTAATATTCAGTATTGCACTCAAAAATATATAATTACTTAATTCCTTTAAAATAGTAATATACACCACAAAACATTGCAGAATCTGTATTAAGATAAGATCAGTTGCTTCTCCATGCTGGCATCCCACTGCACTGAGAGGAAGAAAAGCTCATCCCTATGAAAGCACAGGAAGAAATGTTCAGAAGATAAGGTCCCTTAGAATTTCGTCCAAGAATCAGGTCCTAATGCCTTCTGAATGGTGATGAAATCATGGTCCCAAGCTGGGATGACTAAAATGGTATGATGGGAAATACCTCAGAAAGAAATTCAGTTAAACTCTCATCTCATTTGTACTGTGCCCTTGCTCCTACCCAACAGAAACATAATGTGAGACACTCAATTATTCTACATGAAGGTTGTTTGACTGAGGATCTTGTATCAACTGCTTTCGTGCGTTTCTGATTTTTTTTTCTACTGGAAAAAAATGCATTGCCAACAATGAAAAATAAGCTGTATTTCTCTATATGGCATTTCTATAAAACTTAAATCATGAGGGGTTTTTTATGCACAGTATAAGCTGTTCAAGCTTGAAATAATACCACAGAGACGAGGAAAAATGTTAAGTAAATTAAACCATTAAAATGTTAAGAAAATTAAGCCTTTGGAGTCACTTTTGCTTTGTTAAATAACAAGCTAACATGAAACAAACAGCATGACTTAAACAGATTTAATCAATGAGCATATAGAGAAATATTAACCCTTGGATACCAGAGCTACAGCCCAGATAGGATTAAGGTGAACAACTAATAATCTTTGGAACAAAAGATGGGCGACTGGTGCCACCTTAGTTGGGGGGGGGCATGTGCCCCCCAGTGACCAGTCAGTAACCGGGGGAGAGCCAATCTCACCAACTGGGGGGAGCTCCCACCCCTGGAGCCAATCACCCCGACCAGGAAGAGGCCATGGCACTCCCAGAAGTGGCTGCAGTGCTTCATTTGGCGCTCCCACTCCCTGGCTGGCGCTCACAGTGGGGGGCACCTGTGCTCCGCCATGCCCCTCCACCTTCCCCCTTGCCAATGAAGTTACTTCTGCCTGAAGAGAAATATTGATCTTTCTTAAGAAGTGTCATATAATTCTTCCTTCCTGCTAACCTCATGCCACATCAGGATGCAACAGTCCAGTGACTTGGCCTTCAAGAGCACTATGGAATAGCCAGGAAGGGCAGAAATACTGAGTGAAATTCTCTTGTCTACAGCAACATAAATCTAGAGTAATTCCAGTAATGTTAACAAGTTACTCTGGATTTCTTCTGGTATAACTGAGAGCAGCATCTGGCCCGATGGCAATATTTAGAAATGAAGAATTAAATTAAAATATTAAGGGAGAATTCAAAGGGTTACTTTTGAGATTTTTAGCACAGGGATTTACCATATCTACACACGTTTAAGCCAGTAGATTGTATTACAACTTCAGTGTACTATGAAAAGTGATTTTCAAACAAAAATCTCCTCCCAAATTAACCCTGGATTTGAGAAAAAGTATCATGTCTACAGGAGCTTTAAAAACATACTGTATTAAAGAGAAGAAAAATTTAAACAAACCAAAATTAAATGTAAACAACATTAATGGTCTGAACTAAAGCCACAAAACCATAGGCACTCAAATTTAAGACTGCAAATCCATTTTGACATGGTGTCCCTAGTTCATGCCAGTCAGCATATTTCTGCCTTGCATCAAAATAATGGCACTTCCAGCTAAGAAATACAGTTCTGAGGAAAATGATGTATCCTGTGATGCACCCAATTGCTTTTCACGTTTCTGCTGTTCACCACTTTATGACAGGGGGTCTCAACCTTCGTAGAATCAAGGCACCCCTTGTTTGGCTTGAAGTACACCTCAATAAACTCAACACAGTCCTTGGAAAATGCCAGCTCTTCACTCCTTTTTTACTACAGAAAAATACTAGTACAATTCTTCTGTTACAAAGAACTCAGAAAGACCATGACAGCTCTGAATATTTTTAATGCTATGAATCCCTATTTGAAATCTGTGGGCTCATTTTGTGAATCTTTTTTGTACATCTTAGGCCACTCGGACCCTTCTATGGTGCCACACACCACACATCCAAACTTTCCCTGCACTGCTACCTTGCAGCTGGGTGCATTTTCTTGATCCTGGGAGATCCTGGGGTCAAAAAACCCATGCCAAAAAAAAAGTGGGATGGTACATGTAGCAGCAGCCCATGCCACCCAAAACTAGAGCCTGGACTGTTGGAGCTATCCTCCGGCTGCTGGCCAGGCATCCTGCCACAGCTGGAGCCCCAGAAGGCCCCCAGGCTCCCAGGTAAGGCTGCCAGAGCCAGCACAGTTGCTGGCCCCAGCCTCCCCTACCCTATCTGGGGTAACCTGATGCACACGGGAGAGCGCATGGCACAGGCGTTCCCAGAGGACAAGTGGCAGCAGCACAAGGCATGTTGCTGCTACTTGTTCCCGGGAAGACAAACGTGCATGCTCATCTAGATGCACCCCTACAATGCTAACATGGAGTGGCGTCTTGTGGAATCCCTGGAAAGATCTCAAAGTATCCCAGGGAGCCGGGGCACCCTGGTTTAAAATCATAGTTTTATGAGAAGTCAAACTTCCTCACAGAAAGCAGAAGCATTGATGTTTTCTGTTCTCATGGAAAATTTTTGACCAGCTATGTTTAGACATGTCTTTCATACCGCTGTGTATTGCATTTCTAGCTACTGAGTGCCTGGCTGGGGTACAGTGTCAGTGGTCAAGGTGTCATGCTATGGCTTCAGAGACGTGAACTCAAGCTGTGCTCTAGATATGCTGAAGGCTTCCCTCCTTCTTGCTTCCTCAACTCTAAATGGATATCTGATTTTTAGGCTGGGGAGTCAAAAGAGGCTGTATGTGATCATGCCACATCATGGCCTTGAGTGCCTTCACCATGCTAGGCCTGAGAGGTCATGCGATGTTTTCACACAAAGCAAAATGCTCTCCTGTATAGAGGACCACTATAAAGGCTACATATATATCACATTAGTGATACAGAATGTGTAACAAGATAAAACTGACATAAGATTAAGCCTGGCATATAAAAAAACCCTATGCATTTCAAATTTGGATTTTTAATAAAGTTCTTTAAAATAAAAAGTCACCCCCACCTTGGCAATGACCATGGCATTGCTATGAAAAATGAACATTCAGTAGCCATGTGAACAGGTTACATCCTGACCCGGCTAGGAAATGCTTCAGTGCATGCAGGGGTAGCATGTGTGAAGCCTAACTGCTTCACACATGCTACCCCTTGAGTCGGGTGTAACATAGCCAACTGAGAGCATTACTTTGTAATTCTGCACTTCATTGCTGAAGTTTTTCTTGGATGTTTGTCCATGTAAGCATGCACAATGTCACAAACATTTCCCTGTTTTAAAAGCCCAGAATGTCTGGAGTGACAGAATATCATACAATGTGTTCACAGCAGCTCAAACCATTCAGCTGTCTCTGTGTCCCAGCCCTGTTCTCTCAGCCATGAATGTTTTGATGCATGTCTAGCTACCCAGAGGCAGGTCCTGCTTTGCAACACAGAGACAACAGGGAAGTCAGCAGGTGACAGGCAACCTGAAGGAAACCTCAAAGCTAGTTAAAATAATTTACCAATTCTCTATTTTTCAATCCATCAATATTTTAAAGATAAATATTAAGTGCACGTTCCTCATTTTCCAGTGTCTATCAAAATATGTATATGGGATTCCTACTTCTGCACAGCTAAACAGAAAATAATCTAAATGTAAAATCAACGTTATGCCTGCATAAACTTCTAAGTGAATGGGGGTCTAGAGTCTAATTATCTAGCTCCCCGGAGAACTGTCCTAATCATTCAGCTATGGAGGCTAAAATAAAGTAGGGACCTTTGCCTCAGTGTAATATCCATTATTTGTGGGTTTCTGGTTGGCTGTGTGTTGGGGACTTAGGCACAGTGTATCTACAATAGGCATGTGTATATAGCTCTGTAACCACCTAGCCAATGCACAGCCTACTGCACATGTTTACATGTCCACAATGCATTGGAAGTTGAATTGCTTGCTACCTTCTTTTATGTCCAAAAACTACCATATAGATACACAAAGGGAAGCAGTACCCCATCCTGAGTTTTTGATGTAGTCTCAAAAATATTTAGCATTCGAGACTCTTCCAACAGAAGCACATATTCATTCCTGATATTAAAATATTGGGCCAGATGTTCTTCTTTGCTGAACAGCATTGATTAGAACAAAGGATCATACAAAATGAAACACCTAGAAAGACTATCTTGGTGACTGGAGAGGGGATGAGGAAAAGAGTAGATAGTAGAACATGAAGCTTAGGGCACTGAGTAACTCTGCCTTTAGGCCAGCAGAAGTTCACATTTATTCCAAGAAGTTGGGGTTCACTTTCAGGAATGTTAACATAAATAACAAGAAAAGCAGTATGGGAAAAGCAAAAACAAATTAAAAAGCCAGAAAGCCGTAAATCAAAATAGTATAAAGTATTTGGAAATCAAAGGGCATTTAAGGGTAAGCAGCATAAATATAGGGAACAAATTAGTGTCACTTGTAATAATTCTTAATAATTATGAGCTCATACTTCAGCTGTGGTTTGGTGGATTAAAGCTGATATAATATAAAATCCTGTAGAGGGGAAAGAGAAAAATCAAAAAAGCATTAGCTTACTAACCCCAAATTAAATTACCAGGTGGGAGTTTACAGCATAGAAAGCTCTATTTAATGATTTTACTGGCATAACATTCCCAACTGGTCAACTCTTTATTTCAGCACTACATAAAAACACTACTAGTTTGGGTGCAGAAAAGAAGTGTGAAAGCTGGCAGCATCTTTTCCCTGCCTCACACCATCCACCAGAAGTTTCTTCAAAAATGTTTGCAGCAGGTAAGAATGAGAAGAGGCCGTGATGCTTAGAAGTAAATAGGAGAAAAGTGGCAGTCAGTTGTGTCAGGCTGAAGTCAAGCAGAACACAGGACAGGGTGGCACTTTAAGGGCACTTACACATGCGAGGAGCCTCCTCCAGTGTGCTGGCAATCCAGTGTGTTGGAGCATGTAAATTGATGCACTCTGACAGCCCTTGTGTGCCACGTGTATCAGTGGCACAGCTTGCCTCCACACTGAGAAAAAGGCAATGGTGCGCTTTGAACTAAAATGTATTCAATGTGCTTTAGTTCAAAGTGCACCGCTGCCATTTTCTCAGCACGGAGGCACACTGCGCCGCTGATACATGTGCTCCCACCCAGTGCAATGCTGGGTGCTTTTAATTAGAACAGTTTGCTAACTGAAAGCGCTGGGCACTAGGTCAGGGGCACATGTAAAAATGCTCTTAGGGATTAACTGGTTCAGGAAGCTTACATAGGTAACAACCTACTTAGTCAGACACTATGAAACTGTCATAGCACTGATGAGGTAGGTTGTTGCCTATGAAAGCTCATGGCTTTATGAACTGGATAGTTTTTAAGTGTCACCCTGCTCTACATTCTGCTGGAACTAAATAGGAAATCATTTTCTTCAGCCACAGCCATCCAGAAATAAATTCTTTACACGTGGACACATATACTAACACCAACCCCTCCACCCCCCCACCTACCCATTCAAGTTTTACTCTGAGAAGCAGAAAAATGTGAGAGAATATTACGTCTTGTTTAATTGATTGATAGTTATATACATATTATGGTTATGGGTAGTAAATATATTTGCATATTTGATCACATTCCCATTAAAATCAATGGCTAATCTCCTTTGCCTTTGAGAAGAGCACAATTTATTCCTGGCAAAATCACTGACTGCAGTGGGATTCTATTAGGGTGAATTTGGAACTATGAGTAAAATTCACCACTCTGAGGGTCAGCTCCAGGCCAGTGTATCACTTCAGTTGCATATGAGTCCTATTTGAGAACTTGGGCTGAATTTCACCTTATATGATCAGCTAAATTCCACAGCTGCAAAACAGGCATGTGGGATTCATTTTATAAAGAGCAAGTGTTCTCTTATGAGTTAGGAACTTCCTACTCTTAGCTCAGTTTTCAGTGCACGTCAATTCTTGTACCCTGTGTCTATTGCACGTGTGTTAAAAGAGCATACATTACAGTTAGGAACACAGAATTGGAAAGGATCTCTTGATTGCTTGAGTCCAGTCTTACGTGCTTGCAGGCACCCATAATCATATAATCCCTCTCATAAACTAAGCAAGCACCATCTACAACAGTGGTTCTCAACATTTTTAGATGTAAAGCACCCCTTGATATACTCAGGACTCCTGTCACGCGACTCAAAACACTCCTTGCAAAATGTTGACTCTTAGTTTTTTCTGGATTTTTGACTACAGAAAAATAATAAAGCAATTCTTCTGTCGCAAAGTACTCAGAAAGACCATGGCAGGTAAGGGTGTTTTTAACATGGATTCCTATCTGAAATCTCCAGGTTTACCTTGTGAATCATGTTTGCATACCTACAGTGCTAATATGGTATGGTACCCTGTAGCATCCTTGAAAGGATCTCAAGGCACCCCAGGGGGCACCCCATGTGGCACCCTGGGTGAGAATCAGAGATCTAAAAGCTAGTCAGTGATTTGCCCCATTATTCTTAATAGGAAGGATATTGCAGAACCACATTGGTTAGAAAACTTCTTCTGTTTTCCAGATGAAGTCTGTTCATGGATAGTTTATACCCACCTGTTCTTTGGTCAATATTGTCACCTAGCTTCAATAGTTCTTTCACTGCCCTGGTATTTTGCTTTCTAATATATTTATTAAAAGCAACCATATCCCTTCTCACCCCTAATTTTCCTAGGCTAAATAAACCAAGTTCTTTTAACATCATCTTGTAAGACAGGCTTTCCATTCTCTTGCTCATCCTGGCAGTCCTTCTATACACTTGTTCCAGCTCAGCATCTTTCTTGATCACAGGTAAGTAGAATTGTACACAATATTCCAGATAAAGTCTCACCAGAGATGTGCTGAATGGCACTACTACTTCCTTATCTTTGCCAGAAATACTTCTAATATATCCTAGGATTACATTTGGCTTTTTTATGGCCACACCACATTGGTGATTCACGTGCATCTGGTGACTGACGTTTTTCCATAAAGAACATATCATATAATTATATATAGTACAATAATATATAGTTTGCATTTTTTGTTTCTATTTCTTTTCAAATTATACTTTGCAATTAAATCTGCTTTATAGACAGGCAGTATTAATATATTCCTTACTCAGGAAAAGCTTCAAAGCTGCATGTCATGCTTAGGTCAGAAGTTCCTAGAAATTCTCTGTATTCCTAAGCTGAAACATTTCCCACGGGACATAAAAATTCCCCATATTATTTGCTTATTTCTGATTCTCACTTTTCACAATTTCTTTCAGCTGTAATTGAAATTACTAAACCTTTGTGTAGATCTTGCATTATACAACTACAATAAAGCACTGATCCTGAATTAATGGCAAAGCTTCTGATGATTTTGATGTTGGTAGGATCAGAACCTGAGAAATTAAGTCTCACTACTTTTTACAACATGATCACACCCTTATTTAAAGAGTGTGGAATTCAAAATTTTACTGTATGACTTCAATCAATAGCAAACAAACCTAGCAACGTCCAAGTCTTTTTGCTTTTAGCTGTGAGCAAAATTATTCTTTTCCAAGTTATTGTAGTGAATAAACAAAACACTGGAACATATGAAGCAAAATTTATCTATTATTCTGACCTTGAAGCTGGCGTCCCTTGTACAAATCCTTTGTTTTGGTTGGATGTGCTCTGGCAGTGTTATCACACTGAGGTTGTTCATACCTGCAGGGCAAACAGAGAGAAAAGATAAAAGGAAGTGAAGTCAACTTAACTGAAAATTCTCTCTCTCAAACCCTTTATGGTCACACTGAAATTATATCTCTTTTACTTAGGGCGGCTACATAAGGTTGTCCTTAATACACTTATACTCAAAAATGAACAGATACAAAACAATATGCATTTTTTTAAAGATACCAAACTTTATTGCAACCATTAACAAATTAAGCAACAGGAAAGCATTCCTGAGCACACTGTACAGATAATAACCAAGGAACAAGGAAACTGAAAAAAAATGTTGAAAAACCAATAAAAAAAAATTTGAAATTTACATTCCTCCCACCTAACAAAATTTTGAGGTAAAAAGCTATAATAAACCATGTATCATTGTAGTCATGAAGCTCTTGACAAACAACCCCACCCAAACTGATACTGTATTGAGTTAATATTACAGTACCAAAATTGTATATTACTTTATCATTGCTGGAACAAATATTAGCTTATGTAAGAAAGTCTAACCACTAACAACTAACATTTTGACTACAGCAAAAGCTGGATGGGGATTCTGGAGGAACAGGAGACAGATGATTTGTACTGGGGAGTGGAAGAGACCAAGCTTTCATGTGTTGCTTGATTCATTCAAGTCACTATCTTTATTCTTTGCTTCTTTCTACCTACAAACAGATGCTGTCTTTGTCGCAGGATCAGCTGTGCCAGAATGTTTCTCAGCACAGCTGATCTGGTTGATTAACAGGTACAGAAGTTGCCTAGGGCCATATTCCCACAGGATCATGCCCCTGCCACTCCTGGGGGTTCAGAAGTTTGAACCTGAAGAACAATGGCTCCAGATACCATGCCCTGATCTGGGGAACCCTATAGGGGTCATTTGGTCTGCACTGTGAAACACACACCCTGAAGTTGCCTGCTCAGGGCAGCTGGAGATCGTGGACAGCCCTGAGCTGTGGGGATCACACCATAAGTGAACATGGTTTTGGCAATAATGTGCAACAAACTTTTAGCAGGAATGTTTGTGCAAACATTTTTGGACATTTGGGGCATGATAAGGGGCAAGGATGTCTGTTTGCTTGCATTTAATGCTGCCATCAATTTTTTTCTGGTGCAACAAGGCAGTGGTTGTTTCCAGCCTGCAAGAAATGTAATTAAGCCAAGTCTGTTAGTCACAACTGGTAACAAGAAGCCCTGCTTTGCTTGGATCTCTGCTGCAAGTAGCTCTAGCCAATGACACTGACTGCTCTATACCTCCCACTCTGTCTCATAAGGGATGCCATCTGCAAGATAATCTATTTTGTGTCTAGCAACGTAATCTCTAATGTTAATTGCAATGTAAGGTTGATTTTGTTACCTCCTGCTTTTATTGTCAAATTATTGGCACAGTAACAGTATACATGGCCTGCACTGTAGGGTATATGTTGATGTTTTGGATACCAAGAATATTTTGACCAACTATATAGTTGGAAGAGCTGTTAGACAAGCTTTTGAGAAACAATGCCCTCCCTCATTTGTTCCCCCAAACTTGTCTAACAGCTCTCTTTCAGGTCCAATAAAAGATATTACCAAACAAATCTTGGTTCTTGCATATTCTCTGGACCATCACAACTACAACAGCATTGCAACACTACTGCAATGATATTTGAGTCATGAAAGTGCTTGCTTCATTGTATTCATCATAGCTGTATTAGGTATCTCCCCCTAACACCAAACCACCTTGGTATAGGGAGTGGGGAATGTGTAACAGTGCTGTGAAGAAGGAGGGCAAAGTAAATGTAGTGAAGATCCCTTGGCCACTGCCATCTCTAAGTGTAGATGACAGAGAAGTAAATCTCAACTGGTTGAGCATTAGGGGTGTGAAAAATGGTCCATATTTGGTTTGGATTTGGCCCAAATCAGGGGACAGTGATTCTATTCATTGATTTAGATCACTGTCCCGATTTGATTCAGCCGAATCCAAATCTCTAGATTCAATGCTGATTTGGAGAATCAGTGATTTGGCTATAGACACAGCTTTTATTGTTTTTTCTGTACAACTTGACATACCAGGCATGGCTTGTGAATGCTGCAAGAGTAGGGCAGATGGAGCATCTCACTGGAGCATGGGGGGTCCCCGTGTGCTCAGTGGTGGACCCAGAAGTGGACCAGAAGTATTTCTGGTCCGCTGCTGAGCCCCAGGTGCCCCTCCCCCCCACACCCAGCAGAGGGCACCAATCACCAAGCCAGGAAGGTGGGGGAAAGGTCCCTGCATGCTCCACAGCAGTCCTAGAAGGGGACTGGAGGTACTTCTGGTCCACTTCTGGGAACATCACCGAGCGTGCTGGGGACCGCCCCCCCCTTGTAGGACGCTCCATCCACCCCACCATCTCAGCATTCATGAGCTGCCTGGTACCTTGAGGTATGTAGAAAAAACATTTAAAGCTTTGTCTATGTCCGAATCACTGAATTTCTCTGAATGATTCAGAGGGTTCCAGTTTGATTCAGAGAGATTAAAGGGTCTCCTGATTCAATTTGGATTTGGAGATTTGGCTGCTGAATTTGCCAAATCTGTGGCCGAATCTGTGCCAAATTGAATCATCGACCAAAGCTTTGCACAGCCCTATTGAGTGTAGAGATGCCTCAGTGGGCAAATAAAATTGGGGTCATGGGGAGCAAGTGATACCTTGTCCCTCCCTGAAAAAACATCCCTGCAATGCCAGTGTTGTGCTGAGACAACAAGCTCCTCCCCTCATGCTTTAGTACAGCAGTAAGAACAGATTAATTAGGCTGGCTAAGAGATAAATCTAACTAACTGACAGGCAGTATTGTGTGGCTGTAACTATGCTACTAGAGGGAGCATGTACAGAGCTAGCTCAGGTACCTCTGCCGCATACCTGAGTAAAGGAAAGCTTGGCTCTGGGGCTGTGCTTAAAGCTAGGTGAGGCTGGGGGAAGATGAGAGCCATAGCGATGGGTGACTAGAAGATCAAAAGCACTGAAAACCAGTGACTTGGTAGAATTTATTACGCTAGGAACCATTTACAGGCCTAATTAGCCCAGGAGCAGCAGAGCAGAATGCCATGCTCTCAATCCTTCATTCCCAGCTGTATTGAATTAAACCAGGTATAGTGAGGGACTGAGCACACCTGACTTGATCAGTTCTCTCCTTAACTCTGCCTACGAGATATTTACATTCTTAAATCCTTACATTCAGTCTAAAGGCCTGCCTGGGGGAAACCTCTCAAGATTCTTAACCAAAATTCTGGGATAACATATTTCTGCATTATCCCTTTTGATCCTCCTTTTAGTTTATTAACTTTTTACACCTACTTGCACTTACTTTGCCCAGGTATGCATCACAGCACAGGGGACATAGTAATCAACCATTAGCAAAACTGCTCCCAATAAATCCCTTCCAGGTTTTGCACTCAGGCCAGATTAGGGAGTTGTGCTGTGACAATATTCATCCAACAGTTATGATCAACAATAAATCTGCTATATGAATCTTACTACTGAGTCCTGGGCTAGGGACAGACATTACACATAAACCAGTTTAAGTGATCAGAAACTGATTTAAACCAGTAACAGAACAGATGCTTAGTGCACATAAACCAGTCTGAAAATGGCTGAAACCAGTTTGAGATAAAACTGGGACCGCCTGGTGCAGGCCATCCCGGCCGGGGCAGGGGAGATCTCCGTGAACCGCACCGTCCTGGGCTGCGAGAGCCAGCTGCGCCCCGACATCGTCATCACGGACCACGAGGCCAAGAAGATCGTGATGGTGGATGTCACCATCCCCTTCGAGAACCGGCGCCAAGCCTTCACCGAGGCCTGGGCTCGCAAGCGGGAGAAGTACGCCCCGCTGGCTGACACCCTGAGGAGCCGCGGCTACGACGTGACAGTGGACGTGCTCATCGTGGGGATGCTCGGAGCCTGCGACCCCAGCAACGAGAGCGTCCTCGGCGCCTGCCGCATTTCCCGCCACTACGCCAAGCTGATGTGCTGCCTCATGGTGTCCGACACCATCCGCAACATCTACGTGGAGCACATCACGGGCCACCGCCAGTACATCGACCCCTCCAGACCAGCCGCCGCCGGACTGGACCCGGAGGACACCGCCGCCTGAACCGCCCCCGCACCGCTTCGCTCTGCATCGAAAGGACTTCGCCGCCACGGACAACCCCGCCCCACCCGAAGAGGACCCCTGCAATCGGACTCTATGGACTGACATGCTCACTCCGAGCCACTTCCTTCAACATCGCGGACCACTGTAACGGGTACGTGTGTATCTGTCTCCTTTCCCTCTCAGCGTCGCGATCCCCCCCTCCCCCTCCCCCTTCCACATCCCCCCACCCCCGGGCTTAGTTGGCTAACATTGTATGGTATGTAACCTAGTCACGTTCCCCTCCTCTCCCCCATCCCTCGATTGTTAGTCCCTCGCTCAGGCGCTTTGTATTTCCATCTCAACTTTGTCATCTTTTTCCTGGATTCCCCATCCAAAACATCTACTAATAAAAGTCAATCTGAGTTAACTGATTTGGGTCAAACTGGTTTATGCACTGTCTGTCCCAGACCCCTTGTTGGTTTAAAAAAAATCAGACTCCCCCAGCATCCCAGCATGCTCTCTGGGCTGGGCAGGGCTCTCTGATTCACAGCAGGCTGGCCCCTCCCCTCTGCCTCCTGGATGCAGCTCCAGCAGCGACTGCAGGCTGTTCAGCCCTCTGCCCCTTACCACCCCCTGCTAAGCAGGAATTTCCCCTCCCCTCTGCCTTGTGGAGAGGTGTCTGTCTATTAGCTATTAGACCACATGCTGGCTAGGGTCCCTGCTGAATCAACAGGCAAAATCAACAGGTAGCTGGTAATGTCCCTGTGTTGTTTTCTTAATGGGGTGATAAACACTGTGTTAGCGGTGATAAACACTGCTTTCAATTCCCTGCTGAGCTAAGGGAGCCTGGCCATGAACTGCCCCGCCTCAGTTTAGTGCTATGCAAGGGAAGGGAGGGCTGCTTTAGCACTCCCTGACTTCTAGCCTGAGCCACTGCAGGCATGTCTGTCTGGTTACAAAACTGATTTAGCCTAGCCAGGTTAAAACTAACCTGCAAAGATCGAATTAATTCAGGCCTAGGCTTTTTGAATGTCTGTCCCTAGCCTTGATGTCTATATTTGAGAAGCAATGAGGACCTGTTTAGGAATACACCTAGTCAGCTAAATACTAAACAAGGAAAGAAAGCTGCATGTGCTGGGGGTGCCTAACAATATATTTCAGTCTACAGATCTGACCAGCTACACTGCAAGAATCGAATATTCAAAGTTCGTGCTGTTGTTACTTTTTGGTTTGAAGGAAAGGTTGGCTATACTGTGGACTTCACAAAAAAAGTTACTTTATTTGCAGTTTCATAGTAAATATATTCCTAGCAGAGCATTCTTCAGGCTTCAGTTACAGTTTCTTGTTTTTTTCATAACAAAATTGGCCTGAATCTCATTGCCTTGCACATTGTATAGTTAATTATACATGTGGAAAGTGGACAGTAAAGCACTAATAATACAAAATACTTGTATCTTAAATTTCTTTTGGATTGGGGTACAAATTTGCAAATTGCAAGGCAGAGGAAAGTCAGGTCTTCTGCCACTCTGCTTTAAGAATGTGATTTCATCACTGTAATATATTTTCATTAAAGATGAAATACAGCCAAGAAGCTCATCCATAGGCTTTTTTACAAAAGCTGATCTTTCTCTTCTTCTCTCTCACCACTCTTTAACTGTTTAAGTGCCCTTGAAATTGTAACAAGGAAAAGCTCACATATACTTATCACACTACATCTACCTTGTTCATATGCTCTTCCTGAAAGCATCTAGTGCTGCCACTGTTGGAGACAAACTACAGAACCAGATGCCATGGACCACTGGTCTGACCCAGTACAGCACTTTTTATATTCTTACGTTCTTACATAATGTAAGGAAATGGGGTTCTGAGCATGACATTGGCTGTAGATTTTGTACTGATATCAGATTTGATTCACCATAAGTTGATGTGAGATTTAGAATCTCTTCAAAAATGACAATCCAAGAAATGTGAGCTGAGACAAAAAAGACAGCTCCTTTACTGCTGAGTTTTTACTAATTAATCATGTGGAATGATGCCTGGCAGACAGTAACAATGCAAGCTCCCCTGGGACCAAAATTGCTCCAAGAGTTTAAAAAGACAGCTTTTCACAAACATGCAGTACATATGGAAGGGGACTTCAGATCTATGTGGTGTAATATAGCACACAAAAAATGAACACTGCCTATTTGGTGATACTGTTACAACTGCTTAGCTTCCCACTTGTATTGGTTTTCATAGGTGGCTGAAAAGGGGACGAAGGGTGATAGGGGCTATACCAATGCAATCTAGTCTAATAATTTTATTTTAGGCCATTCAACAGTTTGCTTCTCATGCAAATTCTACTAAAATCATATCATTCTGATGTCAAAGGTTTCTGGCTGTTTTATTACAAAACTGCATAAGCATATCTGATGGAAAGCAATAACTCTTGCCTTTAACTAAGCCACACACCCCAAAATAAACTGGCACCTTGTTTTTGGAAGGTAGAACATAGACAAAGAGATTTTTTTCAAGAGTCGTGGCTGATTCCTTCAGCCAGTTCACTGGCTGCTTTGGGCACAAACTACAGTGTTAACCTCTGACAACTGCTGAGGAATTAGTATCAGTTTTTGTCTAATTAACCAGGTCCTTAGTGGTTGTGAGAGGGCTAATACTGGATTCCGCTCCAGCCCAGCAAACAGCAGGGGTGATGTGGCATTTAACCACAGTGTCTCCATGCTTCTATTCCTCCTTGCTTCTATTCCATCAAAGAAAAAATCATTTTTTTTCACACATAGGACTTATGTCCAAATTCTGTGTCCCAATTTTGTGAGTGTGGTATGTGAGTAAATATAATAATAACAGATTACTTTTTTCTATTTTTATTTGTATAACCCTATAGAATTGAATAAAGATACATAACTCTGTTATGCCATTCTATAGGATGCCCCACAGGGGCATTTAATTTTCTATTAAATGTTACAGGATTTTAGAATAATCTCAGTAGATTTTCGCTACATTTCCATATAGTCATAATGGTTTCACTGCTACAACATTCTGTAGAACTGTAGGCCTGTTTTTTCATTTTCTTGCTCTACTCCATCCCTTGGTTTTGACTGGCACTTGGAAGAAGAGCAATAGTGGCCATGATTTAAAAAAAAAACACCAAACAAACAGCATTTGTAGCAGTCACCCAGTGCATATGAGAACATCTCAGTGTTTTACCCCCATCCAATATATGTGTGGCGAGTGGCTTACATTAATAATTTCATGGCTCCAGCTGTGCTTAACTGCAGTAAAATTGGGGGGAAACATCTTTTTGTGCTACTTTCAACATGTTCTTAGATTTTTCAGCACCATTTATTGATTACAAACTTCTCTGTGCTTTTCTGATTTGAATTTACAAAACCTACATAACTTCATCCAACTGTAATATAGTTGTAAGAACTGCTTATAACAAGCTACAATAAGCAAAAACAGTTTATGCTGTTAGAACCTAAAAATCATAAGCAGGCCTCATTCTTGCAACACCTTTCCATGGAAGTAGTTCCATGGACTTCAATGGGGATATGAGTAAATTTAAGCACACATGTAAGTGCTTTCAGGATTAATGCCAAAGGTTGCAATGCCAAGGCATAATGAAGCTATATATAAGAGCTGCTCTGCCTTCACTTGAAATCTCTGTTATTTTTGACAATGTATATCCCATTCATCTCCTTCTTCTTCTGTTTTTAAAGGGAACATAGTAAAGTTAAAAGTCCAAAAACCATTATTTGTGCCACCAATAATACCTTAAGAGACAAAGTTAAAGAGGTTTTACATTGCCCCACCCCTGCAAATCTAGCATGGTTTCTGTCTTTTGTTGGGCTATCTGTTTAATTATTGCATTTCACTCAGCTTGACAGAGAAATAAGATTAGGGTCGGTCTCTGGGAAATTTTACTTTCTGGTTCTCTTGGCCTAGCTCAAAGTTGCTTTGTTTGAATTTACAGCACTTTGGGGAAAAAAACTTAGATTGTAAAGAGTAAGCAAGCATGCCATTTCATATTGAGCATGTCCTTACACACTTACGACTCCTAAAACTGGAACTCTTTAATATTATATAAGGTTGCTCACAATTTTGGGAATACCAAGTTAACGGCTCCTATGATTCCACAAAAAATGCTGTATTAGAAACATCAAAATCCTGCCATACCCTACTGTTATTCTACTCATAAGAACAATTAATATCTTTTGACCCTTAATTACAGGGCAGAAGGGTTTTTTTTCCCCTTTGGTGCTTAATTTATCTTTACCTCGTCTAATGAAAATGGTTTGAGCTGTCCAATGGCCTATCATATATTGTCCCGGAAGCTGCAATGAAGTTTCATTGTCATGTAAGTGTGTGTATCCTGTGAATGAGAGAGGAAACTTTTCCTAGAACAATAGGAATAGAAGTTGCTTTGATAGCAAGGTTAGGATTCAGATACCTGATGGATGACCTCTTCAACCAGCCAAGAAAACAGTGAAAGAGAAATCTCTGAGCAGTGCACACTAATGCAGTATCTGGCAACCAGCCTGATCCCTGATTAATCTGATACCCCATTCTGCATTTTCCCCTGGTTATTATTAGTGCTCTGTGCCTAAACTTTCTCGTTTGGCATCCAGACTTTTAGCCTATTGGCTCAGGTTTATAGTAAATACAGATGTAGCACATCATATATAATCTAAATGTACTGAAGCAAAATAAGTGTTAAAATACTGCAATTGGAAGTGTCCAAATTTAACCCTGTAAATGCAAGAAAACTGGCAAAAAGTGAAGACAGAGTCATCACCGGCTTTACCAGCTGAGCCTACAGAGACCAAACTTAGGAGGAAAGATATTTGGTACAACATCTGGGTACAAAGAATGTGGCAGAGGTACAGAATGGAAAGGGACATTGCCAGGTTAAACATAACAAACATAATAAATTAAAAAGATTAAACATGTTATTCATGTATAAGACCTCAGATTCTTAAAATAGAAAGAATCCTGAAAATTGAATTTCGGCCTCCAGTCTTCAAATGCTTATGTTAGTGTTTAATATTGGGACTGAAATCAGTGTGAATTACTTAGGGCATTTGAAGACAACACAGGGGTTTAAACTGAATCAGTGTTTTTTTAAAAACACCGCTTCAGTTTAAGGTGAAGTAAACTGCCATGTTGCATGCACCCATGTCCTTACCTGCCTCTCCGGTGGCAGGGAGGGGGAAGCAAGCTGCTGGCAGGCCAAGCAGTCCCTGAGCTGTGGAGCAGGGTGGGGGACTGGTGCTTCCCTCTGTGGCAGCAGCACCCCCTCACCAGGCAGCACCTGGCCACAGGCACCCAGCTCGGGTGGTCCCAGCGGGCACCATAGCTGCAGAGGAAGTACCAGGCCCCCGCACAGCTCAGGCAGGCAGGCTCCAGGGGGAGGGGTGGGGGGAAATATATATATGTAGTTATCCCCTGCCCTAAGGGTAGGAAGTCAGCTAGGGTCAAAGGTTCCCAGCAAGATAAGCATCCAAACACTTCTTAAAGGAGTCTGGAGTAGATGCTTGAACCACCTCTGGAGGGAGTCTATTCCAGGCCTTGGGGGCTTGGACAGTAAAGAAGTTTTTCCTTATGTCCAGCCTAAAACAGTCTTGGAAGAGTTTGTGACCATTGGACCTTGTCATCCCCTGGGGTGCTGTGGTGAATAGACGTTCCCCCAGATCCTGATGTACACCCCTTATGTACTTATAGGCTGCCACCAGGTCACCCCTGAGCCTGTGCTTTTCCAAGCTGAAAAGTCCACTGGCTCTCAGCTGCTCTTCATGAGGCCTGTTCTCTTGTCCTCTGATCATGCGCATGGTGCTCCTCTGCACTCTCATGCAAACAGCAACACCATTAAAACAGTGCAAAAGGGCATTTAACCCACGTTAATGTGTCATCTACAAATGCCCTTAAACACTTAACTGTTTGTAGGATCAAAGCCTCATCCTTCACTATTAATGATACCTATTTTGTTTCATATGACTTTCCCTTCATGTAAGAGAATATAAGAAGATAGTAATTTGTACATTTGCTCACAGTCTTTTTTTTTTTCATTCCACGTTTCCATTGGTTAGCACAATATTTAAGCATTTGAATTATAAGAACTTTCTGGGAATGTCTGATGTATTACACCAGGTTTATTCTTCTTCTTAATAAAAGAGATATTCCCATGGGTCTTAATTTTTGTAAAACTCAGCATTTTACAAAATCTAAAAGTTAGGATATATTTGACCTTATTTGGATATCTATGGATATGACTGTTATTAATGGTATTTCTTGGCTTCCTCTTGGGAATTGTTGACTTTCATTTCCTTTATTCAACCACTCAACCATTTTTTTTTTTCTATTTCAACAGCCATGTCTGTCTTTTAGAATACATTCTCTGACATGCAACTTTTTCTTGGCTTCAAATGGCAGGCCAATCAGATGGGGAGAAGGTGACGTGCACACACCCTTCATTCATTTTGTCTATATTTTCATTTTATAAACATAGAATAAAATGGATTTAAAATTTAAAAGCAATATGAATACATTTTAAAGGCTACCGTACATAAGAGAAGCATTACCCAAAAGATTCTCAGGCTTGGCTAATCCAAGATGAAACTGTGTAGAAGAAACTTCAGCTTCTGACCAAAGGAAGCAGAACCTACAGTCATGTGAAAGGCATAGAGAATATAAGATATGCCAAATAAAGCTATATTAGCCCCAAAGCTTAATAAACAAATGAGCAATGGCACCCAGAAACAGAGAATTGTTAAAGGCAAACGGACTTTTATGAAGAGAAAGAAACAATGAAAAAGGTAAGATGGAGAAAAGAGAGAGCAGGAGCAGGGTTACTGCTAAGTTTCAAAAAAGAATATTTATTTACAACCTAAGTGCTGATATCACAATTTCAGAACCAGTCTTATGGTATTTTGGTTTGACATTTCAAAGACATTAGTATCCTAGAGATGAGAAACAAAAGATTGCCAGTGACTGATCCATTCCCACATAGACTAAGAGGCTGTACTGTGCAGGGTCCTGCCTATCGAATGAACCACCATCCAAACAATGCTGCTTTACTGAGAGTTTATTGCAATCAAAGAATATGCACAGATTGCTCCCAGGAATGCAATGCACAGCACTGTGCTTCTTAACTGTTTATCTCCCAAATATAACATTAGGGTCAAAATAATGTTTCACTGAACTATGAAAAGATTTATGCTGACATCAAGCTGTTTGCATGAGCTTCTAGAGTGTTCTTTCAGGAGCCAAACCTCAATGACTGGCCTAAATAACATGCTTTGGAATCTGATATTTGCCTTGCATGCATACTCAATGTGGCTCAGGATGCTTTACCATGTATCCAGCTCAGCTGCAATGAGTGAACTGAAGACTTCTATTAATAACACACTAAAATGACATCTTCTCTTTCTATGGGTTCCAAGGGAATTGTTCCATAGAAGTCAGTCATATAAAAATGGCTTAGGAGGTTGCTGGAAAAAAACCCCAACTGAACATTTCTGAGGTCGGGCTGTGTTTCTTACACGGACAATGTTGACTGGTCCTTTCATATACAATGCTGTAGGGGCACAGGACTTCTTCTGTGCTGACCCATTCCCAGCTTCTACCCCGTAGCTTCTCAGTATGAAATAAGAGAAAAGCAGGAGAAAGGAGGACTGGAGATGCCCACATGGCTCACAGCATGTAAAGTCTTCATGTCTAATCTCTCTCAGAGTTGATTTAATTATTTTTCACAGTCCAAAGTCAACATCCCCAGCTGGCATGCATCAGCCTGCTTTTATTGGCAAAGAAGCTAAGTCTTATATACACCAACTTTAAAAGAAAATGGCAGCCCCTATTTACTTACCTTGTTGATGTACCAGGGATAGGACGCCCTGTGTCCACAAGAACACACCAGCAATATCCCGTGGAAGGATGACATTGCACAGGCTTGTAAAGGCCACCCTGGGCACACTCTGGAATAAACACATTGTCTTTCTGGGGTTGTTTAGCTTCCTCCAGTGCTGATTGAAGCTCTTGATCACAGGATGAGGCTTTTGGAGAGAGAGGAGAGGAAACAAAATGCTGACAAATATTTGGGAAGTATCTTCTGAATCAACTGAATGAAAGTAAGATAACACCCTAGCTATATCCTGTCGTAATTAAAGACTGTCTTTAATGAGATACATTGTAGTATTACTTTGCACTTACTGGGCTCAAATCTCTTTAGCCTGAGTTTACATTATGTGTTCCACCTTTCTTCTTCCATCTCTCTCCCCATCTTAAGCCCTGTTACAGGTTTGCACCAGTCACAGATTCCCCTGTCCCCCCCCCGCCCTTTTTTTTTTGCACTTTTAAATGGTTTAATGTTGGTAGAATTGTTTCTCTGGATCCATAGGCAATGAATCAGAATCTAATTAAAAACATTTCAAGACAATTAATCCTTAACTTTTTTAGGACATTTTATTATTCCAGTTTCAGCTTAGGACTGGAAGAAAACTTTGAAATACAGTGCAGACTTTATTTCTTTTGTGACACTGGCATTGGTGAAAAGTAGTGTATTAATTGCACTGGAGCTCAAACACCCTCGTCTATATACTGAAAGAAGAGAAGCAATACAAGTCTCCCTCACAGCCCCACCTAGCTTTAGTTTTCCTTAGAAGCAACACATACCAGAGTACGAACACAGCTCGTTCTTTATGTCCTCACAGTCCTTGGCCTTTCTACTGAAACTCTGAACCAAAAGACTAAACATAGGTGTGGTTCATGGGAAGCCGGTCATTATGAACTGGACGGAGATCACCCATTGCTTTTATTTTGGCCACTACAGAGGAACTTCATGTTAATGATTTTTCATCAATACTATTTTGGACTGGATTCAGAGTGGCAATGACAACAAAGACAATGCAATAGCTTACTGCTTGTACCTTGGATCATTCCATTCTCTAGGAATTTAAAAGTTGCACTGTGTTTGAAGGCCTAGATCCCACAAACTTTAAAGATTTAACAAAAGTATTAGCTCTATGTTGTTCAGGACTTAATTCAATACACAAAAATGAAATGCTTAAGTAAACATATTGAAAAAGCCAAAATGCTAATAATATTTAGAAAAAGCACTACATACATAGGACTTCCTGACAAGGTAACTGTATTTAAGCTTCTCAGAATGTGAACCTAACTCATTATTCTGCCCAGTGAAAGATGCCATCACTATTACAGGTGATGCCAAAATATCATCGTAAGTCGTTTCCCCTCCATTTTCCTAGTACATTAAAAGAATGGGGAACACATCTCTTTTTCTCAATCTAAGACAAATTTTACCATCTGAAGCTGACCATTTAGCCTGCAGCAGGTACCATTACATCCTTGACTATATTATTGAGCCTATCTACAATGAGTTAGAGCTGCAGCCTAATCTCATGGAGTTTTAGCCACTGCAGGGATAAAACACTGCACAAACTGGAGGCATAATCCAGCAGAAAGTTGATACCTCTAGCTCAGAATGCTTACTGACTATCAGTACTCAGAGGAAAGTGACCAGACACTATCAAAGAAGACTTTGTCACAGCAAAAAAGCCAGCAAATGCTGTTTATACCTCACCTTCATACTCAAAACAACAGGCAAATGCTGCTGTGAGATGGCCACATTCCAAAAACAGTGAGCTTCATTTCCAGTAAATGGGAAAGTTTAAATTTGATGACTTGATTATAGACCACTGATGTTTTTTTCAGTCCTATGGTTAAGACCCTTTGGTGCCCCTTTTGCTGTCTATCGCATGGGGACAGGAGGGCAGGAGTCTCCTGATGCTCTGATTAATTTCGCATGCCCTTCACTAGGTGTAAGCATCAGCATAATATGATATTAAATAGTTTTAAAAGCAATGAAATCCAAATAGCACGCTATAATTAGAGGATCTGCATAATGCGAATAGAGACGTTCTGTTTAAAAATGTCTCCGTAGGTAATAACTTCCACTTTTAGAATGTTTATTGAACTAGCTACTGTTTCAGTGACTTGAAATTTGTTACCGGCATATGCCTTGGAGAAATCACAATAAGGCTTTTCCTGAATGAATCTCAACCATGATGATTATTGCCTTACAAGATGGTGCTCTGCTGGAAAAAACATTGCTGGGTCATCACTTCTGTCTACATGTTTTAAACACTGCTGATGATAATGTAAAAAGAAGAAAAGAGGTTGAGGCTGCTGCAGTCAGAAAAAGCAAAAACACCCCCTCATAAATAGCAAGCTAAATTCTTCCTTCACTTGTACTACTGTATGTATGAAATGAGTCCATCATCTTCTTTTCATTTTTACCAGTGTAACAAATAGCAGTATCTATACATATATCTCATTTAAGGATTATTTTCTGCAAGCTCATTGACAGCATCTGACAAAGTAGGCAGTTGCCTATGAAAACTTGTGCTTCACTGAACCAGTTACTCTCTAACATGCTAGCCTGCCTTCTGCCTTCATTTAAAACTAGAAGAGTAATACCTTTAAATAATCTCAACTTGTTCAGAACACAACCTAGAGTACCCCTGATATGAACACAGAGCCAGCTTGGTGTAAAGGGGGAGTGGGCTGAGAGCAGAGCAGTGATTCCATCACTAGCACCAGGTGGAAAACACAGGCTGTTTCAGCTCCAAGCAAAGCAATTCCATGGTTGCTTCAACTTCTACTGGCTGAAATGGCCCTCTATGCACCACTGATATAAGACTACTTGAATGCCATGTACTCTGGCATACCACCTCTCATCCCTAAAATGACACTGCATCCTGAAGTTCAGGATGTCCAAAATTAGCATCACTTCCTTTTCTCTGTCAGTGGCATATTGCGCAGGAGATATCCCAACTAGCCATTTAAGTCAGCATTCTGGCACCTTTGCACTGAGCAGGAGTTAAGGTTAAGGAACTGCAGAAATGCCAAAAAAGCTATAATGTGGCTTGAAGAAATAGACACTTCCTATACAGGGGCAGATGAGGGAACAATTATCTTTTGCTTGGAAGAGAGACAAGAAAAGAAGGAACAGAATGGTATAAATTTCCTTCAAAGACCATAACAAAACGTAGGGGGGTAGGAAAGCTGGGTAGTTGAACACAGGGAATGAGAAGGAGCAGTAATCTGAGGAAAGGAAATGCAGAATTCATGTTGGGTGTTCAGAGATGATTCCTGCCAGTGAGAAGACTCTGGCAATGGAATAACCTGGTCATCAAAGGCATGATTACAGGAATATAGGACAGAAGGGGGCTTGCTGCGACATCAAATCCAGTCCTCTGCAGTTTTATGAGATTGGATTTGATGACCCAGGAGATCCCTTGTATTCAACCTTTCCCCAAATGGGTCCACAAACACATCCACTCCAGCCCTTCTCATACACCACAGCCAGAAAGTACTTAATAACCAAGTGAAAATTAACTCAGTGTGAACCAAAAGGGAACAAGAGAGGCTAGTCAACCACCTTTGAGTTTCAATAGGGCCCTGCAATAACAGGGAATTTGAAAGATGGGTGCATTAAATAGATACATTAGAAAGCCTGCACCTGGTTAAGGGCTGGAATAACTGTCCCATGAGGAATTTTCCAGTCCAAAATCTATTAATCATCTGAAAAACATAAAGATGAGAGATGGTTGGAAGAGGAAGAATTAATAGTCATCCCTGAAGGATTTGGGGGACAAGCTGAAATATAATAGAAACATTAGATGAAAGGAGGATCTGGGGGTATCAGTTCTGTTTCTCACAAGCAATGAGACCAGACTGCAAATCAACTGCACAGAATGAATTTGTTTTCTGTCCCCAAAGTGCTGGAAACAGTATTTCCTCTCTTCGTACTAAGGTCAGTCATGCTCAGACTCATCAAAAGCATGAAGCAATTTGGGGAGTGACTGTCCCACAGAGAGATTTTTTTTTTAGTCTAGCATTATTGCCTGTGCAGCTTTGATAGATCAAGGAAACTGTCTGCCAACATTATTTCCTCCTAGTTTGCCTTCCCTACTCTTCTCTCCCATACTCAACAGTGGCTTTGCAGAAATTAAATCAATGGTGCTGTGAAGTTTTTATTCATTGCCTCATTCCCCCAGACCATTCTTTTAGTCCTCCACGTAACCTTCTCTGTGAGAGTGGTTTTCATTTTCCTTCCAAATTCACTCTTCAGTTACAATCATAGTTAGAGCAGGAAGATCCAGAGGATTCCACTCCACTCCAAAGGACAGTAAAAGCTCTTATCACATAATTGGTCAACAAACTTGAGTTTACTAACTGAATCAGTGGCAATGTCAACAGCTTAGCTCCTGATAGTTTATCCAAAAAAGCAGACAACCACCAGGATTTGTCACTTTGACAGATGGATCCCAGAGGCTGCGTCTACACATGATGCTACTGAGCAGTCTTTACTACGCATTTATTTAGTACTTGTCTAAACAAGTACTAAATAAATGAGCAGTAATCAGAGTTACTGTGCAGTATTGCCAGTGAATGCCTTACTATTGCACAGTAGTGTTGTGTCATGGTTTTTGCCACATGATGCTACTGCACAGTAGTACTGGGTTACTGCAGTCAGCATCTCATGTAGACGCACCCAGTCAGTCATAAAGTGAATGGCTCAAAAAGAGTTCTCACTACAGTAAAAACTGAACAGCTATCTAAACATTAGGATGTCAACACACATGCTCCAGGGTGGGGGTGCAATTTAATTAGAGCAGCTCTAAGGACTGCTCTAATTTAAGTGCCTGCAGCGTCATGTGTATTCAGCATCCTAGACTTCAAAATGTCAGCAGGGGCACTTTAACTGAAGCTTGTTCAACACACTTTAGTTAAAGCACCTCTGCCACCATTTTCAGGTGCAGGCATACTGAATACCCATGATGTGGAGGCTACTGGAGCACGCTAAATAGCATTCTCCAGAAGACTCACAGCAGACTCAGTTAATCAAGCCTGTCCCAATGCGTGCTAATTGGCACATGTTGGAGTGGAGTTGGCCTGTCATGTGTATTGGTTCCCTTAGAGTATGATGCACATTTGAATGTAATACATTCCTGCAACAGTGTTTCATTTGGGGGGAAAATGTACTAATGTTTTATCTGCCTTTCAGAGAAGGTGTTTATGCTACTGTAGTTTAGTTTTATTCTTTTAGGTGTTGTCTTGATGGGCAAAATAATGTATATGATCCATGTTAGTTTGATCAAATTAATTTAACATGATTCAAAAGCCCCCTCAAGAGAAAGACTATTGTGTTTGAAACCATGTCAGCTGACCCCATTTTAGCCAAGTGGGCAACATGGACGCAGGTTAATTAATATTTCACTGAATTTCTGCTCATAGCCATCACTCTGTTCACATTCGTGACCATTAGCAATTCTGCACCCATATTTCTTGTGTAAAGAAATAGGTGTATTTTGCTGCTATTGCCTAATGTCCTTAAAAAAGCCTTGCATCATTCTTTGATTCCTTACTTAGTTTAGATAAACTTAAATAACTTTCAAATGGTAAAGTTAAAATCCTGTACATTGTCCACATTTCATTTTTAAAATTCGCATTAAAATGTAATATATGGCATTCTCATTTTTTTCTATTTTATCTTTCCATTGTTTTCTTCTTCTTTTACTATTAATAGCTACCTGCATTTGTTTTTCTTTTATTATTAAATATAGTTCATGGGAAGTGTCTAAGTCAGAATGCCTCACCGTCTGTGTTCGTAGGCTATTTCAACCAGGGACAAGCTGTGAGGATTTGGTTCATGTTTAGGATAAAGTTTGGAGTCAATTATTTTTGCTAATTATTCATTTAAAAACACAAAATCAGACAGCAATCAGCTGAATTCAGCCAACATAATAGGCAACATCTCTGGTGTTAGGGTGTGACCCTGCAAAATCTTTACTTATATAAGTAGTGATTTTGAAGTCACTTAGGCTATTTCTTCAAAGTAAGAATTACTCATGCTAGTAAAGGTCTAGAGGATCAGATCCTAAAACTGGAAGAGAGTCATGTGGTTTCTGAGAACCAACCTCAGAAAAACTGCTTATCTGTCTGCCCCTCTGGTATTTCTACTGCATACATCACTACATTATTTAGGATTAACCGTCAAACAACACGTTTCTTTTGCAACACAGGATACTTCCATCCATCATTTGAGAAGCTCTCATGGGAGATGAGCCATATCTGATCAGAATTTTCTCCCAGAACATGGAGTTCTCATAATTATAAATAAACATAACTTAATTTGTTCATCTGGGGTTCGCTGAACGCACATGTGCCTAAAATTTTGTGTCCTGCAGAAACTTGTTGTCAAATCTGCAGCAAATTACAAAGGTGCCTACATGCTACTTCAACATTTCCTACCACTGCATACACATTTCCTCTTGATTTCCTCTCCTCCCATACCGCATACATGATAAACAGTATCCACTCCAAAAAAAGTCTATTTTCAGCTGGCCCCTCCTCCCTCCTTTTCTCATTACCGTAATGGACCATGAAAAGACACTTAGACAAGGCTGGTTTCTAAAGCAAAGGGATCTTTTATTGGGCCTTGAAGCTCAATGTCCTCTACAGAAAGCCAGTAACAAGAAACCTATGAATAAAAATAACCTGAAAAGTGATACATGCTAACTACTTTAGAGGACTGCACTATTAGAATGTGTAGCATTCAAGGAAGTAAATTCTGCAATTTTCTTGTACTTCTGTGGAGATGTCTTATATTTTTAGGCCCAGAATTTCAGTCTACAAAGACTCAAACTGCAGGCCAAATATATTCTGGTAATCAAAGGCCATTAGAATAATAAAGGTATCTGAGTTCACTAAATCCAATTTCATGTGAACATTTTCAGCATATCTGTTGTGTTTTTTAAAGCCTTGAGTATAGCAAGTGAAGTTGTCTCAGTTACACCAGTGCAAACACCCTTGCAGTCAGCTCTGACTGGGACAAGAATAATAATTAACCTTCCCTGAACCAACATCTCAACATACATAGCAAGGTTATATTATAGTGTATTGTTATTATGAATTTACTGTGTTTTTTCACAAAATGAATTCCTATTTGTGTTTTATACTCAAATCTCATTTCCATCCTTCATCAATATGTTCAGTTCAGTAAGGTAATTGGAAGTTGGTATATTTTATACAGTAGCCATACTCCTCTCTTAAAGGGACTTGTTCCTGTAGTATAATTGCCTTGATTCTTATTCCTGCCTTCAGCAAACATCTCTGTTCAAGGTGGGTAGGAGAGTCACATGTTGCTGTTGTGTCATGTGCATATCCTAAAGCCCATGCCCCTTGGTCTTGGCAAATGATAGCATAGTTGATGAACTGCCATAGCTTAGAGAACTGGGTCCCAGAAGCTACGGACAGACATTACACATAAACTGGTTTAAGTGATCAGAAACTGGTTTAAATCTGTAACAGAACAGATGTTCATGTTCAGTTCACACAAACCAATTTGAAAATGGCTGAAGCTGGTTTGAGATAAATCTGTTTGAATATAGTATCAGACTTAACTGATTTGGGTCAAACCAGTTTATTTAATGTCTGTCCCAGACCCTTTGCTAGTTTAAATTAAACCAGACTCCCCCAGCATCCCAGCATGCTCTCTGGGCTGGGTGGGGCTTTCTGTTTCACAGCAGAGCTTGCCCTTCCCTTCTGTGCCCTGGCTGGAGCTCAGCAGAGATTGCAGGCACCTGCCAGGCTTCCCGCTGCCCTCCAACCCCACTCCCTGCTAAGAAGGGATTATTTTTGCATCCTCTCTGCCTTACATAGATTCCTCTCAGCATTAGCTAGCAAACCACATGCTGGCTACAGTCCCTGCTGTGGCAGACAGGACAAAGGCAGAATCATCAGATAGCTGGTCATGTCCCTCTGTTACATTCTTAATAGGGTGATAAACATTGAATTAGGGGTGATAAATACTGTGTTATCAATTCCTTGCTGGGCTGGTCAGAAGGTGGGGGGGAACCCCTCCCTAATCAAAGCATCCTGCCGGGGTCTGGCCATGCCCCCCTCAGCTCAGCACAGTAGAAGGGAAGGGAGGACTCCTCTAGTGTACACCAGCTTCTAGCCTGAGCCACTGTAGGCTTATGCCTACATTCCTTCAGTTGAGAGGAGATGTCTGTATGGTTACAAACTGGTTCAGCCTAGCCCAGTTAGACTAACCTGCAATGATTGAATCAATTCAGGCTCAAGCTTTTTTGAATGTCTGTCCCTAGCCTGAATGATCCCATACCAACTAAGGAGGAAAATATCACCATTATCCCAGACCTCTTTCTTGTCCCCAGTTTGCCCACAGCATATCCTTTCTTTCCTCTGACAAGCCTGTATGGGGAAGCTGGTATGGGGGGAGTTATAATTCTTCTGCCAGCTTTTTGTGTATAACTTTTTGTCTTTTTTATCCAGGGAAAACTTTCTGCTTGCTACGTTTATTCAGGGTATGGACATTCTTCTCCATCTCCTCTATAAAAACTATGGCTTTAATTCTTTTGCTTTTGCAGGGACTCTTCTGCCCACATAAAACACAACTTCATCCCATGATTCTCAGCACAACACAGTGCTGGAAATCCATGCATGAAGAACTGGGCTAATGTAAGTAGTTCCTACTGAGAATGCTTTCAAGCCTCAGATTCCAAGGTGAATGGTGATTACTCCTGGGCCCAATCTATTACCCACAGAAAGCAATGGAGAAGTTTCTGTTAACTTCCCTGGATATTGAATCCAGGCTTAAGTAAATAAAATTATATGAATGCATGTTTGTATCCAGGTTGCCCTGTATTTGTTTATGGATCAAATGCCAGCTGTGATGGATATGTTATTTTGTTCAATATAAAGGGGAAGAAAAGGTAAAATTAATAAATAATCAGACTCAGTTGCAGTATCTGAATGATGACCAAATCCAAAGACTAAATTATAGTATCAATACCCAGATGGCACCACATGTTTTAATTTAAATCACATTTAGATATGCATCAGCAATAGGATTCTACTGGCTTGGCAAAAGTTGGTAACACCCAGGCTGTTTACTGTTCATGAAAATTTGTGGGACTCAATTATTAAAGGATCTTTTGTGTATGTGTGCATGTCTTTTCAGAGAATTCCCAGTGTACAGTTCATCACTATTTGCACTGCTGGAGTGTGGGTGCATGCTTGTGGCCAAACACAAAGCTCGTGGCTTCAACACAGCCCTGAAGATAAATTTATGTACTTCTTCACCCCAATGAATGAAGCAAACTAAATTACTTACAGATGTTGTCATTTATCTATGCGGTTTCATATGCAATGATACTGCAGAACGTACAGGCTGATCATCTGGAAATGCACTGAGCCCATACAAACAATGGGCTAGAAATAGGATACTCATAACCCACATTTACCTCTAGTTGGCAGTAGCATGAACACAACCATAATGTACCATCCTATACAAACTATGTTCGTCTCCGGTTACCTTTGTGGGCTGAACACATTAGATGGTCAAGTCAAAATTTTCACATTGTATGAATCACTCTACTGCCTACAGACAAAGCTTTGACTAAGCAAACATGTCCTTTGCCTTAAATTTAAGCCCATACCTCTACAGAAATTTAAAGGGTTCACCTAACTGAATGAGGGATTACTATTATTACTTTTTCACAAATCACTGTAATTCTTATGTTCATTAGGAAACCCAAGAAATTCTAGAAATACTGTGAGAAAAGCTTAAACTATAGCATTTCCAAGCTAGATAGAACTTTCATGCAAAACCCCTGTTTTTTGTGCATTCTTTCCAGCTCCATTTCTAGATCAAAGAGGTTAAGAAATGTATCTAAAAATTATGGGCCAGATCCAGATTAGTCTTGGAGGCACTTACAGTTAGATTTTCCAAGCTTAACATCTAGGCACCGAAGCCTGTAATAGCAATGCAATGTGACTGTGTTTTGTATTTAAGCTCCCTTATAGTCTCTATATAGGTGATTCCAAAGTGCAATATACTTTGACTGGATGTAAGTGCCAAAATATGCATTTTTGGGGCCAACAACTAAGTATACAACAGTCAGTATAATGAAGCCATTGGGTGCTACTGCTATACAAGTTTAATGACAGTAACAAATGATGCTAGGCTCGTGATCAATAAAGTTACATCAGGCTTAACAGCCATCCAGGATAGATTTAAAAAAAAAAATTCTTCTCAGGGAGTTACTCCTGTGGGGAAATGAACATCCTCAGCCACCTTCACTCAGTAAGAAATAGGGAAACCCATAGCTTTACAGAATCAGGTAAAGAATAAGACAGACTAGAATTAAAATCTTATGTACCTGGGCACCTAGGTTTCCTTGCCAGTCTAAATGTATGGAAAGTTACTGAGCAAAAGTCAGTCTACTCCTCTCATTTGTATGGATATAATTGTATCGTTATATCACTGGATATAATATTTGTCTGATTCAGAGAAAGCCATTTACCCATTGAACAGAAAACAAGGATAGCTTCTATTTCTTGCTTGATATAACTGCATAAAGTTTGCCAATTTAATTTGTTCCACATCTTTAAAATTGAAAGATGACCCCAAACTTTAGAACAAATGAAAATGATTAACTTTCCAAACACAATAGCTAACAGTTGGTCAGTTGCCCAAAGTAACCTAAAAGCTCATTCCTTAACTAGAACTGTGCAAAGCTGCCATTTTTGCTTTGCATGTACACTGACCAGAAATCACTGGATTTTTCTGCCAGTGGAAAACGTCTTCAATTTTCAAGAAATATTTGAGGTGAAAATAAATGTTTCACTTTTTCCATAAAGCTGTGAAAATGGAATTTTTTGCCAGGTGAGCGGGTGGCAAGAATATACTCAAGTAGCTCTATTAAAAACTAAAGCCAGAATGTTCAAAATTGAGTATCCAAATCCATATTTAGGTATCGAAGTACCTGAACCAACTTACAGGAATGCTAAACTACCAGGACTTCCATTCAACACAACAGGAGTTGTTTCTGCTCAGCTTCTATAAGAACAGGTCACTTACTTCAGCTTCTGCCAATAGATTTTGGTGCCTAGCTTTAGGCAAAAAGTTGTTTGAAATTTCCAAGGTAGCCAGAAGCATTATGTAACTATAGGCCCACACTCCTGCCACTGAGCCACATTTCTGGCACCATCCCGTTTTTTCCAGCCTTCTTGATTAACTCTAATCCAAGGTGGTATCTTTTCATTTACACTTTTAACCACTAGCAACTTGCCAAATCTTTTGAGACAACACTTTCAGGTGGCCAGTTACTGATTCAGCCTGTGAGACAGGACTAAAACACTAATCAATTAATCACCGTGGGTGCATCTACACATGATGCTATACCACTGTAGGAATGTGTTATGGTGACATATCGTCCATGGACATCTACATGTGACCAGCAGTTACTTAACCACAGCAATGTGCTCCCTAGGTATAGGGTGCTGCTACAGCAAAGTAGCTGATAAAAATAACCATGCGCTGCACATACAGTGCAGTACAGGCTGTTTCTGTACCGTGTTTTAGTACTTCCTTTTGGAAGTAATGGTGCAGTATCAATATCACCATAGCAACACATGTAGATCTGCCCAGTGTCCTTTTTTTTGTAATTTCAGGACATTTTTTGTATCAGTTTAGCACTTTGTGACAAAGACTGGGCTGTCAAGTGAGTGAGTTAAAGAGCTTCAGTTGGTGCTAGCATAGGAGATACACATTCCAATCCCCTGCTCCAACTGGAGCATCTCCACTTCAAGATGAGCCCTTGGGAGGATAAAGAGGGGAGCGTCTACACGTCACTCTGGTGACATCCTTACTGTGCCGTGATTTAGTACTTCCAAAAGGACACAGTAACAGCCTGTACTGCACCATAAGCTCAGCACACGGTTATTTTTAACAGCTACTTTGCTGTAGCGGCTCACTGTAATCAGGGGAGCATGTTGCTATGGTGAAGTAGCTGCTGGTCACGTGTACACGTGTGTGAATGCTACATCACTGTAGCACGGTGCTACAGTGATGTAGCATCACATGTAGACATGCCTGAGGGCTTGCAGTGCAATTCTTTATTATGAGTTTCCCAGGTAGAAGGCAGTTTCACTGATACAGTGTTCAGTTTCATTGATACAGTGCCAGTGATAGTGGCTTGTCAGCACCCACCTTAGCACCTTGCCACACTTTCTGCCCAAAGTGCCTCATGCTCACCAGCTGAAAGCCCTCACAGAGTGGGTGCTCTGAGTGCTATATTTCATAAGTCCTCTTTGGAAATACTTTAGGTCCCTAGAGAATACAAACCCTGGGTACTTTCAAGAGAAGACCTAGGAGGGACCACACCCTATGTTTTGAGGGTGGGTTTGGTGATGTACCCAGAGGTCCACACATTTTAAAATACAGATACATATTCAATTGAAAGTATACTTCTGCATTTTTATGAGAGCTCTAAACTACAGCTTTCAAAGCTCTTTACAAAATCATCAGGTGACTTGCGACCCAACTAGCTCATAGCAGACATGGCATGTGCGCTAGAGAAACAGCACTGATTTGGCACCATTGGCTGGCAGCTTCATCAGAGAGAATCAAGATTAAATGGGCCATGAAGACTCAACTTCTCTTTCATCCTTGATCTCAGCATTTTGGGGATCAGCCATATTGGCAAGTCAGAGCAGGGAAATTTGTATTGCAACAGTTTGCACTATAAATCCTCTATGGGAAAAGAGTGATTCAGTCTCTGGGGCTGTCAAACTTACACTAAATTCCCAGAACCCATCATCTTAAAAACATCCCAGTGGTGAGAATAAAACTGAATCGGTATCAGCTAATTGATTACACAGAAATGGTGGTTATCCTTTATACTGCCTCCACATTGCTCCTCCATGTTCCTGTGTAGGGCTCAACTTACTAGACATCAGCCAAGAAGGGGCAGGAAGTAGGTGAAGCCACGGCTTCTCCCCTGGCCTCACTCAGAGGGATCAGACGTTGCACAACAGAAGATGTTGCAAATGATTACCTCCTTTCACAATGCAACCAATGAGTTCTGAGAGCCACTGCCATTCCCTACACCACAAAATGCAGGGGTATCCAAACAAGCTCATTCAGAGAGCTGCATTATATCACATAGACATATCTTCTGAGGCACAATGCTTCCCAGCCCTTACCCAGGAGGCACTGAAATTTCACACAAAGCACCACATTGTCCCCAATATGGAATTCTATATATAGGTTGAATTTCACCTTGTTCAGACGGCTGCACAAGGTCTATGTATGGTTTAAGCTTTATTAAATCCTACGTTGAGGGTTTATTTGAGATTAAATAGTGCATAAACCTTGTGCTCTGCTCAGAGATTAATTTCACCTAATTCATTATCTAGCCCATGAGAAGTCAATGATCTTAACTGTAGAGGTAGGAAAAACAATACAACCTGGACTCAGATTAAAGATGAGTGACTAATCTTGGCCAAGTTTCATGTGCAGGAATGAGAGGATAACCCAAAGAAGAGCAAAGCCAGCAAGACTATTCTAAGATTATTTCTTTTACGTTCCAGCAACTTTTTAATATCATTTTATGCAATTATTTTTTTATGTGTTTATAGTCAGCTTAAAAGGCTCGACTTATGTTTTGGTTTCTAGAGCAAAGCCAGAACCTTGGGTTGGCTCTACCTTTGAACTTTGGAGAAAAATAAGGGCAACATGAAAAAAAAATATGTGCCCCACCTTCAACTCAGATGAACAAAAGGGATAATTCCTTGCTGTCTGAGTAATGTTGAATATGGTGCATCAGTAAAACTCCCACACCTTTTTGAAAAATAGCAGGTCTCTAAGCTGTTGAAGATAGGTGGATCACATTTTCTGCTGGTATAAATAGACACAAGTACACTGACTACAGTGGAACTGCACCCAGTCACACCAGCAGAAAAACTGGCTCCTGGCATAGACATAACTATATTTCAAAGTTGTCTTGGGTTAGACATAGTGGCAAGGTTAACAGCTTCATGAACCAATAAAATTGGAGCTATAAAGGGTGCATAACTGCTATCCTTAATCTTTTACAACCCAGTATTTCATATGATTACACTAACCGCTCAGAGCATAATTACTTTTAAGTGTTTAACCAGCCACGGAAATAACTTATATCAATGGAAAAAGCCCGACATAAATAAATACTTCTTAATAATCCATGGTGTGTGAGGGTAGAGAACATATTTCAGAAAGTGCTGTGTTTCTGTAAGTGTTTGCTTAGCATATTTCCCACAAATATTTTCATCTCCCTACCCTCACCCCCCACCAAATACCCCAGACCTCAGAATCACATGTTTAGTTTGAAGCCCTCTGTGACAAGGAGAGAAAATCCAAAGAGCTGTTTTTGGCAGAACTATTCAAGTAAAACAGATTCTAAATATTTAACTTTTCCAGATAACCAGCATCACAGGAAACAGTGATGCTGGAATTCAGGCACCTAATAAGGCAACATTTTATTATAGTTTACGTGAAGACAGCTTTGTTGTTCTTTCTATATATTATACTTTTTGTGCTTTGTTTTCTCTCTGATTTTGGAAGATTAAAGGTTGACTGTTGAAAATACTACAAAAAGCAGCAGAGTGCATGATGCTCTGAAGAAGCGAGGGAGTTCTAAAACCTGAACTGTTGGAGATGAAATCTGTGCATTGTTAAAGTAAACTGTGCCAGACCAATCAGACATTGATATAATTAATGGAGCTTGCACGACTGTAACTCTGGGACTGTTTCCATCAATCAAAAATAAGCAACATAGGCCAAAATAGAATGGAAAAGCTTGTGCATTTGCAGACCTGCTTGCCCATGGTCATGCCTGTGGGTACTGCAGTACAGTACCGTAGCAAGTGCCATGGAATTATGGCACTTCTTCTTCTCGTTTTATCCAGATGGGGATAGCACAGAAGTGAGTCTTAGTAAAGCTATGTCTTTTACCACAGTCACATGAATCCTACATTTGATTTATCCCTGGCTCTGGAAGTAAAGTTCTCTGAACTGCCTGCTCAGCATCATAATTTATATGACTGCAATGAAATATTCAGTACAAAAAAGGAGATATGGCAGTGGAAGAAGATGAGACTGAAGGACAAGAAGAGACAAAGAAAAGGTATAAACCTCTGTGTTAATATGAAATTATACCACAATCAAAATCCAATTATTTTTTTTCTGAGAAGATACCACTTTCTTCTTTACTGACAGCAACCTCAGTATTTCACTCAAACTCTCTATTTTGCCTCCTATATCATTCAGAACTTAAAATCTGCTTACTCTCATATTTGATACATCCCAAACAGATATTATCTTAACCACCCCTCTGCTAAAGCTTTGACTCATGCCTCCGTCAATCTGTCCAAACTCCAGCAGCCCTCCCAGAAGTAGAGCCAGGATTTGATTTTAGGAGTTCCTGGCAAACAGCCACAAATTTGAGCCAGTAGACCACACTGTCTCTCTCCAGTAGCTGATGTCAGATACGCTCACATACTATGTTTTGAGGGCCACTTACACTTTCCCATCAATGCCTTTCCAAGCAAACAAAAAAAAATTGGCATGGGATATCTGTCAAGGATATGATAGCACTGAGCCTTTTGACTAATTTTATTATTTCTACTAATAAAGATTTGCATAACACTTTATAGGAATAAACAAAGAGGGGGCATCGCTCCCAGCTTACATCTGAGGGTCCTGATGAAGAAAAGCATTCCTTCCTGGAAGAACTGTTACATATCTGCTTAAGATTAGGCCGTTGTTCCACTGACTTCCGTAGAACATTGGTACAAGACTGAGAACTTCCCCAAGCTGGAGTCTTTATTAGCCAGTCAACAATAGCAGAGGGCAGGACAGGGAGGGGTAGGTGGGGGAAGCATAGAGATACTTCAGTAATGAGCAGAGATCCTCTATTTTACTGATAAAAAAAAATCCCCAATTTTCAGATTTAAAAAAGTAACCCAAAATCTACATTTTTCTCTGATCAAAATGAAACACCACACATACACATGCACACACACATATACACACACAGAAATATACATACATACATACATATACACATATATATAGTGACGTTTTGTTTTAATCATGGGTAAATGTGGATTTTGGGTTACTGTTTTAAATCCAAAAATTGGGATTTTTTTTTTTTATCAGAGAAAACCAGGATCCCTGGTAATGAGCCTCTGTAGGTAGATTCATAGATTTTAAAGCTGAAGTGGACAACTGGGATCATCCAACCTGATATTCTATATAGCATGGACCACAGAACTCCTGGATCAAGCCCAGAACTTCTATTTGAGTTACAGCATAATTTTTATAAAGACATTCAGCACTGATTTAAAGTACTCCAGGGATAGATAATTCATCTCATCCTTAGGTAGGTTGTTTTAGTGATTCATTGCATTTACTTTTTTAAAATTCTACTTTATTTGTCATCTAAATTTCCTAGCTTCAGCTGCTAGTTCTTGGATTTCCTAATGTCTTTATTTGCTAAGTTAAAGTGCCTTTTTCTACCAGAAGTTTTCTTCCTGTGTTGTTAGAATGCAATCAACTGAGCTCTTAAAATTCTCTTGAATAAAATAAATAAATTCACATGTGTTTTTACACAGGCCTTCCAGTCACTTTTCTGAACACTTTCCAATTTTTCGACATTTTTTAAAGGATAGATACCAGAACTGTACATGGTATTCCTCTTAATACTTCATGCAGAGGTACTACCTATTCCCTACTCCTACTTAATATCTTCCTCATTATATGACTGAAAAATAAGTTAACTCTTAGCCACTGACACACACTATAACTTCAAGCTCAGGTGTTTATCCATCATAATACTTCAGTTCCATTTGAAGTCATCACTTGCAGAATACAACCCCTTGTCTTATAAGTGCAACCTCCCCTTTTTCTTGCTATATGATCCTGCATTTAAGAAAGGCAGAAAGAAGGGCAACAACATCAACAAGGATATGAAACACATGTGAGGAAAGCTTGAAAGAACAATATTTTAAATCTGAGAACATGGCATATCCAAAACAGGACAAATACAGTTCAAGTCATTTGTGAAAGGTTTGCTGAAAAAGTGGGGTTTAAACAAGGTGTGAAAGTTGAGACTAAAGAGTCTGTGCACAGGAGGGGATAACACTCACTCAGACAGCATGAAAAAAAATGTAAGGCCTGAATGGGAATGGGTGACAAGGGGTGAATAATAGAGAAAAAAATATCCATATAAAGAGAACAGTACAGCTTGTAAAATTCCTATTCAACTCCAAGGAGAAAAGACCTAAGCAAAGCATCTTTTCTACACAAGTTCAAATTGTTCTACACATGAGAGGCTTCATAAAAACTCTCATGTTCATTTTGACAGGCACATAGAAGACCATTATCCTCACTTCTGCAGAAGCTGTGTTGTTAGTTATGTGATATTATTTATATAGCGCTAATGGTTAACAGTCAGGAAGCAGCAAAATGTAATAGCTGCACCCCAGCAAGATACCTCCACATAACGTCCAAAGAGCTGAAACCCAGCACCAGTCGTCAGTGCTCCAAGCCACAGCCATGCTTGTTAGAATCTGCCAGCCTAGACCCTTAGATTGTGATCATCACTGAAGTGCCTGAGATCCCTCCTCCAAGAGGTTCACGTTGGGTTTTTGCACACTGCAAGTCAGGAGCAAACTACGTGTGTCTAGCATAAGAAAGCTGCATCCTTGCTTGGTCCCTAGGTATCTGCATAACAAACATTATTTATTAGTATTATTATTATCATTATTCACTTGTATACAGATCTTATTTTCCTCACCAAACATAGCACAGAACATAAATCCAATTCTACTACCTTTAATCATGTTGACTTTAACAGCACTGCTCAGAACGTGGCAAACCTGAGTCAGTGGCAGAATGAGACTCCTTGAACAAAAGCAGCAGTGTGGATTCCAGACCCCTTAGGTCTGGCTGCACAGGACACATAGCACATATTTTATTTAGATCATACTAAGTATTAATACGAGGTAAAACTTATAGTTTCACAGTTGGTAGGGTAGGGTCAGAAGGGACCTGAGCAGGTCATCAAGTCCGACCCCCTGCCATGGCAGGAAAGAGTACTGGGGTCAAACGACCCCAGCAAGGTGTTCATCTAGCCTCCTCTTAAACACCCCCAGGGTAGGAGCCAGCACCACTTCCCTTGGAAGTTGGTTCCAGATCCTAGCCGCCCTGACCGTGAAGTAGCGCCTCCTGATGTCGTCTGAATCTACCCTCTGCCAGCTTGTGACTGTTATTTCTAGTCACTCCTGGTAGCGCTCGGAGGAACAGGGACTCCCCCAATGCCTGCTGGTCCCCTCTGACTAGTTTGTAAACCTGCTCTGAGTAGTAGCACGGCAATGCTTACTATGATCTGGACAGGGCTCAAGCCAACAGTTCTATTGACAAACAGTTATTTCTTGGTCCTAGACCCCACCAGAGTCTTGAAATGGTACTGGTGCATTTGTCAATCCCAGCCTACCCCAGACTCTTGAACTGTCTGCAGTAGGATCCCAGGGCTAGGAACAACAAATGGCTGTTTGTTAGTCCCAACCACAGCAGCTCAGTGGAGCATGTGATGACCACTCCTATTATGTCTGTGGGGAGCAGTCCCACAACAACTGAACATGTGTTACTTAATGCCATCTAGAGATACTCCTCCTTGTGAAAAGTACTACCTTTGCTTTGCTACAAACCCAGGGCGAAGAACTGCTTCTTCTTCTGTGGCTACTGGCACCGGAAAGCTGGACTCTTGTCCAACCCACACAAACCACTCAGGATAAATCCCATTTCTTACTGCTGGAGCTGAACCCCAAGAGCAGGGGAAATCTGCCCCAGCTGGCCCAAAATTTACCCCTCAGCTAGCTGATGCTGGTGAACCAAACTCCCCTAACCCAGGCTCCAAAGGTGCAGACCAGAAGCAAAGCAGAGACTGAGAAGTTCTGGCTCATGAAATCATGGTCCCTAAGACAGCTTGAGTTGAAAGAAACCTCAGAGAACCCACTGAGCAGGAAGCGCCTTCAGGACATGATGCTGACAGCCCCAACGGAGAGGTGACTCTACCCAAGTCTCATCCCACACTCCCTCCCAAGACTCCAAACCCTTCCTGCTCTGAACAAGACACTAACTCAGAGACCAAGGATGAGGAGAAAGAAGGAAAAACCATGCACTCTGGTGACCCTGACACATCCAAGATGTGCCCCCACTCCTGCTGCTCAAAGGAAAAAATGATCACCCCATACTGAGGGATGGCGTTCCCTTGCAGTAGAACCACTAATCCTCAGATTCTTCCTTTGGGGATGAGTTTGGAGAAGGGTACTCACTTAAGAGCATTGTTAGGTTCCTTGATGAGACTGACAGACCTGGAAGACCAAGAATGAAATTCCTGAATGGTTCCCTGACAAAAAACTTTTTCTGGGCTCAGCTCATAGTGTAACAAACAGACTGCTAGCCAAGGAGATAACAACAGACTATGCATACAGACTAAAAAAGTTAACAAAACACATTCATGAGAAAATCAAAAACAAACCCAAGAGAGCAGTTCAACAGAGCAGCTTGTTATTAAAGAACAAGTTCTTTGCCTGCCAAGGAAAAACTTTCTGGGCTGTCCTAGATGACACGTTGCGCTTCCTTCCTTATCTTGTCTCTCTGCCTTTTCTGTTACCTTCTCAAACCTCCCACATTGCTGACTTTTACTCTTGGCTCACTCAATTGTAAATGGATGCAGGGACCCAGGAAAATAACTACTGTCTTTGAGTTCATAAATCATAAATGGTAAGACTTCACCTTTTGGCAATAGACAAATGGGACCAATGATGCAGAATGGTGTGCTGCTTGGAGGTGAAAAGCTCTACCACCAGCATTACTATTCTTCCCTTCCAAAAACTGAGACAAATTTTAGTGGTTACTGAAGAAGTCATCTCTGGTTGCCTGCTAACTCTTGGAGCCACTTTGGAGCAGCACCACCTCATCATTGCCTCCTAATTAACAGCTATGCACCCAATGAAGGATGAGAGTGGGTGCACTTTTTCAGGATGCTGGCTGACCTCCTACACATTGTATCTGATTACAGTGACCTCTTCATCCTAGGGAGTGATTTAAATGCACTCTTCAGGAAACGCTTGACTGGAATGGACCAGTGCCCCAGCCACCCTCCATTTGACAGTTACAGACCACCCTACAGACAGAAGACCTATCCAACATGTAGTAGCATCACCATCTTAGCATGAGGCAGTATACCTGGTGAAGGTAAGCACTAATGGGTTCTTCCTGACTTGTGCGGACTCGCACTACATTACTGAAAACCACCTACTCCTGCTTTGCTTTAGCCATACTATTCTATCAGGATGCTCAGACCACAGCCTAATTTGGTATGAACTGGGATTTCTTGACTTGACTTGCAGCTGTGCACCCTCATGGTGCCTCAGCACTAGCCTCATGCAGCCTCCTGAAGGATGTCCACTTTTGGGACTGCTTCACTTAACTCAAGCAGACCTGAGTGACCTTGAGAAGTGACTCTACATCCTAGAAACAGTGGTGGAAATGGGGAAAGCATAAATTAAGATTTTCTACATCAGTACACATATCAGGCAATCTAAGACTGCCACCACAGTTTGCAAGAACTTAAGAAAGACATTATGGAGCTTGAGACTGCCCTGAGAGATCCCAGTAATGACTATAGGCTGTAGGAGAGCCCCAAACTCCAGAAAAAGGAATTGAGAGACTTGGTACAGGATGTAGCCTAAGGTGCAAGACTCAAGCATGCTTCCAAGAACTCACAGAGGCTGATGCCTTAACCCAGTTCTTTTTCAACCTAGAGAAAAAGTAGGCAGAATAAAAGATCATCAGCTATGTTAAAATCCTGGCAGGCCAAGTGCTCTCAGACTCTGCCAAAATCCAAGAGCAGGCCATTAGTTTTTACACAATGCTGTTTGCACCTGAGCCTGCCTGCCCAGAGGCCATTCAACATCTGCATGAAGACCTCCCCAAACGCTCCACATCTGAAGCTGACAAGCCCAAACAGTAGCTATCCTTGGCAGAGCTGATCACTGCTGTTGAGGTTGTCACCATGGAAAAGGTGCCATGTGTTCATGGATTACCCACTAAATTCAGCAAGAATTTTTGCCCCCGCCCATTGACACAAACTTCCTATGTGTCTTCCTATTAGTCTCAAAGATGGGATCCTATTGGTCAGCTGCCAGCAAGTGGTCCTGTTGCTGCTGCCCAGAAAGGGGGATTTTGGTGACACTAAGAACTGGCAACTAGTATCATCACTATTGTGCATTGATTATAAAATTCTCACCAAAGACTTGGTCAAAATGGTCATGGCCTCAGTCCTAGGTCCCAAACAGAGCTAAGTTTGATGGATTGTCTAGAAAAGAAATGGGAAGGCTTCACTGAGAAAACTGAGGCATGACTACAACAGTAATGCTGGTGCCTGCCCAGCCTCTTCTATCATGGCCAGATCCTGGTCACCAACAACCTGGTATATGCTACTCCAGCATAGGTGTGCCATCCTGGACCTACCAATGACTTTTCCCAAAAGACTCCAGAAGCTCCTTGTGTTCTGGATCAGGCACCACTGCCTCCAGCAGCTGCCTTCTGCCTGTCCACCTATGAGTGGGGGTCAGGGTTTGATCCAGCCAGTGAGCAGAGTGGCTGCCTTCTGACTACAAGCCCTTCAATGCCTGCTCTTGAACCCTTCTCCTGGCAATGGCTGGCGTTTGATTTCCTGCACCAGGTGGGGGACCTCAATCAGGAACTTTTCCTCTGTAATCCTGATCTCCTTGACTGGGATGTCCTCCCACCCTTCTGCTGTAGCCCTGCCTGGTATGCTTCCTTCCAACTAAGACCCCCAGGGCAGGAATCTGCAATTTCCAGAGCCGCTGTAACCTGGCTTTCCAGCAGGGGACATTAAGCCTCACCTTTAGAAACCTCTTTGCTTCCCTGGTCTAGTTGTATACCATCAAGCTGATCCACCTCTTTGACTCAGCTTGGTTTGCCTGGCTCTCAGCAAAAGCACTGACTAACCTATTGAGCCTGCACTCTTTCTTTTTTTCTTCACACTTCTTGCCTAGAGTGAAAGCTGCCCTCCCTGCAGATGTACTTGCTGTCCTGGAGGACCACCTCCACACATGATGGCAGCTCCTTCTCTGGAGGACCACCTCCCTCTCTGCTGGCAGCTCATTAAACAGACCCCCACCCCCTCACCAATGCTGCTTTTTTTTCCAGTCATGGACATCAATGAAAGTGCAGGCCTAGTACCCTGTCATCCCTCCCCCTGGACTCCTGCTATATTTTTACAAGAATAGGGTACATATCCTCACAACAGACTTAGGACTGGCCTAAAAAAAATCCATTTATTAAAACTTTTAAAGTTTCAAAAGTAGTTTACAATTTGATACAAAACAAAAATGAGATATTTGATTTTTTTTTTTTTTGGTAGGAGAAAATAAAGACCACCACATCCAATAACTGACACTCAGTGGGAAAGTTGGAGTTCCAGCTTCATTTACCCTAGCTGGCTAATTAAGATCATGAATTTCAATCTGGCACTTTCACACTTCCAAGGAGTTCCTTGTCCTGGAAGACCACTTTTACAAACAACAAGCCCTCCCCAATGGCAGTTCACTAGACAGGCCACCCCACCACTGTGCAATATTAGAGGAAGTGGTGTGGACTCTATCTCAAAATGTCATCCTGCACCTGAGAAACCTGTCTCTCAAAGCCATTATGTTTTGTGAAACATTCTGAAAAAAATTTTTTTTTTCATCAACAGAAGTTTTTTTATAGATTTTTTTACTGGCTTCTATTCATATTGGCAAGTGCAGGAGGCAAATATGCAGCAGCAAAATATGCTACATATGGTAATTAAAAAAGAATCCTATCATCACTAATTTGGGGGGAAAAGTATCTAAGGATATAATTTGCTCAATGTGCTTTTCCGTTATTATACCACAGAGGAAATAACGGAATTCCCAGTGAGGCAATACGAAGAAAAAGAGTGGGCTTTTTCTCTCTTTCTATTGGAGGAAAAAGCTAAAGATCAGGCAGAAATCTTTGTGTTGGCAATACTTCCGCTAGAGACAAAAGCAATTTTATCTATACAATGACTGCAGGATTAGGGCTTCCTTATGCACCAGTACTGAGGTAGAAGAATGAATGTCACATACTGGTTGCTAGACTGAGGAACCTGGAAAGAAGGTGCAACAAAGAATTACAGCATCATAAAAATACTCCCCTGCTCCCCCCACCTTCTGGGCCTCTTCTTGTCATTTACAGTTGTGCTTAAGGTCAATTTCTTCTTTATCTGAATGCCAAATGCTTCTTAACTGTTCATTATAATATGGAAGCTGCAGCTCTAAGTTGCACCTTCATAAACATCTTTAGAATATTACATCTAGCCAGGAAACTAAACGCATTCTCAGACTGGAAAGTAATCACATCAGATAATGCACATTTTTTTTCATGTACATTGTAAAAAAAATGTACATGTACAAAAAACCCCACAGAAATACTCATAATGGGTTGAAGATTTTTAATACTCAGCACCTAATATCCTCAGTGTCATATTCAATGGAAAAGTAGAGAAACCTACAAAAACCTTGGGTCTGATGGTCCTCTTACTTCACCATATTTACAGTAGAGTAACTCCATTAATTTCAGTACTGTTACTCCTGACTTATGCTGCTGGGAGGAAGAAGAATATAATATCTGCTGAAATTAAGCAATCCCCTCCCACAGCTGTTTGCTCTTATTAAATTGTGGGCATGTCTACACGTACTGCTATGGCACCATTGTTACTGCGCAATCATTTAGTATTTCCTTTTGGAAGTACTAAATGAAGGTGCAGTTAAAGCCCTGTACTTCACCATGTGCACCGCACACAGTTATTTTTAGGCACTTCAAATGGAAAAAGTGAACTTTTGAACAACTGATATTTGTACTGATATTTTTGGTTTTGAGGTGCCTCTATTGCTTCTGCACAGAGAAAAATCGCATTTTTAAAGTGACTTTAAATGACTTTTTAAATGCAATTTTAAAATTAAAAAAGCTAAGATCCCAAACTCATCAAAATCAGGTTGCCTCTGGCCTTCGTGCAGTTAAATAGGGGAGCAATGGGAGATTAGATCTCCTTAGGATTTGATGGCCCAGGCTATCAACCACAGCCAAGAACTATAGGGTACACTGTACAGTTCAGGATAAAAAGTGCAAAAGCTTTAGTTTACCTTTACACTTCTCTGTATCTGGCCTGGTCATGTTCCAGTCTACTGCCTCAGCTGTGTATCTTCAAAATTAGGCTGGCTTCCATAGATCCCATGGGGTAGTTATGGCTGCCAGGAATCAACAGAACACAAGGACATCCTGGCTGCACACTTTCCTCCCAAAATATCCTCTGTGCCAACTACAAGGAATGGAAATACTTTAAGAGGACACTATGCCAGCTATATAGCAATGGCAGGTTGCCTGTATTGGCTTCCAGGCTGTTTTTGGACCAGTGGAACAGTCCCAATGCAGTGAATCCCAGCCTCCATACAGGGCAGATTCAGAGACTATTTCTCTTCTAAAAGAGCTGATAGATGTCAGAAAACCTGGAAGCAGCATAACCTTTCATGCTGCTTCAGTTGCTTGTGAGTCACTATCACATCTTCAGGAAGAAGAAGGGCCCTCATTGTGTTAATTATTAAAAATTAAACCATTTGACTTTCCTGTATAAAGAAAAAGAGCCAAATTTGGTAAGTTCCACAAAGTAATGTGTCCAAATATATTCTGTTAATGTTGTAAGAGCTTACACATTTTTATTCTTAGGTTTTTTTTTTTAACCATTTCCTTTTCCTTGTATCTCAGCATCTGTTCAGCTACGTCAGCTAAGAGCTTATAATGCCCAGCATGGGAACTTTTTTATTTTGAAAAGTTACCTTTTTTTAAGGAAAGGCAAGGGAAGTGGAAAACAATCCTAGAGTTTAAAGAATATTAAGTGTCTCATTAGAACTCACAAAAGCATGCAAATTTGCTACTTCAATTTAATCAGTTCTACATACCTCAAAACCCATTTGAGGTTACTGTAGGGCTGACTGAAGAAGTGCTTGAAACAGGTGGTTGTTTGCTGGAAAACTGGATTTTCAGAGAACAATATTTTCTTTGTGCAACACATTGTGATTTTGTCAAAATAAATAAATAAATAAAAGCACCAAAAATGAAAACTTTTTGGTAGGGGCTCCTCATGGAACATAATGCAGGACACAGAAGCAGAGAGTTGCGCTTTGTGACTGCTATAATGTATGATGGTGCCTCAGCAAGATAGGATTAAGGTACCTCACAGAGGTGGAGTTTCTGTAAGTAGCACACCCCATAGAAAAAAATAGGGCCATGATGCTTCCAAATGACAAATCCCATGAAGCACTACAGTAATATTTCCAATTCGTATTTGTTTTAGTTCATGACTTTTAGAACATATTGGATGCATCCAGATGAGCACAGTTGTACAGTATGAAGCACCGCAGACTCATCTATGGCACTACATACCACACACACTGCTCTGCTAATTTGTGGAGATCGCGGAAGTGTCAAAAAACCTGCATCTTAAAAAAGCAGGGCAGCGCACACGGTGGCAGTGTGTACCACTGGAAACCAGAGCCTGGCTAGCCAGAGCCATGCTCCAGCTGCTGGCCAGTCTCCATGCTGCTGAATTCCCACAGCTGCAGCCCACAGAGGCCCTCAGACCCCAGATAAGTCTACTGGGGCCAGCCAGGCATCTTCCAGGGACACATGCAACATGCGTGGGTGTCTTCCAGGGACAAGCTGCGGTGGCACATATTGTGCTGTTTGTCCCTGGGGAAACATACGTTCCTGCTCATGGGGACATGCCATTAAGTATTTTCAACGGCAAGCATGCTGTTTTCAATTTTTTTTAAGAAGTCAGAAATTTTCAAAAGATTTTTAAAAAGCCAAACAGTTCAAGGCATTATGCTCTTTCCTCTCTCTTTTCCAGTACATTTTGTACTACACCAGAAAATTTAAGACCCCAAATTTAATTGACAACCTTAATCTTATTTAAACACAACTGTATTTGTGGCTAAATGTAGACATTTAGAGAGCCCTTAAACTAAACAGGTACTAGAAACAGTTTAATGAAAAACACTGGCTGTTTTCTTCAGCTACTGTTTCTTCTCCAGTAACACTAAAATCTATGGCATTATGGCAACAGAAGTTAATGTTATTTTCAGGGAATGCAAAGAGAAGGAAAACACTCAATACCTATCATTTATCTGGAACATAATTGTAAGGGAGAAAGGGTGATGGAGTGACTGTGGTGGAAAAGGAAGCAAGCCAATAATAATATAATAGTTAGCACTTATACATTATCTTCCAGCTGAAGATCTCAAAGCAGTTTCATGTATGTTAGAAGTGAAATTTGCCTGGCACAAGGTCCTTCATACCACTGAAAACCTGCAGTGCAGCTGTTCAGAAAAAAAAAGGCGGGGTGGGCTCTACACCAACCCAAACAGACATAAAAGGCTTGAGGACAAGTTAGGGAAAAGATCATGACACTGGTGAGTATGTTAACGGAGAGATTTTAACGCCCCAGAAAATGGGTGTTGAATGTAATTTTTATAACAGCAAATGGGCTGATTAAATGGGAGCTCTGCAGACTTGTAGTTGGCTTGTAGGTTTTGGGGTGAATTCCATTCCCACCACAGGGGATCCCATAGGAGTCTAATTACTCTTGTTTTTGTACGGAATGGGAGAATTACACAAAAATCCTTTATGACACTGAATACTATAAGATGCAAAAATTAGGAAAGATGATTTCACTTGAAATATAATGAAGCAAGATGTGATATCCAGCATGAGATTGTCCATCTTTTGGAAAGTCTGTTCACAGACAAGCTAACTGGAAGGCAAGAAATGTAATGCACGACCCCACCCCCTGCACTCCTGTGGGACACTCCATCCATCCCAGCATCTCAGCCTCAAGATATGTAGAAAAAACTTTTAAAGCTCTGTCTATGTCCAAATTGCTGATTCTCCGAATCAGCATGGAATCTTCAGATTTGGATTTGGCTGAATTGAATCAGGGACAGTGATCCAAATCAACGAATTGAATCACTGTCCCTGATTAGGCTGAATCCAAATCCGAATCAAATAGGGCCCACTTTGCAAATCCCTAATATATAGCTCTTTTCTCCCACCTGCATTGTGAATTTACACTGCTCAGTGAACAAACTTTCTGTGGGCAATGTTTCTGTCAACATCAATCAGAGTTCCATGTGCAGAACTCCTACAGAAGATGCAATAGAAATCTATAGTTCACAAGAGGGGTTAGTAGTATTGGTCACAAAGTAAAATTTGACTCCAGTAATCATTTTTGAACTATTATTATTCAGTTAATGGATAGTTGGATCGTCAGCTGGCTGATTCTAGTAAAACCAATGGAAAAGTATAGTTTTTGTCCAAGACACAGTTGGCATGTCTACATGGCATGGCCCACACTACTGGGAGCACTTGTTCCCAAACATACCTCATCCACCTGCTTCTACTCATATCCACCAATCCCAGAAATGCAGTGATTAGCAGGGACCCTAGTTTTCTCTGATTTAAAAAAATCCCTAATTTTCAGTTAAAAAAAAAAGTAACCCCAATTCCACATGTTTCCTGACTGAAATGTTTCATTTTAATCATGGAAAAAATGTGGATTTGGGGTCACTTTTTTAAACTGAAAATTGGAGATTTTTTTTTAAATCAGAGAAAACCAGGATCCTTGTTGATTAGGCTGCTGTAGGCAGTGGCTACTCTCCAGCACAATGGAAATTGAGGTCTTGAGAATGGCTGCAGTAGTTAGGCTGCCCCATTGTTGTATTTCTGAGTTGGACATGGAAGAAGAAACATTTTGTGGACATGCACTCGGACTGCCTCTCAAACCAGAACAATCCCACTAAAATAGTTCATATGATAATTTGAATTACAATCCATACCTGGGAGAACTTGCTACCATTCAGACCACACAGCTAATTCTGCAAATGCTCTGTGGCAGGGAGCAGGGAACAAGGGACAGGACCCTGAAACTTAGCCCTGACAGCAAGGCCACAGGGTCAGGTTGCTATGGGAATTAACAGGTTGGAGGGAGAAGGTGGCCAAGAGGCTAGTTGTGAAAATGAGGAACACCTGGGGAGAGTAATTAGCAGTCAGTCCTTGGCTGGTAAAGGCAGACACAGGAACCCAGAAAGGAGGAAGGGGGAAAGCTTCAGAGAGTACAGGAAATGGCTATTGGAGAAAGTGTCCCTCCTGCAGTGAGGGAGCAGCTAGGATTCCAGCAAGAAGAGCCTTAAGGAGTTACCCCAAAGCCAGTAGGCTGGTGAAAAGTGGAGAAGACTTACAGCCTTAAAGAGATGGACGGTAAGCCCAGGAACAGGGTTTAGAGAAACAGGGCATTCTAGTTACTCCAAGGAGGAGAATGTATTTTCATTTGTTGTAAGAGTTGAGGTGGCCTGATTTTGTTTTGTTAACCCAGAGGACTGGGGGGCGGGGGGACTATAAAAGGGGAGAAAAGGAGGTCCCCACAAAAGCCAGAGCAGGTTCAGATATAAACAGTGGTGACACATAGGGGGTGCATGTGCACCCCCTGAGAGCGCTGGTGTACTCCTTGGCAGGCTACACTCCCCGCTTAAGCAACAGGCGGGGATGCTGGTGGGAGCACTGGTGCCCCCCCTGCGAATGCCAGTGGGCGAGTGGGAGTGCCACAGCCACTTCCAAAAGCACTGCAGCCACTTCTGGAAGCTGGTGAGTGAAATCAGCCATTAGGGACCCCCTCCCCCCGGTTGCTGACTGATTGCTAGGGGGACACATGCCCTCCCTGAGTAAGGTGGCACCAGTTGCCCATGGATATAAAGAGAGAAGGCAACAGAGCATGGAGAGGCTCAAGCAGGCTCAGTGAGCAAGAAAGCCAGAGTGAGCCCAGAAAGGTGCAGGGCATGCCAAGGTCATGTGGAGAGAGGCAAGAAGGCAGGAGACAGTGGAGTAGATCACATGTCTGAATGGATGACAAGAGAGCAGACCTTGAGAGACAACAGAGCACCACATTAACATCCTCATAAGCTGTAAGCAGCCTCCCCTCTTAAATAACATTTAACAGGAATTATATTGCATGGTGGGCTCTATAAAAGAGGTGAACTATATGTGAGATGAGCTCCAAGGCGGGAAGAAAACATAGAGTGCCACCTGTCCTGTGACACAGTCCCACTTTCTCACATCCAAAAATATTTTTCTCTCAGGTAGACATTTTTTAGGCCTGGTCTGCCTACAGAAGAAACCCAAAGGGGACCCTAACTCTTGTGAAGAGAGGGAGAGATAACCATAAAGATACTTTGGGTAATGATGCTGGTATACTCCCAATTGCTCTGTCGTAAAGGACTTCTTTCCACCCAAAGAAAATAATCACAGATATCTTGAAGGAACAGGGACTATTCAAGGGTGGGAGTCATCAAACCACATGACAGATCTTACCATTTTAGGATGGCTCTCTTATCTATACAATCTTCTAGTAATATTCTGGTCTCTACTCACCCCACAGGGCTCAACTTCACTAATACCTCAGAAAATTAAGTCATTCATTTAGAAGCCTAGATATAGATTTAGGTGCCTGATTTTAAGCATTCAAAATACTGACCTATGTCTCTTGGCCAGGAATAAGCAGGAAGTTTAACAGCATGGCCTGAATGAAACTCTCTGTACTAGGAAACTAAACTATCTTCTACTAAAATAATGTATTTGATTATTACATATATTTTATGAGTAAAATACATCTTTGCATTAACATGCACCTTTTGTATTACTCTGTTAAATCATAAACTGCTACTATGATATTCAGCTTTGGATATATGAAGCTTAATGATGTTTTTATGACTGTGCAATCTGAGGTCTGGTGAACTGTGGAGGGCCAGGGATGACAGGGGTTGGGGTATGTATGTCTGAAAATCAAAGAGTTAAAACATGGCTGGTGTGACATTAGTTCCTGCAAAAAATAATATGATGTAATTAAAAATAGTTCAGGAAAGATTAGTATCTGTTGGCACCAAATGTTCACATATGCAGTAAAACAGAAATTATCAACCTTGCACAAAGCAGACAGTTTTTTCCACTCTGGGGGTCTAATAAAACTGTAAAACATCCTGAACATAAAGGATATCAACTGGATATAAAACAGAACTCTTTTTATGGTTTAGGATGGGAGGATCTTTCTCCTTGGTGGGAGGAAGAAGTTGGAGATGCCAGAACTTGGGGCTTGCAAGTGTTTTTGAACTAATATGTAAAATTAAAATGAAGATAAATGAAAATGCTTGTAAAAAGGATTATTAAAGCTAAAGCAATACTATAATTAGTATAATCCAACAGACTGCAATTTAAGAATCCGTTGTAATATACAAGTGCTCTGGGAGGTCTGGAAAGGTTTATCTTCTTGGAAGAGGCTGAAAGATGAAGAAAGAAAACACTGATTTTCCTTTACCAGTTAAGGACTTCAAAAAACGAACAGAAAAAGGATGAAGAATAATTGTCTTTTGCTGATCAGGAAGCTGGAGAACATTATGTCCTATTTGTGTAATAGTTAAATGAAAGCTAGGATTACCTTAAAAATCACCGGGGACAACCAAAGCAACTGTGCCATGCTGACCAATTTACTGCCTGTCTTTAATGGTATAGCTGTCAGAAGTTTCCTCTGACCAGTTCCCAAGCCTTCAGCAAGCAGCTTGTTTTTCAGCTGGATGGAAATGCCTTAGGCTTGCTTTTTTATTCTGGAACCATTCTGATTCTTGACAGGAAGTAACATAGCAACAAAAATGGAAAGAAAAAATAAAGAACTCCAGCTCTTCAATGTAACCTACTTTAAAACTTGATAATAAGGGACTAGGTACAATCAGATAGGAGAGTGGATCCAGCACATCACTGCACTTTCTTAGAAATGCTGAATGTACAGTTAGAAAAAAATTCAATGTGGCCCAACTGGATCAGTTCATTCAAAGAAACTGAGGTGGACAGTTGCTGAGTATGACAAGAGTCAGGACCATGCAAAGTATTTTGAGAGGCCTGAGTGCTTTGCCTCTTGAATCTCCCCATGTCAAGCTCTCTCTCTTTTAACCTCTGCAGTCATTTTGCTCAGCTAAATCCCAAAAGCTAGATCTGTGGCAGTCATAAGATGTTCACATTTCAGCCAGCTTGTAAGGAAAATGCTAACGCTTCTTTCCCTTGTGGTTTAAATTAGAATTGGACCCAAACCACCAAGTTCAGGTCTCTATCCATAGTTAAAATTTGCCATAAATTTAACCTAGTGGTTTAGGTGCATCTCAAATTGACTGAGATCTCACTAACAGGATGCATCTGGAAAATGACAAATAATTATATTTTTCAAGTAAATTATTTCAAATCAGTGTTTCTTCCCTCTACTTACAAGACATCAGTATAGGCCCCTTAGGATTCTAAGTTTTTCCTGTTTTGATGGTTGGGGTATCTAACAGAAATGGTGTATAGGGACTACAGGTCCCTGTTTTGGGTATCAGTAATATCCTCAGTATCATCTCCTACCCCAAAGGTCCTAAATTAAGGTAATGGCAAAATGAGGGAAATCCAATCTATTTTAGATTTACAGTACATTTCTGTGCAATTAGTGAACCAAATTTGCCAGTTCACTGTTTTGTATTGCTCCAATGATATAAAGTTTCATCAAGCTCAAATTACCTTGTTTTATGGCTGCATAGTGTCCATGTAATCAGCACAATGTAGCCGAAGTAAACTTGGTCCTTTAAATTTACATGTATAATCTGGTAAGCTTAAAATTGTGCATCCCTTAGCTAAAAGAAGGCAAGTTACAATCTGGACGCACACTTGGAGCATGGGCCTGAGTTTACACATTTAAAACCCTAATTTTTTAAAATAATGCATTGCTTTTTAAAACATTCCATTTCACCTTTATTAAACATGTTCTCTTCTTAGGACATTAGGATGTGCACATCTAGTTATAGGGTTTACAAGGGTTAAACACCTGAACTGTCCACATTACTAAATGAGTACTAATATTTTGAATTCCAAACAGATCAAGAATACTCCCAATTAATTTTAAAGGCATCTGTAGCTTGAAATGCTCAGCTGCTCTGGATGTTAATTTTCTTTTACTAATTCACACATCTTTCATTACACAGAACTGCCTTTGAATGACTATTAAGACAAACATCCTGAAAATGCAAAAATAGTTGTGAAAGGTAAAAAAGCTATAGAATTGATACTCATTTTCCTGTCTTTTAGTTATATACATTTTTGTGTTTCTATTGTGTTTCATTGGCCACTGGACAGTATTAAATTGAAGAGAGTTATAAGCTCTTAATGAATTTTGAAGGAAAGACAGTGTTAGCTTGGATCTTATCTTGTTTTCTTGACCAAGGTAGGACACCCTCAACTTTCTGCCAGCAAACAGCAGTGGAGCTCACTTAGAGAGAGAGGCTGCATCTACACGAGATACTTATTGAATAGTAGCTCATTACTACTGTGCAGTAGTATCTCTGGGCACAACCCATGATGTGATGCTACTACACAGTAGTAAATACCTACAGCACAGTAAGCTTCAATAGGTAACCATGCTGGGATGCTACTGCACAGTAACACTGGTTACTGTGCAATCATTTAGTACTTGGTTATGCAAGTACTAAATGACTGTGCCATAACAACTGCGCAGTGGATGTCTTATGTAGATGTGCCCACAGTTTAAGGACTTAAGTGAAGAATAAATTTTGTGACCAGGACCTTGGGACAGTACTGTAATAATAAACATCATGAAAGAAAAGGAAGGAAGGAAGGACCCACTTCAGTGACCAATGGTCCAAACCGTACAAGTAAAAAACTGCCACACTAACTCGTTAAGGTAGAGAAATGAGAAATTAAAGGAAGCTTTGTTTCCATACTGCCAGAGCCGACCCAAGCAGTGTGTAGGGCCCAGGCCCAGGGCAAATCAGCTCGTGTGAGGTCCTGCCCCCACCCCGATCCCGCACGCTTCAGATCCAAAAAAGCTGCTGCAGCCATTGGCAGTGGCAGCTTCGGTGGCAGGGGAAGAGGGGTACTGAGTGGCTGGATGCAGCTGCTCCACCTGACTCCATGGGGCCCCCAAAGCGTGGGGCCTGGGGCAGTCACCCCAATTCACCCCCTCCAGGGACAACCCTGCATATTGCAGCACCCTTCTGTCACATGAATCCTCTCAATGGCAAACTCTCCTGACAGTCTCAAACTGTAAAACCAGATAAAGTGTAAAAGCAGATAAAGCTATATATAGCTGCATTTCTTGAAGATAAATGTACATGCTTTTTAAATCCCACTTTAAATTTTTTTCCAGATTAAGCATTATGCACAACTAAAAAATTATCTTATTTTTTAGCTGTGCATAATAACTTGTATTTAATTACAATACACACATTTATATGTGATGGAGGTTTTTGAAAAAACTGCTGTAGGACTAAACCCTCACTTAGGAACTGGTCTAACCTCATAAACAACAGATTTCTACAGGTTTGAATTTGACAGCATAGCATGATGGTAAACAGCATGGATAAGTACCAGTGCATTGCTTCAAGAAATAAAATGTCAAGCATATGTTATTTTCCTCAAGGTACATATGAACAAGTAACAATAACCCCAAGCCAGCAAGGTACCTAAGCAACAGTAGTGTAATTAGGAGGGGCAAGTAGAGTACTAGCCCTGGGCACCAACCTAGGGGGAGCACTGGACTAGTACCCAGGGGAGCTTTGTCAAGGCACGAGCCACACCGTGGTGACTGGCTATAGGCGACAAGTTTGAGGACACAACAACAGCCAGCCAGTTAGTTAGTTCTAGTTGACCCCAGTCTTTGAGGCTAGGAACAGACATTCAAAAAGACTGAGCGTCAATTGATTCAGTCTTTGCAGGTTAGTCTAACCTGGCTAGGCTGAACTGGTTTGTAACTGTACAGACAACCCCTCTCGATTGACCAAATGCAGGCACATGCCTACAGTGGCTCAGGCTCAAAGCTGGGGGGTGCTAGAGCAGCTCTCCCTTCCCTTCTGGAGTGCTGACCTCAGGGGGGTGGCAGGATGCTCTGATTGGGGTGGGGTTCCCCCCAACCCTGCTGCTCCTGACCAGCAAGGAAGCCAACAGGGAGTTACAAAGCGTTTACTTACACAACAGGGAGTTAGTGTTTATCAACCCATCAAGAAAACAAAAGCCTGTCTCATTATCTCAAGATCTTCTTTTAGCTCCCAAAAGTGCTAAGCAGATACTGGCCTGTGTGCCTTTGTCCTGTCTGCCTTACACGGACACCTTTCAGCATTAGCTAGCATACCACATGCTGGCTATGCTCTGTGTGGAAGAAGGGACGGGGAGGGATCCCTGATTGAGGGGGAGTGGTGCCGGGCAAAGAGGGAAGGGGCAGGGGAAATGATGCAAACACTGCTGTGCCTGCCATCTCTGCTGGAGCTTCAGCCAGGAAGCAGAGGGGAGGGGCCAGCCCAGCTCTCTGGAGCAGAGAGCCCCACTCAGGGCTGCAAAGCATCTGGGATGCTGGGGGACTCTGGTTTAAGTTAAACCAGGAAGGGGTCTGGGACAGACATTGCATAAACCAGTTTGACCCAAATCATTTAAGTGTGATAATACATTTAATCAGGTTTAACTCAAACCTGTTTCATCCATTTTCAAACTGGTGTGTGTGCACTGAATGTCTGTTCTGTTACAGGTTTAAACCAGTTTCTGATTACTTAAACCAGTTTGTGTGTAATGTCTGTCCCTAGTCCGAGTCTCCAGGGCAACTAGAACTAACCACCTTCCCCTCCCCTGCTCTCTAGTACTCATCACCCCCACCCTCTACTGCTGACAGCACAGTGGGGTTTTGCTCAGGGTCCAAAACTTGTTAGTTACACCTTTGCTAAGTACAGTGGGTGATAATTTGGCCTCAGTGAAGTCACTGAAAATTCTGCCATTGATTTGAAAGGTCCCAGCTCCATCATCCATTGACTTTCTTGGAACTTCTCACATGCTTGAAGTTAGACACAGAAATCAAGGTCTGTTTCATTAACTGATAAAGAAGTATTAAAACTTTTGTTTTCTTCCAGTTTGTTGGTAGTACCAGATGACCAGAAAAGCCAAATTTAAAATAACTTTGACGTATCTTTATAAAACATCTCTGCTTAGACACGTTAAACAAATTACAGAATTGGCCTATGCCTATGCTAAGAATAAAGTACCATTTCATTCCTAAAGAAACCAAATGAAATTTTGTTAATATTGACAGCTAAATAAAAGTCAATCAAAAATTTTATAAGACTGTAATTTTCGTATTCATAGTTTCCCATGACATATTTGATTTATGATACAGTTACCAGAGCCTCTTGGTGGCCTGGGTTCAGAGGAGCACTTAAGCATGTCCGTTAAGTGCATTCCTAACTAGGGATGCTTCCCCGAATAGGGGCACATGAACTCTCATACAGTTGGGTACTATTTACACTCATTTTTGTCTATGTATGTTACAGGATATTTAAACTACCTATTTAATGGAAGGATGTTGTTTTCTAGACACTAATAGTATTCTTAGCTAAGTCTACCTTAGTCTTCCTATGAAAAGCTGTCACAAAACAGACTATGAGAAATCTTTTCTTGCAATAAAGAAGAAAAAAGAAAAATCGCAACAAAAATTATGAAGCTGACACTTAGCAAAAGTCTCTGCCAAACTACAAAAGGCTCAGTCACCCTTCCCGTCTTGTACTTGAACACACAAAAACAAACACTTCGTACACTATGAAATTTGACTCAGAAGAACAACATTTCCTCCACTGATGTAAACTAGCATAGTTCTATTAAAGTCAGCAGAGGTACATTGGGCACAGCTACATATGAAATTAATGTGACACAATCAACTTCAGTGCATATCACACCTGAGTTTATTGATCCTGGGCGCTGTGTTTACTCCCAAGGGGTCAGCCTGTCAGCCTGGGGTTGCTCCAGCCTGGCTCAATGTGCTGCAGAATGGCTGCCTGGGGACTGAGGGTGCTCTAATGTGGGGCTAGCTGGTGGGCAGCCCCTGCACTGAAGCACCCTTATGCCTCTGCCAGCCAAGTCAGCATCAACACATGCACTGCTGTGCACTAAATAATACCACCGTAGGACAGTACTGGTGTTTACAGGTACTAACCTATGGCAGAGTTAATTAGTTTCCTGTGGCCTAATAGGATATATATATATGCTGAGACTTCACTGTGAAGCTAATTCGGTATCTCTGCAATAAGCGTCTCATATAGATATACCCACTGAGTTATACCAACTGAGCATCTGGGCTGGAAAGTCTAATTTCTTGAAAGGAATATACTTTATTTCTTCATATATAGAACACCATGGAATATAATATGTATACTGTTTGTGAAAAGTAGCTTGAAGAAAAAAAAAATCCTAACCTTTCACTGCAGGTAAGTAGCTGAGTAGCAGCAGTTAGGGAGCCAAGCCTGCTGAGCCCACTGCCAGCCCCACACACCAGGTGAAGCCTGTGGACTTTTCTGTGTGCCAGCCTGATCCAAAGCATGGGGCTACATCTTCCAGCCAGGGGGCTCTACAAGAGTCCAGAAATTTGGTACCAGGGGAGCAGTGACAGGGTTAAATATGTCTCTGGGTGCCGCAGCAATTAACGCTGCTACCGCTTTCCCTCTGCCACATTTCCATGTCCAATTTCCCCCAGGTAGTTTGTGAGGGGAACAGCACATGTTTTAGCCAAAACAATATTGTGTTGGGATAGCAACTAAACTTTACAGAATATGAATAGCTGTAGCACAATACTGTCCACTAAGTTCTAAACTTCTGAACTGTTTGCCAATGGCACTATCTGTATGTACACGAGAAAATGAGCTGATACTTCAGTATTTGGTGAATATCGCATAAAGGAAAATAGGATTTTTACAAACAAACAATAAAACAGAAGAAAAGACTTTTTCTATGCATAATGAAAAGGACATAGTGCTCTGAAAAAATATAATCCTGGAACAGACAAGAAAGATAAATGTTTTCTGCCTCCAAAAATCATTATTAAAATCATTTTCAACATATAAACACAACTAAAAACACAATGTCAGCTGTTTCTAACTACAGTAATGATCCTAATCATGGTCATCATAACAGGACCTGATGTTGATGATTTTCTGCCAGGAGTAACATTTTGTCATCAAAATTTAATAGATTAAACACTACTCTGCAAACGCCTTTTTTAACCAGCTGAGGTCTATTTCTCCAAACCAACAAACAGAACATCCACCAGAAACCATTATGTAGCCTTAAAATTTAATCCAGTAATTTCATGCCCTGCATATGTACATCTCCCAAATGCCATCTTTCTGTGCTAAATTAATTTAGTATGATTTAAATCAAATTATATAGCATTGAGTAACTAATGTAAACTATAATTTCCTAAAACATTATTTTCTGTCCCCCAGATATTAAAAGCCCACACTACTTTATTGGTTAATTATAATTGGCAGGTAATTTACAGAACAGCAAAAACAAGCCAGTCAGCGGCAACTATCATGAATGGCATGTATTCGTTTGTGGTCCTTATCCCATCAAAACTATAAGTGCTTGCACGCAGAGAATAGCACATAATTTTAAAAAAGCATGTGTCCTTCCAACAACCAAATTAATGAGCATTTCCAAATCATACCAAGTTATTTACTGCCATACATCTTCTATAATAATATATTAATATGTACAAGGAAACACAAGACATAAGCAAGGCCAAACAATACAAGCTATTGCTGGTGAGTTGAACGTCTGGGTTCCATCAGCTATTTATTAGTATCAAATAGTAGAATTCTGTTGCTCTTTTGCATGCAGGACTAGATTATTCCTTCATTAACCCTTATGCTGCTGTTATTAGTTTACATCTGTTTAGAATAAATTGTTTGGCAATATACCCCTCCCATTCAAAAATCGAGAGACAAGTACCACCTGGACATACCTGACATCATTGTAGTAATGAATGGGCAAGTCTACATGTGCATTAAGGCACTGCAATTACAGCACATTAAGTTTAGTGCCTGTAATAGCAGGTACTAATTTAATGCGCTGTAATTGGCATTATTATGCAGTAGCACTGGCACACATCTTTTACGTGATGCTAATGTGCAGTAGACTAGTTCTACTGTGCACTAGCATGGCTTTCTCTGTGACACATTCAGCCACAGTAGACTTAGTCTACTGTGCTTTTAGTGCCTCATGTAGAAACACCCAGTGGGATTCATATCTTTTGGGAATAAATTCAACAACATCTCTAAGGATTAAAAAAAATCTTGCTCCTGGAATTTACCAAGGGACCAACCTTTAAAACAAAGCATAAAGATTTGGGTCATTGGTAATACAATGCACTACCAGCGGTAGAACAATAGTGACACTTTGTATGGCTAATAAGGATGCTAATTTTAAGCACGCAAAGATACTTTACTATCAGCACAAGTCATAGTATATATAAACAGTGGAAGCAGCAGGAGAGATATGTACAGCTTTTTATAAATGATACATCTACATAGCAAAATGAATGTGTAGGGTCAGTATTGTAAGGGTCAGTATTGTAACTAGGAATGGGTGAGAGAGGCACCAGCCCTAGGCATTGGCTTAGGAGGGGGCCCAAAATCATCCTCCACCTCCATGGAGTCCACAGCAAGAGAGGGTGTTGCCCTTGCAGCAGTGTTGCTCAGTGTGCCCACAGTGTTGCTCTTGCAGCAGCAGTCAGTGCACAGACACCATGCTTCTGCTGCTTTAAGAACAAGGGCCGGGGTAGGCAGAGTGTATGGTGCTGGCGGCAGTAGTAGCAGCCAGGGGCTGGGTGAGAGTCCTGTGCCTTCCCTCACCCCCACTCTCAGAACCCACATGTGTGCCCTCCCTCCCCCTACACCCCCCCCAACAAACTTGACTTGTCACATCACTGTGTAGGGTATGCCAACTGTATTCAGCTGTACTAGATGAATACAGTTACCCTGGCAAAAAACAGCGATGAAGACTGTTTGGCTCAACCATGTTTTATCCACAAGAGTACGAACTCTCCAGAACTGCAACCCCTACAGTTCATGAAGGCTTCTCAGTAACACTGACCAGCTTCTGTTTTTTCAGGCTTCCTATATCTCTACATTGACTTCTACGCTGAATCACTACAGTTTGTTCCAAACCCAATAACACTTTTGCACAGGTCCTAGAGTGTCTTCAATATCGTAAAAATAAAATAAATATCCCTAAAAATGAAGCATTCCTCCAGAATGTTTTAACACCCTCAGAAGATTTCTTTTCTCTCTCTCTCTCTTTCTCTCTCTGATACTAGAAAGAAAAACAATAAAATAAATCCCCAACCCAGAAAGCAATTTTAAACACCCCTTCAAGTTTTCTTGAAGAGAGCCCTTTCTAAGTTCATAGGATCACAGGATAGTTGGACTAGAAGGGACCTCATGAGGTCATCTAGCCCATTCCCCTGCTCAGGGATGCAGCCAGATATTCAGTTGCATTGATCCTTTGATTGGTGAAGTGGTGAAATATTGGGAGATATTGCTTTGGTGCTATGAATATACAATGTGAAGTACATAATTAACATGAGTATTGATAGAATCCAATAAGGGTATTTTTATGCACACTATTCACCTTTTATACCCATTCAGATCAATATTGGAACATTTACTTAATTTTAAGCACCTCCTTAACTTCTATTGGGACTTAAGTTTGTGCTTAAGTGTTTTGTTGAACCACAGCCTTATGAATAAATACCCAAGTTTCATCTATTTGGGAGAGAAGAGATAGCAGTTAATGGGTCACAGCTCCAGAGATGTGAGTTAAAGTTTCACTCTAGAATCGTGATGAAGTTGCATCAGCTGTGAGCAGATAGCTAGTCATCTGGACTGAGCAGTCGAAGGTACCTGGATGTATTGCTAGCTACATCCCCTTTTGTGCCATTTGCTACAAAAATTTCCTTAGCCAAACCAGTTCAATGGGCCACTAGGCTCAGGAGGATATTTGACCTTCATATAAATAGTCTGAATCTACCCAAACAGCCTTTGATGTTATCTCTTATTTATGCAAAGGGCATTATCTGGTAGAAAAGCTTAGATAAAAATGTATGTAGGACAATACTAAGTAGCATAACTAGGGTACCCGGCTGCTTAGTCATCCCTCTGACAATACCACATTAAATCCAGAAATTCTATGTTTGGCAAGTTTTCTGTGTGTCATAGAAGCAGAATTTGTAACCCTCCAAAGATACCGATATCTAAGTATTTGGGAGCTTTCATTGCAGCCCTTGGATTTTGCATGGCAACCTATAGGGTTCCATGCTTTGAAAAGTTCACTTGTGAAAACTAAGAAAAAGTCAAAACTATTCTTGAAAATCCAATTTAATCAAGTCCACATAAAACCACTCACTAACTAACAAACAATCATAACTCACCAGATGACACATTTCTAAAACAAAAGGCAAGCACAGAAATTTCTCCTTCCAATTTTCCCTGAGCTGCCAAGTAATTTTAATGGCATCTTTATTCCATTTCAGATCCATCTATTCCAACATTTTTTCCCAAAAAACACACTTACTAGATTTAGGTAAGAATGCATGTTCAAAAGAAAAAAGAGAAAGTTTTGATGTAGGTGAGAAAATGAAGTGTCAGGCCCTTAATTAAAGCCAACTGGTATCTGTCCAATGACTTTAGGTGACAGATTCCAGTTTATACTGACTGAGGATCTGCCCCCAGATTTTTAACATAAGAAAAAAAGATACAAAAATCACAGTGCTAATGTCTGCATTAATTAAACTACGTAGAAGAATAAAAGTACAACCTCTAATGTATTAAAATGGCTTTCACTTACATGGCTGGAACTGAACATAGCTTAAACACATTTCTTCATATAGCTGTGCAAAACAAAGATAGTCCAAATTCTTACCTGTGCTTTTATTAGTTTTGTTTTGTCTACTCTTTACTTGCTCAGTCCATAATGTAGGGTAACGAGAAGCTATATCTGGAAATACAGCAAAGCACATTTGACTTATTATAATTTTTTTAGAAGAGTATAGTAAATAAACAGTGACTGGCCAATGAACAAAGGTGACAACAACAACCTTTTAGAGGACTGTCTAACAACATAAAGGACTATAATAAATTAGAATAGATAAAATCTCAATTCATAGATCTAGCAAAGGAAAGCATTGAGACAAATACACAATAACATATAGGTGGCTCTGATATCCCTACTCAGGGATATCTACCTCTGCTAGAATTTGAAGTCAAAGAAAACACTTGCAGAGTCAAGTTTCATTTAACTTGGTTGAAGGTCTTACAGTTTGGCTCCATGATAGTCTATAACTTCACACCACACTCTGCAAGAATTATTATAATGTTGTAATCCCAATGACAGAAAAGAAAATCTGAAATAGTTTGTAGCTTGTATTATACCTCTGCACACAAGGCTGAATATTACTCACTGTAAGCAAGCATGTCAGAATTTGGGCCTCAGTGTTTCTAGTTGGAAGGCATGGGGTTTACTGGAGAGAGATTGCAGCCTTTAACTACCTAGTTTGACTTACAACACTTTTAAAAAAACTGAATCTCAAGTTACAAGTGCCTCTCTACTCTGAAAAACACCAGGAAAAACATCATTGAAGGATTCCACAATGATGGTGTCTCCATGAAATTTCTATAAGGAATTTCCAAATTTGTTCACTTAATAAAGACAGCTTTACTCGGAGCAGTGCCATTTAGAAACAGGAATGGCAATTTTCACACTTGGGGATACCATGAAATGTATGCTCTACTGTTCTGATGTCCTTGTTCTCAGGTGACGCTTACATTGTGACACATGGACTATAGTATATACTTTTAATATTACTCTTTTACTATTCCTAAAGGTGCTCACCTTCTTCATCACCTTGAGGCTGAGTCTCCAGCGCGGGAGCTGAGGCATCATCTGAATTCAGAATGGAAAAGATTTGCAAGGAGACTACAATTATGAGAGTAAGCTAAATAAGTGTACATATATGGTTGATGCTAATGATTTGCACATAGCCCCGGACGGTTAACAAACAATTATGCAAGTATTATCATTAATATACAGTATATAGATATAGCATACACAATACATATACAATTATGTATGTAAACTACAGATGGGTGGCATTTCTGGTTATAAGTGATTATATAAATGAACTGAATATATGGAGTTTTGATGAGACACCAAGTTTAGAAGCAGTTAGTTCACTGCCTGGCTAAAAATATGCTATGCCCTGTAGAACCTAATTGATTAGATAAATATGCAAATAAATACATTAAATAAAATAAATGTGCATAGGCATGGAAAAGGCAAAGAAATCAGTCTGGGAAGGGTGAACAGATAGGAGAGATGATGTAGTCCTTCTGACACCCTACAACAAAATAACAGTTTCTTTTGGCTTTAGCAAAATCCATAATTTAAAGGGCCAGGACATTGTTTGCATTATTCTCATCTTTTTGTCAGCTATTCCCACAACCAATCACCCCTGCAAGAGAAGAGGAAGCACAGTGTTCCAGAAATGATAAAATAAGGATAAGAACAAATCTTCAACACACTGAACTACAGCTCAAGCACTGCATATCTAGAAAACCTTAATACTGAAAAATAGTTCAGTTCAGCAAGATTTGGGAATCAGTAGATACAGTTCAGTTTCTATCCGAAAAACAATTTTTACTTATTAGTATAGGTCTGTGTTGTTTACCTGGTTTAACACACCAAATGAGCTACAGTATCTAATAGAACTTAATGGTATATATTTGCCAGTTGCTTGCATTTCTTGGGAGAGAAACTGACCCTACGATTGTGGTAATCCCCACTAAAAATATCTTCTGTGCATGCATTTTCTTATAATTTCTTGAAGTCGTTTTTGAATCCCAATCTTGTTCCCCAACTTTTGGATTAAAGCTATAACAAAACTTAACTACAAAACTTTCACTTGCATAAAAACCAACCAACAAACAAACATACAACAGTGGAAGTATAATATACTTTTCATTTCATTTCTCCCTAGGCAGTGCAACCCAGTAGAGACCTGTTCCCTCTTCTATCTCCACCACAAAGGCTGCAAATATGTGCTGCCTTTATGGAGATCATGAAGAGAAGTAGGAAGCATTCTTTGCTTCTCACTTCATGACTTCATTTTACTCTTCACTGAGTGTGCTGTTCATGAATAACAGATTTATGGCTATTAGATACTTAAATCCTTTTTTCAAAGAAAAAGGAAGCCAGCAGCAGCACTGGAGGATTCCTTATTCTGTCCAACTAATATATTTGTACTCAAACTTGCAGGGGGATGACTTCTTTTTAAGAAGACAAAGTCATTCATTCAGTGCTCAAGTATTATAATGAGATAACTAACAAGAATGTTAGATTTGCTGGGGTTTTTTGTAATGTCCTCTGGGAAGTGGGCTGAAACCACCAACTTATCTTAGAAAAGTTATTAAATAAATATAATGACCTTTGAATTCAAAGCCTACTATAAGCTCATCAACCAGCCAAAAACAAGAATGAAACTCCTTTCCTGTGCCTATGTAGCTTTATTTATATGGCTATTGCAAGCTATTACATTGCCACAGGAAAGGAATTCATTCTTTTGGTGCTGAGAAATGCCATTTCCTGCTGGCCTGTTATGTATGGCAGGCCAGCTTCTCTTATCATCTCATCTTTTCTCTTCTTGCTCCACAAGGATCTCCTGGAGCACAGGACTCTCTGAGGTTTCATTCCTACAGTGTTGTTATAAAATATTTCAGCTGTATGGATTGTGAAACCAAAGCATGCCTCTTAAAATTATGGAACTGATCTATGCGGGGGCATGACAAGGAGCTAGGTCACCAGGGCTCTGTATCTCCTCAGTGGGAGGGGTGTGTGGGGGGGGTGCATCCTGGGATTATGGAGGGCTGCAGATTGTCCATTTTATCTGCGTGGAGCAGTCTGAAATTATCCTAACAAGAGCTAGCTAGCACTGCCCAGAGTTAACCCTTGCCTGAAGTGGGGTGATTTTTAGGCTTAGAGGGTGCTTAGCATGAGTTAACAAGCTTTGCTGTGTAGCCACTTGTGTTTTAAGTATGGTCTAAGTGTAATATGTAACTTCACTCTGCGTTATATCAAATCTACTTGAGGGAAGCAACCTAATGGATGCACTCTGTTCTTTTAAGTCTTCTGGTTATATAAGTGCTGCTCTTTCTGGTTTCACAAGCAAATCAGCACACACCACAACCCCAGCAATCACTGTCCTGTTCCTGGCCTTCTACAGATTTCCCCTTTACTACATGATGGACATGTCTATACAAGACACTATGTTGAAGTAGTGATGAGCTGCAGTGATGTAACTCATTAGTATGGCAACATCGCATCAGCAGGCACTAACCATGATGCCACTGCTACTGCGCAGTAGCAATGAGCAACTGTGCAGTATGGTCAGAAATGACCCATGAGCCACCAGGACTGTGCAGTACCAGCGGCTACTGAGCAGTCATTTAGTACTTGGTTGAATTAATATGTGTGTGGCAGGTGGGGGTCCCAGGGTTGGCTGTGATGTTCCCTGGTGCCCTGTGACTGGGCCTGATGTGCCCCAAGGGTGCCTTCTTATTTTGCCCACCATGCCTTGTTGGTAAAATGATAAATGGGGAGGCTGCCCATGAGCCTTTGCACAGCTTCCAGTCCCACTAAACTGTGCTTGACCATACTGGCCTTCGGACCCCTCCTTGAGACCCCTGTCCCAGACAGTGCCTCATAGGATATGTTGAGCCTCATGGGCTAATTGCATGGATCCAAATCCTCCCCTTTACTATGCCCTATGCCTCACAGATGTAATATGAACAGTTGACTCACTTATCCCTTTCCAGGGGCCGAACTCTGCCCTTGTGCTGGGCCTCTTTCACTTCTCTGTTTGTCACACTCCTCTGGTGCTAGGCTGTCTGGCCCCGGTATCTGCTACCCGCTTCTGGTGCTGGGCTCTCTAGCCCCAGTCCCTGTGCCCCTCTGGCCCCTGTAGCTATGCCTCTCTGGCACTGGGCTCTACACCAGAGGTGGGCAATTATTTGCAGAGGGCCGTTTAGCAAGTTTTGCTAAGCTGTCAAGGGCTGCATGGGTAAGTCCCACCCCTGACCTGTGACCCTTACCACTGGAAGTCCCTCCCCTTGCCCCTGGAAGTACTCCTTTGGAGAAGAGGGTTTTTGCTATCTTAGAACCGGGGAAAAAAATAAATTATGTACTAAAAATCAAATACCCATAATATTATATTTTAATTCAATTAAAAAAATACATTTTCATGATACCTGTGTGTTTGTGCTTTATATGTAGAAGTGATTGCATAATAGCTCAAATGTAGTCTTACTCTTGTATAGAGTATGAGGTGTGCAACGGTGTTGGGGGGTATGGCTGGGTGCGTGGATGTGGGGTTTATGGGAAGCTGTGGATGTCTGTATATGTGTGTGGTATCTGTGGGATGTGAGATTGTGTCTGGAGGAGGGTGTGCCAGTGGGGTTTGCAGGAAGGGTTGTAAGGGGGGACTGTTTGCGCTCCAGCAGCTTCTGCTGCTGCCAGGAGGCTGGGGGCTGCCAGAGAAGGGCCTGTCAGGCTTAGGGGGCAGTGTGCGGGGCTCCTGCAGCCACTGGGGGTGGCAGGAGTTGGTGGAGGCATGGCCTGAGACATGGGAAGTCCAAGGAAGTGGTGCAGAACTTGCATCATGCACCTGAGGCTAGGGGTAGCAAAGGCTTGGTTGCCACACCCCCACAGGTGGCCTGGGGGTTGCCACCAACCCGGGGGGAGGGACCAGACCCCCCCCACCCTGCAGGAGCCCAGCAGCCTGACAGAACCTTGCCCCCCAGCCCTGAGACAGGCAGGGAGGCTGCGCCAGAAGCCAGAGCAAAGCAGTGGCTCTTTTTCCGCTTCAGAAGCTCCTGCAGCTTCCAGGAGGCCAAGGATACTGGGGAAGCTCCTATCGAGCCACAGGGGCAGTGCAGGAAGCCACCTGAGGCCACTGGTGGCGGCACGTGGCCCCGGACGGAGGAAGTCCAGGGATGCGGAATGGAAGTTGCATCTTGCACCTGAGGCTTGGGACGGCAACAGCCTGGCTGCCCCCACCCACAGGCATCCCCACCCAAGGCCCAGTCCCCCCTGCCCCACAGAGGTCCAGCAGCCTGGCAGCAGCTCGCCCCCCAAACCCCAGGACAGGTGGGAGCCTACGCCAGGAGCTGGATCAGAGCTGGGGCTGCTTTTTTCCTCTGAAAGCTCCTGAGGGCTCCCCAAGCTTCTTGTGCCCTGGACCAGGACCCTGCCAGATTGTTCCACCCCCAGCAGCCTTGGGAGGTGAGCTGGCCAGTAGCTTCCCCAGGGTCCCTAAGCACCTTGCAGCCACAGGAACTTCTGAAGTAGAAAAGCATATGTGGCTCTACACCCACTCCTGGCGCAGCCTCCCTGCTCATCCTAGGTCCAGAAAGTGAGCTGTTGCTGGGCCTCCGAGGCAGGGGGGCCCAGGCCTTCCCCCCAGGGTGGCAGCACCCACCAGAGTCTCCCATTGGGGGCACCTAGGCTGTTGCTGCCCCAAGCCTCAGGTGCAGGATGGAAGTTCCCCACCGCCTCCCCATGCCTCATCCCCACTTGGTCATGCCACCCCCAGCAGCCCCAAGCAGCCCCAGGTCCAGACAAGGGTGTTGGGAGCTAGCGACAGCCAGGCAGTGCCCCGGGGCCAGTACCAGCGGGGCACAGAGCAGGCTGGGCTCTATGGAGCTGGGCTGGGCTGCCCCAGCAGGGAGAGAGAGGAGCCACCCTGCTCTGGGCCCTGCCAGTGCTGGCTCCCGTGCGCCGCCTCTCTCCCAGCCCCCTGCCCCAGTCCTGTGGCTAGGTGGGGACTAGCGTGCTCCCGACCCACTGTTACCTGAGCTTCCCGCTCCAGCACAGGCGGGAACAGCTGCGTGGTCCCTGGCTGGAGGGGCAGGGCGGCCCTGATCTTCCAGGGGCCTGGCTTCCACTGGGTCCTAATGCCCCTGGGTCCTGTCACTTTTGACTAGAGCCAGAGGCAAATAAATATTAATTTTTTAAAAATTTCTCAGGGCCCAGTGGGCTGGACAGAATGGCCTTACAGGCCATATCCAGCTGAAAAGTCATATTTTGCCTACCCCTGCTCTACATAATAGGGTGCCCCACCTGCTGGGCATTAATGGGCTTCCTCCTCCCATTATAGCCTCATCCCAAAACCACCAGTACAAACAACAGCACAAGCATGAGCCTCTGGGCTATAACAGAACAATAACAATGGAAGCAGTCTGCTGCCCCTTTAAGATGGCAAACTTCCACCCTCCAGGTAGCATAGCCCTGAGTACCTTGTGATCTCTCAGTCATACTGCACTTGGAGGTAGCAAAGTAGGCAGCACAATGCCTCGGGTAGCTCTCTTGTGCAGGAGCTTCTTCCTCTGGCCGTTGCCAGAGAGAAAAGTTACCTGCTAGCCCCAGCCCTGAGCTTATATGTTCACTGGGCCCTACCTGCTTCCGGTCATCTGACTGCCTGCATCCCCAGGGGTGGGCAGGGCATGGTATATCAGCCTGTGCAAGGCCGGGGCAGGGGTGGCAGCGAGCAGCTGGAGCCGGTGGCACTCAACAGCTGCGGTGCATGGTGCCTGAAGAGAGGCCTATGCAGCACTGACTGAGGGGCCCCCCAAAGCCTGGGGAGGTTGCCCCAATTCACCACCCACCAGGGATGGCCCTGCCTGCAGGTGCTGGCTAATTACCCCATTAAGTTGTTGCTCAGGCAACCTGCAGCTGTGGAGCTCTGCCTAGCCTGCAGGCCCCCCAGGCTAGGGTGCTTCTGCCCTTAAAGGAGCAGGCATCTCTTAGTGCCCTGCTACAATGTGCTTTAGCAAGTACTAAATGACTGCACAGTACCAACTGCACATTGTGATACACATGTAGACGTGCCTGATATGTCCTGAAGAATGACAATATCCATATGCATATTAAGTTTGTGAGAGAAGTACACAAAAATATATTTAGAACAAAGGTAAATCAGAAGGTCAAAACCCACTGAAGATGAAGACACACTTTTCTATCTCTGTACTTCCTTAAAAGGATTATAAAGAGAGTAAGTTTCTTGCTGAGACTAAAAGGAAACTTCAGTCACATATACCTAGAGGACTTTCCAGATTTTGTTGGCTCTATGCCATGGACAGCCTTAAAAGCTGCCTCACACAACAATTTAAAATAAGATAAATGCTGATCAAGAGCATATTGGCCCAACCTGAGAAACAAGATTCCAAGATAGGTGTGTGTGTGCACGTACGTAGCTATCAGAAGCAAAAAAGGAGTCAGCCACGTTTATGCATGATAAGTGCTGGCTGCTAGTTGGCCTCAACATCATATTACATAGCCAGATGGTAGGATGTTATAAAGCATTTGCCTTCCCACCTGATTTTGACCCAGTATATCAAGTAGACCTGGATGTAGAGGTGAAGGCTCATTAACTATCTTCACACTACTGAGCACTCTGCAGAAAAGTTCACAGACAATAGCACAGATTTCCAAGGTCAAGTCAGGATTTATATATGTTACAATTCATGTAGTTCAAAGCCAAGAATGAAATTCCTGACCCACAGCAAGCTCCCCAGAAGGCTATGGATAATTCAGGGGTCAGTAGAACCCAGAAATCATCTGGAAAATATATGAAGGAAATATTTTCCTTTGTTGATTAAATATCTTTTAAGAACTAGTTTTTAAACAGCTACTAGTTTTCTTAAAGTAATAACTCAGCTTATAGTAGAAGAGCTAAACACTGAGCATAATAAAAATTGCTAAAATTCTTACAAACACCATAAATCAAACAGATTTACATTAGACCAAACTGCTTTTTCATTTCAATGGTGCAAATATGAAATAACTCTTTTGAAGTCACTTTACCCAGTGTAACTAAGAGCAGCATTTTATCAAATACGCCCACTTACCTGAAGATTAACTTTTCCCCTGCTTTTTTTCCATCTTAAATAAAGTCTAAAGCACTAGTCCATCTCTCAGAGGGCTCCACTAGCTAAATGGAGTCACATTAGGTATGGATTTGCTGTAACGGCATCTATTATTAGAATAAAGATACCTAAGGATATAGCTCTAATAACAACAGCCATCTGGTTATGAAGGTGAGCCATCAGTTGAACTCATCACAATACAGAAAAAAATGCCAGGTTTAAGATGAGTCAAGTCCTGGTTGCAGTGGAAATGAAGCTATGACATCAATTTCCTGGATCTTGGGTATAGACAGAACTGGCTCTATCAAATAGACAGAATAGTGTCTCTTCCACAGCAAGGAATATTAGGGGAAATAAAACACTTAATAACAGTATATTGGAATGATAGCTATGGGCTGGGAAGATAATTTATACTGCACTTAACTCTAAGTAAAAAACCATCTAGATCTGGGAATGGACAAATACATATACATATATAAAAATTCACATAAACAGATGCCCACAGATGTATACATATATGTTTGTGTGTATAGAAGTATGTATATACACATATATGTATATGTATATACTTACATATGCATATGCATTGATACTGCGTGTGCCTGTGTGTATATATATGCATACTGATTCATAAAGCATGTGTGCAAGTGCCCACACATGTATATAATTTCAAAAATGTAAAAGTAGTGGGAAAAAAAGGCCTCAAAGCCCACAAAGATACTAGTTTCCACATTAAAAAAAATACACTTCTAAGATATTTACCTGTTTTTCCCGCACCTTCTCGTGGTGGCAATTTCTCAGTTACAGAACCTGGAGTGGAAAAAAAAAGTTAACAGCTTGGCTTCTCACTGACACCCTCTGGTGTTAATGATTTCTTTTCAGTCAGAAATGCTAGACACATCCTCTTTCATATACCAATAGATTTCAGCTTGGCCTGGTACCAGCATTTGTTCACCGTTAAGTTACAGTAAGGTGTTTCTTTTTGGATATCAATAGACATAAAAAGGAGAGAACTGTGAGTAGGAAAGAATACACGTGCAAGCACACATTTATGTGCAGCACAATCATATACCCACCATCATACAATCAGGTCCATGTAGCGGATCCTTCTACCCATCCAAAACTCTGTTGACTTCACTGGGACTCTGCATGAGTATAAGTGTTTTCTCATGCATAGCTCAAATTGAAGAATACAACACCTTGTTTACACAGTTTGCTCACTGCACTAGTCACAGTTTCCTGATTCTCAGTCAGCTAGCACCAGTGCAGGTTAAAGAAGCATCTGTTGAGCATAACACATGGCATGCCAAGGAGCCTTATGCTAGTGGAGAAACAAGCATAGCAAAGTCTAACTTCTCCAAAATCTCTCCCCTCCCCTTCGCAATGCTTCATTCCCACCTTCAGTATGAGCTTGTCCTGCTTTTGCAATAGAGACAAAAAAGCGACTTTCACTGGCTTTTTGCCAGTACATAACAGCTAAGCTTTCAAATACCAATGCATTTAGATGGTATCTGCAAGTGATGTTGTTCATGGATCAAAAAGTAATTCATTGTGGAGCAGAAGGTGGAGGAATACTAAACTGTAAGCTACATTGCACTATCTGTCTTATCTTGTAACAACTTTTCTTTGTTTCCATTTACACTTAAGTTTATTGAGTACAAGTCTTCATTTTTTCATGAAATTTTTGGAGGAAGTATTATGATAGCAAAAATTTAGTGAAACTGAAAACTGCTGGGCCAAAAACTTTCTTGAGTACTTTTGTTCAACCACCCACGTTATAAAAAGTAGCAGAAAGCCTGCCGGTGGAAATGATATATGAGTAGTGAATGTCTTGAGAAACTGATTCCTCATGAGATAGAGAAACTTTTGATTATCAGAGTGACCCTTCTAGGCTTTAAAATCTATGAATTTATGAATCTGCAAATCTTTTTCCCTAGACTAATGCTTGAAATGTATCCCAGATGAGTAGTAGCAAAATATCACTGGCAGCAAATGAGGCAAAGATCCTGTGCAAAAATAAAGAACTGTAGGTTATCCCTTAATTTCAGATGAATGTAAATGGGACCAAAGTAAGTTTGCATGGAAAGCTTTAATGCTTTCTTTTTTCATTTTTGAATGTTTGATATTGCAATCTAAATAATGTTCTCTTAACATGATTCTTGTAATAATATTGCAATATGTGAAGAGAAAAACTCAAAATTTAAAATCTAAAATTTTAAATGATATATAAAAGGAAACATAATCATCCTGTCATGACATAAATTTATAACCAATACCATTATACTGGAGTAGGTGGGCTAAAATAAATATATTTCATGCTGCAGAATGCTATCTGATTGCTCAAGTATAACTTTTTAGACTTAGGCTCATGTTGGGGTTCCTCTGAAATGTCATATAATAGCTACTGCTAGAGACAGGGTATACCAATGCTTGGATGTACTCTAGTATGGCAAATCTTGGCATTCCAATTTAAATACAACAATATGGACAGTTAATGAGACAACTGGAAATCATAACTGCTACACTTCAGTTAGTGTGGTATTATCACCAAATATGACTTCAACAAGAACAGAACATAGCTCAAAGAAGACTCAAGGGCTGTGTCTACACATGCAAATGCTCCGGAGTGGGTTTACTGTAAGTAAACCCACTCTGGGCAGGGGTCTATGATGTGGGGAAGCGAGAGCAGATTTACTGCTCACGGCAGCAATCTGGTCCCACCCCTGCTGGCCCAGCACTGGGCCCCCTACAGCATCCAGGGGGAGCTATAGGCTTCCCCTGGGTGCTAGCCCAGAGGCTGGCAGGGAGCACAGGGCCAGGGGACAATTGTTTCCTAGAGAAGGCTGGGAGATTGCTCCCTGCCCCCCCACCAGAGCTGCCTGATACCAGGGCAGGCTCTGGTGGTGGAGCCCAGGTGGGGACAATGTCCCCCTGCCCTGGCAACAGGGAGCTCCTAGCCAGAGCTCCCCGACTGGGGGCAGGGGGCTTGTAAACAGCTGCAGGGAAGGGGCAGTTCCCAGCCCCCTGCTCTAAACTGCCTGTGGGGCAGCTAGCAGTGATCCCCTGGCTGAGGCACAGGGTTGGGACCTGCCCCTGACTTGGACCATTTCTAGGCAGACCTGGGCTGTACAGAGAAGTTTCCATATGCAGCCTACAGATGGCTGGGGACTGCCCGAAACAGGAAAGTCCCCAGCACATCCAGGCTACATGTGAAAACTTCCCCATGCAATCCAGGGAAGGCTGGGAACTGCCCTGGCCAGGGTAGGCCCCTGCTAGCTCCAGGCTGGGCGGAGAACTCTCCTTGTGCAAGGAGCTCCCAGACCCCACTCTGTGATAGGAAGTATATTGTTATACCTTTCTGTGCAAGGTAAAGAATCTCTTTATTTCCCAGTATATTTCCCTGCAAATAAATATATGCAAGACATATCACAACCTCTGCACTAAAAAAACATAAATCAATTCTTGCCAGTTAAAATGTTATTACCCAGGCCAGTAGTAATGGAAAAATATTACCCTCCAAGTGGTTCGGCAGTGTATGTGAAATGATTTAGTTGTCTCAGGTCAGCTATCCTCAGAAGAACTAACTTCAATGAGAATTAAAAACAAATTCTTACAGCATACTATTTTTGTGGATTGAAAATGTGGGTTTTAATAAGAGAACTCATCATGTCAGAACTCTTGTTTACCATGCTAAATTGATGGCCTCTTGAGCATGAAGTTTAGACAAGGAAGTTCGCCAAAGAAAAAACAGCTGACATCACAAAGCTGGCATGCAGATTTGAAAGCCTCCAAAAAGAACACATGAGTGTACAGCAAACTGGTACAAGATTGTCAGGTAGTATAATTTTTATATGTTCATGTTGAGAATATTCTATTTTTTTCTGGTACCATATTTTTCAAACATAATAGCCAACAAATTGCCGTAAAATGAATATAATTAATGGTAGTTTTATCAGTAAAAAATGAATGAAGGAAAAAATCCTCCCTCAGGCTAGCAAACATAGGTAAGAGTGGGCACATCTACACATGCATGAATGCACTGTAATTATAGCACTTAAGTTGAGTAACTGTAATAACAGGTACTAACTTAATGCACCATAACTGGCACACGTGTCAAGGACCCCTCGACACGCAAGGTCTACTGCCTACCCGGAGCAAAGATTCAGGATGTGAAGAGGGTGATTCAGGCCATAATCAAGCCCATCACTTACTACCCCATGGTCCTAATCCACGTGGGTACTAATGATGCGGCCAGGAGAAGCCCTGATCACCTGATGGCGGACTACCATACTCTGGGGGGTATGCTGAAGAAGATAAGAGCACAGGTGGTTTTCTCTTCTGTCCTACCAGTGAGCTGACGTGGAAGATGGCAGGCAAAGTGCATCGCAGAGACCAACTGGTGGCTTCGGGAATGGTGTCTCGAGGTGGGCTTTGGTTTCCTCGACAAAGACCTGCACATCACAACAAGAGACATGCTCGGATGGGATGGGCTCCACCTTTCTCCTAAATGTAAGCGTGTGTTTTCTTCTAGGTTGATGGATCTCCTCCGGTGGGCTTTAAATGAGGCTCATTGGGGGAAGGGAAAGATGAGGGCAGAGGAAGCCTTGGACTGCCAAACCAAGCAACACCCACAAGTACAGCCCAGCCTAGGCCGACAAGTGGAACATATATGCAGGTAAGCAACAGGGGCCAGGGTAATACTCAAAGTAGGGGGCCAGTGCACACATCCTCAGGAGGCCTCAAGTGCCTCTACATAAACACTTATAGTATGGGAAATAAGCAAGAAGAACATACCCACCTGCTAGCTGACACCAACCCGGACATAGTAGGGCTCACTGAAACGTGGTGGGACCCAACGCACAACTGGGCGGTGAATATCAAGGGCTATAGGCTGTACAGGAGGGATAGGACAGGGAGGAAAGGTGGGTGTGTGGTGCTCTACATTAAGGAGGAATACACATCCTCGTCAATTAGCAAAGAATCAGAGGAGGGGGACTCTGAAGTGCTCTGGGTTAGAGTACAAGGCAGTCAAGGGGAAAGAGATTTAACAGTGGGGGTCTACTACAGATCACCCAACCAAGGGGAAGGGCTAGACCAGGAACTCTTAAGTCAGCTCACGGAGGTAGTTAGGTCAAAGGATGTGGTCATCATGGGTGACCTGAACTTTTCAGACATCTGCTGGGAAAAGCAGTCAGCCAGGTCCAACCACTCACGCAGGTTCCTAGCCAGAATGCAGGACCTCCATCTAACCCAGGAGATGCACAGCCCCACCAGGGGAGATGCCTTGTTGGACCTGGTACTGGCCACAGGAGATGACCTGGTGAGGGTGCTGCAGGTACTCGACCACCTGGGTGACAATGATCATCGCCTGCTGGTATTCACCATCCAGAGCAAGGTGGTAAAGGCCTACAGCAAGGCAGCAGCCCTAGATTTCAGGAGGGTGGACTTCAATGAGCTAAGGAGAATAGTCGGGGTAGCACTGAGGTCCCAGAAGGGAGGGGAGTCAGGTGTCCAAGGACAGTGGTCGCTCCTTGAGACGATCCTCCAAGCCCAAAGGGAGGTAATCCCAACAAAGATCAAAGGGGGCAGGAGGGCACAAAAGCCCCCATGGCTCACCAAAAGTATCCGGGAATGTCTCTTGGCTAAAAGGGAGGCGTACACCCAATGGAAGGGAGGGGCCACCACCAGGGAGGACTATACTGCAGTTGCTCGGGAATGCAGGGGGGCGGTCAGGAAGGCCAAGGTGCAGATGGAACTGGGACTAGCTTCCTGGATCAAGGACAACAAGAAGTCCTTTTTTAATTACATAGGGGGCAAAAAGAAGGTTCTGGGTAACGTGGGGCACCTGCAGGACACGCTAGGAAATTTGGTCGTCACACCAGACAATAAAGCTAACATATTTAATGATTTCTTTGCCTCCATTTTCCTGAGCAGGGACCAGAACAGCCACCCTCCCTCTGGGCCCCCCTCAAACCCCAGGGGAGGTGCACCTAGGCCAAGGGTTAGTGAGGAATTAGTTAGGGAACTTCTGGAGGGACTGGATGTATTCAAATCAGCTGGTTCGGACAATCTCCACCCCAGAGTACTGAGGGAATTAGCTGAGGTAATTGCGGGACCCCTGGCACGGCTGTACAAGCATTCGTGGTGCTCTGGTGTGGTGCCAGAAGACTGGAAGAGGGTCAATGTGGTTCCCATCATCAAAAAGAGGAGGAAGGAGGACCCGGGAAACTATAGGCCAGTTAATCTTACCTCAATCCTGAGCAAGCTTTTTGAGAGAATTATTCTGGCACATGTCCATGAGGGGCCAGCAGGGGAGATTATGCTTAGGGGAAACCAACACGGGTTCATTAGAGGCAGGTCCTGTCAGACGAACCTGGTGGTCTTCTACGACCACGTCACAAAATCCTTAGATGCAGGGGTAGCAGTGGGCATAGTCTTTCTGGACTTTAAGAATTTCTGCAATGTTGTCTCTCACCCCGTTCTCATTAAGAAACTGGGGGACTGTGGTATCGACACCTACACAGTCAAGTGGGTCGCCAACTGGCTGGAGGGCTGCACCCAGAGAGTGGTGGTGGATGGGTCATTTTTGACTTGGAGGGATGTAGGCAGTGGGGTCCCCCAGGGCTCGGTCCTCGGGCCCGCACTGTTCAACATCTTCATCAGTGACTTGGACGAGGGGGTAAAAAGCACCCTGTTCAAATTTGCTGATAACACTAAGATGTGGGGGGATGTGGGTAAGCTAGAAGGGAGGAATAGGCTGCAATTGGACCTAGACAGATTACGGGGTGGGCGGATCAGAATAGGATGAGATTCAACACTGACAAGTACAAGGTGCTGCACCTGGGGAGGAAGAACCAGCACCATACCTACAGGCTGGGGAACTCCCTTCTCATCAGTACAGAGGCAGAAAATGATCTTGGAGTCATCATCAATGCCAAGATGAACATGGGCCGGCAGTGTGGGGATGCAGTGGGGAAGGCCAACCGCATCTTATCATGCATCCACAGATGCATCTTGAGCAGGGCCAAGGAGGTGATCCTCCCCCTCTATGTGGCACTGGTCAGGCCGCAGTTGGAGTATTGCGTCCAGTTCTGGGTGCCGCACTTCAAGAGGGATGTGGACAGCATGGAGAGGGTCCAGAGGAGGGCCACTCACATGATCAGGGGGCAGCAGGGCAGGCCCTACGAGGAGAGGCTACGGGACCTGAACCTGTTCAGCCTCCACGAGAGAAGGCTGAGGGGAAATCTAGTGGCCTGTTACAAACTAGTCAGAGGGGACCAGCAGGCACTGGGGGAGTCCCTGTTCCCCGTGCACTACCAGGAATGACCAGGAATAATGGTCACAAGCTGGCAGAGGGTAGATTCAGGCTAGATATCAGGAGGTGCTACTTCACGGTCAGGGTGGCTAGGATCTGGAGCCAACTTCCAAGAGAAGTGGTGCAGGCTCCTACCCTGAGGGTCTTTAAGAGGAGGCTGGATGAACACCTTGCTGGGGTCATTTGACCCCAGTACTCTTTCCTGCCATGGCAGGGGGTCAGACTCGATGATCTGCTCAGGTCCCTTTTGACCTTACAAATGATGAAATGTTACATGTAATGTTAATGTGCAGTAGACTAATTCTACCATGCATTAGTGCATTAGCATGGCTTTCACTGTGACACACTATTACACAGTACAATTAGTCAATTGCACTTTTAGTGTCTCATGTAAATGCACCCAGAGTGTAGAAATGTCTACTCTGAGTAGGATGGACCAAAACTCATGACCTTACTATTTTATTTCTTTAGACAGGCACTTGCAACCATGATAAGAACTATTAAAGTCGTAACAGCTGAAGTCAATGGATCTTTACATAGGAACATAAATCTACCTGCATTACTATAATTATAAAATCTGGACCTTCCCAAGACTCAAGTCGGATGCCTCGGATTGTTCCCCCTTTGAATGACCAAAGTTGTGGTGCTCAGAAGTGTTACATTTAGACTGTTGTAACCAAGGTTAGGCTGATCTAAATGCCAGGACATGAAGGTGTTCACAGGTCTTAAATTCACCAATAAATTGTGCTCCAGGAGATGAATTAACTTTAGATAGGCCTTGATTAACTGATCTAAAATGGAATCTAAAATGGAATAACCTGGTCTAGTGAATGTTTGCACATATTCACAGCACAGCCCTGGGGCTAGGAAAATCTTGCTACTCACCCCAGCCCCAGGACTATGCTGTTTTTAACCCTCCCCCCCAACCCTGACTGGGTTATTTTTAGCACCAAATACCCCCCTCAGACTGGGCAACCCCTTCCTTCCCCCTCGCAGACTCACAACCCACCCCCAGCCCTGCCAGCCCCCTGGACTTGCCAATATCCCCATGTCTCCTCAGTCCCCCTGCAGACATGCCAAGCCCCTGCAATCTATCCAGCCACTCCCACCTCCCCCGACAATTTATATGTGTCAAACTGCCCACACCACTCCTGGCTTCAATGAACACTTGCATGCATCACTCCTGATATAAGTGTTAGGCAATGTAAAGCAAGCAATCTAAACTTAAACCAGGTCCCACAAATGCTTAGAGGCCAACTTTGAATTATCCAGATGAAATGGAAGAGTTATTCTATTACCAAACCTGGGTGTGTAAGTGTCCCCATCACAGGAATAGGGAGACATCTGTACTCCTCCAGAATCACCCACTAAATTAAGTAGAATTCTGCCTTCCACTTTTTCTGACCACAGCAAAGACCACTACTCATGAGAGCAGGAAACAGTGGTCTTAGATCAGGTTTCAAAAAATTGCAGTTGGCTTTGTAGTCCCCAAATTTAATCTTGATACATAGGATTATAATAGTAAATATACTTGTAACCATAGAGGCCTCATTTCCATTTATGTTGAAACCTGAATATGCCCTTCTGTCAATAACAAGAAGTCTTGGTATAGGTTTAAATTCAATAAATGCCCGTTTTATGGCACCTTTACCTTGTGATTGATGTAGATGGGCTTTGATGTAAATGAGAAACAGATCCTTGGTTTAGTTCTTACTTGTACCTTAACCAGAAATGTAACTGGAACAGAAACTTGGATTCAAATCTGCTTTAAAACATTTTGTGAAACTTGCAAAATTATTGCACACCCCTAACAACAGCATTTCTATAGACTAAATCAGAGATTCTGAATCAGGGTGCCCTTACATCTTGGGGTACCTTAAATTCCTTTCAAAGGCACCACAGCACCTGTTATGTGTGCTAACATAATTCACATGATAAATACAGATATTTCAGAGGAATCCATAGTGTTAAAACCATTCTGACCTGTTGTGATTTTTCTAAGTTCTTAGCAACAGAAGAATTGTTCTATTAATTTTCTGTAGTCAAAACTAAGAGCTGTAATTTTCCAAGAGGTGCTTTGAGTCTATTAAGGCATGCCTTTAATCTAAAAAAACTGAGGAACACTGGAATAAATGCTCATAAACACCCAAACATCAACACTGGCCAAGTGAAATCATTAAGATTCACTCATCTCCACTTAAGTTATTCAGCTAATTACAATTAATATTGGTTTTCAAAAAGTTGCAGCTACTAGCTTTTACTCAGATTTAATCTTTTTCAGCCATGCTTATGTAATTTTTGTTCATCTTCTAAAAACATTTGAGCAACATAAATATTCTTGTACACGAAAGAAAGTCATGGGTGCACATAATTGGGAAACCATTTTTTTAATTATCCACAGATAAAATGTTTACACACTAATCTGTCATGGAAGAGAGATATTATCATATGATATAAATGACAAATCTTAATTAGGCAGCACCTATCATCTTCCAGTTTTTCAGACCTGTAAACAACTGAGTGAATAAATCTGGAGAAAATAGGTTAAGTTCAAAATACTATTTTAGTACATAACATTTGGAACCATTCTACCTACTATGTACAAAATCTCTTTAGGCTCAAAAAAGTAAAGTGAAACTATAAAAGAATGAGATTGTTTCTTTCATCTGATTAGCTATCTATCTACTAATGATTTTGATGATGTTTTATATATGGCAGAAACAGACTGTGCCCATCTGGCCTCAAACATCCGGTCACATGCTGCTTGGGCCCGGATGTTCAGTGGTGTTTGTCTGTCCGTCCCCAGTGTTCCGCTAAGTGGGTGTCTCCTTCCGGTATAGCCTTTCCCCAAACTCTCCTGCCATGACTTCAGATCTTGTTCCGGTGGTGGGTGTCCGACTACGGGAGGTCTCTCATCTATGGGACGTCTGTCTGGTGATCTTCTGTGAGGCTCCACCTCCCCTCTACCTCGCCCTTACACCTTGCCTTGACGGGCTCCAGATGTCCTTTGGCCAGTTCCCCGACTGTTGAGGCTCTGCGTATGCTTACAGAGATGGGCTATAGGTCTTCTGGACCAACCCTAACTCCACCCACTGTGTCTCACAGCTGTCTAGCCTTCCCTGAGACTGTAAACCCCCTTTAGGTTTAAACAACACTCAGGCTCCATATACCTTGCCCTGCAACCCCTCCAAAAGTGGGAAACATAAAAAGAAAAAATACCAACAACAGAGAAATACAAAGATACCAAGAGAGGCCCTCTGCCCCCTTTTATCACCTGTTCCCACGGCCTGCCCTACAACAACCGGCCCCAGGCACCTAAGCCTCCTAGCTGGCCCTAAACTGGGTCCTGGCTAGACTGCAGGTTACTGCATCCTCCTTTACCCAGCCTGTGGGTTCGCTGGACCTTCGGTGGTCCTTCTCAGTATGCCTTCCCCATGTCCCACGTCCCCCGTCGGGGCGGCTCTATACCGCTGGGGCCCATCTTCCACCACCCCTCACGCTGCTTATGCCCTTCATCCCCCACCTGGGGCACCTCCTTGAGCCCTCCCAAGCTCACAATGGTCCCACCTGGTCTGGCATTTTGGCATCTGCTGGCCCTTTCGGCTCTTTAGTGGTAACCCTGGGCGTCAAGCTCCTCCTGCTCTTCCCAGTCTTCTAATCCAGGTCCCTGGTCTGGATGAGGTGCCTCTGATCCCTCGTTCCCTGTGCTGCCGCCGGCAGCATCTTTCCTGTGGCGGGCTTCACTGTGTCCTCCCATGCTGCAAGAGGCAGTTTCCCACTTTTCCCCCCTGTGGGGGCTCCAGGAGAGACTTCCCTGCTAGCGCTCCTGAAGGTCTCTCCCCCACCTCTTTGCCAGCTGCTCCTTTTATCCCTCCCAGTCGGCTCCCGCAGCTGCCCTTATCAGCTGGCTGCAGCTGTGTAAATATGTGGCTAACGAGCCATGCATGTCCCGCCTCCATCTCCAGCTCCGCCATGGATCCTGCTGCAGGTAAAAAGATTTTCTTTTTTTTTTCTTTTACTTTTGTTTTCTTTTGAGGGTTCCTGACCTCAGGGATCCCCCTTGGCTCTTCAGGGTCTTCCCCTCTGTTCCTCCCCATGACACAGACCTATCCCTAATTTGAATGCAAAAAAAATGACAGCTCAAGTTTGTTCAAAAGATTTTTGAACCACAGCACATTTTTCAGTAAATGTGATGTAAGTTTTGTGGTTTCTAATTTCAATGAGTGCATTTCGCACTGGTCTGATTATATGTCATTGGCCTTTAAAGCAGATAAGAAATATTTATATAATCTGTTTTACATAGTGACTTCTGATCTCCTGCTTAAGAGACATTCAGCAAGCTAAGTATTAACTCTTAAGACAATATATGATGAACTCAAATAAAACTTGAGTCATGAGCCTGTGAAGTAGAATGCTCATACTGCCTCATGTAACAGACACTTTTCTTTGAAGTGACAGCATTTTTTTAAAGAGATAATGACATGGAGGGCTCAGAAGAGAATGGAGAGAGGATGAGGTAGAAAGAGATTTCCTACCCATTGTAGGGAACCAAGCAGAATAGAACCTTTCTCCAATTGTCTTCCCAAGTTAATTTAATTTTCATTGTTTTATCTGAAACTTAATAAGAAGTCAGAATATCTAAAGATGATAGTGGATGTATCCCTGTAATCCCACATATATGGAAGTTAACTTCCAGGTTTAAATTTTAAAATTTTCAAATGTGGTTAAAGCCTGCAACAGAGGAAGACTTTCTTTTCCAATAATAATTTAATATCTGCCTTTAAATGTTTGCTTCATTCCCCAGGGCTGTGGGGCTATGGAATTTCTTTAGTCCCCTGCATTGCTAATAATGGACACAGGGAGCTGTAAAAATGTCTATATTACATATGGTGTTCTTTAGCGGACAGAATGGGGGCAATTCATCATTTTTAAGGAGGCTTCTTCTTTGTGCTGTCATGGGAATCTATTTAATTTGCTCTCCATGTCTCATGTTGTCCATTTCCCTTGCAATAATGTTTTCATGGAGGGTTGTCACATGTGTCTTAGGGAAAACAAATATGAGGGTAGATGGTTGGCACCACAAGATAGGCTTGTACTGATTTATGTGAAGGTTTTATTTGAGTCAATTGAAAACAGCATTGCATTTTGGAATACTACCTAGCACTTTCATCCTTCTGCATCTTCTGCTCATAAAAAATGACACAGCCATAATGTGAAGTAGCTAACCACATAACATCAAGTACGTAAAAATGTTCAGGTGAATATTGTGACTTTTACATATCACTTTTTACTCAAAGAATCTAATTGCTTTACAGTGATTGAAGCTAACCACACAGTTTTTTAAATTAATGTTACGCAGAGTGAAACCTGCTCAAATCACTAATAGCCATTAAGCCCTGCTCTGTTTCCTCTACTAACAGCCACCTTCTTTCAGGTCTCTGTACCCATCTCTCTTCTTTCTATGCAGCTATCTATACTAAAGGAAGTTCAAGTGGAGAAGAGATTAAACGTTCAAAATAAATGAATGCAAGAAATTGCAGGGATCATATAATTTACTATACAGGATATTTCTAACACACTTTTTAAAAAGTTCCAAAGAAATAATCCTCATTTTTCCAACCTTTCTTCATATCTCCTAGAGCTCCAGTCATTTATGTTGCTCTCCACTACAGTCTTTCCAATTTGTCTGTCTGTCTTGAAGTGTAAAGTCCACAACTGGATACATGACTCCAGGTAAAGCCTCACCAATGCTGAACAGAATGGAACAATCACTTCCCTTGACTTGGAAGTGACACCTTTATTAATGCAGCCTAGTAAACTACTGGGGGTTTTTTGCAAACAAAGTACACTGATAACTCATATTTTTCTTGGAGTCCATGAAAGCTTCCAGGCCCTCTCTGCAGTACTGCAGTCTTGCCAGTCATTCCCTAGTCTGAATGTGTGCATACAATTATTCCATCCTAAGTGTAGTATTTTGCACTTGTCCTTACTGAATTTCATTAGATGAATTTCAGACCATTTCTCCAATTTATCCAGGTCATTTTGAATTCTAGTCCTACCTTCCAAATTGCCTGCAACTCCACCTATCTTGGTATCATCCGCAGATTTGTTAAGAGTACAGTGAATCTCATTCTCCAAATCATTAATAAAAATACTAAACAGTACCAAATCCAGAACAGACCCAAAATAATCTTTAACCTGGTCTTCCACTACTTTAAAGTAATGGTGCCCAGACTTCCAGGCCCTAAGGCCACATGAGTGGCATAAGGCTTGTCTACAGACCAGATTCCACGCATTAGAGCAGAGATCAGTGGGTGCCATCTGGCCTAATGGATCAGGCCCTCCATGCTGGCCCGATCCCATGCACCAGATTTGGCCACATGCTGATCTGGTCATATATGCTGGCCCAACTCCATGCACCAGATCCAGCTGCACACGAGCCAACCCCATGCACTACATTCAGTCATAGGCCAGGCCAACCCTAGATGGTTGAATCCAGCCATGTACCAACCCAACCGTTTGCACCTGATCCTGCTATGAAGTGACCCTGCATACTGACCCCACCATGTGCCACAGTAATCTAGTGTGCCAGTCCTTGTCATCCAGCCTGCAGGGCTTCTCACAGAACCAAAAATTTGGCAGCAGAAGAGTAACATATAACATTACTACCTCTGCCCTATCAGCAAATTTCTGAATCCATGGGGAGAACCATTGCATGGGCCAGATCTGGCCTGTGGCTGGAGGTTACATACCACTGCTCTAGGCTACTTATCTCCTCCCCTATCCTTGCTGCTACCTGTACTTGTCACCCAACAGATGATCTTATTTGTAAAAAATGAAGTACTTCAGCCTTCTCTGCATCATTGATTATTAGATTGTCCTTTGTGCTCTGTAAAGGATTCACACTTTTCTTGCTTTTCCTCTTACTTCTGACATATTTATAGAACTTTTTTTTGTTGTTGCCTTTTATGTCCCTTGCTAGCTGCATGTCAAATCATGCCTTGGCCTTCCTGACTTTTTTCCTTCATGCCCACGTGATACTTTTATGCTCATCTCTAGTAGCATGGCCAAGTTTCCATGGTTTGTACGATTATTTTCGGAGCTTCAGCTTACTGAACAATTGACTGGTCTCTTGCTGCACTTACCATTTCTTTGCATAAGAAAAGCCTGCTCTTGTTCCCTTAAAATGGAGCTTCTTCCTCTTTCATTTTCTGTTACCTCCTTAAAATTCTTTCTTCCTCCTTTACCTGCTAGAGGTGCTCAGGAAGCATACAGTAAAGGATGAGTAAAACACAGCCATGGCAAAATGCCTCTGGCAAACTCCCCTGCTAGCTGTCCTGTTGAGTTGGCTCCTGGTGCCACTAATCCTTGATGTCAGATTTCCATTCATTTCTATATATCAATCTGATATTGTGCCTGGTTCTACCTGATTGGAGGGCAAAGTCAATCTGGTTTCTTCTCCAACCCCAAAACAGAACAGTGCTCCAGGAGGAGAGGAGGAATGATGAAAACGATTCTTAAAGAATGGCAATGAGAAGTAAAATAATTAAGTATTAACAGGAAGACTCCTTGAACTTTTAATAACAGTTACACATTTTCAGAGTAAGAAGAAACAAGCCCAGAATTAATCCCAATTTACATACTTATTATATATTTAGCAAATTAAATTGGTTGCATTCATTATTGTTGTGTGTTAACTGTTGATATAACAGTCTTGTGAACTGTGTGTGGTGGGGGGAGTCCTCATAGAAGAATATCGACTACTGCTGCTGTCAGATGGTACAGTTCTTTAACTTGATGCTCCAAATCCTACCATCAAAACCTGGCACTTGCACATGGTTGCATGTGGTAGAAATGATCACATAAGCAGTATGGTCAGCACCGGATAAAAAAATTGAAGGAAAAAAAGAGCAGTAGTAGCTGCTCCAAGAAATGTAGAATCAAGGAAACAAGGATCAGATAAGAGCCTATGAAGATAATAAACTTTTTTTGTAGACTGTAGAGGGGAATGTTGACAGTGGTACAGTGATGTGTGTATCAGTGCTTGTTGATCCGACGAAAAAAGAGTAATTTTTCAGGAACACTTCACACACAGATTTCAAACCTGGAGTCCTGGTATAGGAAAGTCATCCAGGGATGATTGGTGATATTGAAAAATGCATGAAGAAGAAAGCAAAGGAAGGAATTAAAGGGGGTCAATGAGGCTGGAATAATTTCCAGAGTGATGGAAAAAGGGATGTGAAAGAAGCAAAGACATTGTTGGAGACAGGGAAGGAGTTGTTGGGACACCTTCAAGCCAAGTGGAAAAATTACCTTTAAAATAGGAAATAAGGAGGCACATCTGAGAAGAACCAAGAAAATCCAAATAGACCTGAGTGAAATAAGACAGAAGAAAAGGTGCAAGGTGTGGTGTTGAGGAATGTCTTACAAATAAGGCCACATGGATAAATCCAAGACTGCCACTTGGTAGTTAGGCTGTATAAAGATCAAATAATCTCAGGGCATTAATGACACCTGTTAGTAACTTGGGGGAGGGGGTGAGTGGAGCACTAGCTCCAGGCACTGATTCAGAGGAGGCACCAGAATGACAGCCACTAGACCTGCACTGTCACTGCAGTAGTAACAGCCCATGTTCAGAGGGTGTGCACTTAGGCAACAGCACATTTTAAGTTGCACCTGTGCATGGCACCTGAGGAAAATATCTAGAATATCATAAGCTAAATGAGGTCTTCAGGGAACTGTTATTTAATGAAGGATCTAAGGATATAAATAGAAACAGCATGAGATTTATCAGTGTGAAAAACCAACAGTCAAGCCCTCTGTAATCCACATGAAGAAATACAAATGCAAACAAGAACACTGGACTTTTTCTAATATTTTTTTAAAGTTCACTTTTTAAGAGCTCATTATTAAATATCCTATTAGAAAAGGTCAAATCATGGGAGACATTTTTGAGTAGCGTTTACCATTTTGGTCTGGAAGGCTAAAATATCAATATGGAACTGAATTACCGTGTTTAAAAAAGCCACTTTCAAAGAGACCTGTCTAACAGTAAAAGTTCCATGACATACGAAACATCAGGAAACAATCATGTGATAGACGCAATTGCTTAAGCAGGAAAAATGATGAGGTTGTATATGTAACTGTCAAAATGATCCAAGACCTCCTTGTAGCTGACTATACAGTATGTTCAGAGAAACAAGTAGAGGCAACTGAAGAACACTTGAAAATTCAGTTCTCAGATTCCATTGCTGCAAGGTTTCTATTTGCAATATCAATTAATATCAAGGGAATTCTTGAGAAAAGACTAAAAACTACAAAATTGATTAAATTGGCTATAGAGGTGAGTCTGGACATCAATGATATACCACAAACATTAACTCAGACAGGAGCAAGAGTGTATAACTGTGTATACCTAGAGAAAGATATTTGGGGCATGATTTCTGTGCTTAATGTTACAAGAGAAAAAATAGAAAATTAAATGGTAGACATTCTGGAAAATGTCAACACTCTGTCTGGAAAACGTCTTTGCTATCATGATAGATGGCAATTCTGCAAACATACATCAAAATAAAATAAAGTCACAACTCTGCTTCAGTGAGACTTTCCTTCTACAGACTTAACAAAAGGGGATTGTGGGTGTTTTTGCATTACTTTTCATAAAATTTGTAGCTGCCTCCTCTACTTAGGTAGGTGGGTTCCCAAGTCCTTTTGAAGATTGTACTTTTAAATCCCTACTATTTCAAAATCTCCTGAAAAAGTCTGCCTGTTCTGCCATGTTGCCAGTGAGGCTGGATCATTCTCAGAGTGGTGACTGGGAAGAGGAAAGTGATAAGGAGCAAAACAAGGTTCTTTGGGTAAATGTGATATCTTTTATTAGACTAACTAAGGAGTTGGAAAATTGTTCTTTGTAAGCTTTTGGGCACAAGCGCTATTCTTCAGGCATATAGAGAGTCACAAGAATCACAGATGGAGGGTGGGAAGGAGCTGTGCAAAGTCATAGAATCATAGAAAGTTCAGTTTAGTGACCTCAGGAGGTCATCTAGTCCAACCCAGGCTCAAAGCAGGACCAGCCCCAACTAGATCATCCCAGCCAAAGCTTAGTTTAGCTGGGTTTTGAAAACCCTGTAAGATGGAGCTTCCACCACCTCTCTGGATAACTTATTGAAGTGTTTTACTACCCTTCTAGTGAGAAAATTCTTCTTCATCTCTAACCTAAACATCCCTTGCTGCAACTTGAGACCATTGCTCCTTGTTCTGTCATCTGCCACCACTGAGAGCAGTCTAGCTCCATCCTCTTTTGACCCCGCCTTCAGGTAGTTGAAGGATGCTATTAAGTGTCCTCTCAGTCATCTCTTCTCTAAACTAAATAAACCCAGTTCCCCCAGTATTCCCTCATAAATCATGTCCCCCAGGCTCCTCACCATTTCTGTTGCCCTGTGCTGGAATCTCTCTAATTTGTCCACGTTCTTTCTGTAGTGGGGGACCCAAAACTGAACACAGTACACCAGATGTGGCCTCACTAGTGCTGAATAGCAGGGAATAATCCCTGCCTTGGACCTAGCAGCAATGCACCTTCCAATAAAGGCCAGTATGCCATTAGCCTTGGCAACAAGAGCACACTGCTGGCTCATATTCAGCTTATTTTCCACTGTAACCCTCAGGTCCTTTTCTGCAGAGCTGCTGCCCAGCCAGTCAGCCCCCAGCCTGTAGTGGTGCAAGGGATTGTTCCATCCTATGTGCAGGACTGTGCAGTTGTCCTTGTTGAACCTCATGAGGTTTCTTTTGGTCCAATCCTTCAATTTGTTTAGCTGTCTCTGAATCCTAGCCCTACCCTACAGCACATCTACTACTCCCTCCAGCTTGGTGTCATCTGTAGACTTGCTGAGGGTGCACTCTGTGCCATCTTGCAGTGATGAAGATGTTGAACAAAACTGGGCCCAGGACTAACCCCTGGGGCACTCTACTTCATACTGACTGCCAACTAGGCATTGAGCCATTGATTACTACTCTCTCAGCCCAATGCTCCAGCCAGTTTTCTATCCACCTTGCAGTCCATTCATCCAGACCATACTTCCTTAGCTTGCCTGCAAGACTGTTGTAAGAGACTGTATCAAAAGCCTTGTTAAAATCAAGGTACATCACATCCACTGGTCTCCCTGCATCCACAGAGCCAGTCACCTTGTCATTGAAGGTTGGTCAGGCATGACTGGCTCTTGGTGAATCCATGCTGACTGTTCCTAATCACCCTTTCCCCCTACAAGTGCTTAGAAATCAATTCCTTGAAGATGTGCTTTATGGTTTTTCCAGGGACTGAGGTGTAGCTGACTGGTCTGTAGTTCTCTGGATCCTTCTTTTTCCGTTTTTTAGATATGGGTGTAAAAAAGGCATTGAGTACTTCTCTGCATCCTCTGTCACAAGGTTGCCTCCCCCATTCAGTAAGGAATCCACACTTTCCCTGATCCTCCTCTTCCTACTGACATACTTGTAGAAACCCTTCTTGTTACCCTTCACGTCCCTTGCTAGCTGCAACTCCAATTGTGCTTTGGCCTCCCTGACTTCATCCCTGCATGCATAAGCCTTGCTCTTACATCCTTTCCTAGTTATTTCTTCAAGTTTCCATTTCTTAGAAGCTTCCTTTTAGTGATTTAGTTTACTGAAGAGTTCCCTGCTAAGCCAAGGTGATCTTCTGCCATACTTGTTATTTTTCCTGCGCATCAGGATGGTTTGTTCCTGCACTCTCAGTAAGGCTTCCTTAAAGTATAGCCAGCTCTTCTAGACGCCTCTCCCCCTCAGACAGGCTTCCTAAAGGATCCTTCCATGAGTTCCCCAAGAGAATCGAAGTCTGATTTTCTTAAGTCAGCTGCTCTTCATTCTTCTTTTCATCAGGACCTGAACTCAATCATCTTGTGGCTGGTGCTGTCCATGTTGCCATCCACTACTACATTCCCCACCAATTCTTCCCTGTTTGTGAACAGCAAATCAGATGAGCACGGTCCCTAGTTGGCCACTCTAGCACTTGCACCAAGAAGTTGTCCCCAGTACTCTTCAAAAACTTTGTGGATTGCTGTGCACTGTATTGCCCTCTCAGCAGAAGTCAGGATGATTGAAGCCCCCCATGAGAACCAGGGCCTGTGATCTGAAAACTTCCAGTAGTTGTCTGAAGAAAGCCTCATCTACCTCATTCGCCTGATCTGGTGGACTATAGCAGACCTCCACTACAACATCTCTCCTGTTTCTCTCTCCTCTGACCCTAACCCAGAAGCTTTCAACAGGCCAATCTTCAGTTTCATACTGGAGCTCTGAGCAATCATATGACTCTTTCACATAAAATGCAACCCCTCCTTCTCTTCTGCCCTGCCTGTCCTTCCTGAACAGTTTGTATCCATCCAGGATAGTGCTCCAGTCATGCGAGCTTCCACCAAGTCTCTGTTATCCAGCCAGTGCTGTGACTGTGTGAGGACTTCCAATTCTTCCTGCTTGTTTCCCAGGCTCCGTGCATTCATGTACAGGCACCTGAGGTAACTAGTCGATCGCCCTGATTTCTTAGGATGAATGAGGACACCTCCCCTGTTATCGTCTCCTGCTTGTTCTTCTTCCAGGTCACCCACTTCCCCACTTACCTCAGGGCTTTGGTCTCCATTGCCTGGCGAACCTAGTTAAAGCCCTCCTTACTAAGTTAGTAAGCCTGTCTGAAAAGATTGCTTTTCCCTCTCTTCAGCAGGTAGATCCCATCTCTACCCAGCAATCCTTCTTGGAACATCATCCCATGGTCAAAAAAGCCAAAGCCCTGCTGGCAATACCAGATGCACAGCCAGATCTTGATCTGCAGGATGCACCTGTTCCTGCCCAAGCCCTTTCCCTTGACCAGAAGGATGGAAAAGAACACCACCTGAGCTCCAATCCCCTTCACCCTTGTACCCAGAGCTCTGTAGTCACTTTGATCTCCTTAGGGTCTCCCCTGGCAGTATCATTGGTGCCCACATGGATGGCCAGCATGGGGTGGTAGTCAGAGGGCTGGATGAGTCTCAGTAAACCCTCTGTGACATTTTGAATCTGGGCTCCAGGCAAGCAGTAGAATTCCCGAGGCAACAGGTCAGGTCCCCCAGCAGAAGGGAGTCTCCAACCACCACCACCCATCATTTCTTCTTGGTGATGGTGGTCTCAATCCTTCCCACCTTGGTGCAGCCTGGCCTGTCTTTCTCCATCAGTGGAACATGCTCCTCGCCCTCTGTTGCTAGGACTCCATATCTCCATATCTATTTTCCAGACAAACTGCTGCAGGTGGAGATGGGGATTTCCACTTGCTGCCAGAGGTCACAAGCTTCCAGCTTCCACCTTTCTGGGAGTCCACATCTTCTCCCTTCTGTAGTGCTGCCTCTGGCAGTTCTTCTTCCACAGTCCCAGAGATTTCTTCCAGCACTGAATCAATGAATTCCTCATGGTAGAGGATGCTTCGGAGTCTTACAACCATCTCCTGTAGTTCATAGATTTCATAGACATTAGGGCTGGAAGGGACCTCGGGAGATCATCGAGTCCGGCCCCCTGCCCGAAGGTCAGGAAGTCAGCTGGGGTCATAGGATCCCAGCAAGATAAGCATCCAATTTACTCTTGAAGGTGTTCAATGTAGGTGCTTGAACCACCTCCGCTGGCAGACTGTTCCAGACCTTGGGGGCTCGGACAGTAAAGAAATTCTTCCTTATGTCCAGCCTGAAACGGTCTTGCAGGAGTTTGTGACCGTTCGACCTCATCATCCCTTGGGGCGCTCTGGTGAACAGACGTTCCCCCAGATCCTGGTGGTCACCCCTGATAAACTTATAGGTGGCCATCAGATCACCCCTGAGCCTGCGCTTTTCCAGGCTAAAGAGTCCCATGGCTCTCAGCCTGTCATCGTAAGATCTGTTTTCCTGACCTCTGATCATGCGCGTGGCTCTCCTCTGGACTCTCTCAAGCTTCTCCACATCCTTTTTGAATTGTGGAGCCCAAAACTGGACGCAGTACTCCAGCTGCAGCCTCACCAAAGCCGAGTACAAGGGGAGAATGACGTCCTGGGATTTGCTCAAGAAGCATCTATGGATGCACGCCAGCATTTTGGTCGCTTTGCTAGCCGCAGCATCGCATTGCAGGCTCATGTTCATCTTGTGGTCAATGATGACCCCCAAGTCTTTTTCTTCTGTAGTGCTATCCAACGTAGCACTGCCGAGCCTATAAGGGTGCTGCAGGTTTTTCCTCCCAAGGTGGAGAACCTTGCATTTATCGGTGTTAAACACCATGAGGTTCTCGTCTGCCCATTTGCTGAGCTTGTCCAGGTCAGCCTGGATCATCCGCCTATCTTCTGGCGTGGATGCTTTGCCCCAAAGTTTGGTGTCATCGGTGAACTTGGCCAGTCCACTCCTGACTCCAATGTCCACATCATTAATGAAGATGTTGAACAGTATGGGTCCCAGGACAGAGCCTTGAGGGACCCCACTGGTTACAGGGCACCATGATGAGTGACTGCCATCAATCACAACCCTCTGGGTCTGACCACGAAGCCAATTTCCCAGCCAGCGGATTGTGGTGGAGCCAAGGCCACAACTGGGCAGTTTGGCCAAGAGGTGATCATGGGCTACCAGATCAAAAGCTTTTTTGAAGTCAAGATATATGACATCAATCTCTTCTCCCTTGTCCCTGGTCATAGAAGGAAATGAGATTGGTCAAACAAGACCTACCCGCAACAAACCCATGCTGGCTGTCCCTTAGAATGTTAGCCTGGGCCAGTCCCTCAAGGATGGCCTCCTTAATAAACTTTTCTAAGATCTTCCCCAGGATAGAAGTCAGGCTAATGGGCCCGTAGTTAGCCGGATCCACTCTCCTCCCTTTCTTGAAGATCAGCACCACATTGGCCTTCTTCCAGTCTTCGGGCACTACACCAGAGCGCCAGGAGTTTTCAAAGATCCGTGCCAGAGGCTGGGCTATGACGCTCGCCAGCTCCTTGAGTACCCTGGGGTACAGGTTGTCAGGGCCAGCTGACTTGAAGGTATCCAGCTTCTCAAGGTGTTCCTTCACGAGGTCAGCATTGATGGAGGGTAGGGGATTCCCCTCACCCAGATTTCCCTGTCCCATAGCAGGCGTGGGCATCCTGTGTGACTGATGAAAGACTGACGCAAAGTACCTATTTAATAGGTTGGCTTTTTCCTGGGCGTCAGTTGTCAGTTGCCCCATCTGGTTTAGCAGGGGTCCAACATTGCCCTTGCTTTTCCTCTGGCTCCCCACATACCTGAAAAAGAACTTTTTGTTGTCCTTGATGCCTGAAGCTAGTTGGAGTTCAGTTGCAGCCTTGGCTTTCCTGGTTTGGTCCCTGCAGGTCCCTTGCCTGTTCCCTGAGAGGCACCACTAGGAGGCAATGTTCACACTGTAGGCACTTCTCAACCTGACCATCACCAGAAGAAACCTGGAAGCAGCAGTTTCAACAGCGCCAAACCTGGACCTGGGTAGAAGTCTTGATTGTGAATGGTCCTGCCTGGCCAGAAACCTCACAGGTGCAAGCAGAGGCAATGGCAATGGCTCTGGCATTGCAAAGTCCTCCAGCCATTTCCATGGGTCTCTTAATCTGTCCCTTCTCTCTTACTGCCCTTCTTCCAACCACACCTTCCCTAGTGAACTCACCTGGAAGCTGTCCTGTTTACTGTTTCTTGGCCCCCCCCCGCCACAAAAGTCCTTTTTTTCCTGCTTCCTCACTAGGTTGGCCATTCATCCAGTTTTATAGAGGACAGTCTGGTTTTCTGATCCTCTGTCCTCTATTGATATGAAACTGAACACATTTATGTCCTCTATTTTTCACTGCTTGGCACCCCTCCCCGCCTCCTGCTGCTGACATCTCTACGGCTGCCTGTGGGAGTTCCCTGCTCAGCCTGCCCCTGCCACTGCCACTGCTGACACTGCCAGGGCTGTCTGCAGGAGCTCTCCACTCACCATTGCCATGCTCCTGCTGCTGACACTGTCACTGCCACCTGCAGGAGCTCATCATGCCCCCTCTGCCCACCCCCACCCCCAGCCTCTGGAGGCATGTGATGTTCATGGTGGTGGGGACAGTTGCACTAAATACAACTGTCCTGTATTCTTGAGGTACATAGATGGCCACCTTATTTATCACACTAAGCTGAAAGTCTCTCCCCTTAAAGGTGGGGCAGGACAGCAATCTGAAATGCAAAACTGACCAGCGAACTGCCTGAAAACTGCTTGCACTGTTTGCTGCCCCTGTTCACTGGTTCCCTGGTTTCTTGGGGAGTCTCCTTTTATACCCTGCTGGGCCTTGACTGGCTGTGCCCCCTTGTTAATTCTTCTGTCAGGCACAGGCAGCAATCACTTAGCAATCAGCAATCACTCATCTAGCAACACTCCCAGCTTCTCCAAACACACACAACCAGCAACACTCCCAGCACATACCCCAAACACACAAAGCCCACCAAACAACATTCAGCAAACCAAAGGTCAGGATTTGGTGCCTGGTTCCTGGCTTCTCTTCCCCTTCCTCTTGCTCCCAGCAAACTGCCTGCAAACTGCTTGCCTTGTTTGCTGCCCCTGTTCACTGGCTTGAACAGGAGAACCTCTATGTATTTAAATCGTATCCCAAATAGATAAGACCACTGTTCTGAGCTAGGATCTTAACTTGTATCAACAATTGCATTAAGGCATAGTGCATACAATCCCATTCCCTGGAATGCAGGACACTTGACTATATAGCCTATCTTTGCATCATAGTTTATAAATTTTACATTATGCAGTCACTGTTTAAAATGAGAAATAAACATGGCAGCAATGGAAAGAACCCATGATACCTACTTTCAGAAGAGGGCCCTAAGCACTAGGCTAGAGGCAGTTTCTCTCTCATTCGTTCTCCATTTTACCACTTGCATTCTTGAGTACCCAGTGGGCCAAATTTAACAGGAAAGATACAGCATGACTACATTAAGCCTATATCATTGCCAGATAGTTAGGGCACTCTTTTGGGAAATAGAAGCTCTGGGCTTAAATCTCATTAGGGCAACCAGGGATCAAAAAGCCAGTTGTCCAATGTCCTGATGAAATATTTTACCTACTAGGTAAAAAAATGGCCAGTACCAGCACTACACACATCTTGAATCACCTGCCTTCAGGAACTCAGCATGCAGCGATCTGTACACGGATGTCTAATCAAAATACCTGGAAGCATTAACTTGACTCATGCTTAGATGTATATGACATCTCACCATTGATTCTAAGGAGATGCTAAATGCCTAATTGAGTCATGTTGACTCATGCTCCTTGTTCAAACATTTAGAAGTCAGGCCCTGTCCTGCCTAATTTTAGACATATGCTGAGGAAATTTGAATCCATCCTTTATAGTTTATCATATATAGTTTAATGCATTTTTAATAAAGCTAAGAGGGAGTCCCTAAAGTATATTTAATTTGTTTATAGGCACCAGTGTGAGGTGAAAACCTGTAGAACTAGAAGAGATCTGTTGTTCATTTTTTCCAGAAACACTGGTTTAACTTTTTTTAATGATGCTTTTCACTGCTATTGGAAAAAAGGAGCTTTCCCATGACTTTGGCCACCAGTGTGTGTGCGTTTTTTTTAATACCCCTATGCCCTCAAATATCACGTTTTTCTTAAATTACTCTAATTCCTTAATGTATCTGAAAAGTAAAGCTTTCAGGAATGTTTTCACTTAATTTACAAGAAAGAAAATGGGAATATATACAAATGATTATCTAAGCAATGCTGTTGCACGGCAGCATATGTCAGTATGTTAGTGTCAGGCAGATTAGCACCATATAAAAACATAAAAATCAAGGTTGTAACACAAATAAAAGAGATGGATGCCACAAATAAACCAAATAGTTATTACTACAACAGCATTTTAACCTGACCAGTTACATTAATCGTACCTGGGCACCGTGGAGTTTTATGTGCTACAGCTGTTCCACTGATTGGACGCCCATTGGGTGTGACACACCAACAGTATCCGGTGTAACTATGGCACTGAACCTGTCAGGAAATGACATTAAGTGTGTGAAATCTATGTTAAATATGGTTACCATTTCATAATGTTCATGACACCTACTCTACTTATCAAGACATTTCTGCCTAGTACAATGAGGCCCTCCAGCAGAATATTTTTTTTGAAGTGACCAAACCTTTTTTTTTGGTTGCATCTAGTAAAATTATCAGTCATGGGACCATAATTCAAGTCTTATCGTAAGATCCTTTAGCATAAAAACAGAGTCCCTTTAACCACTGTGTAGTATGTGTTTCTTTGAAGAAATGAAGAGAAAACAGTTAAAATGAGCTTGCCTGTGTTGTCCCCTATACCAAAAGGATAAATTAGTGTTATGGAAAGCTCATAAAAGTTTCTCAGAGGACAAATGGGCTGATTGTTCCTGAAATAAGCCACCACTAGCTTTTTTCCAGACAGACAACTTGTCTCCCACCCATGGGAACAACAGGAGCAATGCTTCTTCCAGTGTTATTCATGCCCCACACTGTCAGAAGACAAATTCTCAGAATACAGCATTTAAATTCATAGAATCATAGAAGTTGGGTCGGAAGGGACCTTGTAGATCTTCAAGTCCGACCCTCCACCTGGGCGGGAGAAAAGACTGGAGTCAAATGACTCCAGCCAGGTAGTCATCAAGCCTCTTCTTAAAGAACCCCAGGGTAGAAGCCAGCACCACTTCCCTCGGAAGTTGGTTCCAGCTCCTAGCCGCCCTGACTGTGAAGTAGTTCTTGCAGATGTCTAATCTAAATCTCCTCTCTAATAATTTGTGTCCATTGTTCCTTGTCATGCCAGGGGACACTAGGGGAAACAGTGTCTCCCCTAAACCCTTCTGGTCCCCCTTAGTGAGTTTATAGACAGTCACCAGGTCCCCCCTCAGCCTTCTCTTGTGAAGGCTGAACAGGTTTACGTCCCGCAGTCTTTCAATGTAGGGTTTGCCCTGTAGTCCCCAGATCATGCGGGTGGCCCTTCTCTGGACCCTTTCAGTGTTGTCCACATCCCTCCTGAAATGGGGTGCACAGAACTGGACGCAGTACTCCAGCTGTGGCCTGACCAGTGTCGCATAAAGGGGGAGGATCACCTCCCTGGCTCTGCTTGAGATGCACCTGTGGATGCACGACAAGGTCTAGTTAGCCCTGCCAGCCATGACCTCGCATTGTCTGCCCATGTTCATCTCAGAGTCAATAATGACTCCAAGATCCCTTTCTGCCTCCGTGCTCTCAAGAAGGGAGTTTCCCATCGTATAAGTGTGCTGCTGGTTTCTACTGCCTAAGTGCAGCACCCTGCACTTGTCAGTATTGAAACGCATCCTGTTTATGTTAGCCCACTCCTGTAACCTATCCAGGTCTTTTTGCAGTCTTTCCCTCCCTACTAGCGTGCTCACCTCACCCCAAATTTTGGTATCATCAGTGAATTTAAACAGGTTGCATTTCACCCCGTTGTCCAAATCACTGATGAAGAAATTGAACAGCGCGGGCCCCAGGACCGAGCCCTGGGGAACTCCGCTGCCCACTTCCCCCCAGGTCGAATATGACCCTTCCACCACACCCTCTGAGTATGACCCTTGAGCCAATCTGCAATCCATCTGACTGTGTAGGCGTCAATGCCACAGTCGCCTAGTTTTTTAATGAGGATGGGGTGGGAGATGGTGTCAAAGGCCTTGCTGAAGTCTAGAAAGACTACATCCACGGCAATACCTGCATACATTGCCTTTGTGACCTGATCACAAAAGGCAATCAGGTTGGTCTGACATGACCTGCCGCTAATGAAACTGTGCTGGTTGCCCTTAAGCATCATCCTTGAAGCCGGCCCATCACAGATGTGCTCCTTGAGGATCTTCTCAAAGAGTTTCCCAAGGATAGAGGTAAGACTGATGGGCCTATAGTTGCCCGGGTCCTCTCTCTTCCCTTTTTTGAAGATGGGGACCATGTTAGCTATCTTCCAGTCATCTGGCACCTGGCCTGAGCACCACGAGTGCTCGTAAAGCCGTGCCAAGGGCCCTGCAATAACTGTTTTGTATTCCTAGCATCTTAGCATTACCCATAAAGTCCACTGTCATTTTCTCTACCATAGTAGTATTTATTTAAATGAATAATACCGAAGCACTGAAAATGAATCAGGCCAACGTTCAACATGATTCAACAAATTAAATATATGACAATGTTTCATTTATATTATATCATGTTAAGCCTCTAATTATATCCCCTTGGATTCTAAGTCCTAGCCTAAGTCCCAAGATGCCCATGAAGAGATTCAGCTGAGGATAAGGAAGACTCCTGCATGACTCCCAATATTGGTAATAAGACACAAACTCTTTCACAGCAGGGCATAAATGACACACAACAGATAACTATTCTGTGAGCTATGAGAAGTGATTTAGTAGTCAACCTAGTACATAGATAAGTACATACTTCTCAAGAACTTCTATCATATTCAGCTCTTTTATTGGCAGCTTCTGAACAAAGAACAAGGATTCAAATGTCACAAAATGTGAATTCTTCTCCTTCTTCTGTACTTCAGCATTAGTGTAATGTCTTCAGATAAGCCAGGGTATTTCTCACACATACACCACACATACATATTCTGGGCATGGAAGTACTGAAATAAAAGTTTTCAACCTGGCTGTATGTGCCATCATCATTGCACTCTGGAATAAACACTTGCTGTAACTCCTTGCGGGCTTGTTCCTGGGTATACTTCCTCTCAGCCACACACCTGGAAACATCTGAAAAAGAGAAAACAAGCAAGTTAGGACTTCACCTTTCTAGACTTGCCGCCTTTGCCAATATCTGGTAGAACTATGCATGGAACCAATGTGGAAGCTCTGTGAATGTGTGGGATCCCAAAGTCTTTCACTGGCACCATCTACAAGGTTTAGGACAGTTTAGGCTGGGATTCTAGCAAAAAGCCTGTTCTAAATGACCACAGCAGCTAAAGTGCTATATTAGTGCAGAGTACTAGTAGTAACCATCATCTGAGTGATGGATTAGAAATTAAGAGCTCGTTTATTCTAAACTTAGCTCTCATATTAATTCCATTTGTGAAGATGAACAAGTCACTTCTGAGCATTAGTTTGCCCATATATAAAGTGGGATTTATAAAACTTCCCTCAAAGGAATGTTGTGAGAATGAATCGGTCCATGTTTGTAAAATGATGTGAAGTACAAAACATTGCAACTTTGACATACTGATAAGATTAAATAAATTAAATTATTATGATGTTTCAGGCCCGATATGTCATCTAACATGTTCAGAAGCATTCAGCCATCCACAAAGACACAGAAGAAGTAAGCTAATATAAGGCGAAATTGTTTTGTACCGGGACTTTAATACCTTGTTAGATTTTCACCAAGGGAAATTATAGTTAATGTACTGTGCAGTGGAGGTAGAGGTTGTTAGTTTATCCAGTGTCACAGCTACAAAATAAAAAAAGTGTTTAAGCTAGCTTCAATGTCTGAGGCCTTATTCTGAGTCTTGGTTTGGTTATAGAGTGCTTAATAACATGTGGTTTTAATACAGTCAGTGTTTTAACTGAAAATAAATCACTCTTTTGGTGGACCTTTCTCCTCATTTTTTGTGTAGAATGGCATGTGGTTTAAGTGTCTAAAATGAAAAGTGATATAAATTCTAGCATATAAGGGCTCTCCTACAATACTGATAGAGTTATAAATTATCTCTAATAGTTGTATTATCACAGAGGCATGCCAAAGGCAGATAAATTCTCCAAACAACTTGCCTACCACATTATTCTTGTACATCTCCAATTTCTAAGGCTACATATTTGCAGCCAGTCTAATACTTCTAGAATCTACAGTGATCGAATTAAATGGAATATGAAATTCAAGATTAAAGTGTAGTATTTCTTGAGTTTTTTAGCCGTAGGAAGCATTTAAAAGTTAGTAGCATGGAATTACAGGTCCCCTTTAAACCACAAAACAAACCTGATAGAAAGTTGTCTTATCAACGTTAGTAGCTGAAACAATGAACAGTTAAAATACTATTTCTGATATAGCCTTGTGAATTATTCAGCTTTATTCCTTTGTCAAGATATCACTATAACACACGGAAGAAGACTGATACATTTAAAGTTAGGGGTGCAGTAGAAACTGATAAAAGCAAAAAATGTAAAAGCATGGTCAAGATAAAGAAACATATTAAATATCCTGTTTTAACATTGACACATTAGATTAGCAATTTAAATTTAGGCTAAATTTATCACAAATAAAACTTCATTGGATTTAAAGGGGTTATTATTGATTGGTTTTTGTTTGTTCGTTTGTTTGTTTTTTTACCGTACAGCTTAGAGATCCCAGTCAAATGCAAGGACCTAATTGTAAAAGGCTGGATCTTTATTTCCATTTCCCCGGATGGGTAACTGATGTCCAGAAAAAACAACTTGCCCAGAATCAAACCAAATGTTTGTCGCAAAAAGGATCACACAAAGGGATCCCATTTCTTCAGATCACACACAACCATCCTTTCTGTTAAGTAATAACAAGGATGATTTTGTACTTAAGCACTTTATTATTTTAGGCTGCAAACCTAGATTAAAATATTCTGATACCTACCCCGCAGATTTATGCTGAGTATTAATTAGTTCATGTCCCTGATTGTAATATTTTTTTACTTCAATATAAATCAGAAACAATTCTTCTGAAATGATTGGTCTCACAATGGTACCAAAGAGTATGAGATCAGAAAAGAGGAAATGTCCAAGAGTTATTCTGAAGATAAAAAGCACTGTACAACTCTAAGCATTGTTGTTAGAACAACCGTGTACCATCATAGAGCTGCTATATTTGGGTTTCCAGCTCCACAAAGAAGGTTTGATATTTTTAAATAACAAAATCTGTTTTCATTCCATTAAAAAAAAAATGGAAAAAAATTATCTCTTTATATTAAAGGTCTGGATTTGTTGGTAGCTTGTGATTGGAATTTCCACTGAACCCAATCTTTCTCTTCAACAAGTATTAATAGCGGGGGAAAAATTACTGGTAATCTACAGGTCTGAACTAAAGTAATATCTGAAGAATGGCTAAAAGACTTGTTCTAGTACATATCAAAAGGTTGAGGTCTTATTTATTCAGACTTAGACAGCAGAGTATCTGACTCTGCGCACACGCGCAGACACATAATTTTAAATCACGTGAGTGGCATCTCTGAGTTCTGTACTCTGGGAAAATGGGCTGGAGCAACATAAGGGATTCCTAAAATTCTGCTTCTGTCTGGGAGGGAATTCCCCTGGCACAAAAATTGACTGGGATATTTCTATACTGCAGTCAAGACTCTGAGCACAATCTTTAAAGGTTCTTGCTTAGGAATCAACAGAGCTGTGGCTATTTCTTGAGGACATTGCCTCAAGCTTTGGTACAGGGATGTATGTGGTAGGTAGCAGGAGAGGTGGGATAGGATTGAATAGCAGTTCACAATATACAGGGAGTGTCTACATGGGACATCTACCATGCAGTTGATTAATTAACTGCACAGTAAATGTCTCAGTATGTACATGTGTGCCCCTATCAGGGCACAAAAGAACCAATAAACTCTGCAGCAGGATAGTACTTGTAAATACTTCCCTGTAAATACAAGCACTACCCTGCTGCAGAGTTTTTTCTTGCATAGCAGCACAAGTGTAGGCACTGCCTGCTGGTTAGCCCCCTTACTGAAGCACCCTTATGCCCCAGCCAGCTCATCCACAGGACATTGAGCCCAGTCAGAGCAGCCCTGAGCTGGGAAGCTAATGCACCCCCGCCCTCTGCCAGCTCAGCCTGCTCCAGCCCAGCTCAGTGTGCTGCAGGCCAGGCTTTGCTGCTAATATTAAAAGTGATCTAAATTCTAGCATATAAGGGCTCTACTACAATACTGATAGAGTTATAAAGTATCTCTAATAGTTGTATTATCACAGAGGCATTCCAAAGGCAGATAAATTTATTGCAGATAAATGTAAACAGTGTGCCTGGGAGCTTCCAGGGAACACGCTGCACATTAATGGCGTGTGTTGGTACACTCACACAGCTGTAGATATTACACAAAGTAAAGGAAATCCAGAGGAACTGTTGCAATTCAGACAGGACCATAGGACTGTTTAAATTACAGTGGTGACCACTAGCCCCTGGAAGGCACACGTTAAGCTTAGCCATATTAACACTGTGGTAAACCTCTAACAGGGCTAGTGCCCTGAGTGAAACATGTATATTTGCAAGATCTAGAACCAAGTTCTATTGCCCGATAAAATTAGGGGCATGGCACTTTATATTTCACTCCTTAGACGCCCAAAATTTGAAATATGCAAAAGGATGCTTAAAGCAAGAGTAGTTTTATAGCTACCAGAGGAATTACATGTACTGGAGAGTCTTTCTCCAGTTGATCAAGTGTTTGGTATCCCACACTACATTGACCAATACTTAAAGCTTCAGAGGAAAGGGAAAATTATCAACTTTAATTCAGCTGGCTAAGTCTGCAAGGGTGTATCTAGGGAGAAAAGTTTCTGCCTGAAAAACCTTGAGCTTTATTATGGAAACAATGACACAATCTTTGCATGGATGCAAACACCATTTCTAAAATGACATCCCAGTGTGAATTGAATTTATAGCAAGTTTTGGATTCCCTAGGAACCCCAGTTCTCAAATGGAAAAGTAAATAGAGTGCCAAGAAAATGCATAAATCTTCTGCAAGATTTTTTATTTAGTTCATCCTGCATTTTTTTCTTTAAGGTTGTATATAAAGATATATAATTTCAAGAAGAAGAAAAAAAACCACATTCCCTAATCCACTAAGTAACCTTTACTTGGTTCAGGGGAAATGAGTATGTTTGTCATGGAGCTGTTATGCATTTATACACAAAATGCTCTAAGTGTTTCTTTAGCTATTTATTTCATTAAAGATGGAAAATCCCATGGAACAGATCAGAAACATTTATCACTTTGTTAAAATGATTTACGAGGTCTCCCATGGTTGTTCACATATGCTTAGCTGTTCTTATGCTGAACAAAAAGCTGAACAGACGTCCATGCAAATTTGAACAAGCCAGTCTAAAATAAATATACATAATCTAGACACTTTCTGGGCCTGCTACCTCTTACGGTGAAATTACACATTAGAGTTAGCGGGTGATAAGTCTAAGGAATGTTAGTCTGTGTTAAGGTTAGCCAGTGCTAGGGATCAGTCAAAAATTTGGGGTTAATACCCTCCCTAATATGAACTGCTCAGGCCTGATGATAGAGGGGCTGGAGAACAGGGGCATGGATAGGAGTTGCAAGACTGCTTCATGTCTGCCCCACTGGCTGGCTCTCTAGCTACAGTATAGGACTGGGAGGAAGAAGTGAAGGAGTCCCCTGGACTGTTTGGAAGGACCAGACTTAGGGAAAATGGTGCCCTGGGCAAATTTGCATTCTGGTTCCCCCCCAAGACAGTGGAGCTGCTGCAGGTAGAGGAAGAGGCAGGTGGGCAGGGGTGCAAGGCCAGAGGGTGAAGTCCAGCAGGGAGGCAGCATGGCATGGTGTGCTAGGCAGGCAGGCAGGTGGGCAGGCATCACAGCTGCTGTGCAGGAGCAAGGTGGGCCGACTGGAGTAGGCATCACCCTGCCCACACATGCCCTGCCCAACTCCTCCTTAGCAGTGGCTATAGGTGGGGCTCAGACTGGGCTGGGTACTGCTCCTCCTGCCTGGTGTGGGGATCGGCCGGGGTGGGACAGGGCAGGACCCATGGGAGAGTGCTGCTGTGAGTGATGACTACTCATGTGTGTGCGTGTGCGTGTGCATGTGCATGCGTGCGTGCGTGTGTGTGTAGTGCCCTCCTGACCACAGCTCCCTGTGTGGTCGCCCACATCGCCTACCCATAAGGTCAGCCCGGCTGCTTGGATCATCCCTCTTCCCCTTAAATTGCCCCCCTTCTCCCCATGAACCCCTGTAATCCCCCTCCACCACAAATCACTGCTCTGCCACCCCAATCCACCTGAAAACAGTGTGGTGAGGGCAACAGAGGTAAAGGGGGTCCCCTGCTCCCAGGATCTTTGTTGTGTGCATTGCCCCAAACCACCTGGATCCAGCCTCCACTGCGTCCTACAGCTGCCCAGCAGATCCTTGCCCCCACAAGCAGCTCGAAGATAATCCTCACCCCCAAGAGGCATAACTTTAAGATGCCTTGAGGACACTTAGCAGTTGTTAACTAGCCTTAATGTGTGATCATTGCAGTTTTAAGTGCTCTTAACATGGTCTAATTGTAATATGCAATATCACTTTTAGAAGCCCAAATAATTTTACCTGTCCTTAAATCGCCCCCACTCCCCTGGCTTACTATTTGGAAGCATACACTCTATCAGCACATTAATAACAGCAACTGTGGCCCTAATTCAACACATTATTTAAGCGTACACCTAACTTTAAGCAATTTAGATAATTAAGGTTTGAGGTAAAATAAGAAAAGCTGTGCTTCTCATGCTCCTTGGCTCATAAGAACATTTCTTTCTCTTGTAACAGTTCATATGAACAGAGACAATAAGAGCAGAGGAGCATTAAATATTAGCAGCAAACCCTGAAACAACAATAATCCACCCTTCAGATTTCTAGTTTGCTGCCCACCCAAATTAAAAACAGGGCTTTCTGAAAGGACCACAAGGATTCACAAACCCTTTGAATGAGTCTAATGGGGAGACTACAGATCAATTAATCGATCCAAATTAAATATCCAAGGATAGTCATAACCAGAGGTGTAACTAGGCAGTTCTGGGTGGCTGCAACACACAGGACAGCAACCACAGCTGGGCTGCCCATGGCAATACAGTGACTGAGAGAACAGTGGTGGTAGCTGCTATTTTTGCACCCTTAAAGTCAGTGCCCAAGACTGGTGCCTCAGTTGTCGCCCCTTAGTTATGCCATTGTCAATAGCTGTTTTGTGGTTTCAAGGCCTCCAAGCTGCACTGTGGCTTCAGTCTTCATAGTTCCAATTTAATTTGTTTAAGATCTTCATTTTGTACTAAACTCAAAGTGAAATAGCACGGATGGAACCAAAAGAGTTTTGCCCAGCTCTATTCATGGGGGAAGATACATTTGACTCTAAGGAGAAATTTTCACACGGCCTACTCCTGTGCAACCTGACTGTTTTTTAAATCTCTGCATGCAGATAAGCCATCGTAAAAAAGATGACGCATCTGAAGAAAGGAACAGGCCAGCACCAAGATCCAACTGACATGCTATCAAAGTACAGGGAAATTTGGTGTAACATTTGAAACAGGATCCACATTCTTTACTTTGTCCCCATTTCAAATTCCACCTGCATTTGAATGTTCAGTATTCCCAATGAGAAAGTACTGGTAAAGAGAAGCAAACAACTTTTTTATGAAAAAAAAAATCATTTTTTCATTAAAATATACCTTTTCAATAAAATTATATAAATGACTTGGTTTCCATTTTCTGTGATTTTATTTTATAATGAAAAGAATACAAGACAAAGAAATGGAACAATGCAAGATGCAAAGTATATGACATTTTCACTCCATAAACTATGCTGAATTTCACTTTGTGTCCAAGTGAAATCCAAGGTGTTGGCTGTTATCTGGGACCAGTTCTACCTTAATTCACTTCAGTGAAATTAGAAGCATTCATTTAAATATAAAGGTATATTGAGATCTTCCAAGCGTAGTGAAAACACTATCTTAATAGACTTCGAACAAAAGGTGGAGGTTTGGTAGGGTGGAATGGCTCAAAATAAGCATATCTTTCATAACGTTAAGGTAGAAGTTTGTGGTAGAGTTAAAGTGAATACTCTAATATAATGGTTTACCAATATGTAGGGTGTCACAGTGGAGCAGTAGCATTTTTCCTTAAAGAAAAGCTTACCTTGGGTCTTAATTGAAGTGTGGACTGTAATTAAGTTTATGTGCTTGCAACTTGTTAACAAATGTATTCTGCAAATAAGCTCAAAAAACAAAAGTGAAAATGTCTTCACCACAGCCATGAACTCTGGTTTTCAACGTTACTGAAACACCGCATTTCTTTCTCACAGGGAAAACAGCAAAATATTTTTTATGTGAAATTCCACTCATATTTTGATGTGCTTCAGTTCTTTATGTGAAACTGGGAATGAAGATAGTACCTTTTGTTATGTCTATGACGGCCCGTAAAATGATGGCAATTTTAAACAGAAAGGCTCTTTAAGATACCATAAATCAGTTAAGCTAAACATAAATGTATAGAGTTTCCCAGTAAGAAAGGGATCTATGTGACTATAGGGTAACAATAACAATATTATGTGCAAGGACGTGCTTGTATTGAGCAGTGAGACCAAGTGGGTATTGCCTTTGCAAAGAATGAATCCATACAATGAGTGTCACATAAGACTGAATGCTAAAGCAGTTAACTAATAAGAAGTGAAACAATACTGACCTGTTTAGAATATGTGATTGCTACTGAGAAGCCAGATGGCAGTGATGGCAGGTATCAGTAATGGTCTACAGTGCCTTGTACTCTTACCTCATCAATGCTTTGCAGAGATAGCTGTTACATGACTGCTAAGTGGCCAGTATTAAATGAGTTGGTGGTTCTACTTTTATGGTGATGGATGTGCTAAGCGTCCATCACCAGAATGGACATCTTTTTATGCAGTCTCAGCAAAGCCAAGAGCTCAAGAGGCAAGGATCCCAAACTGGCACTTTACCTAAGGTATATTGTGATGTTGAGGTACATTGGCAGGGTAGCATAGAGAAGCTTGCCTTACCCACAATGAACTTGTTTAATGGACACAAGGGGCATGTCCCCACGAGCAGGAACATGCGTTCCCCAGGGACAAGTAGCAGTGGCACATATTTGTGCTTGAGGCTTCCTGGGGTCCCAGGAGGTTTCCTGGGGCTCCAGCAGCAGTGACCCGGGCTTGTGGAGCCTGGCTGGCAGCTGGAGAGTGGCTCTGGCTAACCAGGCTCTGATTTTGGGTGGCACACACTGCCGCCACACGAGCCACGTTGCTTTTTTCTGATGTGGGTTTTTTTGACACCAGGATCTCCCAATGTAAAAAAACCCACCATTCTGCAAATTGGCAGCATCGTGAATATTTGTATGTGTGGTGCGTGCACTTCGCAGCACAGCAAACCACACATGCATGCTCATCTGGACATGCCCAAGGATGCTGTCTCCAAGGTGTCATCACTATATCTGCTATGCTCACTTAAAAATAAATTGAAGAGGAAAAAAGAGATTTTTTTTTTGCTATTACTGGGGCAAAAAGTTAGAGCATAATCCTCATGCCCCTCCAGGCCTTTTGAGGCAAATCTCCTCTTAAAGACAATACAAGCTTTGTCTGAGTAAGCATTACTAGTGCTGACGAACATGGAGCTTTGCAAGCGTTTGTGTAAAGTATTCGACAGCCAAGCTAAAAGTTCCACTGGTGTCTAAAAGTCAAAAGCAAACATAGCGTATGTTCTTCAACCTCCTCACCGTCAGTTTCCCAAACCTCTATAAACATACATACAGAGAGCCTGAATATTTAAAGAAAGCTAAGTTGACTCGGGCTGAACTAAAGTACCACTTGTTCCAATCCATCCATACAGCATCTTTAATGTTGGGTAATGAGCTGCTGCTGGCAGCTATTCATTGTTCTCTTGATAGTCCACCAGAGACATAAAAATCTGTTTTTCCTCCACTGGACACTTCTGTTATAGATATTGCTCATTTTGAACAAGACACAGTAGTCTGGCAGGATTTACAGACTCGAGAATTGAAGATGCTGGGGTGTAAGATGAAGAAACGCCCATCAAATGCTCAAATGCTCTGTCTCGGGCTACATTAACAGCTTTTGGCCTCTGAAGAATTTCATTGATCCTCTCATAATACAGAAAGTATCCCACTAATCTAATTATGAAAAAAGTTGGTTGCTTGCCCTCTCAAAAAATGGGACAGAGATATGGTTGTATAACAGACTGTTTCAATCTTCAGAGCCCCCAGCCAAAGCTGTCATTTTAGTTAAAAAAACAATTAATATACAATATGTGCTGTTTGTCATGGAAAATAAGAATGGTTTGTAAAGTCTAAATAACATTATAAAATCTTTATATGGAAATATATAAATCTACATTTTCAAAATTCATAGGTAGAGCCTTGTTCAGTAAGTAGCTTAATGGAAAAGTCTTGGCAAAATTAAAAATTGAACCAAGAGGATTCTACAGAAATGACTCTGAAAGCCCTATAAATTAACAGAGTATTTACATATTCTTTATACAGAATTTGAAATCAACCTTCAAAACATTTCATGATCTAAATTTGAACAGAAGGTTCTAAAAGCCTATAGAACAGTTATAATATCCAAAATGATTTTTCCATAAGAAAAAACCATGACTTAAAAAAATCCTGTCACATTGTATCACACATCATCATTTCATATTGCCTCTTATACAGACACAGCCACAAACATACAGCCATATGTGCTGACAGACAATCAACAAAGACAATTCAAATGTTAGGCTGCCGCCAGAGAAGCTATTTAAGTTTACACCCATGAGGAGTCTAATTGAAATCTAACCATGTGCTTATATTTATCAATGGCATAACTAGGGTTGGGCAACAGCCGCATCTGCCCTGGGGGCTGACATGGTAGAGGGAAACAACATGGCTTTTGCCACAGCTGTATGATCACAGTAGCAGCAGCAGCTATAAGCTGCCACTGCCCCTCTGTAGTGGCTGGCCTGGGCACCTGGCTACACTGCTAATAATTACACATGTGCCTCAACTATTAGCTGGTTCTGGGCCTAAATATCCACATTTTGGAGTACTTCCTCAATACTCCCCAAGGTCAAACACTCATTAAAGTATATGGACTCCCTTTGATAAAATTCACTGGAGGCAATGATCATTTGACCCAAGCAATGACAATATACTGGTTATTTTATTACACTATAGGCGCATCTACACATTGCCCTACAAAGACATAGCAATGCACTAAGTTGCCGTATGGAGCACTACAACGATGTAGTGGGTGTATATATGATGGCCAGCTACACTGATGTAGCGGTGCACCCAGATTGTGTCATGCCCTAGTATTTCCAAAAAGAAGTACTAAACCACAGCGCCATAGCAATGTCACCATACAGCAGCTTGGAAACATGTAGACGCACCCTATATCATGCAACATTTTTCATCCAAAAATCTAAAAACATTTTATAAACATGTATGAAGCCCCACAGCAACTCTGTGAAATGCTGATAGCTACTCATTCACAAGTGGGGACGAAGGGCATGGCACAATGAATTGCCCCATATCCAAGCTAAAGCATAGTCACAAACTGAATGCTGAAATCTTTACTCCCCCTCTCTTGCTCCAACTATTAGACCATGGCTGTCCAACTGGCAGCCTATGGCATGAGTCCTGCAAGGGATTAAGTTGCAGCCCCAGGCTCCCACCCAGCTGCTGCTCCAACCACTCTTTGCTCCAACTACAACAGTAGGTAAAATCTCCAGACTCTCCACTCCCTCCTCTGCAGCACTGCTACATGTATGGTAATTATTGTATTTCTGCAATAATGTCAACCTTTGTACAATGTACAACAGATAATACAAAAGAGTTCAAAATGTACAATATTTTTTATGCAGCTAATTGATGCAGCATATGCAAAACTCAAGTGACTTTCAAGAAGTCTTAACCAACTTTTAGGTTTCCTGTCAGCACTTTCTTATGACTGCTTGCCTTGAAATAAAGAAATGTTTCAACTTTGATGGCCAGTTCTCATTCACTCACTGGCAAGTTATAGTGAGTAACTGCATAATTATTTACAATACACAGACCTGAACTTCAAAACAAAGAGAAAGGAATAATCATAGTAATAAATCCAGTTTAACCAGTTGGAGAAAGAGTTAAACAAAATCTCAGTGGGCAGTGTCAAGTAGAATGGTGAAGGATGTAATGGTAACAGTATAAGGCAACATAATGTTACTTAAGAAAGAGGAAGATTTATGCTTATATGCATGCTTATTTTTTTCAGTGTATGATAGTTTTTCAGAAACTATGATAATTTTGGGCTTCCAACACAATCATTTCATATTTAAGACCTGGCAACACTGTTCCTCTGGCTTCCATTTTTTGCTCCCGTTTTTTGCTCCTGCCTCAATGGACGAGGCAGTGCAGGTCAGTGGCTCAGTGTAGGGAAATGAGTGTGAGCCTGTGGCTGTGTAGACCCACAGTGCAGCGGGGGGGCACATGGGCACAGGCATGTGATGTAGCAGTAGGGCATCCACATGGGCACGTGGTACAGAGGTAGTCACTGGGGTGGCCCACAGAGTGTTCAGTCCCTGGCTGTTTAAAAGTTGGACAGTATGATATTAGACATTATTAGATATTATCCTTCCCTTTGAATAGAAAACAGAAACATACAGGAGCCTGATCTCAAAATGCCATTGGAACCCTAGCCTGACGGGTATAATTCTCTGTCTGATCCAGGCTCACTTCTTAGGCAATCAAGATATCCAGTCCTGTTATTGAGGCCCAGCTCCTACTGAACTCCCATATGAGCTTTACACACACTTTGTCTAATCTATTTATATCAGACTATTTGAATATACAATGGACCCTTCTATCAGCTGGTGCCTCTAGGTTTAACTGCAGCTCAAATAATAATTTTAGCTCTCTCTATTTTTCTTGTACTGATTATATTCTATTTTTTCTTACACAAGCAATGTCTGTTTCTAGTCAGAGACAAACCCCAAGAAGCTCAGAAATCAAGGCTTAGTTTGGCAAAGCATCCAAAAATGTACATGTTCATCTAAAATTATTCAAACTATGAGAACTTCATGAAGCTACAAATGTGGGTTGGAAATTTTACAAGAATAGGATTTCTCATAACATTTCTAGCACTTTGGTATATGAGTCCAGCATTGCCTGGAAGTATACGAGTACAGAAAAAAATGGAACATAGAGAAAAAATTAATCGCATGGATTTTTAACATCACTAAGTTAATTATTAATAAGGTACCAGTTTCATCAGAATCAGGTTTTTGAGAGGGAAAGTTAGGATGCAGCTATTTTCAAACCAGTTTACCCTTCCATAATTTTATTATCTTTGTGTATGCACATTCAAATACACACTCAGGCAAGTCCCCATAATAATTATTTAAGTCTCTGTGGGCATGTCTACACAAGTTGCTTTAATGTGCATTAGATTAATCTAATGCACAATAATATGTCATCACATGCATGTGTGCAGCAATTACTGTGTATTAAATTAGCCTGACACACCATTTGCTAGTACTGATAGATACAGGCAAGGCAGGGAACAGACACACCAAGGCAGAGGGCAAGGAACAGGTAGGCATGGGGACACAGGGGATGGACACACTGGTGGTTGCCTGCCCCTTGCCAAGAGCTCTGCATGTGCACCGAGTGGATCACCACACTGGTATGGTAACTGCGTGGTGGGGGACAACATGCCCACATGGACCCCTGCTCCACAGAAGCCCCAAAGCTAAGTGAGGCTGCTGACAGGGTGGGCTTGGCTCTGCTGTGATACCAGGTACCACAGGGGAACAGGGGCCCAAACATCCCAGCCAGGGATGGGATAGGCCACTCAGCGGCTCAAGGACAATTCCCAGCCCTGAAGATGCTGTGTTGTCCCTGCTGCCCTGCACCCCAGCACCTCTCCCTCAGCTGCAGGGTATGTAACGTGGGGAAGCTCTAGGCCCCAGTGCCACTGTGATTGCAGCTCCTGGGGGAAATCACAGCTCCTGGGGGAAGGCAGGACAGGTATAGTATGGGTGCCAGAGGCCCCATTTTCACAACTGGTGGCTCGGGCTCACATGTGGTCCTCCCAGGAGCACTGGCCACAGCCAACCCCAAGCTCCATGCAGCTGGGAGCTGCTCCTAGAGCAAAGGGCAGCTCCTCCTATCCCCCAAAGCCCAGCCTTGACTCCTGTGCCACATACCAGCCCAGAACTGCCCTCAGTGCCTCCTGTCCACCTGGGGCTGGCATCCAGGGGAGCCTGGATCTGCCCCGGCTGCTGCAGGGGGGCAGAGCAGGTAGGAGTAGCCCTGGAGTAGGCTGCTCCTGTCAGGCTCAATTTGCTCCCAACCGGGGTGCGCGTGTTGATGTGTGCCTGGGAGCAATTTAATGAGCAGGTGTAAATGCACCCTGTTACAACTACCCAGGACAGAATGATAGGAGTGGATAAAAGGAGCTGAGGATGAAAGCTCTGTAGATATGTTACTGTTTGGGTTTCAAATAAAAATAAGAGAAAAAAATTAGTCCTAACAGGCAATGAAATTTTTCTGACGTTAGTGTTTTGACTATGTCAAATATATCAAACAGATAACGTTAACATCTGTGTTATTATTCATGAGCAGAGAAGTAGAGAAAGGAATCTGTGAAGAGATTTTGATGTAAATGTGAGTCAAACTTTATTGCCAGGGTTTGAAATAAGGGGGGACTTGGAGGGGCTGAGTCCCCCCTTAAGAGATGAGAGCCCTCCATAAGTTCCCCATAACAGACGAGAGCCCCTGGCCTGCCCAGCACCTTTCTAAGCAGCTCAGGTGGTGGCAGCGGCAGCAGTGACTCTCTCTAGCTGCCACAACTGCAGACCCCCACTAGAGTCAGAGTATAATTTGAACCCTGTTGATTGCATGTGTATAAACCTCTAGACAAATTTAATGAGAAATTACCTATAGGTTAGTCCAAAATCTGTAGGGCATACACTGCCAGGGTGATTAGATTTTTTGTGAGTAAGCTAAAACTGAAAATGAGAGGAGTCTGAAATATTTTCAACTAAATGAAATGTTTTGTAGAAACGTAAGTTTCAACATTGGGAGGGTTTTTACTGTCAGGTGTGGGATCCAGCCGAGAGAGAAAGAGAAAGCAAGACCAAGGTTTAAGTCCCTGCTTAACCTGATTCAGAGTGGCCTCGGTTGAAAAACTCCCATCCGAATCTGACAGAACATGGGTTTTCCTACATCTTAGGCCAGTGTCCTAGTGATTCACCTTACACAAACATACATGCATACCACTTCTTCCTAAATGAAAAGACAAACATTACAAAGCAATTTTTGTTTTGCTGGAAATTGTTCTTCATCCAATGTGGAATGAAAACAATTTTTTAAACCTTGAAAGCTGCCAGGGAAAGGAAAAGTAACCCTTTGACTGGCTAAAGATTTCTGGTCTTTAACTAATCAATCCATCACCAGCAACAGAAATCCCACTCCTCACAAATCTTAATTTGAGGACTTCCTCAGAATAAGGGGGTGCCTGAGTGTGGTTATCAAAGGTGATACTGTCACAGATGGAGATGCAAAGATTAAAACTGCAATGAGATCAGTTGGCCTCCTTTTTTCTGCTCTCAAATGTGTTTTCACAGCTTGAATTATTTCAGATGATTGCTGCCATGGGCAGGAGCAAAGGGGTAGGTCATTTGACACTGTAAGGCTGCTTTGATTAAATTAAATACAAAAAACCTATGAAATTGAGAGTGAAAATATCACTAATCTCTCTCTTTCGCTGATACCCACCAGGTGTACAATAGGCAACCATGCATTTAAACAATATCTCATATATCTAAGAAAATAAGATTTAAAATTATCCATAAATGTAGTGCTCACTAAACTGAGGGGCAAACACCATTGTCTTGAGCTTTGTGTTGTGTGTAGCAGTTTGACAATATTAATATTTAAGTCGTCTGAGCAGTGTTGTGGAGTCAGCTATCAGAACTACAATTATGCTAAAGAGCAATTGTTTAAAAGGACATAACACATGATACAAAACATAAATATTGAACAAATGCAGCTCGATTTGCCAACACTGATAAAACTGATCTCCATATAATGCCATACATGCCAAAAAATAGTGATTTTTTATGGAAAAGTATATACACATATATATGCTATCAGTGCATTTGGAAAAAATTAAGAAAAAACTATAAAACTCTGTTTCATAGTGTAAAGCTTTAAATATGTTTAATGCATTAATGCAAAATGTAGAATACTTCTTCCTGTTGTTAGCAGGAGCAACAGAAGTTTTGGATCAGGTAACTCCATTATGTTATCCTTGTTCTTTTAAGGAACTAGATCCATCAGCTAATACAATGGCACATTATGAAAGAAATGAAGAACTAGCATAGTGTTTCATCTAGGAGGAGGATAAGACAAAATGTCTCTTGAAAGCAATCTTGGTGATTTAGAAGTTTGCTGGAGCAAAGAGAAAGAGCTGATGTGGAAAACTATCTCCTAGAGATTGAGCCTGTGTGGTCTCTGTTTCTTTTCCTCTTTATATATATCTATATGCATTTCATTTTCCTGGAAAGAGAATAAGGGAAGGTAAATCTTTGTGATGACCACTATACTTATGTTTTAAGAAGAAGACTGTTGTGTAGAAACTCAAACCCTACATTTAAGAGTGAAAGCATGTCAACATTTCCCCAAGCTTGCCAGCTCAGATTCTCTAGAACAAATGTGCAAAGCCTACCGCTAAAGTCAGAAGAGTGTAAATATGATCAGCAGGGATCCTGATTTTCTCTGATTAAAAAAAAAATCCCCAATTACCGGTTTTGAAAAAGTAACCCAAAATCGATATTTTTCCATGATTAAAATGAAACACCACTATATTTAGGGCTGTGCAAAATGAGTTCTATTCGATTCAGATTCAGATTCAGATTCAGCCCAAATCAGGGGCAGTGATTCGATCTGCTGATTTGGATTACTGACCCTGATTCAATTTGGTCGAATCCAAATCTGACGATTTGATGCTGATTTGGCGAATCAGCTATTCGGACACAGGCACAGCTTTAAAAGTTTTTTCTACATACCTTGAGGTAGCAGGCATGGTTTGTGATCACTGTGGTGCTGGGGTGCATGGAGTGTCCCACGGGAGTGCGGGGGCCTATCCAGCGTGCTCAGCAGCAAATCCAGAAGTAGACCAGAAATACTTCCAGTCCACTTCTGGGTCTGCCAGGGAGCGTGCTGGGGGGAACCCCATACCTCCCCCAGCTCAGCAATCAGCCACAGGGGGACCCCAAGTGCCCCCAGATCCAGGAGGCACCAGTCGCCAAGCCAGAGGGGCGCAGGGTGGCCCCCCCAGCATGCTCCCCGGTGGACCAGGAAGTGAACCAGAAGTCCTTCTGGTCCACTTCCAGGTCTGCTGCCGAGCACACTGGGGAGCCACCCCCTGCACCCCCATGCTTCTGTGGGATGCTCCATGTGCCCCAACACTGCAGCATTCAGTGCTACCCTGCTACCTAAAGGCATTCAGTGCTACCCTGCTACCTAAAGGTATGTAGAAAAAACATTTAAAGCTGTATCTATGTCTGAATCGCTGAATCTGTCCAAATCAATTCGGAGGGTTCTGAACTGATTCAGAGATTAAAGGGTGCTATGATTTGAATTGGGCCGAATCTTTACCAAATCAAATCAGGGACCGAAGCTTCACACAGCTCTACTATCTCTCTATATATTAGTGGTGTTTCATTTTAATTATCGGAAAATGTGGATTTTGAAGTTTTTTTTTAAACTGGAAATTGGGGATTTTTTTTTATCAGAGAAAACCACAATCCCTGATGATAAAGGAGACCAAAACACTGGGAGAATGCATTATCCAGATTTTCTGAAGTAAGAAAAGAAGTAAAGAATAAATGAAGTAGCTTGTTGCAGAGTATGAAGTTTTGCCAATATGTCAAACTACTTTGTTGGATTTCAAACTTGACACAAGTTTACAAATATTTTATTCCTGTAATTTAACCCCATGGATCTACTTCAAGGGTGAGTCAATTTAAGAACCAAAGAAAACAAGCAAACAAACATTTTTTTCTAACTAAAAGGATGTAATTAGGAAACAGAACAAGCTTGACCACCCCTAATGGAAAATATGGAGTGAAGCAGGCAAAAAGCCTCAAATAGAAATTTGTTTGGGTTCCTATTTCTGAAGTGCAGGCTGTAAAATTCTAATTGTGGGCTTGATCCTTGAAGGGATGGATCATCTCTCAAACTCAGACCTAACGTAGGTGACTTGGGTGCACTTCTCAAAAAAAAAACCAACAAAAAACCCCCCACAACTATGCAGAAGGACTAAAACTACTCACTTAAATGCAAAAATTGGAAGGAAACAAACGAAGGTCTCATTCCTACAACTTCTAGCATGCAAGCAAACAGCTGCCATGCAAAAAGCGTTATTGACATTTGTAAGGGTCTTTACAAATATTGGTAATCTGAAATAGATGAGGTAGATAATGCATAGTAAGTTGTACAATACTTTGCAGATAGTGGACAAGACATAGTGTCAAGGCCAAAGAGTAACCAAAAAGGCATAAACCAACTCCTCTTGGACAGTAGACTAATTCTACTGCACATTAGTACAATAGCACAGTTTTTGCCATGATGTGCTAATGCACAGTAGAATTAGTCTACTGTGCATTTTAGCATCTCGTGTAGATGTGCCCACTGAAGTCAATAAAAGTTGGAGTAAGGCCTATGAAGATATAACCACATGACTAAACAGGTGATCACAATGGCTGGCGGGGTTATTTTCAAAAGCTCATGTTTGAATTAATAGCAGAAGTTCTAATAATTTTCAGTGGGACTTCTGCTTCTAAGTTATTTAGGCACTTTGAAAAATTTGACTAAATAGCCATTTTGGTCTCTTAATAGTACAGATTTAATAGAGAAATAGCTGAATAAATCTCAGAACCTTGAGTTTTCTCATTAAACAAAAATAGATGCATAGTTTACTACAACCCAGGGCAACCTGACAGGCCAGGGGTCTCCCCAAAACATGAGCATCTAACAAAGTTAGTTTTTCAACTAATGATTTAACCACTCACTAGTGGAAACCATGAGCAATACTTTACAGTTAGGTATTCATAAATGGCCCTTCTTGTTGTTGTTTTTTTTGGGGGGGGGTTACTGTTACACAATTGGCATAAAGATGCATTAATCAAGAAAACACTAAAAAAACACAGCCATGCAATCTGTTTTGTATCTGGCAGATAAATACATCTATTATTATTTTTACTATTACCCTTTGTAGAATCTTTCAGACAAAGATCAAATAACTTTACAGGCACTAATTAAACATTTTTTATAATACATACTGAGTGTGCTACACAAGACACTTTACTATACATTAGATTAATCTAATGCAAATAAAGCAACAGCATCTACACATGCATGGCAATTATTGTGCAGTAGATTAGTCTAATTCACCATTTTTTAGTACCTGTAGATGCAGGTACTAGAAATTGGTGCATTAAACTAATGTGCTGAAGTACGCATGTAGATGTTGACCAGGAACAAATTGCTCCCAGTCAGCCTATGCAGCAGTGGGTGACAGGAGGTGGGGAGAACTGTCCTAACTCAGTGGGATGCTGCTTCCCAGCCACAACAGCAGAACTGGTACAGAAATTCAATTCACTAGTCTAACCTAAATCAATTAAGTTTGAGCGTACAACAATCCAGGTCTATTTTAGACTGAGTACCATTTTTATACCAGTGTATATGTATCAAACTTCTGTTGGCTATGGGTATAGGTCAACTTTTGATCACTTAGACCAGTTTATGTTTAACTGTACCTGACCATAGAGTTCAGGCAGTGACACCTAAGCAGTGTGTCACCTTACAGACTAATTCAGAGGGGTATAAGCTTTTGTAAGCAACAGCTTGCTTCATCAGATTAGAGTTTGAATCACCTAGTCCAGGAGTTTTCAACCTTTTAAAATAAATGTACCCCCAGCAGCTGGACACAGAGCAGGGCAGGGGCTGGTGTGTAGCCAGACATGGACTGGTGGGGGGGGAGTTGGTGCATGGCCGGATGCAGAGCAGTGGCAGCACTCAGTGCTGGGTAGTGGTGGAGGCCACTGTGTGCGAGCTTCCCCCTCCTCCATGTCCAGCCAGCTGGGTGACACCTGTGTGGCCCATAGAGGGGCACTGCTGCCCCCCCTCTGGCCCTGCTCCCTGCCCACCCTCAAGTACTCCTGGTTGACAACCCCTGACCTAGTCCTTAACACAGCATAACTTCAAACACTATAGAAAGCTTAATTTTTGGCAGTATGATTATACAAGTCATTAGAATATTTCTGCAGTGCTTACCTTTGCAGTTGCCCCTGTAAGCAATTTCCAGCTGAGGATCTTTGCATTTTGCTCGTTGAAATTCACACCGAGAAAGGAAAGTCCTTCCATCCGAAGCACAGACTGACTTCTGAGGGGATCCTGCACACTCCAGGCTGCATTCTCTGTCCTTGTCTTGGTCCACTCGTAAAAACTAAATTAAAAAAAAAGCCAGAAACTCTTTAAAAATCACTCTTCAGCCAATGGTCATCAACATGAAGTGTTTTTCGAGCTGATCAACTACACCAGAGAATGTGTGTCCCTACAAAAATGAAAAGAACACCTGTCTTCCTCCCATACTTTAACAGTAATTAACTGCATATTTCTTGGTTTGGGATCATTCAGTTCCTAATATGAAATTCTTTTAATTAAAATACTTCTGCTATATATACTGGTAGTTTATTTAATATTTTAACATTTTAATTATGGTATCTCTGAGTATAAAAAAAATCCCTTTGAAAAGAACAATGATGGATTGGGTCCTTTTTGGGCAAAATTACTGAGTCTGCAAAAACAGAATCCCTCTTAAATAGAAATTCACGATTAATGTAATCTATTAGCTACTACCTCTGGGTTAAACAGAATTGTAGCACAGCAGTTATGTTATCTTGCTGTGTGTGTCTTAGCCTCCTCCTGTACTTGTGCCAAAGACATAATGCTTAAATGGATACCTTGTTATGCATCTGTCAATTCAGAAGTGGCTGGAAGTCAGTGACCCCCATGGAGGTCTTGTAGACTGAAATGGAACCTACGGCTAAGGACAGACATTACACATAAACTGGTCTAAGTGATCAGAAACTGGTTTAAACCTGTAACAGAACAGATATGTTGAATGTAGTATCAGACTTAACTGATTTGGCTCAAACCAGTTTATACAATGTCTGTCCCAGACGCCTTGTTGGTTTAAATGAAATCAAACTCCCCCAGAATCCCAGCATGCTCTCTGGGCTGACCGGGGCTCTCTGCCCCACAGCAGAGATGGCCCCTCCCCTCTCTGCAGCTCGGGCAGTCTCTGCAGGCATCTGCCTGGCTTCTGCTCCTCCCCCTCTCTCCTCCCAACTCTCTGCTAAGCAGGCATTCCCCCGTCCCAAACAGACGCCTCTCACCATTAGCTAGCAGACCACATGCTGGCTACCTCAGAGCTGTGGCACACAGGCCAAAGGCAGAAACAACAGATAGCTGGTAATATCCCTCTGTTGCTTTCTTAATGGGCTGATAAACACTGAGTTAGGGGTGATAAACATTCCCTGCTGGGCTAGTCAGGGCAGGGAGGGGGGTTGGAGGGCCCCCCTCCTTAATCATAGCATCCTGCCAGGGCCTGGCCATGCCCCCCTCTGCTCAGCTCTGTCCAAGGGAAGGGAGGGCTGCTCTCCCGCCCCCCCGCAACTTCCAGCCTGAGCCACAGCAGGCATGTGCCTGCGTTCCTGGGATGTCTGTCTGGTTACAAAACTAATTTAGCCTAACCTGCAAAGTTTGAATCATAGTTTCATAGTTTCATAGTTGATAGGGTCAGAAGGGACCTGAGCAGATTATCAAGTCCGATCCCCTGCCATGGCAGGAAAGAGTACTGGGGTCAAACGACCCCAGCAAGGTGTTCATCTAGCCTCCTCTTAAAGACCCCCAGGGTAGGAGCCAACACCACTTCTCTTGGAAGTTGGTTCCAGATCCTAGCTGCCCTGACAGTGAAGTAGTACCTCCTGATATCTAGCCTGAATCTACCCTCTGCCAGCTTGTGACCGTTATTTCTAGTCACTCCTGGTAATGCTCGGGGGAACAGGGACTCCCCCAATGCCTGCTGGTCCCCCTGACTAGTTTGTAAATGGCCACTAGATGCCCCCTCAGCCTTCTCTTGTGGAGGCTGAACAGGTTAAGGTCCCTGAGCCTCTCCTCGTAGGGCCTGCCTTGCTGCCCCCTGATCATGTGAGTGGCCCTCCTCTGGACCTTCTTCATGTAGTCCGCATCCCTCCTGAAGTCTGTCACCCAGAACTGGATGCAGTACTCCAGCTGCATCCTGACCAGTGTCACATAGAGGGGGAGGATCACCTCCTTGGACCTGCCTGAGATGCATCTTGGGATGCATGACAAGGTATGGTTGTCCTTCCTGACCCTGTCTCCACACTGTCAGCTCATGTTCATTTTGGCATCAATAACGACTCAGTTATTATGCCTCTGCCTCTGCCTCTGCCTCTGCCTCTGCCTCTGCCTCTGCCTCTGCCTCTGCCTCTGCCTCTGCACTGATGAGAAGGGAGTTCCCCAGCCTGTAGGTATGGTGCTGGTTTTTCCTCCCCAGGTGCATCACCTTGCACTTGTCAGTGTTGAAACCCATCCTGTTCTCATCTGCCCACCCCTGTAACCTGTCTAGGTCCAATTGCAACCTATTCCTCCCTTCTAGTGTGCCCACATCCCCCCACATCTAGAATCAATCCAGGCTAAGGCTTTTTGAATGTCTCTCCCTAGCCTACAAGAGTAGCCACAGATGAATCAGTTTATGCTAACACACTGGAAATTCTATACTAAGTTTTGTATAGGTGAGTCAGTATTAGTATTCTGCTCAAACTATTCCCAATGGCATCATGGCTAGACTGTTCTCTGTGGCCATAGGGGACAGGACTAGCAGCAATACACTCAAGTTGCAGCAGAGGAAATTTAGGCTGGATATTCAGAGGAAGTTTCTAATTCTGTGGGTGGTCAAACATTGTAACGAACTACCTAGAGAAGTTGTGGAATCTGCATTCCTGGAAATTTTCAAGAGGATGTTGAACAGACACTTGGCTGGGATGGTTTAGTCAGGGATGATCCTCCCTTCGGGTAGGGGCTGGACTAGATAACCTCGTGAGGTCCCTTCCAGCCCTACATTCCTATGATCCTAAGGGAAGGTGTATAAGTAAAGGAAGAAAAGGATATTAGAAGTGAAACCAAGACTGTGGACTTCAAAGGATCTTCCTATAGTGTAGTGAACAGGAACTAGAACAGGCGTTGCCAACTTTGGGGGGCAAAGTGCCCAAAACACCCACAACCTCAACTTGTAATACGTTAGCATACCAGGGGTAGGCAGCAGGGGAGCTGCAAGGGGCCTGATTCTTGTTGTGGCAATGCAGCCCTGGCCCTTTCCCCACTGTCCACCACAAGGTGCATTTACAAGTAGAATGTCATCACATGCCACACTGGCATGCCTGCCAGGGGTTTCCAACCCCTGAACTAGAGGTTTACCCTTACAACACATATAGTATTCTTGCTATTGAATCTTCTAAGAGGTTTAATTAGCAACATTGGCTACAACCTGTTTATCAAAACCCTGGGAAATTGGCACAATAGTATTTCAAGTAATTACTGGTGCTTCCACCCAACAGTGAAGACTCCTTCAAAAATTCAATTGATTAAGATTTCAAATGCGATCATTCTTTCTGCTCCACTGCCAGTGCATCTGAGGGATAATGGCTGCCCCTGCCTCCCACACAAGCCTTTTTTTGGTCCTGTGCAAATTCCCTTCATTGGTGTGTAGTGAGGCTAGCACAAGACCCATACACAAACAACACCCTGTATGTCATTAAGTCCTCAAGGGATAAATGATACTAGCAGGGTACAAGAGTTATTTGCTGACCTCTCTGCATCAGGGTGAATTTCACCCAGAATAAAAGTGAAGGCTGCTTGATGCAGTATAAATTCCACACATCTCTGCCAGGAATGGAGAGGAGAATGTTATAGATTGTAGTACACCCATAAATTCAGTCCCCCATACAGCTTTCACTGCTTCACACAAAGCCTATCCCCTGTGCATTTGGAGTAGAGTGAGTCTGCAAAGGTAACAAAAGAAACTGTATTAGAACGTCTGGTCTCCACTATTCTGCCCTCCGGCATCCTCTCCTCAAGCTATACAGACAGAGGGAAGCAAATACAGGCTTTGATGGAAGTGTTGCTGTCAGGTTGCTCTAGCTATGATTTACAGCAGATTAGACAGTAAAGTATTTTGCTTGCTAATTTCTTTCCCAAATCACATTGAACACGCTAAATGATCACCAGTTTGGCTTTTAGTCTCTGAAGAGCTGCATAAAAGCTGAACGTAGTTCTTGGAAAAGGGGAAAGAAGGATCTGATTACACTGAAACACATTTTCAAAACCCCAAGTAGTTTTGATGCCACTTTCATATTCAGCCAGAAATGAGCACCAGGCATTTATTTTCTGAGCACCAGAAAGGCTGGTGCTGTGGGGGAGGTGAAACCACTGGATCCTCAACCAAATTTCTCTATCGTTTTGCTGTTTTCTGGATAAGCAATAAGGTATGAAAGGCATGCAGTTACCAGGAGATAATCACAGTGCAGGGTATTAAAGCACAAGGAAACGGACCTTACAAAATGTCATCAACCAACTGAAAAACTGCCTTGATTTTAACAAGTACATACTGTTGTTTCATTACCAGACCTTTTGGATATAGAACGTTTTGAGCTTTATTTTACACAGCAACACTAACGAGAGGGAAAAGTTTTGAGAAAGGAAGAGAAACAAAAGCAGAATGTAAGCATCCAAAATATACACACTTACATCTTGCACGCAATGGTCTCTGAAAGCTTTACTTGTGTGCTTTATTGTAGTAGGGGAAAAGAGAGTCATAAATCATTCTAATTGTTATGCTTAAACTATCATATATTTGCATTTCCTAGCACTTTAAGTGAAATGCAGATGTCTTATGGCAAGACATGATAATCATCATTTTCTGTGAACAGAGGAACAACCTCACAATGTGCATTTAAAAAGAATATTCATATGGTAAGTATTTGACCATAAGTTTCATATTTTAGTGGCAAAACAGCAAACAATAAAAGCATTCTTTCCCTGCAGCCATCATGCAGGTCTCTTACTGCTTCTCCCCTTGTTTAATAATGATTACCTTTAAGAACAGAGAACTTAGCTTCTTGAATTTATAAAAAAGGAAAATTTTGCTTTGTTTCTGCATTTTAGCAATAAGATTATTATTTCACTTTTACAAATATTGCATGGTTCCTAGAGGTTCCCAGATCCATTGATTTTGGGGACCGTGCAAACACTTAGCTAAATCGACTGAAACCACGGAAACTGAAACTTTCTCCCTTTGCTCACAATGCATGCATGCAATGGTAAGATGAACTTTGAGATGCCTGCAACCTATGCACGCAACAGCACTGGTTGGTCTCTATGATCACCCAAGACTTGGATCCCAAACCTAGTGAAGTAAATGGCAAGGCTTCTTAGAAGTGACAGGATGATGTAGGGCTCTTGAAAAGAACTCAGATTCGTAGTCAAAGGAGCCAGACTAGACGGAGTCTGTGGGAGGAGCCAGCAGCAGTTATAGGGCAGGAGTGAGTGCATCAGTACGTTTATCACAGAAACCTAATACAGGCAGGAGTGCTGAGTCCTGCCACAGCCCCTCCCAGGCCAGCCTCGCATTCTCCTCCTAGAAGCAGAAGTGCATGGGGCAATTCAGCCTGGTGCCAGGTCAGCGTGGAGAAGCACAGGAAACACACAGATAAAATTCCAAGCTGCCACTCACCTTCAGGTGGACCTGTCTTGTGTGCTCTGTTTCCAGGAGGAGCATGCACGGCCATATGGGAAAGGTCTGAGGCAAGAGTAGGCTCCTGTATGTATAAGGTTTTTCAGATCTCTTTAATGCAGGCAGGGATGTCCCCTCCTGCTGCAGCCACTTTCCATTCAGGCTCTGCACTTCACATGAGACATGTAGAGCACTTTTACCTGCCTGAGGCAGCATCACCATCACCCTGGTTGAGAACCACTGAGATAAGCTGAAGCAGTACAACAGTGCTTCTCAACCAGGATGATGCCAAATTCAGAAAAGTTATGATAGGTTGAGAACCATTCATCTAGGTGAACTATTGCTATATAAAAATATAAAAATAAATAATGAGCAACTACACATACACCAGAAATCCTTCTCTAGAACATTGCTAAAGTTCATGCACTGACAGCAAATTATTTTGGATGGTGATGGAAAGCTGCAAATTGAGGAGAATCAAGTTACACCAAATGAACCAACCTGTTTCAAGGATTAGGGTCAATCTGTCTGACCAGTGGAAACACATCAGGATCATAACATTGGACTGAACTGAAAATCTCCTAGGCTATCTTAACTAACACTGAAGAACAGACCTTGCACCCCATACAATGAGAAGACCTCATAATATATGAAGTTTCATTTCAAGGATATTCACCCAAAAACTTTTAAGTTATTATTTTAAAGCATTTAAAGGAGATGATAAATTATAGGTTCATGGATATTGGAATAACCTGGAAAAGCAGAGGATGAAAAAAAAAACCCAGCAGGCAAAGCCACTTGAATAACTCGTTGGTTAGCCAAACCTCACTGAAGAATTTTTGTTTTATATTTAAACAGTTTTCATCACACCAGGATAACTAAAGGATTTAAGACTAGGGGAGGCAAAAATCTGGCAACTGCCAGAAATGATAGTAGATAGGAGATGGATTAATAAATTTACTTATTAGCCAAAGAGAAAAGGCAAAGGAACTTTACAAACATTCACAACGAATGCACTCTAGCCTTTAGTGTAGCAGTGCAGAGCAGTATAGGTTTAATTCTGCACCATTTACTTTGCTGAAGCAGATAGAAATATGGTGAATAAATATTGCTGAAACCAACAGCAATGTTCATCCAAGTAAGGGTTCAAAGATTAGCCTTAAGTTAATATTTGTGACCAGTAGTTTATCTTAATGGCAAAACAGCATTTCAGAAGCTGGTATTTTATTGATGTCTATTTGTGACTGCTCCACAATAACTTCTGAAATACTTTGATATTCATTTGCATCCTGTGACCCATGGGAGCCTCTCTCTGGTCTGTTGAGAATTGTTTTAGTTTCTTATAAGTTACAGAATCAATGATGCAAAATATAAGTGCTTGACTTAAGCATTATGGGAATTTATACACATACCTCTTTATCTCATGACATGCTGGAGATCCAGTGGTTCAGAGTAGACTCAATGAATCAAGTCTGCTCTGCACACAAGCTGCCGCACGCTGTGCTGCATCGAATGCAGTTGAATAAGTGGCAAAATGCATTGGTCAGTGCACAGAAAATGGCAGTGGTGCGCTTTTGAACTAAAACAGGTGTATTTTTAAAAGTGTCTGGTGCTGTGATGCAAACATGTATGCAAATTCCCTATGATTAGGAACCTACCAAAATCACAATTTTATGAATTTTGCAGATTTTGCAAAATCTATTGGTGGGGACAACTCCCCCCCCCCAAGAGAACACTGTTTGAAAGGGAGGTTGTCTGAGTGTGAAGGATTTTTTCTTTGATAACTAATAAATCTCTTAATTTTCCTGAGCCTGAAGTAATCCTTGGAATCACTCATTTTACCATATGGCAGGGACTTTATCTGCAAAATGAATTGTTTAGTGTGTGTAGAGAATAAACAATGAAATAAACAGATTATGTAGGTAATACTATATTATGCAATCCACAGGAGGTTGATGAAGAATATAGAGATGCATATATTTCTCTTTACTTGTTCTGTCTTCCTATCTTGCTGGTTATTTATACATTACATTACATGCTTTCTCATGCAGAAACATAGCCACAAGTGATATATGAAACGCTGCTTACCCTAAATGTCATTGTTATTTAGAGCTGTCTATGACAGAGACACTTTATAGTCAACCACTGGGATTTTTAGTGCCTGAAGGGATATTGTGAACTACAGCTTCCTATCCCATATTTTCTTGAAGACAGAGCTCACTAGCTCTTTCGTTACAAAGAATTCTTCATTGATTGCAACTGCTCAAAATTAAGTAGAATAATTTTTTAACAGAGAAACAAAGAGTTTGATCCTCTTGGATGGATAATTATGGTAAATCTCTCCCTATGAAGAAGGCTATGGGAATAGCCAACATGCCCACTTTTAATACAACCTGTTTCCTGCCAGTGGTAGCATGTGAACAAGCGAGAGGGTTTTAAACTGTAGCCTTTCTCATTTGTGCTATCAGGTAAGTGCCATGACTTCTCATTTTAAAATAAGACTTTTTCAAATAAAATCCTTCCATCTGGAGCTTCAAGAGGACATCCCAATGTCTCACTCTTTCCAATACATTGCATTTTACAACCAAGAATTTTCACACATAAAAACATCCTAGATGATGGTTATTGTACAGTACTTCAAATCCTAGTTCATCCTTTGCATTTTCTAGAGAAAATTGATGTTGCTGCTGAAACTGGGACCAAGGTCCTCTCAAGCCTCCTACTGTGCCCCAATTAATTAAACAGCTAGTTTTTATAATCTCTATTTAAATACCTTGCCAATAAAAGCAATCTTGAAATATTTTTTATCATCCTATGCCCCTTGGATATGAAATTGCAAAATATTCCCTCAGTGTCCATTGTACTACAGGTTCCTAATGTTGGTTGTAAATTGTTCTCCTCTAGTGTATGCAGTTATGGTGATGTTTCACTTTTTACTACTATAAATTTGGTAACATTAGAATTGTCAGATTATGAAATTGCAGATACCTGAAACCCTACTTACATCGAGATAATTATTTCTACATCTGGATTTCCTGCTCTGCTTTATCTCTCATTTTGTTTTTTGTCAGTAGTCCCACATCTGGCCTTTGGAAGGTTGGGATGCTTATTTTCTCAACCACAAGCAGTGCTCCAGTGCCTTAGAAAGAGATTCCAATACCTCAAGTGCAGGAATTAGGTTATTACTTCATAGTTTCATAGTTTCATAGTAGCTAGAGTCGGAAGGGACCTAGGTAGATCATCTAGTCCGACCCCCTGCCTTAGCAGGAAAGAGCACCGGGGTCAGATGACCCCGGCAAGGTGCTCATCTAACTTCCTTTTAAAAATCCCCAGGCTAGGAGCCTGCACCACTTCCCCTGGAAGCTGGTTCCAGGCCCTAGCCACCCTGACTGTGAAGTAGCGCCTCCTAATATCTAATCTAAACTTACCCTCCGCCAGTTTGTGACCGTTATTCCTGGTCACTCCTGGCAGCGCACGGGGGAACAGGGACTCCCCCAATACCTGCTGATCCCCCCTGACCAGTTTGTAGCAGGCCACAAGGTCCCCCCTTAGCCTTCTCTTGTGGAGGCTAAACAGGTTCAGGTCCCGTAGCCTATCCTCATAAGGCCTGCCCTGCTGACCCCTGATCATACGAGTGGCCCTCCTCTGAACTCTTTCCATATTGTCCACGTCCCTCTTGAAGTGTGGCGCCCAGAACTGGACGCAGTACTCCAGCTGCGGCCTGACCAGTGCCGCATAGAGGGGGAGGATCACCTCCCTGGACCTGCTCGAGATGCATCTGTGGATGCATGATAGGGTACGATTGGCCTTCTTGACTGCCTCCCCACACTGCCGGCCCATGTTCATCGTGGAGTCAATGACGACTCCAAGATCCTTTTCCGTCTCCGTGCTGGCAAGAGGAGAGTTCCCCAACCTGTAAGTGTGGTGCCGGTTCTTCCTCCCCATGTGCAACACCTTGCACTTATCAGTGTTAAACCCCATCCTATTCTCATCCGCCCACCGTTGCAACCTGTCAAGGTCAGCTTGTAGCCTATTGCACCCTTCTAGTGCACCCACATCCCCCCACATCTTAGTGTCATCAGCAAACTTGAACAGGGTGCTTTCTACCCCCTCATCCAAGTCACTGATGAAGATGTTGAACAGTGCGGGCCCGAGGACCGAGCCCTGCGGAACCCCACTGCCCACATCCTTCCAGGTCGAGAAGAACCCATCCACTACCACCCTCTGGGTGCGGCCCTCCAACCAGTTGGCGACCCATTTGACCGTGTGGGCATCGACACCACAGTCTCTCAGCTTTTTGATGAGGACAGGGTGAGAGACAGTGTCGAAAGCCTTCCGGAAGTCCAAAAAGACTACATCCACTACTTGACTGTGCTATTAAACTATTCATCAAGAGCAGAATTCTGTTTCCCTATGTGTACCGAAATGGCAGTTTTCTAACTGCTTAAGTGGCATTTTTGGCACTTACCCACAGGCTGCAATGCTATTTCCATACTTATGGTGGGATCCTGTTTCACTCCTGTAGGGTCACATTCTGCCTTTAAATCACCTCTTGAGCACAGAAGGTCCTCAAATCAGACAGGCCACTGTATTTCCACTGCACAATGCAGGCAGGCTGCTGAGAAGCTAAGCCTGGTGCTTTCAAGCATCATTGATCTTGCAGAGCAACATTATGCAACAACTCTACCCCAAAATAGAAATGGTTGCACTGAACACTGGGACAGAGGAGAAGTAACATATAACCAGCACCCCAAAAACTCAGTCCATCCATTGATCAAAACCCTGTGTACAAGAACACAGAGAAGCTATGGCCAGTATTACACTTCAAAGACATGGGAATAGTTGAATGATGCTCTGCATCTTGTAGGTTAGAGAATGAAAAGTAAGCAATAGAAATATGTAAGCTAACATATGTAGACTAGCCACATATTATGGCTCATAGTTGTTCCAAACTATAGCAGGATAGATTCTACTCAACATTATGTGATATAAGGTAAAATCACGTATTTTATGGTCTTAAATGTGTACTCTTGGCTTTAGGACCTGATGCTGTCTGATACTAATATGAATAAAATACAGAAACATTTATTCAAGAGGCTTTTTTGCTCAGGACTTAGGATTTACACCAATTTAACTACAGTGTTTTGAGTTTAATCTGCATGCATCCCTAATGCAAACAGACCTAATGCACACCCCAACTATTGTGACACAACGCAAGTAAGCTACACTGATATCTGCCCTACTCTGAACTAGTGCACATTTTCTTAACGTAGACACAGCCTTAAACACAGAAGCTACTGCTTTCATTTAAGTTAAAATGTAAGTCCCACTTTTGTTAACTGAATAAGGATGGAGCCTGTCTATTGCAACAAGCAAATAACTCAACATACAGGAGTGTGTGGAAATCAGCTTGCCTTTTAAAGTATAAAATTCAGTTCAACTAAGGTAGTAAGTTTCTGTTCAGGTGGAAAACAGGGCAGCAAAGCATCATAGGGAGAAGATAAAATCCAGTATACTATTTGGAGAAGCCTATTATTTTGTGGCAAAAATTTTGGAAGGCAATTTATTTATCTTGCAGCTGGTTCTGCAAGATGTTGAATAGTGTCATGACTTCCTTGCCCCGTGCACAGGAGGTCTATACTGTAGTGCACTGTCTCCTGAATCAACAGAATTCAGGGCTCTGAGTTGTTGAAAAGTGCACTTGATTTATAGTTTATTTATGTAGTCACACAGGGTCTCAGACTGATAACTTCCTGACTGGCAGATGTGGGAATCTCCAGCATAACCAGGCACCCTTCTCCCTGGGATTGTCTAGAATGAGAAAATGACTGGTGCTTTAAAAAGTGTTAGTTAAAGCATCTGTTATAGAATCATGAAAATGTAGAGCTGGAAGGGACCTCAGGAGGTCATCTAGTCCAGTTGTTCTCCACCTTTTTTGTACCAGGACCCATTTGTAAACATTGATGTCCAGTCCCAACCCAGTGCCCCTCACTCCCAACCCACTGCCCCCATCCCCAGGCCCCAACCCCCCAGTGTGTGGTGCATGGGGACGGGGCCCCCCCACAGGCAGGCTGGAACTCTGCCATCCTGCAAGGGGAAAGCCATTTCCCATGTTTTCCTCCTTTAAAGGAGAATCTGTTTTTAAAGTTTGTTTGCAACCCTTTCATATATTCTTGCAACCCACTTTTGGGTCATGACCCATGGGTTGAGAAACACTGATCTAATCCAACCCCCTCAAGGCAGGATCATTCCTTTCTAAATCATCCTTGACAAAGTGATTGTCTCACCTAGGCTAAAAAATGTTGTGAACAACCCTCTAGCACAAACCACCAGGCACAGGTAATGCCTGAGAATGTCAACAATCCTCTAAATTGCCACAGGTAAAGCAGTAGGATGAGGGCGCTGTCAGTGTCCTGTCACTACAAGAAAATACGTAGTTTGTTAAAATAAAATCTTAATTCAAGAGAACAAAGGGACCATACCTCTGTCCCCTGCTTGAGGAAGGCAAAACTCCATGCCATGCCAAACAGACTATAGCATAAAGTTCCTTCCTGAACCCAGTTGTAGCAGTTGGCATGACCCTGGGCAGAGCAAGACTCTAGCCAGGAAACTCTAGGTCTTCTGACATCCTAATAGGAGCATCAGCATACTCCAGTCAAAGTCCCCAGCCCTGGCCACAGCCAACACCCAGTGCTTCTGAGGAAGGCAAGAAAAACCTTGACACTCAAAGAAACAGAAGAGAAAAATATTTTTTCTGGCCCCAGATTGTGACCAGCAAAGCCAAGAAGCACAGAATAATCAAACACTCTTTACTCTGCACTGCAACCTGGGGACACAATTCCACATATCGCTCCCCCTGAATGGAGAGTCAGAACTCCCTTCCCTATCATCCTATCCCTGCCATAGACTTATCACAGCTCCAGCCAAAATAGTTGTGACGCTTAGCATAGTCCTATCCAATTTCCACCTGGTCTGGGTTGGAGAGCTCCTCATGATCTCCAAGCACTCTGTGTGTGCATGTGCATGTGCGTGTGCGTGTGTGTGTGTGTGTGTGTGTGGAGGGGGGGGCATTTCTTGACCTTCCAATTGTAGCTTTTCAAAGAACACTTCAGACAGTGCTACTTCTAAATTATCCCTGACCAGTGCTTATTCAACCTCTTCTTAAAGCCTCCAGTGAAAGAGATTCCACAACTTCCCTGTGTAATGAACACATTAGTGACCTTGGTGTACATTCCTCCATTTTATATGCATCTTCCATTCTATGAATACAGGAACTCTGTGTTGCCACTGTATGTGTGTAACTTAAAATAATAGAAATTCCAAGTAACTTTGTATAAAGATAGGCTTTCAACACCTGGTTCCATGATTTTGCAGATTTGCACAGGAAAGCACTGAGTAAGTATCTGACCACAGTAACACAAACAGTGTAACCAAAGGCCATTACCATAAAGAGTCCCCTGCTCCAGTGGTGTGGATGCCGAGGCAAGCAGCTGGAAGCCTAGCGGCCAAGGGTTCCAGGCCATACCAGAAGTGCTCACAGTGCAGCTATGTCAGATTCCAACAAATCTGTGAATTCTGCTAAATACCTTGTCTCAAGGACATGAGGAAAGACCATAAGGAGTGACACTCACCGTCAAGAGTCAAAGCCTAACTGATAACTTCTGAAGCCCATCCTAGTTAAACAATGAATATGGACCCTTACAATGAATGGGCTGCTTCATGACCCAACCCCACTGTTAAAGTATACCAAATCAAGATGTTGATAGACGTATGTTATTAATGATTATATATCTATGGTGTGGAACCTGGGGAGGATTGGAGGAATGAAGGATCTGAGGAACTGTATAACTAACAAGAGTACAGATATCCTGAGACCCAGCCTATACCCATCCTCCTAGATGTGAGTATGTTTCTGCATTCTCATTGCCTGATCTGAATGCTAGTTAAATTCCAGTAAAACAAGCCTCTTGAGAAGAGGCAACCAGGCTCTTTCTTTACAAAGTAAGTTCCTTTTGTCCTAATCTGGGGATAGTGTCAGAGCCTCTACCTAGTCAGGCCTGGCCTGGCCAAGCTCTTGAGCTTTTCCACTTGACTTTGATCCCTAGTTCTCTGTAACTGGATTGGCTGCTGAGAGTACCACTCAGCCCTTTCAAGCACACCTGCAGGCACCCTTGACAGCAGCCTCAGTCTGATCTGGCAAGCGTCAGGTTCACTGCTTTCTCTAATTCCCCTGACTTCTGACTCAGCTTCAGCTTTCTCTGACCCTGCTCTTAAATCTTTCCTGGAACTTGGCACCCAGATCTCTGATTCTCCTGACTTCTGACCTCAGCTTGCACCCTGGACTACGTCTCTTGGATCTCCCTCTCATCTCTCCGGGGACCTGGTCCCATGCTCCCTGCTTTGCTGATCCAGATCCAGACCCTGACCTCAGTAACCTGTACCCCAACATAGCTGACCTCCTGGTTGCCCTTCAGGGACTACCCACAAGCCTGACCACCAATGTCCTAGCTAAACCTTCACATAGCGGGTTTCCCTTCACCCTAGATAATCTATCTCACTTCCTCACTGTTTTAACAGTAATTTTTTTCCCCTAATAGCTGAACTAAACCTACCTTGCTGCAATTTCAAGCCATTGCTATGCATTCCACCTTCTGCAGTGCAGAGACAAGCTATTCTCTATGAAACACCAATTGGCACCTACTCGGGGAATCTACATATGTGCTTTACTGTGTAGTCGACTAATTAGCTCCCAGCAAAGTGTCACTGCCTACATGTACAGTGCTATTAGACCTCAGTAAACTATGCTGTACTCATGCTGTAGGATAGTACTACCCAACACAAGTTATTTAGTGCACTGCAATGCACATGAAAACAGTGACCGGGACTGGCTGGGGCATAAGGGTGCTACAGTGCAGGGGTTGCCTGTCTGCCAGCCCTGCACTGTAGCACTCCTCTGCCCTACCAGACACTCTGCAACACATTGAGCAGATTGGCTCCAGGCTGACATGCTGACCCCCTGGACCTCCTACCAGCTGGGGCTGCATGGCTCCAGCTCAATGTGCTGCAGTCCCAACCAAGCGCAAGTGTAAACACTGTGGCCAGAAGCAATAAACTGGCGCAAACCGTGATCTGTAGAAACTGTAGAAAAAGACAGTGATGTTTAAACACATAGCTAAACTTGACCAGCTAACACGTTCTAGCAAATGTGTGTTATTAAAACACCACTCACTTTCTAGGGTGCACAAGCCCCTCACTCTATCACAGACCTGATCAGTGGTGAAGCATTTGGTATGTCTCCACAATGGACAATCCCCAGATTTCTTCTTTTTATAGAGTAACATCTCAACAACAAACGTGAAATTTTATCATAGTCTTACAGCTTACTGGCTACAATATCTTAAGTTCTATTCATTTTAATTATAGGGTGATTTAGGAGACTGTCATACTTAGCTTCCAAAATGCAGGCTTCAAATAACTGTTGGATTTAACCTATCTTTAATAAAAAAGCTTATTTTACATTACCTCACTACAGATGGTAGGCCTTCATAAATACCCCAGTGAAAACTCAGAGTTGACTACTGTGTGTAGCCAGACATACAAGACAGTATCTCTAAGGAGGTAAAGTTCAGAAATATGGCAGAACATGAAAACCAGTGCATGGAAAATTCTATATAGAAATGATCCTGTTTATGTATAACCTGCGAAATTTCACTGCTCTCTTAAACCTGCATGAAGTCTGTGTTGTTTGGTTTTGGTGTTATAGCCACATTAGTGAAGAACCTGACCCGATAATTTCTGTATTTCTTTTTACAATGGAGCAGATTCTTAGCCGATACAATTCAGCATAGTTCCATTAACTTACATCCCCTACAAGGTGGATAAATACATGGAAATCCCTGACTTCAATAAACTGATGCTGATTTACACCAACTGAGAACTGACACATTATTTCTTGTTAGTACGGGTGCTTGTAAATGGACACTCATCACTTGGAGGTTCACTTGTGCCTAGTCTGAGAGGGAACTTCACCTGAAGTCTGTCACCCTCTGACTGGAGCCTTTCCCCATGTGTGTTTCATAGACTGTGTAGGAAAGAGAAGGAACTGCAAGCCCACACTTGCCGTTTGGTAGCTGACTGCTGCTGGTTGCTGACATCAAACAGTAGTTTTGACTCTTTAGTTTGCTACTTCCTTCGGTTTAGACCTGAGGAGATAATCCAACCCTGTGAGTATAGCCATCTCTCTTTGGTTATATGCCCCTGAAATGAAGGGACCTCCTTAGCAGTATAGTGTTGCTGTTCTAGTCTAATCGGAGTATGTTAATTCTGTCTTCATGCTAAGTTCTTGTGACATAAAAGAGAAAACACTTACCTACTCTGAGAATTGTCTACTAAACAGAACACATTCAAAGGTCTCCAGAAGTTATTGGGATGGGAAGGGGGAGCTTTCTAATGCTTGCAAGAATGTAGTCCTCTTGAAAGGACCCCTTTTAAACTGGGAGCACAGACTTCTCTTTACCTCATTATGTTTCATGTAACTCTTCAGGTGTGACTTCTCACATTGGCCCCCTTTCCAAGCAAGCTGTGTCAGTGATGGTTGAAAAACCGGCTACAGTATGCAGTTTCATTTAGTCAAGATGGTTTTGCAGAACAAACTTGGGTCTGTGCCCAAGGTCAGCTCCAGCCTACCTATCAATTAGAACCTTATTTTGCCTTGCTGGAGTTCAGGGAATCCACTGAGGCTTGTTGCATTCCCTAGAATTTGAAAAAGTGCTAAACTACAGTATCAGCTTGTTAAGTCCTGCACAGCAAATTGATTGTTAAATAAGGCTCTGCTTTGATTGATATGTTTTGCTTTGGTGTGTTATTTTTAAAATGTTTATTGCTTTAACAGGTCTTTGGCTAAGTGAGCTCTGTTATGCTGCGGTGGTAGATGGATGGTTCATCTGAATATCAGAAAATCCATCACTTCCACAGCCACTGGTTGGTTCACAAACAACTGCAAATGACAAAGTTTCTGGCGCCTTTATCCACAGGGATCAGATGCCCAGAGCTGTATCCAAATTAAATCGAATGACATTTGTTTTTTCCTTTCCTGATTAAAGAAAGGAACAAAAGCTAACTTTTCATCACCCCAGACCCAGTTTTCTGGCTTCTGACTCAAAATCCCCTTTCACAACTCTTATCAGTTTCAGCTGGAGCTCTGGGGGCAGCAGGAGTGAAGTCTCTGACCCAGGCCCACCAGTTTTTCCCAATCTCCATGTGGGAAACTTTGAAATGAGGAAAAGATATGGAGGCAATCAACAAAGAGGAAAAATCAAGCATTTGAAATGTGCAAAAGTGGCATTTAATCTCACTTCTTTTACTTCCACTTGTCTACTTTATTTAAGGAGAAATGTAATTGGGTTTTACCCCTGGAGGAGTAAATGGGAATGTCAGAGAGAGGGTGTTCAACACATCGTAAACAGTTTGACCGGCATAAGAGTATCTTATAAAACACAACAGAACATGAGAATGGAGGGCATAATTGTTTAAGTTGCCTTTGTCCTGAATTTGGGTTTCAAGTTATTGCATTCACAGCCCTTGCAGGAAGGGCTGTTTTTTTTTAACAGCTCCACTTTTGGATTTGTCCCTGCTTCTAATGAAAGCAATAGTAGAATTGCTTCTACTATGGGAGCAAGAGCCAACTCAAGTTTTCAGAAAGACCGTTCACTCATGTCTGTCCTTCGCTTGAAAGGTTGGATTTTTAGAGACGCTAAGCACCAACCCCCAGTGATCCAACAGGGGCAGCAGACTGAAAATAATCCCCATGCTCAGAAATATTTTACTGCCATTAAATTCCCATTGTTGAAAATTAACAAATTACAAAACTCCCAAGAAACCTAATTTTCAAGGTGTGACTTTCAGTCACAAGGCACATCCATTAGCCTGCATGCCAAAATACCTATCTGAGTTTCCCAGGTTAAGACTTCACATTTTATTCCAACAACCACATTTGAAAATCATGTGTATGTAGCAAGTGATGATGTCCTATTTCTTTAAAAGCACTGATCTTTAAAACCAAGAAACACAAGTGCATGGATGAACCACTGCAGTTTTAAGGATGTGTTGGGGAGGCTTTTTTTCTAAAAAGTTAAATTCAGTTTTTCAGGAATCAGAAATCCTTCCCTGTATTTTTTCTTCTTTTGAATCTCAGAGAAACTATATGCCTTAACTTCAGTTTACACTCATTTTTTGAAAACCAAATGGTATTCAAATGTTTGGCATTTCAGCCAGATTTCAGTCTGCTGAGATACTCTGCCTGAAAATTAAACCATGGTTCAGGATGGAAAGCATGACAGATCCTCAAGCACAACACTGCTATGCAGCAGGATTTCATATGTGGTTAAAAAAGCGGCCAATGCTTTTAAGAAGAGTAATGTCCTTTGCATGCATACACAACCACTAATCGGAGAAATCCTGCCTTTTTATTTCTACAGTTCTTGCTTATGTATTTTAGAAAAGTGGCATTGCCTCTTTGCTTTAGGAATATTATCACTTGCTACAGCTAAATACACAAGACTGATTAAATCAGTACTGCCCCATAATGTCTATGGATAGATGGTCCTTAGACTACTGTAGATAAAACAATCTATCATAAGTTGATACTGAAACTCATACTGAAACAATTTCTAACTTGAAAGTACTTATTTTGCATATAGTTATAATTTGCTAATTTCCCTGAGTAAAATCAACTGTCTTGCAAGTGGTATTTAATATAATCACCAAGTTATTGGCATTTGTAAGTTCTTCATCCTTGTGATATTTTGGTTCCTAATATTTTCCTTGGCAGGTTGCTATCATTTACATTGTCTCTTCTCAATTGCCAAAATTTATTCAGAGTAAGTACACAGAGAAACAGTGGGATATAGTATTCATGTGCTGAGTTATCCACTATTTTACATTAGCTTTTCATGAGGTCTGACCCATCCTTGAAAAGGCTGCTGGGCTGACACAACAATCTCGTTGACTGCCTCTCTCCTGACTTTTAAGCCTAGTTCAAACCAATGCTATTTTAAGGCTATTTAAATGAAAACCCCTTTTTGATTTCTAAAATATTTGAAAATCATTTAAAAGTGTGAATAAAATAGAATCTATGGGCACATCTACATGTGCATTAATGTGCTTTTCCCAATGTGCATAATGTGCATTAAATTGAGTGCCTCCAATATGAGCTACTAAATAAATGCTCATTGGGCTGCCCTAATGCACAGTAGGAAAAGCACATGCTTTTTGAGTGATGCTTAATGCCCAGTAGCTTATTTTACTGTGCATTACCATATTTTCCAGATTTGCATTTTTTTAACATGATGCTTTAATGCATACTGCACATTAAAGCACATGTGTAGAGATGCCCCATATGACTCAACATTTATAAACAAGATTTTTATGTTGGGATGAAGGAATATAAGCTCATTTTCCTGACATGTCTGAGGTGACAAAAGAACTAAAAGAATGCAACTGGACATAAGAAACATTAGGCTGAAAATTAACGGTTAGGACCAAAGGCTTAAGCTCACCATCTGCTAAGAGGCCCCAGAAACCCAATGTCTTTCAAGACAAAGATTTTTCTCTTAAATCTTCCACCCCCAGAATATTTCATGAAGTACAGATCTTGAGGGATACAGTTTCCTGTGTTCCATAGAACAGCGTCACCCGTGTCACTGTTTTTCTATTCTTTTCCCTACCAGTCTACTCTTTATGATAGCATGGAACTATACCAGAGTTATAGAGTCCACCCCTACAGTCTGTGAGCAATGATAGAGGGTGAACCTACAGGAGTTAGCTCAAAGCAGCATTTTAACCCAAGCAGGTCTGTGACCATCAATCTGTGAGGTCAGGAGGCCGTTACAAATATTTGGCCCCCTATTCTACAAACTTGCACCATTCCCTGAGCAGGAATAGAGTGCTATCCCAGGAGATTTCCATCTGTGGGTAGAAGAGATGAGGCCAATACTCTCCTTACCTTTCTTTACTATGTATTGCTAGTATATCACATCCATAAAGCTAAATGGTGAGTCCAAATTCTAGATGGAGAAAGCCCTTACTTTCCCACATTTATCACTCTCAAAATCTCTTTCAGCATCATGTACTGGTGTAGGAAACACAAAGAAAAACAGAAAATTATTGCCTGTTAAGCTTTCAAGCTCACAGCTATATAATAGAACTTTAAAAGAGTTTCTTTTCTGAAAAAAAATCAGTGTATGCTAAAAATAAACAAATGAATAAACATCACACCCTTGAAAGATGTGTTTTATAGTCTAATGAATGAAAACACTTTCCATTAGGGAGGCAAAAACCTGGTTGTGGTCAGGATTTTGCAAAACCACTAAATGTTTTATTTCCCTTTAAGTTTTGGGTTTCACAGAACTTTCATTTTTTTGTGTTATGCAAAACTTTTTCTTCTTTTAATTTAAATCATTGTTTTCTGGGGAAAAGCCATCAAAAATCCATCTACTTCTAATGAAATTGAAACCTGTTGTTTTGCAAAGCCAAACAAAAAAAGTATTACATTTGAAGTATGTCCATGTCCTGCTTCTTATAATAAACCAGTAAAACATGTAACAATACAGAATTTGCATTTAAGTAGAGCCAAATAGAATTTAAAACTCAGATTCTGAGGAGTGTTCTAAATCATCTAGGTGTGTTTCAGTTTGGTGAAATTAGTATTTCTTACTGCACTTTTCATGCTGCTGATCCAAAACATATCAAATGGCCAGTTGTTTTTATATCTTACCTAAATGTCCCCAATGGTAACAATGAAGTAGAAAGAAATATAATATAGAAGCTGTTCTAGAGTTTATTCCTTTGCATCATGATCCCAAACATATGAGGTTTGTTCATAAGGGCATGGGAGACTGGTGCCTCCTGAGGCGGGGGGGGCACATGCCCCCCCAGCAGCCAGTCCCACAGACCAGAGGAGAAGGTCATGGCTGATCCCACTGACCCGCAGCTGGCAGCGGCACACCACTGGCACTTTTGGGTGCACTGCTAGCACTTTCAGGTCGGCAGGATCGGTCATGGGGGGAATGCTTCTCCTGGTACACTCCCCATCCAACGCTCTCAGGTGTGGAGGGCACCAGAGCTCTCGTCTACCCTCCCTGCCTGAGAAAGCTGCTGTCAGGGGGTGCACCTACTCATCATCACTGCATAAGGATAAAATCTTGTTTGGAGAGGGGAAGGGGAACAGATTGGTTATTTGTATTGTGGTAACATTTGGAAGACCTCAGTAATGGTCCACATGGCTCCACTGTGCTAGACACTGTACAAACACAAAACAAAAAGTGGGCATGGATTAGAACTCCAGTTATTTCAGCTTGTGAGTGAAGACTAGTTGTGCTCAATGGGCAGTAATCAATGGCTCAATGTCTAGTTGGTAGGCAGTATCAAGTGGTGTGCCCCATGGGTCAGTTCTGGAGCTAGTTTCGTTCAATATATTCATCAACAACCTGGCAGATGAGAAGGATAACACCCTGAGCAACTTCATCAGTGACACTAAGCTGGGGGGACTAGTAGATATGCTGGAGGGTAAGGCTAGGATTCAGAGGGTGTGTCTATACGTGCACATTTACTGAGCTGTAACCAAAATTACTGCACAGTTCAGGTGGGTGTCTATACATGCATGCCCATACTGTGCAGTAAATATGGCAACTTAGTCTGACTTTCATGTAAATTTGATACTTGCATCATGCGGGTATCAAATTTACACCTGATTAGTTACTGTGCAGTAAAGTATGTGTAGACGTGTTACTTCAAAGTAACCTGAGGGGCCTTTCTTCTGGGTCTACCTGGCCACTAGGGGGCAAGCCTGAGCCCAGCCCCAGGGCTCCTGGCTGGCCACCTCCCCTGGTTTCAACTTGGCACTAAAGTTAGTTCCAAGTGCTGGCAGCCATGTGGCCAGAGGCTGGAGGTCCCCCACCCCATTGGCCACAGGGGCACATGGGAGGCTGCTCTAACCTGGGACTAAATATAGTCCCAGATCAGCTGCACATGTAGATGCCAGCCTATTCTTGCTTACTGTAAAGAAAATTTAGCTGGCATAAATACATGTGAAGACACATCCAAAAGTTGCAAGAAGGCTAATGGCATACTAGGCTGCATTAATAGGTGTTGCTAGCAGATTGAGAGAAGTGATTATTCCTCTTTATTCTGCACTGGTGAGGCCACACCTGAAGTACTGTGTTCAAGTTTGGGCCCTCCACTAAAGAAAGGATGTGGACACGTTCAAGAGAGTCCAGCAGAGGGCAATGGAATGCTTAGGAGTCTGGGCCACATGACTTATGAGGAGAAGCTGAGGGAACTGTACTTATTAATTTGCAGAACAGAAAACTGAAGGGGGAATTTGATAGCAGCCTTTAGCTACCTAAAGGCTGGTTCCAAAGTGGCTGGAGTTAGACTGTTCTCAGTGGTGACAGATGACAGAACAAGAAACAATGGTCTCAGGAAGCAGCAATAAAGGTCTATGTTGCATATTAGGAAAAACTTTCTCACTAGGAGGGTGGTGAATACTAGAACAGGTTACCTAGACAGCTGATGGAATCTCTATCCTTGGAGGTTTTAAAGGCCCAGCTTGACAAAGCTCAGATCTAGTTGGGGAAGGTCCTGCTTTGAGCAGGGGGTTGAACTAGATGACCTCCTGAGGGCCCTTCCAACCCTAACTGTCTATGATTCTATGATAGTGGAGTCTTATCGCCTCCCTAAACATGTATTTCAATTTAATTAGGAGCCCATGATAAAATCAAAAGCTTAAAAGGGAATGCCAAGTTTGTAGATGATGAGAGATGCAACCTGTACAGTTCCTTCGCTTTGGTAACATTACAGCAGAGACCAAGAATCAGGGATCCCTTTAGTTAGCAATGAGTGAACAACAGTATACACATGAAAGAGTTGGGAGAGCAAGGGATTATAAATTTAAATTATCATTTTAAATGGGAATTATCTTGTGTTCTGAAGTGGAAGAATTAAGAATGTAACAAGTTCCAGTGCTTATCTCTATTTTATTTGATCATCTTGTTTCTATAAACCCGTGGTGAAAATTTCTGGAATACAAACTCTCTTGTAGTTACTGGGACTTCCTGCTACTAATCATGATGGAAATACACTAAGAACAGCCTTTCTCATGATATTTTGCATGGGGTAGATAAATAATCAATTTTGGGGGGTCTGGATAATATTCATATTCAAAAGAATTGGTCAGCTACCAGGGAAAAATATTTTGGGGTTATCTATAAAGCTAGTTGAACATTGCAAAAAAAAATTATTCAGTAAATTATTTTGCATGAAAAATGTTTTCAGCAAACAGAATTCAGCCAACTCTAATATTCCAGGATCCTACTAGTCAAGATAACCTTGGACCCAGGCTCTGATCCACCAGCCCCATTGTAAGCAATAACCAGCTGAAAATATTCTCTCCTTTCTGAAGCCGTAGATGTAATCAGTTATCTTTTTTGAAGTCTGTGGGCTTGGCCCTTGTTCTCCCCAGGTACTCTTAGGTCCAGGAAAATTAATGCAGACCACAGTCGTATTTCTACAAAGTCTCTAATGCTCAGGAAGACTAACACTGTAGATTGCTTATTTCTATCCCAAATTACATAGTGAAAGAAGGTTACTGTGAGTTCCTAGAGATCTTAATCTTTTTCTCCTCTCTGTTACCAAGAGAAAAGCATCTGTGGGAGGACCAGCTCTAATTCCCTTATGCCATTACCTGGGGAAGGGAGCATTAGGCAGCGGATATGAATAATTATATCAATTTCCCTTCCACTCTCTCAGTAGAGAGAGGTATTTAGCACTGTTAGTCTGAAGTCAGGCAGAAGGCAGATCAGGGTAGTGGTTGGTGCCTTGAAGACTAAGTTGTTTAAAGTGCCACACTGCCCTGCCTTCTGTCTCTCTCATTAGGAAAACATGTTCAAGTAACTAGATAGAACTATAAGCAATTGTTTAGCCATATCTAGCACCCAAATTAGATAGCTCGGATCCCCACTCAGGTCTTCTGCTGAGATTCGCAGTGTAAGTGATGATCTAGATGAATATCTAGCAGCAAAATATTTTTGGATTAATAAAAAAAATGATGGAATAAATACAGTCATTATTCAGGCTCTCTGGCAAAGTGTGATTCATTTTTTTGTATCATGTGTCATTCCAATCCTGGCCAGAATTGGGAAGTGAATGGATACAGAAAATAAAAGCTATTCTTTTACATCCGAAAGTTCATCATATGCTAGCTCCCAAAAAAGATTTGGTGTGGGTTTTGCTTCAGTTGTGAATGATGACTAGGTTCTGATAGTTTGTCCAATTCACTTAGCCCATGCATACCTACAAAGCTGGAGAGGCCCTCCTAAAGGGCCTTGTGTTTCAAGCACAAGATAGGAGCCACAAAGAACTGTTCTCTCACTGGCTCTTGGACAGACCTCCTTTGCAAAATTACCCCTCATAAATCCTCAGAGCCTCAGTTTCCCATTTGACGACTTTGATCTTATCCTTTTCACAGGGTTACCACACAGCTGTGTTACCTATAAAACACGTTGAAATCCTCAAATGGAAAGAGTTGCCTACATGCAAATAATTATTATATAGCTAAAAACTGCTTTATTTATATATAGTGGTATTTTCTAGTAGGTTGCAACTATTAAGAGAAGCTGTAGAAAATGGCCTCCTCTTTAAATATTTTTCATAATAATCTAAATTTAAAATAAAGTATCAACAAAAGCCAAAATAAATATTTACCTATTATTCTGCCATGAGAAAATAAATTAATCAAAGAATTTCAGGGGAGGGGAACACCTCTCTAGTCTCTCCCTCTTTATCTGTGATTGATGATCACATTATCATGATGCATAAGCATTTTACAAACATTAATTAATTATGGTTTTATCTTCCCTGTCTTCGAGCAAGGAAAATTTTATTATTCCCATTTTGCAGATGAGGAACTTAATCACAGAGACTTTGACTTGCCCAAAGTCGTATAAGATATCTGTTGTAGTGCTGGGAAGTAAACCCAAGATTTTTGAAATTCAGTCCAGTGTTTTAACCACACAGCTGTCCTTCCAAATGTTTTTTCCTATGGAAGGTTTAGTCATGGCTGAAAAAAAGGTTTACTCATTAACAAAGCTAGTATATGGCAAGAATCATAAAATTTTTCTTTCAAAATTGGCATGAAGTTTTTTCTTATTAAAACACTTCAGGATGTTTTGTAAACTAAAATTATGGCCTTTTTGGTTTCCATAAAAGAAATCTTTTCAGTGATGTGTTTTTAATGGGAGGAGGGAGGATGTTCCAAAGGAATAACAGGGCTGAACTAACCTGCTGTGAATCTGCATACCATGATCTCTTTTATTTAAAAAAATATTACTAAATATATATATATATTATTGAATATATTATTAAATATATATTTCATTATATACATAATTTTTATATATGCCATTAGCTGGGGAGACAATGTTCTTTGGATAAATGTTTTTTTATTAGACCAACTAAATACTTGGAACAATTTTTCCAATTTTTTAGTTGATCTAATAAAAGATAGCTCATTTATCCAAAGAAACATGTCTGACTATGTCCACAGACCAACATGGCTACAACCACAACCCTAAATACCTGAGGAAGCACTTGTTCAGAATATATATGCACATACACACACACACACACACACACACACACACACACATATATATATTTGTTTTGAAGGGCTAATATATTCTATACTAGCCTAGTACAGTCTTTTGGTTATTTATAGGGTTTCATGAAACTTAGGAATGGTCAGCTTTCAGTTGTCCTCTTTGTGTAGCACTCAGAAACATTAGGCTTAATGTAGTGGGGAAATGATAATTGTTAATATGTCCACCAAATTGCAAGATTGACTGGTTGTGTTTAACAGTAATCCAGAACTCCTGTACAGTGTCTCTATTTATTCTGATTGATTTATAAGGAATAACATATCCCTATATTGGCTGAGGTCTTGGTTTCAACTTCAGTTGTGTCCTAGAAAGTCTATGAGGGCAACTGCATTCAACTTGTAAATGAGAAGATTTTTTTTTTGGTATAAAACTGCTAAACCACAGTAGGTTTCAAGCTAACAGGGATATAAGATAGGTTTTTATATATCAGCATAAAATATCCCGTTATGGATGCATTGGTTTGGATATAATCTTAACCAACACAAATTGGCCTTAGGAGTGGAAGTGACATAGGCCAACTCTGAAATTAATATGATAAAAGATATTTTGCTCATACTGTTAAATATGCTCAATCAAAATTCTGCTTTTTGCTATTTTGTATGTCTTTTAAATCTCTATTAAAAAGCAATCCCAATAAGATTTAGCAATTTCTATTTATTTTTGCCACCTTTCCAGAGCTCAAAAGCATAGTTCCCTTGTATTTATCGCACTGTGATATTGGATTAAGCTTGCACATGCAGAGCACACAAAAACGATAGTAACAGTTAGATATAGTGCTCTTCTGTGTAGGTAGCTATAACCCATTCTTGATTTTATAAAGGTCCCAAAGGACCATTTCTTAAATGGAGAAGATGATCAACCCACAGATGGTCTGAACTCTTTCAGAAAGGTACAAACAAGACTGCAGGAAACAATAATAATAAAAAGGATGTTTTTTCTTAAAGGCTTGCCAAAATTATAGCCAGGCACTGGATTTTCAAATGTCCAGCAATAAATGCTAAGTATAATGCTAGTAGGACATTGCTGCCCTCACCCCAGCATTCTCACTGTCTGACAAAAAGGGAATCATTACTTGATATAAGGTATTAGTATTGCCACAATAGGGATGCAAGTGGACTTCTTCCCAGCTCTTTCCTTAGAAAATAGAGAGAGTTGCCCTGAAAAAAGGCACTCTTTTAGCCAAATTGGGCACATCTGGATGAGCATAGATGTTTGTTTCCCCAAGGACAAGTAGCAGTGGCACACCTTGTGCCAGTGCTACATGTCCCCAGGGAATGCTTGTGCCACACATGCTCTGGTGCACAGCAGACTACCCCGGATGGGGTAGGGGAGGCTGGGCCCAGCAACTGTGCTGACCCCAGCAGCCTTACCTGGAGTCCTGGGGGCCTCCCAGGGCTTCAGCTGTGGCAACAAGCCTGGCTGGCAGCCAGAGTGTGGCTCCAGCTGGCCAGGCTCCAGTTTTAGGCAGTGCACGCTGCTGCCATGTACACCGCCCTACTTTTTCTGGCATGGGTTTTTTGACTCTGGGATCTCCCAGGGTCGAACCCTTCCTCCCCCACCCCCCTGCAAAGTAGAAGTGTGGGGAATGTCTGCAGGTGTGGTGTTTGGAGCTGCTGATGGGTCTGCAGTCTGGACACGCTTGGCTGGACATGCCCATTATGCCTATCAGGGAAATAAAAAATGTAAGGAAGTCTTGTTAAAAATAAAAGAGGTTTCCATTTCAGTTTAGCTAGATTTCTGATAAAAACATTTTAACACTGAAGGGAGGCTGGAACGAAGATCAATAGCTTATCCTTTTTTGTTCATTTATATCATTCAAATATCTTCTAGAGGCCTGCCATTCATGTTAAGACTGAACCATGCTAGCCATAACACTATCTATAATGATCTGCAGGATTTGTTTCTTCCATATTATATGCAGTGGATCTATACCCCCTTTGAATATTAATAATGAAATAAAAGCTTCACATACATAACCCCATTGTTTTCTGAGACAGATTTTTTTAAATATATATTCCAGTGTAATTCTTATTGATTTCAGCGGAGCTACTCCTGATTTACATCAAAGTGAAAGTAAAATAAGACTAAAGTGTGCACAGACATTCCCTGCACAGCTGGGACAGTTTATACACATGTTAATAACACAATGTGATTAAAGAGAAACTCAAGCCACGAAGTGTGGATTTCAGTCCAGAACTTCCCAAAGCTTGGAGTGTATACATCCAGGGTTTTGATTCAGACCCTTCTCTGCATAAGATATAGAGATCAGTAGCTTGCTGTAATTCATACGAATATCCTACTCTAGGAAGCAGCATTTAGTTTTAAATCTACAGGCTATGGTAAATAATAAACTAAATGGCTGGTAAATATCCAGTAAGTAACTAAATGTTTAAAAAATATGAAAAAGCAAAAAAAACTGTCCAAAGGTGAGTTTTAGTTTATTTCTAAATGCATTAGAAATTTCCACTAGCATATAAGATAGCTTTGTATATTTACATAATAATTAGAACACCTTATGATTTTTCGGCAAACTGTGGGATCCTCTATAAAGAACCTGAAGATCTCCTGCATAATAAAAGCATACATATTCTAATAACATAACTTTTGATGGCAATACATTGATTCCTCTCAAATTTATCCATCAGCCTCTGATACCTTACTCAGAATTGTATGTATGCTTTTGTTCTCTATTAAGGGCATTAAAGGCCTCATTTCCTGTGGTAGAACGAACTGCATGTATTCATTAACTGAATGTATTAAAAATACAAAAGTTAGCTAGATAGGCTACATGCCTAGATGACCCATTCAAGACCAGTACAAGTTAAATAGCCTCTTAAATCAGTGGTTTTGTTTAATAAGTAGAAGGTAATTCCCTCACAAGATCAAATAGTCAAAAGCTGAAGTTAAAACATTTCCAAATAGATATACATTCCAACTTTTTATTCTTAGGATAATTAAGCATTTAAAACTTTACCAAGGGAAAGGGTAAGTACTAGAGGTCTTTCCATTAAGTGCAGATGGTTCTCTGAAAAAGCAGCTCTAATTCAATACCAAATTATTGGACTCAACAGTGCACACTTACATAGTAAAGAGGACTAATTCCTTCTGCTGCAGAAATCAGTAGGTGAAATTCTGTCATCTATGTTATGCAGGAAGTCTGACTAGATGATTATAATGGTCCCTTTAAAGCCTTAAAATCAATGTGTCTGATTCCTATTTATATATAGATGCCTTTTATATCACTATGGCAGTGTGAAGAGGGCTTAAAATGCACATACACTAAATTAATGCCCACTTTAAAGTCTGTTATGTTGCCAGAGTAGAGTTCAGGAGCTTTGGGGGATCTATAAATATGCAAATATTATTCTCTTGCCATGAAGACATCCTAGGCAAATTAAAGAAACTTTAACTTTTTAGGCTGAATACTTTTGCTCACTGAAATCACGTGGCATGAAAGACATAATTGATACAACATATAACTGGACTAACCATTCCTTTCTTGAGGGGCAATGTTCAAACACAAATTATGCAATACATGCAATTAATCTTGGGAAGGACCTGTGTGTGCTGGTGGCTAAACTGGAGATTTTATGTTTGGGGAAAAAAGTGTGCCCTCAATGAGTTAAAAGTTTCCTTCACTGGCTCCAAACTGAAATGTTCTTGTCATGACAGAGGTGTAATTTATGTCACCTCAGTCAGAACTCAGAAATACCCAGATCCATTAGAATGCAGTTGGAAGAATTCTCATTCTCCCTTTCACTCCTTTTGGGGGTTTTTTATGGCTAAAATATATTTTTTAATTTTAGCATTTCCTCCTTCCCACAACAAGTCATGGGATTCCAAAATGTGGACACATGACTCAGGCCCCATGTATTCATTGAGGATCCTGAAGCTTATCTATAGCCTTTATTTTTCTTTTTGTATGAGAACTAACTGGGGTGAGTGAGAGGGAACCACATGACACTTCAAATGTATATGCCAATAGCAAAAACTACTTATTGGCACCAAACCTAAAAGTGTTTGAACTAAACATATGGCCTAATTTTCTTTCTATGTATCCATAAACTACCAGTAAATCCGATTCTTCAAATTAAAACTTGTTCTCCAAACCTGTAAATATTACACTGTCCACCGTTTTCAGATATTGTTTGTAACAGTGAGCTGAACAATTCTGAAGATTTGGTACCTGAGTTTTTGTTATTTAAAGTCAACCTAAAAACATCCATCTGTATATACGCATGCAACTGCACAAGTGCAGGTTGAGCTACCCTAAAATGCACTCACAGAGGCATCTTTGGGGAAGAGATAAGCAGAGGAACCCAAGACTGGACAAACAGGGAGAGTGAACTGCTGTCTCACTGCTATTGGTGTCTGCTCTAAAGGGCAGGGTTGAGGCATGTAATCCAGGCACTTTGAGAAATGTGTATTGCCACTGCCTGTGCATTTCCTCATCAACAAATTTAAAAATCTTTGTGTTCTTAACACAAAATCACCCTGGTCCCACTGAATTTCAGAAAATTTAAGTATATGTTTATAATGAAATGCTTGCACTTGGAATTAATCCAATATATTGTATTAATTAGCTGAGCCAACTTCACATGGGGTCATTAGAACACATGAAGTCACTTTATTTCTATGAGAAAGTAGTTAGATGCATTTAAATTTGATACATAGCTACAACTAGCAAGCAAGTTGCAGAGAATTTAATGAAGATTGCAATATGACAATATGAGCAAGTTTGCCATTGACTTCACTAAGAGCAGATTGGGGCCATCTGTCCACCTGGAAACGTCTTCAGACACAATGCACAGATAAAATACTTGCTCCAGGAAACGGCTGAAGCTGATATTTGTGACCGTCAGCTGTTTGAAATGTTCTTTTTGGCTAGGGACTGACGTAATACATAAACTGGTATAAGTGATCGGAAGCTGGTTCAGATCTGTAATATAAGAAGTTCAGTGCACATAAATCACTTTCAAAATGACTGAAAGTAGTTTAAGATGAACCTAGAAGGATGTAGTATCAGAGAGCCATTGTACACATGATGGGGATTTAGCTTCTCAGGGTTGCATTCTATGCCCCCTAACTTGAAACGGTGGCTGTTATTTTTCTGTCACTGCACATCATCGGTTTTAAATCTCATTAAATGCTCAGTGTGCTATTCACAGTAAATTACTGCAGAGGGTGCTGTATAACAGTCCACCCCGCTGATCTCTTCATAATAAATTACAGCAGGGGGTGCCACACACCAGTAATCCCCACTACAGACTGGTGATGTCTATAGCTCACAGCTTCCTGATATGTACAGATTACTGAAAGTGGTGAATTTAATTGATTTACTTCATTTATTTGTGTTATTTCCATTAATTTTATAAGTTCTTATGCATATTTTACACATATATTTTAATTTTTTGATGCTTTTTACACCAATATTTAAAAATATATATTATTTTATTCTTATTCTTTTCATTCCTATTTTTATTTTGATTCTTATGTCAGTTTTTATTTTCCTATTTCTATGTCAGCAAGTAAGCTTTATTTTGTGTGTAAATCTGCTTGGATGTTTTTTATTTCACTCAAAAAAACATCCCTACAAACAGGGTTCTGAAATTCTCCAAGTGCTTATATTATGCACACAAATCCGCACCCTGTGAATTTCTTATATATATCTTCACATGCATATTGAAGTGTTGTGGTGCACTAATTTAAACTACAATAATGCACTTTCTGCATTATCTCACAGGGGGTCCCAATCCTGGAAAACGTCTGGAACCACCCCTTCTGCACCCACATTCCTGCATTCACATTCCTCCACTGTTGGGAGTCATTGTTTCATTCACTGTTTCCTTTCCATCCCCAGACACTGCTTGCCATGTCTCTGTTTGGGTCTCTGTTCTCATACCCCCACAAGTAGTCGTTTCCTTGGACCTATCCCCCAGGAGAAAGAAGCAGAGATCTGCTTCATTATCACCTCCCTCCTCTCCAAACAGGGCACTGAAATTCTCTATGCACTTATAATATACACATGAATCAGCACCTTTGAATTTCTTCGTGCACATATTGGGTGTTGAGTTATTGTGATCGGCAGTGGGCAATGCATTTTAATGTCCTTGCTGCATTTCAACCCTCATACACACAAAGCAAAGGAAAAGTTGGAGACTTCAACCCTCTCCACCTCCCCATCGCAGCTTGCCCCCTCCCCACCCACCGACTAGAGACAATGTATTTATGAGACAGACAGAAGTGTTGCAATGAAATTTTTAATTTTATTTACAGAAAAACTCAACAGTAACTGCAGAATGATTTAGTGTTCAGCGCTGATCAATCGGTACCCTCGCCATCTGCATCAGCCAGAATGTATGCAGCCAGGCAATTCTGCACAATGGCTCCCCAACCAACTTTTGCATGCTGATCATAGGGAGCACTGTGCCCTGCCTGCCCACATCTCTGAGCACTGCCTCCCATACTTCCTCAGAACAGGAATTGCTGAATAACACCCCCTGCTCTCGCAAATATTGTGGAGCATGCAGGCTGCCATGGTGAACACTATAATGTTTTCTGGCTCCACCTCGAGCCTGTAGTTCAGTGACCTCCACCGTGCTTTCAAGTGGTTGAAGGCACATTCAACAGTCATCTGGCATTTGCTGGGGTAAGTAGTTGAATGCCATCTTTTGTTGGTTAGTAGGGGTGTGCAAAATGGGCAGTTTTCAATTCAGATTTGGATATGGCCTGAAGTGGGGACAGTGATTCAATTTGTTGATTCAGATCACTGTCCCTGATTCGACCTGGCCGAATCTGAAGATTCGATGCTGATTTGGAGAATCAGTGATTCAGACATAGACACAGCTTTAAAAGTTTTTTCTATATACCTCAAGTTACCAGGCAGCTTGTGAATTCTGTGATGCTGGGGTGGATGGAGCTTCCCACAGGAGCATGGCCCCTCTCCCCTGCTAGCTTGGTGTGGCGAACCCAGAAGTGGGCCGGAAGTACTTCCAGTTCACTTCCGGATCTGCCACCAAGCACGATGGGACCCCCTCTCTGGCTCTGTGATTGGCTGTGGGGGGGCAGGGCGGGTGCCCCCCAGGTGCCCTCCCAGACCCAGAAGGCACCAGTCACTGAACTGGAGGGTGTGGGAGGGATCCCGCAGCATACTCCCCATCGGACTCAGAAGTGGACCAGAAGCACTTCTGGGTCTGCTGCTGATCATGCTGGGGAGGCCCCCACACTCCTGTGGGATGCTCTATCTGCCCCAGCATCTCACCATTCATGAGCCTCCTGGTACCTTGAGGTATGTAGAACAAACATTTAAAACTGTGTCTATGTCTGAATCATTGAATCTTTCTGAATCTCTCCAACTCAATTAGGAGGGTTGCAATTCACTTTGGAGAGATTAAAGGGTCTCCTAATTCAATTTAGATTCAGAGATTCTGCCACTGAATTGGGCTGAATCTCCGCCAAATTGAATCAAGGACCAAAGCTTTGCATAGCCCTACTGGACAGTAGCTTGTCCTCCATATGGCTTCATGATCCAGGGCAGGAGGGAGTAATCTGTGTTCACTATGATGAGCAGGAACATGGCAACACCCCAGATCACTGCATCAGGGACCAGAGGTTCATATTGTCTTTTCTCCATCATGCCAGGGAGCGGCAAGTTTTGAAAGACACATGCATCCTGTGCACTGCCTGCCCAGCCTGTATAAATGTTAGTGAAACCATCCTTCGTGATCAGCTATGTCCTGGAGGATCACTGAGGCAAATCCCTTCCTATTGGTGAATGACCAGCTCCCCTGGGTCAGACATAGCACTGGGATGTGTCTGCAGTCCAATGTACCCACACAGTTAGGGAACCCCCTGGCCTTGAAGCCTTCAACAACTTCCCTAGGGTTATGGACACAGATGAAGCTGTTCGCTACAATGTCTTGCAGCAGCTGGCATACCTCACATATTATCACCCTAGCCATGCAGGGAGCCACACTGAACTGGTTCCCAATGAAGCAGAGGCTGATGGAGGTGGCCAGTTTCATAATGGCCATAGCCACCTTCTTTTTTTCGTGTGATGGGGTGATGCATGACAGTATCCCAGCACTCAATGTGCAGTGACAGCAGTGAGACTATGTACACAAATGTGTCCCTGCTCATGAGGAAGCTCTCAAGCCACAGTTGATCATTCCAAATTGACAATACAATGCATTCTCACCAGTTAGAGCTGCTTGCCTGGGCCAACCTTGTGATCATTGCTCTGTAGGTTGATCCACAAATCGCTGTCAGGCTCAAGAACTACAGCTTCCTCTCAGTTCTCTGACTTCATCTCATGGTCCACTGTCTGGTATAGCAAGGCCTGAGAAGCTGCTACCCTGCTTCAGCACCTTTGTAGAAGGTCCATTCATTGCCTACATTGTGTTCAGTAGCAGTAGCTCTCTATTATCGAGTGCCTCCATTCTCCAGTTGGACACCTCCAGAACATCCAACAGCATCTGGTTTTTCTCATAGATTCCATCAGGATTCATCAAAGCCATGTTGTTATGCAGGACACAACAGTTATTTTTTTGCTTAGAGCACCACCTGCTTGTGCTACAGGAGTTGAATAGATAGCACTGTTGAATAGGGTCATTAGAATTAGAATAGCCCTGCTCTTTACATATCAATTCCTACACGTCCCAGATTCTTATAACCACTCTTCCTCTAAAAACTTGGGATGTCTGATGACCCCAGAAACCCATGATCCACCCAGTACTGCAGATAGCATTTAGCGGAACAATGAATAGACCCACCACAAAGTATCATCCCAGCAAACACCCCCAACCTGGCAGAAGCTGGGGAAGAAGTGTGGATGGGAGGTCCCCATGCTTTTTTTGAATAGGTCCCACTAACACATCAAAAACTATGCCAGACATTGAGGTACCAGAACCACCAAATAATGTCACAGTCACAAATATCTGAAATCTCCCTACACCCAGTTTTCAATGGCATGCACACAGCTGAAAAAAGGAAGGCCCTGAGCAGAACACTGTAATGGCTGAACCCTGAATTAAGGGTTGTTGAATAGGGACATTTAGCATGAACAGCATTAAGATCCCTGCTCTTTACATTTCAATTCCTACACACCTCAGGTTTCTATAACCGTCCTCCTCTAAAAACATGGGGTTTTAGGTTTGTTGGGGATTACCCCTGAAATCCATCAAGCACTCAGTGGAAAAAAGGCAGATGTTGAGCAGAAGACTGAATGGATGAACCCTGAATTTCCCCCCCTCCTCAGACCAAATAGGCCCCCAAGAGTACAGTTGAGTGATTGGTAGGTTGGACAGTGTTGCCCAGGGAAGAGGAATGTGATTGGAGGGATAGCTGCAGTCCCTTCAAACTGCATCACAACCTGCCAGGCAAAGAATTGTGGGTGTGTGCAGCAGCAGGCCATTAACAACTATCCTCTTGGAAAATGGGAGATCTGGGGGACAATTTGCAGCAGGCTATGGATGTCACAGGTGTTCTGTTAGGAAAAGTCACTTGAGCAGATTCCCAAAAATGCCAGTAATTCACAATTCACACCTACATAGTTATGCATATGTGGAAAGTCAGACCTGCATGAAAAGTTCCATATACGTGTCTATATAACTTCTCTCAACCAGGGGCAGAAAGTATCTCGTGATGACTCTGGTCAAAGCATAGCAACCTCTCTCTCTCTCGGTGACCCATTTTGGCCCCAAAAATATACTCAATGGAGACACCAAAGAATCAGCCATGTCTGCTTGGCTGGGAACAGCAGCCAGATACATCTCTTAGCCATGACCCCAACTGGGCCTGGGAAGAACTGGCAGATTTGATTGATATTTGTGGGGAACAAAAGGTTCAAGGGAAGCTGGAAAATCAATTAAATACACCAGTCTATGAGGCCATTACCTAGGAAAAGAAGGTCCATGGCCACAGCCGGAACTGGGCATAGTGCCACAGCAAGATGAAGGCCCTGAAATGTGCTTTCCATTGGACTAAGGACCAGAATTATCATTCAGGGACAGAACACACAATAGCCTCATTCTATAAGCAGATGTCCCACAGTCTTTCATAGGACACGAGTGACATTTGTCTCCAATCCTTTGGGATGATGGGGGTGTAGGAGGCCACAGCATCACCTAGCCCGCATGAGTCCACAGACTGTCCTGCCACTGAAGCAGGCAATGCAATATGCACTGTGCAGCCTTTAGGCAACCAGTCAGAGACAGAGGGGTAGGGGAGGAATGACTGTTCACAGCAGCTGGAGGATGGGGACAACTAAGATGAAGTTGTCTTGACCCTGACCCCACTTTCCCTCATGCCTTGGCTGCATAACCCAGAGGAGGAGGATACATCAGATTCCATGATGATAATGTCCCTGGAATTGTGGGACACACCAGAAATTCCAGAGACCCAAAGATCAGTGTCACAGCTGGACATGCCTGAGGATCCATGCTTGGGGACTTGTAAGTTATGGGGAAGGGGCCTTAGACTGGTTTGAGCAGCTAGGGCTTACATGGATCTAACCCTGCTTTTGCACCAATGCCAAGCATGGTGAGGTGGGAGGGAGGGCATTATTTTTGTAAGCAGCAAATATGTCCGCTGCTTGCAGTCACACAATGTTTCACTTACATGGGGGTGGACATGCTGTGCCCTTTCTTAAAGTTGTTTGATGGGGGGAAGCATTAATTCATTTAGTGGCAGGAGAGTGTGCTGCTGAGAGGTGTACAATGAACTCCTTAGTGGACTGGGGAGAAATCTGGGTTCCTGCATAATCATCTTTGCAGGTGGCTGCATTAATTCACCAGCTGGCAGGGAGGATGCTTGGTGATTGCCAATATTCTGTCCACTACAGTGAGTGGGGATGAGATCTTTGACCATGAACACCTTGGTTTTTGTTCCCATTTCTGTTACCATCTACCACATAGGCTGGAAGGTGGGGACATGTGCCCAAAGCACAGATATCAGCACGGACTGGAGCTGAGCAAATGCATGAATGCCCAAGAGAAAGCATGATAGAGGCTTTGATGGTGGCCTCAGAATTGTGAGTACAATTCACAGATGAATTGTGTGACAAACTCCAGGATTATAGAAAGGTTGAAGAGTGAGAGGCAGCAGCCCACCCAAGTGACAACCTCAGCAACTGCCACTGTGCCTATGAGCAAAGGGCGCCTCTACTCTCGCAGGCCAAGGAGAATGTCACTATGCTTTAGGTACAAATGGGAGGGTGAGACAGAGGAAGAATAGGGGGCAAAGAAGAGCCTATGATGGGTGATGGGTTTTTAGTAGGGGTGTGCAAAGTGGGCCCTATTTGATTCAGATTCAGCCCGAATCAGGGACAGTGATTCGATTTGTTGATTCGGATCACTGTCTCTGATTCGATTCGGCTGACTCTGAAGATTCGATGTTAATTCGGAGAATCAGCAATTCGGACATAAGTACAGTTTTATAAGTTTTTTCTACATACCTCAAGATACCAGCATGGCTTGTGAATGCTGCGATGCTGGGGTGGATGGAGCATCCTACAGGAGTGCAGGGGGACCCTCCACATGCTCAGCAGTGAACCCAGAAGTATTTCCAGTCCACTTCTGGGTTCACTGAGGAGCGCACAGGGGGGGCCTCCCGCACCCCCTGGCTCAGCAATTCGCTATGGAGGGACCCCAGGTGCCCCTCCCAGACCCAGGAGGCACCACTTGCCAGGGGATGCAGGGGGGGCCCACTGCATGCTCCCTGCAGATCCAGAAGTGGACCAGAAGTGCTTCTGGTCCACTTCTGGGTCTGTTTCCGAGCGCGCTGGGGAGCCCTCCACACTTCTGTGGGACACTTCATGCACCCCAGCATCACAGCATTCACGAGCCACCGGCTACCTAGAGGTATGTAGAAAAAACATTTAAAGCTGTGTCTATGTCTGAATCTCTGAATCTTTCCAAATCTCTCCAAATTGATTTGGAGGGTTCCAATTTGATTCAGAGAGATTAAAGGGTCCTCTGATTTGATTCAAATTTGGCGATTCAGCCAGCAAATTGGGCCAAATCTCTGCCATATCAAATCAGGGATTGAAGCATCACACATCCCTAGTTTTTAGTTGTTAGTGCTGTTGCTTCTGTAGGGAATTGGAAAGTAAGCATTACGTCCCTGCATTATTTCAGTTCTGCTTTAGTTACTCACAATAAAATAAATGCTTTGGTGAAATTAAAATTAATTTTCATCCACATCTGTCTGCTGTAATGGGAAGGTTTGTAGAGGCATGGGTTGTGTGGGGGAGGTAAGCCAAACCAAAGAAAACCAGGCTTGTTTCAGAAACACTGAACACACCTACCTCTGGACTGAGTTTGGCGGGGACTGCCCAGAATGCGAGTACCTTGGGGTACATCAGTGAGCAGTAATCAGAGGTGCTGGGCTGTCCCAGAATGTTGTTAACGCAGGGAGCAGTAATTGGGTGGGTGCTCCGCAGTGCACATAATATTTCCTCTGAGTGCATACAGCTTCTAAAGGACCATTGGTGATTAGCAATAGAGAAGAACAAAGCAAATTCAAAGCCAGATTGGCAGGCTTCACTAACTGTTAATTGCCACTCACTACTGAAAGACAGGTATGCCCATCAACAGCTTATGCAAGCCCCTCACCCTACAAGCCAGCAAACCCCCTCCCCCTCCCCTTCTACACTTCCCCTCTTACACACAGAGAACATGAAATCGAACAAAGTAAACAGAAACTGTTATTTACAAACCAAATATTAACAATAATTAAACAAACTACAGAACAACTTTTATAAGATAATGATGCATAATTACTACAACAGAGACATTTCTTTTTACACCGTAATGATGTATATAATTCATGAAAAAAATCAATCTAAGCAATAATGATTTCTAACTAAAAGACCATGGCTCTAAGGTGGACTTTCCAAGCTTGATTGTGAATTGATGGATGGCAATGTGTGGATCATCTGTAGTAGCCTGTCCTGCTCCCAGGGGCCGACAATCAGCATGCACAGAATCATTGCAAGGAGCCCAGCCATTATTTGCCGGTCCTGCTGGGTCTGGGAATACCTCCTGGCCTTGGAATGATTTCTGCTACCCTGGGCAGCCATGAATCTTCCAATAGCCAGATGGATCTGTCCCACCATGTCATACAGCCAATGCTCACAGTCCCTGAGGGCATTCACAATCCTTTCTGTGTGCATCAGCAGAAGCCTGTCTCAGTAGCCTGAGTGCCCTCAGTGGCAGCATTGCAAGCAGAGCTCAAAATCAAGAAATGCAGGAAATAGAGTGATTTGAGGATGCTTGGTGCTCATAAAAAATGCACTCAGTGAATCTTGCAAGCAGGTAAGAAGCGGTCAGCCCAAAATTACCAAGAAGGGGTGCCTGGCTATGGGTAGTAGCAGGCCATGAGTGGCTGCAAACAAGTGCCCACCTGCTTTGGCCACTGATGTGTCCCGCTGCTGTGTGTCACCCTGTACCTCCCTGCACTGCCTGCTAACCCCTGGAGACTTTAAAGCACTATCCTATGCCGCCCCTCTCCCTCCCTTCATCTCACAGCCCAGCCTAATCACAGCAGTCAGTTCAGGTGACAGGTGGCTTAAGGGGTCCCCATGGCTTCACATACCAGGTGTGGAGGTCGAGCTTCATGGTCTGTCTTCCTCCAAGGAAGCAGCAGGTGACATGACCAGAACCCTACCACTATCTTCTCCACTGGACTCCTCATGAGTCGCAGTGGTGGTTGGCAATGTCTCAGTAGGTGAGAGCACCCTGGGGGTCTCTGTCTCTGTGTGCTCACAGCAATCCAGTACCTCCATTAGTGGCTGGAGGTATTTGCAATAGGCCATGTCATGCAGTGGGGTGCCCTGCCACTGCTCTGCCACTGCCAGTACCCTGCCACTGCTCTAGTGTGGATGTTCCTCAAGGGAGCAATCCTGGATGCACAAGCAAAGTCCATCCCAACTCGGCGGAAAGGCAGCAGGAGGGCACTGCATCCCCCTTGGCTCTCCAGGGAACTGGTGGACCTTCTGCATCTTAAAAGGAAGACCTATAAAGGATGGAGGACTGGAACCACCATCAAGGAAGAATACTTTGCATTAGTCCAGACTTCCAGAGAGCAAATCAGGAAAGCCAAGGCTGCGATGGAACTCCAGCTAGTTACAAATATCAAGGAAAATAAAAAGTCCTTTTTCAGATATGTGGGGAGCCAGGGGAAAAGCAGGGGCAACACTGGACCCCTGCTAAACCAGATGGGGCAACTAACAACTGATGCCCAGGAAAAAGCAAACTTGCTAAATGGGTACTTTGCATCAGTTTTCCATCAGCCCCGTCGGACGGCCCTGCCCATTATGGGTCAGGGAGGCCCGGGTGAGGGAGATGCCTTGCCCTCCATGGAAGCTGACCTCGTGAAGGAACACCTTGACAGGCTGGATACTTTCAAGTCAGCCAGCCCTAACGGGTTATACCTAAGGGCACTTAGGGAGCTGGCAAGCATCATAGCTCAGCCCCTAGCACAGATCTTTGAGAGTTCTTGGCAGTCTGGTGAAGTGCCTGATGATTGGAAGATGGCCAATGTGGTGCCTATCTTCAAGAAAGGGAGGAAAGTAGATCTGGAAAACTATAGACCCATCAGCCTGACCTCTATCATGGGGAAAGTCTTGGAAAAGATTATCAAGGAGGCCATCCTTAACAGACTAGCTGACGGCAATATCCTGAGGGATACCCAGCATGCGTTTGTTGCGGGTAGGTCTTGCTTGACCAATCTCATTTCCTTTTATGACCAGGTGACTTATCACCTGGACAAAGGGGAAGATATTGACATCATATACCATGACTTTAAAAAATCCTTCGATCCGGCATCCCACGATCACCTCTTGGTTAAACTGGCTAACTGCGGCCTTGATGTCACCACAATCCGCTGGCTGGGGAACTGGCTCTGTGGTAGGACTCAGAGCATGGTGGTCAACGGGAGCCATTTGTCTTGGTGTGGTCTATCACAAGGCTCTGTCCTAGGGCCTATACAGTTTAACATCTACATCAGCGATGTGGACATTGATGACAGAAGTAGGCTGGCCAAACTGGACAGACTCATGAAATGGGTGGATGAGAACCTGATGGTGTTCAACACCGAAAAATGCAAGGTTCTCCACCTTGGGAGGAAAAACCTGCAGCACCCTTATAGGCTCGGTAGTGCTACGTTGGCTAGCACTACAGATGAAAGGGACTTGGGGGTCACGGTTGACCACAAGATGAACATGAGCCTTCAGTGTGATGCTACAGCTAGTAAAGCAAGCAAAATGCTGGCTTGCATCCATAGATGCTTTTCAAGCATATCCTGGAACGCCATTCTCTCACTGTACTCGGCCTTGGTGAGGCCACAGCTGGAGTACTGCATCCAGTTTTGGGCTCCACAATTCAAAAAGGATGTAGAGAAGCTTGACAGGGTGCAGAGGAGAGCCACGTGCATGATCAGAGGTCAGGAAAACAGACCTTATGATGACAGGCTGAGAGCAATGGGGCTATTCAGCCTGGAAAAGCGCAGGCTCAGGGGTGATCTGGTGGCCACCTATAAGCTTATCGGGGTGACCACCAGGATCTGGGGGAACGATTGTTCACCAGAGCCTCCCAAGGGATGACAAGATCGAACGGTGACAAACTCCACTGTGACCGGTTCAGGCTGGACATAAGAAAGAACTTCATTGTCCGAGCCCCCAAGGTTTGGAACAGACGGCCACCTGAGGCAGTTCAAGCACCCACTTTGAACGCCTTCAAAACACATTTGGATGCTTATCTTGCTGGGATCCTATGATCCCTGCTGACTTCCTGTCCCTGGCGTGAGGGGCTGGACTTGATCCTCCGCAGTCCCTTCCAGCCCAAATGTCTATGAAATCTATGAAACATTGCTGTGAAAAACAGCCTGCAGCATCTTTGCCTTGACATGATACTGGACCACCATCCTGTTGTGCCCCGATCACCCATTCTCCTGGCAACATCAAGATAAATGTGCCAGTTGGCCCGCAGGCTGCAGACAAACTGGCACATGACCTCAGGGTCCCCCAACGCTCATACCAGGCTCTTTGTTTTGGCGAAGGTCCAACTGAACCTAGACCTACATGCCCCAGTCCACTCCATTCCCCCCAAATGTCAGATATCTCAGATCAATAAGGGGTACCCCAGGGAGCTGTGCATTCAATTTATAAGTCTTGAGGTGACTGGGCCAAGGGAAGTTCAGTCCCCACCCCCTATTGTTGCTGGGCAACGTTTGGACATCAGACATCAGACATGCTAGCACCCGGCAGTGGCAACTTTGTATCTTATAGGCAAACTTGTTTTGGATGTCTTCTAGCTTTGCTAGGTCTTCTAGCCCTGTGTATGCCATGGCACAGTAGCGGGCTACCCAGTGAGTCATGTATTGAGTTAGGCCCTTGATGGGCACCCACAGGCTCCTTCTTGGGGCATAGCACAACAGCAGGCTACCCAGTAACTGTGTGTCAAGACTGTGTCAAAACACACTCCAAGGAGGGCATGGTCTGAACTGCTGAGAAGTTCAGACATAGTGGGTGAAGGAATGAATGCTGACAGAACTCGCCCACTAGTCATAAAGCTGGCACACTTAATGCTCATGTGAGCTCACAGAACTCCATTTGTTGGGTTTACATAAAACTGGTAAGCAAATTAATGGTGCTAGGGGGACAATTACACCACAGCCAGCTTCAAAAGGATGTTTTTAGAGGTTCAGGGTGGAGGGGAGCAGTGGTTCCTCATGGCTGTTGTTGGGTAAAGTCTGGGGATTTTTGCTGGCCTCGCACGATCTATGCTTTGTGACTGTTGCAAGTTCTGGTGCCAGTAAGTGGTGTTTACCAGGGCTCCCCCCTATTGTCCTAAAACATTCATTACACACAAACACCTGCAAACTGTAGTGACACTTGGTGGACAAGGGGGCTCATTACACAAAAATTGTAGCGATAACCAATGGACAAAAGGACTTACCACACATTATTCAGTGAATTACCATGTACACGTGATGTTTAATGGCTGCACCATTCCATGTTGTGTCATTGCAAACTAAACTACATCGGAATGGAGATTAGTTTATGATAACACAAACTAATCACTCACCAATAACTATAACTATAACTCACCAATAACTTGCATACGTGTAAAGTGTGATACCATTAAGCCACACAAAAGGGCAATTTTTGTCACATGTACAAGCTCCTGTTGTCATATGTATAAGCACCCATGGGGCACGGGGGGCAGGCTAGCCTTGGCCCAAGCTGTCTGCTTCAGCTGAGCAGGCAGGTGTACTCTAGCACCCCACAACTTCTGGCATGGGCCACTGCAAGCATATGGCTGGATTTCTGGAATAAAAAATGAATATCTGTTCATTTATTAATTCAATCTATGCAGTTTAGACTAACCTGCAAAAATGGAATCAAATCAGCTTCAGGCTTTTTGACTGTCTGTACTTAGTGCTTATGTTTAAATGTGATCAGCATTTGCAAGTAGGTCCATGATGATTCTTCAGTCTCCACAGAGGTCAGACTCTTTGCTTTTTTGTGACTCAAGCTAGAATGATGAATTCCTACAATAACAGTAAATGATTCAGCAGAAGCCTCTTTGTGGTCTATTACTGATGTTTCAGAGGAGCAAGAAGCTGGATTTAAAGCCACATTCATGACTGTTGCAAATAAATTATATTCTTTAAAGCTTTATCAGTATTCCATGTGTACAAATAAAATGGGAAAATGTAACAGTTTTTCTGTTTTACTGTTTATTAGTGGTGTCCTTTATACCTAAAAATGCAGCTACTGCTATATTGCTGATTTGCTTCAGAAGACCTGTCTGAATTTAAAAGGAACTGTGATGTATTAAGATATAAGTTATTTAAGAAAAAGCTGATATATATTTTGTAAAAATGTCAGAAAAGACTGCCAACAAAGAGGGTGGAAAATGATCTTTTGCTGAATTTCAGTTGTTCTGCTGACACAAGTCAATGTATACTGAATTGACTAATGCTTTTTGCATTGTGGTGAGGATGGGCTTTTTTTCCAAGGAAATAAAAGTCCCAAGCAAAACCATAAAAAATAGTCCATTACTTGTGATGTTTATTGTGCTCCAGGTAGCTTGATTACTTTTCAAGGGATTTTGCTTATTAGCATAACAACTTATCTGCTTTTGGAAATTGTCTAGCCCCTGCCATCAATTAAGTTCTGCCTTTATTTTCAACTAATTTGACTCACTTGTGAAAAAAATTATCATCCTCAATTAATGGGTTTCTTTAATGCATGTTTATTGTGACAATGTACTAATTTATAGTAAAAAATTAAGTTTCAGGGTCTTGGTGGTATAAGAACAATTTATTTGGAGAGCAAATGTTCACTTTTCTGATTCAGATCAGTGACCAAAAGTATTCTGAACTCTGAAGTTGTTTGGTGGCCTGTGGGTAATGCACCAGTGAGAGTGTACTGCAGGTTCAAGTGGACGAGTGTTTGCTATTAATAAAAGTTAAAAGGCTACTCTGATTTTGTTAGCAATGCAGGAAACTCAACTAAAGCATGAGTATCTTACCTATCATTACAAACAATATTATGGTATATGATGTTAGTGTAGATCATTGTGTGCACTTTAATTCTTGCCAAGAATATTTTATTTCCAGAATTTCTCTTGCAGCCTTGAAGATTTTAAAAAAAAATTGCTCTCATATACCTGTCTCACCCTTTTTAGAATAAATTAATATAAAAACTCCATGATCACAATCTTAATATATTTTTTCTGAACTAATGAACCCAGTCCAGCTTGCAAAAGTCAACAAAGTGCTGCTAACAATAGTGCCTTTCTTTTCAGTAGGTAAGATCTTCATGTCTTCACAAGCCAGGTGGATGTCCATCTCTGTGGCATTATGAACTACCTGAGAAAACTGAAGGGAGCTGATGAAGGTTTCTAAGAACTCATTTGTAATGTGATTCTCCGTAGACTCCCTTTCCCAATCCCCAAGACAATGAACATAGACTGGAATTTGTTGTCCATCTTTCCCTAAGTCATATATCTTTGAGTAAAAGCTGGACACTTCATCCTAAAATGCTATAAGTAAATACAATATTCTACAGTTAAGCTCCTAAAAGTTGTACTTGGTGGGAAGGGGGGGAACATTGTTGGCAACCTATGGCCCACAGGCTGGATTCAGCCCACAGAGCCATTTTATTTAGCCCAAGGACTTGGTAGGCTCCTGTGGTGTTTCTGGCAGATGGCTTTGGAAGTGTCTCTGAAGCAGGCTCTCAGTGGCTGGGTGGTGGAGAGAAGTGGCAACACTGCAGTGAAAAGACCTACGTGGGTGAGACCATCCTGATTTCAATAAATCTGCAGTGGTGTAACAGAGGAGTGTCTGGCCTATTACTATTATTTAAATGATGCATGTACCTAGAGCAGTTTTTGTTAAGAAGGATCGAAATGATGAACCTTATTATTTTACCAATGTTTCAGCAGAACTCCTGAAATACTACAATTACAGAGAAGTCAATGGCATTGTACATCCCACTGGATATACAGGGCCAATTAAATGAACAATAGAGGCTTGATCCATGTGTATTCATCCATCACAATCAAAGTAATTTGGGGCAGAAGCACTGCAACATAAAAATGATTATACCAGGATATTCCGAATTCTATCCTGCCACTGCCACTGTTCGTGCTGTTTGGCTTCAACTGAGTCATTCCAACATCCTTTCTTAATTTCCCCATTTGTAAAATGCAATCAATAGTTGCCCATCTGATTCTCAGGAGTGACGTGAGAAATACTATCTACATAGTACTTTGACCAGATAAATCATGATGAAAACACCACATGTGAGAAAATCTGTAATTTTAACTTCCATCCCATATGAACATGCTCGCAGTTTCAGAGTTATTTCATAACACTGAAGTTTTTGCAAGTGCTTCCTAGAGGTCTGTATTCCATTCTATACCGGCTCTTATCTTACCTCCTCATGATGCATCCAGAAGTGTCTTAAGTGACCAACTATCATACACAGTTTATTTTCTCTCTTTCTCTCTTGCTACAAAAATAATTTTATAGGTAGCAGAGTGTTTTGTTTGGGGGCGGGGGGTATACTTATGTGTATGCTGCTACTCGTGCACACAGGTGAAAGTCAAAGGAACAGACCTTGCACCTTGGGTGGGAAAGTGGTGTGGCTTTGAGTTTTGTGCAAATTTTCTCCCTCATCTTAGATCACACTACAAGAAATACCTTCTTTAGCACAGACAATTCTTTTCCTTGTTAGTAAATGAAGTGCCAACCCAAAAAACACAGAGGGAAGACAATGAGAAACACTTCCAGTTACAGAAGTATATTCAAGTGGATATTTAATACATGAAGTGAAAAAATTGCGAAGACATAAGGCTGAGGTTAAATGATGCATCTAGGTCATACAACAAAACATTGGGAGACCGCCACAGACCTCTCTCTCTCTCTCTCTCTCTCTCTCTGTATATACATATATATATAGATATAGATATACAGAAATAAATAGTACTTTGACCAGGTAAATTGTGAAGTAGTATAAGAATGGATAAATTCCTATATATATATAGGAATATAGTGTTGATAGAACAATGCACATCAGCTTTTCAAATGCAGAACCATTAGACAAGCATGTTCACTAGTCCACATATTTTTCTTCTCAAGTTTTGATATCTTACCATATCTGAAATAACTGCTCAAAGCTGGTCAAAGAAATGAGCCAGATATCATAATTCCTGCAGGCTTCTACCCACAGAGGAAGTATTCAGTCATAAAAAGAATTCCATCCTTATCTATTTTTCCTTATGAGAGGGAAATTGCAATCCTGGTGCCATAAACAATATCTGAAAATCTTCAAGACATGGGTAGAGCAGATGAGTGGAAACAACTTTTCACAACAAAAATAATAATATATTACAGAAAATATATGGGCTCAGCTACTCCAGAAATGCTGGAGTAATCCCATCTGAGCTATAGACAGGTATGCTCAGGCTCATCCTTATTCCATTAACAGGAACATCAGCTGTGAAGATGGCCTCCAAACAACAGGATACCAGTGACTAAAAGGAGAGGGATTAATGGAAAGCTAATAGTGAAGAGAATCCCATCTTGAAAACAGGAGCAATTTACAATTGTTAAACATTAACAATCGCGCTCAATTACATGTTGCCTGTAGTTCACAAGTAGCAGTGCTGGCATTGAGATACACTTCTTTCTTTGCAGGTATGTCTTACCCAAAAAACTTCCCATTCAAACAAACTGGGAAATCTTTAGTATCACTGTCCCTTGCAGAGCTGTGCAGGAAACATTTTTTTTAAGAATTAACTTCTAAGCAGTTAATTTCTCAGTAGTCTGCGCACGTACTAGCCAATTTATTCTCTTATCCTCAACCTCACCTGCAGTATATTCATTATCTCCCTAAGATGATAGATCATCAGGACATTCAATGTGTCAACCAAGAATAGGTAAGTTTAGAGAGATCGAAACAATGAACTAAAAAGACCTAAGTTAGATTCTAGTTTTCCAGTCATGGAAATGGTGTGGTACATTGCTGTGATGCCAAAAGAAAATCTGCACACTCTCCCTTCACTTCATATATTGGTCTAAATCAACAGGACCATTATTTTCCACTACTCTGACCTCCTAGCCATAGCCCAGTCCAGAAAACCAGAACCTAGCAGTTACTATATCAAGGCTACAATCTGAGCGATAGACAGGTATCTGTTTAAACCTTTGCTCCTGGGAGGTAAAACTGGCCTATACAAGCAAAAAAAAAATTATTAACACTCCTGTGAAATGTCACTGACAGATCCGGGACCTTCCTTCCTATTATTTTCTTAGTCCACTCAGAATCCAGGAGATGGGTTATGTGATCTCCTCCTGAAACTAGATCTGACTATATGTTCATCTTTGCTGCCAAACATGCTGAAAATTAAGATGAATTAACTTACAATGCTTGTCATGTAAACAGTTCCTCTTAGTAGAAAAGAAAGCGTAGCAAAGATTGCAGGAAAAATGTCATTTTTAGAATGGAAATGGAAAAGCTGGAAAACATTTCTTCTTCCTCTTCTTTTTATTCATTTGTGTTTGGTGGAGGAAGAAATGGTCTGGATAAATCTTGTTGCCTCACAAAAATACTTTGGCAAGAATATTTTGTTGCACCAGCACAGCTCTGAGATATGAAATTCAATCTTTTGGAGATCTGTGAGTTCAGACTTCCCTGGAGAGTCTTGAAGTCCTGCATGTATTTCTGACTTGAAATCTTAGAAACATGTCCCCAGCAAGCACTTATGAGCAGAAAACTGTCAAAGCAATTAAGCACTTATGTCTCTGTAACTTTGTTTTAGCCTCCATTCCCTGGTTTGAGAAACTTCTTTGTAGTGTTACTAGCAAGGTTGTTCCTAGGCACAGGTGACTGGTGCCTCCTGAGTTGTGGGGGGGGGATACAATTTGTGGGTGGGCCTGGGGGAAGGCCAAAAGTCCCATATCCACTCCTATAATTCTGTGCCGCGGCTTACTGCCCCCGCCCATCCCCGCCCCCCCAGCATGCTGCCAGCCAACACGGCAAAAAAACTGCTCCATCCTGAGTGGTGCTGAGTTGGGGACCAATCTCGGGGGGGAAGCACGTGTCCCCCCCTATGCCCTTCTACCAGTCAGTCGCCTGTGGTCCTAAGCTTTTTGACAGACTGTACACCTGGCATGGAGAACAGGAAAAAAGACCACATGCAGCTTTCATAGAAGGTGGAGTAGTTTCACCCAGCACAGACTGAAGTTACATTTGTCATGTGATCAGCCTCTTGAAAGCACTCTACACGCTTTGACAGATGTGCATGGCTGCAGAATGCTTCAAAAGTGCCTGATCATGCAAGAAATTAACCCTCATTACATAAGGGTTCAAATGAAAGTGCTCCGAAGCACAGTGCCATCGTTAACTTCTCTCTGATTGGGGCTGGGCTAAGGAAGAGAAGCTGCAGACATGCAGCTCCTCGGCTGGATCACCTCTGAAGTGGAGCTTTATCCCCCACCCTCCCAACCCAACAGCAAATGTTTAACACATGGCATTTAGTGTACTGTTGACCCTGATGGGCCCCAGCTCAATGAACTACATGGTAAATTATGAGTCTTTTGGTTTCGGAGTAATATCATGCAATATACAACTCAGTACAACTTGCTGCTTAGAAGTGTTTATGGGGTACCTGTGCTGAAAATTGCAGCAGTTTCAAAAAAGGTAAAAGACATCAGTTCTGAATGAGCTACGTCTACAGATACCTGTAGTATTTTGCTCATATGCAACTTACTACAGATATGTTTAGTTCAAGGCCAGGGTTTTCAGATTTGCCCCTCACTTCCATATGCTCAGGGAGAGCAGGATCAGATAGTAAGGAAGGGGGGAAGGGACTGCAAGGGGAAGAAGTTGGGACCATGGGAGCTATCTGACCTACCTCCTCCCTGCATTTATTTTTGTGCTGTAGTAGTGGGAGGGGGATGAATTAAAGGCAAACCTCCAATAATTATATTCTACACCTGGGAAATTCTAATACATTTTCCATATATAGAATACAATTATTGGAAGGTCATCATGTATTCTGGGTCATCTTATATTTGAATAAATACATTACCACAAAACTGTACATGTCACTAAGGTAGCCCATACTTACCATAGTTATATCTTACTCCATATTACATAAAAATGAAGTATAACTGAGCTTATTACATTCATTTTTACTTTTGAGAAAAACTGAAATTAAAAAACATTATAGGATTCCCATGCTCTTTTTGGTCAACTCAAACAACCGTCCAATATCCAATACAATGCACATGGTTTTGTTTTTGGAGAATGCCAATGTGAATTTATTTCAATAAATGCAGAAAATGTGTGAAAAAATAAAAGAACAATGCTTTGTCAAAAAATGGCATTTTTGAAAATGAAGTTGTTTCATAAATATACCCTTTTAAAAAATGTATGATACATGTTTCATCATCATCTCTTTTTACGCAAAATAACTCTTCTTTTAGTTCCGTATTTATGCCTAACTTGTTTCTGATCAGTTGTAGCCTTATTTGCCAGATTTTTATTGTTAAAGAAAAACATTTAGCAAACTAGCTAATCAGATTGGCCAGTAGAGATTCTCTGTGTTTTGTTATTGATAACATTATTTTTAAATCCTGGACAATAAAAAGCCACTTATCCATACAAGTAGAGTATTTGGTTTACAAAAAAAAGGGGGGGGGCAGCATACTACGCATGTACGTATTGAGCAAAAGGTGAACATTGTTTTCATAGAGCCTAAGGGTAGATGGACATCCTGTATATGATTTGCATTCAAATGTGCTTTTCTTGTGATTTTTTTTAATCCTTCATGTATGTGTGTGAATAGACACTTCTAACTTTTTCCTACCTTTTCAACCTATTTTATGGCCTAGATCTTCATGGCTTCATCCCACTTCCCTTCAGATAAAGATATCAAAGATTTTTTTGATAAATATCACAATTGGACTAGAGAATCATCCTCATATTCAGCTCCATCTTTTTTACTCCTGTTTAAATAGACATAATTCAAAATTAGATTTTATTGAGAAGATAAGGTAAAAAATTCCTGGGTTACCTTGGATGCGCTTTATCTTTGTCAGTTTGGTTTAAGGCTCAAGTATGGAACGGAAAGGCCTTGATGGTAACACTGATGGTCTTTGTCTAGCAGTGGTTAAGAATCATATGTTCACATCCATTAATTTAAAACTCAGTTGCTTCTGATTCTAGGAGTAGTTGTTGAGTAGCCCCAGATGAGCTGAGCTCTGTATGACACAAGGCATGTGTTAGGGGCCCTAACAAGCTACCCAACCAGGGCTAATTGCTTAATTGGCCACACCTCTCTGCGGGGCTTTGACTGGCACCCCTATGCTAGGTAATAAACCAGCTGTCCACTGTCTGGGCTTCCTGACTGACTGCTGTGGAGATGAGCCTCCCTATTTAATTTCACGTGTAGCAAAAGGCTGCAAGCCAGCCAATAGTTGCTCTGAAGGTCTGCTCTGATGAGCCTTTCTGTTCCTGTACTCTTGGTTCTCTGCCTCCTAACTCTGCTTATCTCTGTTCCTGAACTCTGACTTCTTGGATATTCCCCCTTCAACCTGGTAACTTGGTCTCTGACTCTTGATTCACCTTAACTTTGGATCGGACCACCTGATGTATCCTGACTTTGGCTCCTATCTCCTGGCTCAACCTGACTTCAGTACTAGCTTCTGACTCCTAAACCTTGACTCAGTCTGTGATTTTGGCTCTACCCCAGGACTTCCCTTTGGATCCGGTAACTTGATAACTGACTCATAGGCGGGTGATCCAGGCTGACCTGGACATGTTCAGCAAATGGGCAAACGAGAACCTGATGGTGTTTAACACCAAAAAATGCAAGGTTCTCCACCTTGGGAGGAAAAACCTGCAGCATCCTTATAGGCTCGGCAGTGCTACGTTGGATAGCACTACAGAAGAAAGAGACTTGGGGGTCATCATTGACCACAAGATGAACATGAGCCTGCAATGCAATGCTGCAGCTAATAAAGCGACCAAAACGCTGGCTTGCATCCATAGATGCTTCTCGAGCAAATCCCGGGACGTCATTCTCCCCTTGTACTGGGCCTTGGTGAGGCCGCAGCTGGAGTACTGCGTCCAGTTTTGGGCTCCACAATTCAAAAAGGATGTGGAGAAGCTTGAGAGAGTCCAGAGAAGAGCCACGCGCATGATCAGAGGTCAGGAAAACAGATCTTACGATGATAGGCTGAGAGACATGGGACTCTTTAGCCTGGAAAAGCGCAGGCTCAGGGGTGATCTGATGGCCACCTATAAGTTTATCAAGGGCGACCACCAGGATCTGGGGGAACTTTTGTTCACCAGAGCACCCCAAGGGATGACAAGGTCGAACGGTCACAAACTCCTGCAAGACCATTTCAGGCTGGACATAAGGAAGAATTTCTTTACTGTCCAAGCCCCCAAGGTCTGGAACAGTCTGCCAGAGGAGGTGGTTCAAGCACCTACATTGAACACCTTCAAGAGTAAATTGGATGCTTATCTTGCTGGGATCCTATGACCCCAGCTGACTTCCTGCCCTTGGGCAGGGGGCTGGACTCGATGATCTCCCGAGGTCCCTTCCAGCCCTGATGTCTATGAAATCTATGACTCCTTTGACTCACCCTGTAGTTTGGCTCCTGCCCTTCTTCATTGACCTAACCATTAAACAAGACTGCCCACAACTTAGTCCTTACAACTGGGTTCCCCATATTCATGCTTCCCCCTTTGATCCCCAAAGCTGCTTCAATCTTGCAGCAGTCCTACTGCCAGCAGAAAGCTTTCAGGGCTACAAAGATAGGGGTTGAATATAATCCCTTATGGATCTGAATGATGATGGTATATGACAATGAGGGTTGTGAGTTATTTTATTAGATGTTAGGCAGGTGAAGGATAACATCTAGATTCATGGTGAGGCAAATAGGGCACTTTTACATGTGCTCTGGAGGTCAGGGGTGGGGGATGGCACCTTAATTAGAGCGGCTGACGTTCTACAGTTCTTCCTGCACTTAAAAAAGCTGGTGGGGCACTTGAAAGCTCATTTGATGTGTTTGAGTGTGCTTGAGAAAACTCTCTTTCACAGTTGAATCCCATGACTCAGCTCCTACTGTAGCTGGAAGATGTAAAAGCAATAGTGCAGTGGTGTTCACCTTTGTCATGGAAGCTGTGAAAAAAGTAATGTACTTCAGGAAGTCGCTGTGTGCTGTACAGCTGCTGACAAAGACAAAGCAGCAGTCAGCAGTAGCTCTCTCTCTAGCTGGAATCTGTCAGAGAGGTGTTGCACATCACTAAGTACAAACTGAGTCGCCTCTTTAGTAACAAAACATTCCCTTTCTATTTTTTTCTTCTACAAGCCACACATGGGTTTTAACGCCATCCACATACATTTAGACTATATATACGGACAAATGCACATTTAGACTATATGCATTCATGATCAGAAAGAAGGTGCTCTTCTGGATCAAAAGTTAGTTAAAAAGGTTTTCATAATAGAGAAAAGTAGGTTCCCCAACAATATGTGCTGAGACCTATACTATTCAACAAATTTATAAATGATCTAGAAAACTGAATAAATAGAAAGGTGGCAAAGTTTGCATATGATACATCTTTCTTCAAAAGCTGATGGCAAAGATTTATAGAAAGATCGCATGCAACTGAGTGGATGGGCAATGAAGTAGCAAATAAAATTCAACGCTGATAAGTAATATGTAACCCGGGTGTACTCAGGTATGTACTCCCTTCTCCAGTTGAAGAGAAATGTCAGCAGGGCAGGTGTGCTGTGGGGAGACAACTGCTGGCTACACACAGTTTCCCTCTTTTCCCCTATACAGAGACAGACCAACACACTCTATAACTTAACTATATGCAAGTTTCTTAATATTACAATATAAATAAGAAAAGATGAAAAAAAAATATATATATATTAGGGCTGTGCAAAATTTCACCGGCAGTTTCATTTCAACTCTGTTTCAACTTGTTTCGAGCTGGAAAGAGCAAAATTGAAATGAAACAGAGAGTTTCGAAACAGGCTTGAAATAAAATGAGGCAAGTCGAAACGTTTCAACCTTTTCAGAACGTTTCAAGTTTCGAAGCTCAAGCTGGGCTTGCCTGTAGGGAAACAGAAATTAAAGTAAGGAGAGGGAGGGGGAAGAGCGGGGAAGGGGTGGGAAGGAAGAAGGAAGGAGTGCTCTCATTATTGACTGTGTAGCTGGCCAGGGACTGTTATCCTTCCCTGAGGTCCCTTGCAATCCCAGTGCTCTGAGGGAGGGATGGAAAAACTGCATAAAAGGCAGCAGTGTTTGAACTGCCCTGCTTTCTGCCTTGGTGTCAGTTGAGTGAGGGCGCACCTTAACACACACACAGTGTTACCCACCCATGTCATGAGTTTTGCCTGTCAGCAGCTAGAGGTGCAGGGCCCCAGAACCCAGAAGCCCTGCACTGATCTCCTTGATGGCTGCAGCAGGCGCTAGCATGCTTGCAGTTTTCACCCTGCTGCACCTTAACATGAGTCATGAGTGTCACCCATGTCATGAGTTTTGCTTGTCTGCAGCTTGAGGTGCAGTTTCCCCCAAACCCCTGCATGTACGTTCTTGAAATTTAGTAGGCTTCATTACCCCAGCAGGGGCTAGCATGCCCGAAGTTTTGACCCTGCTGTGGCTTAACACTTACACGTGACATGAGTTTTTTGCTTTCAAGACTTTGAGGTGCATTTTTCCTGAAACCCCTGCACCTACCTCCTTGAAACTTGGTAGGCTTCATGCCCTCTGAAGGGGCTACCATTTCTGCAAGTTTCATCCAAATCAAGCCAGAAATTACAAAGTTATAGGCTGTTTCAAGCTTCCCCATTATAGCCTATGGGAGAAATTCAAAAAAGCGTCAAAACAGCAAAACTGTTTCAACAAAACAAAACAGAACAGCAGTTTCGAATTGAAACGAAATTCAAAATGAAACTCTATTCCGTCGAAATGCAAGTTGAAATGGAGTGGTGCTGTTTCACACAGCCCTAATACATACACACACACACACACACACACAAAGTATTTACAATAACAAGGATTATAGGTAATATTTACACAGTTCTATACCTCTCTCAGGATACAGTTAACAATTATAATAAAATTCTAACCTACGTTTCAACAAGTGTTTTATAACCTTAAACTCTATCAAAATGTAAATCTACTTAGATATTACATACAAATCAAATACTTAGCCTCATAATATAACATTCAAGATTTCAATATAACTCAATCACTTTAGATTTTATAATTTACACTTATAAACCATGAAATATAAACCACACAATGTCTGGCGCCCACTCACAACGTATACGGCGCAACACCCTTGAATATAATTAACTCTACAAGGAGTCTCAAGGCCCAGGCTATTCTGGAGCCTTAGCCACATTCCTGTGGCTGTGAGGGTTGTGGGGGAGAAGCTCCCCCAGTGCCCTTCAGACTTTCCCCAGCCCAGCCAAAATAATATCCTTTAACCCAAAATAAAACTTCAAACTTGGGGAGCCTTGTCATTCTGGGCTTCCCCTTTAATGGTCTGCTTCCCTGACCCAGGTAGATTCCCCCTCCCCTGTGGGAATCCCCTTCTCCAGGAACTCACAACTCTGAGAAGCTGGGTAGAGCCTCCTCCTGGAGAGTTGCTGCCTCTCCTACCAAGGCTCCAGCTGTCTCTGGCTCCCTTTGGGCCTGCTGGCTGCCAGTGGCCCTGTGCACTGTGGTGTTCACCGAGGGTTTTACTCTTCTGCTCGGGGTTTGGGCCCCAAGCCACCTTTTGACTGGGGCCCTTCATGTGAGGCTTCATCTTTAGATGTTTGGCCTTGTGCCAGGGGGGTGGTAGTCCCCAGCCACCCCACATGGTTCCCAGGACCTGGCTTCACTCTCAGACTCTCCATTCAGTACCACCTGCACCAAGTCTTCCTGGCTTCATGCCAGGAGTTGGAGCCCCGAGCCACCTCATATGGCTCAGGGCCTCAGCCCCACTTGAATCACACCATGCACCATCTGTGCACTGAGATTCTAGCTGCTTACCAGGGGTTGGGGACCCAAGCTGCCTCGTGCAGCTCCCAGGGTCCTGGCCCCTCTTGGACCTAACGTGCTGCGCCGCCTGCACTGAGCCCCTGGCCCCCCACTTTGTGCAGCTCCCAGGGTCCCCACTTCATGCACCACTTGTGCACCACACCTCTGGCTGCACACTACAGGTGCAGACCCAAGCTGCCTCATACAGCTCCCAAGGTCTAACTCTGTGCACTGAACTGTTTCTCAGCAGTGTGGCTGTGGGCTGCAGCACTTGGCACTTCCATTTGGTGAGGAGATCTTTGGCTCTTCAGGCCTATTGCTCCGCCCTGCTGGGCAGCTCTCCCCACCTCTTCTTAGTCCTACTCTCTTCTTCATTCCTCAACGCAGCATGTCCAAGTGCTGGGCATGCTGTTCTTTTATACCCTTCAGAGGCTCCACCCCCAGATTGCAAAAGGACCAGTCAGGGTAAGGGGAAGTATAGCCCTCACCCAGGTTCAGGCTCTTTGCCTTGCCCCAAGCAGGGGCAGGGCTGCCTCTCCTCTACCACCACCTGATTGGTGGGAATGTCCCACCAGTGGCTTGAAGCCCTTTTGAGCTAGCAAGACAGGCTGCTACTGGCATGCCCACCACAAATATAAATGGGAAGAAATAATTCTACATATTCATGAAGTATGGTGGACTCTGAATTACCTTACCCTCAAGAAGAGTGTTTGAGTCTTTGTGATAATCTTTTAAAAGCATTGGTTTAACATATCCAAAAAGGTAAAAGAATATTAGGATTCTTTAGGTAAGGAACTGAAAACATTACTTTATCACTGTATAAATTTATGATAAATCTGCATCTTGAATCCTGTACACAGTTGTGGTCAACCGATCTCAAACAGGCTACAATAGAACTAGAAGAGGTATAGAGAAAAGTGACAATCAGAGGTATGGAACAGATTCCATCCACAGAAAGAAAGAAAAAGAAAGAACTCTTCAGCTTGGAAAAAAATGACTGAGGAACGGTTATGACAGAAGACCATTAAGAAACATCAACCTTCTGGAAAGAGTGAATAGGGAGCTATTATTCTCTATGTCACATGATACAAATAGTAGGGGGAACTTGATGAGATTATCGGGCAGCAAGTTTAAGGCAAACACAAGTAGTTTTCAGTACAATGCATTAATTAACTTGTAGACTACATTGCCAGAGAGTATTTTCAGGGTTCAGCAGTCAAGGGTACAACCTAAGGCTCAGGACATCCCTAAACCTATGACTGCTGGAAACTTGGGGGAGCAGGTAGGACAGGAGCTAGATCACTCTGCACATGCCCTGCTTTCTAATCTTTACTCTTCCTCTTAAAACATCCACTGCTTGCCAATGTTGGAGAAAAGTTGCTGAGCTGGACAGACCTTTGAGTTGACTTGGTAATGGCCATTCTTATACATTCTCAGCTGATCTAAAGCAGGATATCTGCATTGACTTCAATTACGTTAAATTCAAAATTTATCCATATCTCCTAACGTAAGTCAGACAGGAAGTACATTTATATGTGATTATGATGAAGCAGAGCTTAGTTGTTTGTACATACACTGTGAAAAAAAGAGATTATCATAAAATTAAGGCATCTTGAGTGCATTTGGCAGTAGTATAATTTAGGCTGGGAGACTGGGGTAGCAGCCCTGGGTACCAGTTTGTGGAGGCACAAAAAAATAGCAGCTGCCACCTCCGCCATGAAAATGCGCTAGTGGCACAGTGACAGCCCAAAGTCAGTACTGTCTCTTTTCATCACAGTTGCCTGGGCAATCAGCTGCCTTATTATGCTTCTCATGTTTGTATGTAAGGGCATGGCATAACTGGTTAGTTGGCATGGTGTAACAGGATGTTACTAAATAGCAGTTCAAGAGTAGTCATGTCCCAAAAGAGACTCTTCCACTGCTGCCAAGGGCAAAGATGAGATTATTGTTGAAAGTTTGACTGGATACCTTTGAAGTCAGGACTTTAATGGGAGTGGGATCTGTGCCGCAGCTTATCAACTGGGCAGCAGGAGAGCCACATATTGGCTCTGTACCGGAAAAGGTGGATTTATCCAATTTTAACTACTAAGCACAAATGATTAAAGCACAGTTTGGTTATAAGCAACTCATCACCAGGAAACTGATCTCTTTTTTTCTGGCTGCAAAGCACCTGATATAAGAACATCTTGCTTTGCGTGGGCACAGCACGGTGCCACTGCTTATTGGACTTGCTGATTAGTAGCATCAAGGCACTTAGCCAATGGGAGTATGATAAACAGAGGCCACTGTACATATAAGTACCGTGAATATTTGGCGGCTAAAACAAGCAAAAATTAAACTAAAAGGCACTGAATATGGTTCGTGTGTCACCCATCATTGTTGCTGCACTAGTGAAGGGAAGTCAAGATTAACTTCTGACAAAAGCATGCTCTAAATATAAATATAAACAACCTTGCTCCCAAGCAATTTAACAAAAAAAAAAATCAGATTAGCATTGGTTTATTGAATCACTTGAAAGCTTTCGTTTGTCTTTCATGGTACAAGACTGATTAAAATTTTCCAGCAATGTGTACCAGGATACCAGCATCAGTCAACAAAGCAAAGTGAAGGAATCCGTTGCATACTTTCAGACAGTACATATCACATTAGTATTTTGCTGTTCATTAATAATGCTTCCCAGCTATAAGTGCAAAATGCTGATAACTAGTTTCTATTTTCATTCAAGAAAAGCAGAGCCACTGCTTACATTCGACATGCATACACAGACTGGTATAACTTTATCAATGCTAGAACTAGGGCTCTGAGTTCAAGTATTTTTGCTTTTGACTCCAGGATTGCAAATGCATTTGTTTGGGCAGGGGTGCTATCTAAACGAGTTAAACATATTTTTTTATTTTACTCATTCAGAAAATCATCTCTTCCATCAACTTCTCATTTTTTCAGTTCTCTTCAGTGTCTCAGTATCTTTCTAGTAAGAAGGCTTCAATGTCTCTGCAGCTTTCTAGTAAGAAGGTAAGCAGTACTAAACTGCACCTGGAATACTGTAGTTATCAGGGCTTGTCTGTACAATAAAAAGACTACCTAGAGCAGGGCAATATTTTTTTCCAGCAGATTCTTTATTAATTGAAAAATGAGAACACTGAAGCTATTCACCTATTTTAAGCAACGCGGAAGCTATTCACCTGAACAGTTGGGGCTTAAAAAATTAGGAGCTAGTTTCACAAAACCCTGGAGGGTGGAGGAAATGATATCCCCATTCCATTCAATAGCTCAGTAATTGGGGCATACGCTCAGGACATGGAAGAATGGAGGTTAACTTGTGTGTGTGAGTTTACAGTGATGTATGAGGTCTTCAAGTCACTTTATGACTAACCCTCAATTCATCAAAGATTAAATAACTGGTTACTCTTATTTATAGACAAGCATTCTATAGACAGCTCTAATACATTGCAGTGTCACTGGTAAAATGTAAAAGAAAAATTGCAAACTGCTTTCAAAATCATAAAGCATATTACAACAACAAAGATCAGGTATGGGACGTAAAGAATACTAGTTCTGTCTGTCGGTCTGTCTCTCTCTGAAACATATCTGCACACCTGCTTTCCCTTTGCCTAACATTAATTGCTTCAGGGTTCTTCCTAAAAACACATCCTGCATGCCAGAGAATAGCTGTAGAATATGAACTATGACCTCTCCAGCTCTGATGGGCCTGTCATTTCTCTTGGGCTTTTCCATCTATCAAACACACTCTTTTCCTTGTATGTCTCTCTCTTATACAAAGTTCCCCTCAGGGATTAAAGCCAGTATTTACTTGACACTGATTTAATTTCTGTCAAATGAAAATAATGAGCTTTTACATGCGATTAGACCCATTTGTAACAAACTAACTTCAATGAAAAGGATTAATTCCTTCTTGCTCCTATTAAATAAATGTTCTTTTCTACCACAGTTCTATAACAAATCTCATTTTGGAGCTTCCTCAACCTGTGTGTTAGGAGAAAACACAAAATTAGCATGCAACAGGTGATAACTTCTACAGGCAGGGAACAAAAAACTGTATAACTTTTTTGCTGCTCCTGTGAAATAGTACTGCACTTTTATACACCTGGCCATCAATGCAGTGTATTATTTCCTACCCATTTGGTAGAAAAGCACAATAGATAGACAAGCTAATATTAAGAACTAGATTTTGCCTCAGACTAACCCTGAAGTGAACCTGAACTGAAGCGTAAAAGGAGATGTTTTTATCTTTAATTTTCAGTTATCTTTGCAAATATATCAAGTCTCAAATACAGCTGGCTAAAATACCCTGACTAAAACCTGGATATTTAGGAAATAGTGCCAAATGAAAAACTATCATGAGGCCCCCTAGACAGATTCATAGATCAAGAAAGGTTCAAAAAATTGGATAAACTTAAAAGAAACATCTGAAACTGTGGCTACTAAACCTCTTAGCCTTTTGTGTGTTTTTTCCTATTATTCTTGGAAAGCAAAAAAAAGAGGAAATTATGCACAGGAATGGAGGAATGAAATACACACAGTCATAGGGCATGGCTACATGAACAAGTTACTAGGAGGTAAGTCTGAGGGGTGAACTTTCAGTATGATAGCTACTCTGTGTAACTTCTCACATGAACAATTTTACCCCGTGGTAAATGTAGGGTAGCTGACCTCCCTGTCATTTGAGGTAAACTGCCTCTTATTTGCTACAGCATAGGAACAAGTACATAGTTAGTAGGGCTGTGCGAGGCTTCGGTTGCTGATTCAATTTGGTGGAGATTTGACCCAGTTCAGTAGCCGAATCTCTGAATCTAAATCAAATCAGGAGACCCTTTAATCTCTCCGAATCAAACTGGAATCCTCCAAATTGATTCGGAGAGATTCGGAAATATTCATTAATTCAGACATAGACACATCTTTAAATGTACCAGGTGGCTCATGAGTGCTGAGATGGTGGGGCAGATGGAGCGTCCCAAAGGACCATGGGGACGTCCCCAGCACACTCAGCAGCAGACCCGGAAGTGGACCAGAAGCACTTCCAGTCTACTTTCAGGTCTGCCAGGGAGCATGCAGGAGGGCCCCCTGTGCCCTCCCGGCCCTGTGACTGGTGCCTCTTGAGTCTTGGAGGGGCACCTGGGGTCTCCCCATGGCCAATCACTGAGCCGGGAAGGCACGGGGTACCCCCCAGCGCTCTCCTCAGCAGACCCGGAAGTGGACCAGAAGTACTTCCAGTACTTCTAGTCCTGGTCTGCCCCCGAGCATGAGGGCCCCCTCCCCTGCCCCCCCTCCTCCCTGCACTCCTGTGGGATGGTCCATCCACCCCAGCATTGCAGTGTTCACAAGCCATCCCTGGTACCTCAAGGTATGTAGAAAAAACATTTCAAGCTGTGTCTATGTCCAAATCACTGATTCTCTGAATCAGCATTGACTCTTCAAATTCGGCCAAATCAAATTGGGACAGTGATCCAAATCAACAAATTGAATCACTGTCCGTGATCCAGGCCAAATCCAAATCACATATGGCCCATTTTGCACACCCCTAATAGGTAGCTACTACAGAATAGCTGATATGCCATCAATTCACACCCTAATTTATCTTGCAATAATGTGTTTGGGTAGCTAATACCCCCAGTATATTTAAATCTTACTTAGAAATCATTGTTTGGGATTGGGGGTGGTGCCCATCTTGCATATCTATTAGCAGCTGGCATAACAGAGGATGGCAAATGTTGGTTTGAAACCCAGCATTACTTATATGAACAAAAAATGTATTTCTTAATAGTATCTGACCTATTTCACAAAGATTGGATAGACAACATCCATGCAGTAATCAGTTTGAGATAGCAGGCTCTCAAAAGCCAGGGAATTCCAAAGGCATAAATTTTAATCTCCTATGCAGAGGTGCCACCTGAGGACTTACACACCTCACAGGTCTCCTTTAAGCCCCAAACGTGACTTTATTAGAGCAAAGGTCTTGGGTGAATCAGTACTCTGCACAGTGTTGATTCTCTCATGTGGTCTTTTGGCCAGATCATGAGACCGTAAGAGTTACTTAGAGCTTCCTCAGTCAAACCAGTTAAGTTAATATTAGTTTGTTAGAATAAGGACTGAATACATAGAGGGTAGAGCACTTTAAAAAGTGGTGTGTGATTGCCACTGTAAGGTTTACTTAGCCTGAATGGATAACCTACCTCTTTTATATACAACTGATAGCAGGCACTATGCAAGTTATTATTTATATTTATTACAGTAGTCCTAAAGACCAACGAAGACTGGGGATGCACTGCACTGCCAGGCACTGTATAAACCTAGAGAGTATTAGATAGACTCTGCCTAAAAGAGTTTACAATGCAGATATAAACAAGATGTGGTAGCAGAAAGGATATAAAGCACAAGCAGAGTGAAAAAAATGAATGAGAAGGAAAGAAGGTTGATGGGGAAAACACAGTAAGAGGAATAGGTTTCAATTGGAGGCAAAGAGTTTGTGAGAAAAAGGGAGGAAGAAGGGAAAAATAAAGGGGGGGAGTCAAGCCAAAAATATACAAAATATACCCTTTTTGTAAGTGTCTCTGCACTTCAGTACCTGCTCCTACTGGATGGAGTCTCTGGCTGGCTCTCCTCTACAGATTTTCCCCAAGGCTCCATGTCTTCTGACTTCTACTTATTCTACAAGTCCAGAAGAACCATGAAAACTTCCCAATGTAGGCTCTCCAAATCTATATCCAGCCATATGGACACACACAGCAATTTCAAACTGGAAGATTCAAATCACAGCATCTTGGTGTCAGTTCTGCTTATGCTGTTCAGTATTAAAGAGCCAGATCTGAATTTCTGTTGCTCTGCACCCTGTGTGGTCATGTGCTCCAAGTGGAGCATATCCAAGTGGACATAAAATGCTGAAACATCAGAAAGATAATGCATTAAGCCTATTCAGAACTCGTGTAAATGACTGCACATGGTGCAGAGCAATGGGAATTAAGTGCAGGAAATGTTGTCTTTCCCTTTTTGAAGAAATAACACCATCAGTGTGTCTAAGCCCTATGAATTTATCATTAACTGATGAAGTTCCATCATTAGGTGAGTAGAGAACGACTGTTTCAAAAGCTTTTCCAAAACTGGAAAGGGAAATTTAAATAGTGAAACAATTACCCAATGAACACCCCTTTCACAGACAAAATTGTTTCATTTCTTTCAGAAATGTAATTTATGAAGCTTTTCAAGGAGGAAACATGACAGAAAGATAAAACCTCTTGTGCAAAGTTCAGATTTGCAACTAAATCCACTCAGGCTGAAATCCATCAAAACATTTGACATGCTTGAAAGCTGCCTTCCTGAGAGGATGCTGTTTGAAACATAATCCTATTAAAGGCAGTGTGGAAAATAAGTTGTCCACTTTGTTTTATCTTGCTCAATAGAAGCCCTGTAACTAAATGCTTCAAAATGAATTCCTATTGACATAGGCAATAAAACATCTTAAGAGCCAGACAAACATCTCCTCAGCAGGGTGAACACCTCAATGTGCTCTAATACAAAGGATAAATTTTTATTGAAGACAGTTCTCTTTTACTCCAGGCCAGCCTGCCATTACCTTACACTTATTAATGTCATTCATGTTAACAGTAATCTATTACAACCTTTTAATGATTCCTTCAGTGCTGTCTCTCTTGTGTCCATCATTTTGGGTCCTACTGGAGGGCAGATCAAGAGGCAGTGCTAGGAACTGAGGGTCACATAACTAGGTTACTCTCTAGGATGCATATGGCTGAGAGGGGAATACTGTACCATCCGCCTTCCTCCCATATTACTGAGCAGATCATGTTGTTCTTGGGCTCCCTCCAGTGGCATATACTTGAGGTGTTATGGGTCTCCTCTACAAAGGACTTACCTATCTTTTGGGTGAGTGATACTACCTGGCTATAGGGAGAATTTAAGAGAAGAAGGGGTGGTAGAAAGAGAGCGAAAAAGAGAAGAGAAGACAAGAGAAGATAAGAGGTGATAGAAAGGGAGTGAATCTAAGAGAGGTGATATGGCATGCTGACTGTAAGAATATCTCCAAAAATTATACTTCACTGGAAATTTATCTTGCATTTGGAAAGTCTTTGACACCTACCTCCACAAAGAAATCCCATCAAATAAAGCAGAAATAATTAAGGTAACAAATATACACATGCAGATTTCAAAAAGTGGGGTTTTTTTATAATGTGGCTTATATTCTACTACAGGGTGCTGTCATCAGGACATGGAACTAGATTTTTTTCATCAAATAATTTACAAAAGGTTGTCAATTTTAACATAACATGGAATCAAAATCATGATTTGTGTGCAAATACTCATGAATGAATTCATATGCCAGTTCTTATAATAGGTATTCTCTGCCTTGACCAACACCATGCAGTGCCACTGATTTCAAAAGGGCCACAGAAAAGGTTCATCAGGGCAATACTTGACCAAATAAAATCTCTCAGAAACCAGGGGTCCAGGTTAGCTTATTTTCAAGATTTCTGTCTGAAGTCATAAGTAAGTGTTAGCACACATTACTATACAAATAAATATATTTGTCAACCTCTGATTAAGGGATGCTGGGGGCTTGGATTGCATGGGTGTAATGAGTAAGGATTTCAGTGCACTCTCAAAGCAATGCAGTGAAATTTTGCAGTCCCTCTTCTCTGGCTGTTCTTGGCTTTAATACTATCTTTTACTTTCAAAAGTACTAAATTTATATTCACATTTCAAAAAAGAAAGCAGATGTATTTATATTAAAGTAGGGAAGACAGGCAGCCAAAGCATAGTTCAGTGTACAATGCTTATGAAAACACATTTAAAACGCAGGAACTTTTCTAACTACAATTATTTTACATTAGAACGTTAATTCTAATTCAGGCTTCTTTTCAAAATGTAATTAACTGAATATTTAAATCTTGTAGTCTAGATAACTTGGCATTGACCTCATTAGCTTATGTGTGCCTTCTCAGCTCTCTGATCAATACCTGTGCCCTGGGTAAAGGGCTGCACAGATGGATTAGGTCAAATGGTTTGTGAATCTTCCAAAATGTTGCTCTTTCCTTCTTCCCTTAAAATGTTGTAGACCCACAGACAGATTCTTCTCTTCACCAATACCCCACATCTCTCCTCACTTACCTCATCCGCCAGAAAAGATTAAGATGCAGACAAGGACACCAAGTCCGTGCATGGCCTCAGACTGCAATGTCTTTTTGCTGCAACTTGTTACTCTGACCCCAGTTCACAGATCCATCCCAGTCCCTCTGTGATTGTGGCTTACAGATCATAAGGATCCCTGCAGAAACACCATTCTCTTTATTTAAATAGTTTATGGTTGTCATGTTCAAACAGAAAACTATATAGAGGACTTGCTTCCATCACTATTGCTTATGGAGTCTTCCTTTGAGGTAGCTGCAAATATACACACTATCTGATCATGAGAAATGCGCAGTGTAGAACAAACTGCAAGCTCTCTCTTGAGTCTCCTAATCATCTATACCTGTAATCATCATCCTAAACACAATGCACTCTCACAATAGAATAGAAATAGAGCAATGCAGGCAAGAGTCTTGTCCAAGCAGTAGATCAGTAGATGGTTCCTCTCTGGAGTTTTAGGTTGTTTTTAAAATTTTTTTTTGTATTTGTGTTTCATACACAGTAGTTAACTGCTTTATGGTGTAAAACAGGATGCAAATGAACTTAAAAACATAAGAATTATAGCGGGCCAGAACAGTGGTCCATTTAGTTTAGTATGTTGTCTCAGACAGTGGCAGGATCAGATGCTTTAGAGGGAGAGCATATGAAACGGTACATCTAGAGTGATCTCTCCCCGACCATACCCTCCCTAGTATTCACCGTTGTTGGTTTAGCAATGCCAGAGAAAACAACTCCAACTGTTCTGTTTAGTATAATCTAAAACAGCCAAATACCAGGAGAAAATGTGATCAATCTCAACATATTTTCAAGGTAATGTGTATGAAGTAAAGACTCTTAATGTTTCACAAGACGATAGAACCATGCATCTTGAAGGAAGCATGGAAATCAAGCCAAGCATGAAGCAAAGGGAGAAAAAGTTGAGATTAGAATATGTAAATATTCTTGACTGAAGTTTGGGGCAATCCACTAGAAAAGCAAGGAAGCAGGTTGGAGTGGATCACCTCTTGGTCCCAGCAGTGATTCTTTGACATACTGGGCACATCTACATGAGAGGCATCTACTGTATTGTAACACTGTGTGTGGACTGACTTGGGGCTACCTTTAGTCCACACACAGTGTTAATGTGTTTTAAAGCCTGTATGTGTAGACACTGACCTATTGTCTCTTACTGTGCAGTAAATTTAAGCCAGCAGAAATGCATGTGTAGGCACACCCATTAAGTTAGTACCTGTTATTACAGGTACTAAACTTAAGTTACAGTAATTCCAGCAATACATGGGTAGACATGCCCACTGTTTACCACCTTGGGTTTTCCTCGGCTTAATGATATAGCTACTGGTCATCTCTGAAAACCAAGAAAATGATGGTGAAAAAGTTTGCTTTAAGTGAAGCCAGTTTATTTACTTGAACTTACATCTGCAAGAAGAAGACAAGTGAGGAGGAAGGAAAAAAATCTGTTTTGCAAAAGGTAACTAAAATTTTGGAATGTATATATCCCTTGTGCCTCTAGGAAACTATCCTAGCAATTCCATGTAATTCTCTGAAGTTCTTTGGGGCTGTCATGCCAGAAAATTCAGGCCAGTACCAAGCAGGAAGATGCTTATGTCACATAAAACACTTAACCCACTCATGAATTATGGATACTTTAAAGCTTTTTACCCCTGAGACTGGTACTGGTGCGGTTTCACCATGGGTTACAGATGTTCTTGTGTAAACAAGGCATCCTGACTGAGATGGAAGCAATTCAGAAAAAGCTGTGCTGCTAGAGATGTTATGATAGATTCAATGTAATCTGTCAATTCCTTTCTCCCAAAATGTGAAACGATAGCCAAAGGTATTTGCTGAACTGTAATGTGCACAGGTGTTTTATAAACTTTTGCTGCATCTTCAGCCCTTTCTCATTGTCTTTTCATATACATTATATTATATCATGTCACCATATAACAGATTACATGTGTTTCTGAGACACCTGTTCTTTTCTGAGGGTGTTGTTTGCAAGGTGTTTCATTCATACAGGAAAAATTAAAGGGAATGGTTAAGAGCTAGAGCTAAATAGAGATATTTCAAATGAGCTATATTGTTTTGGAATATGCAAGTCCATCAAAACCAACGTGACCCATTTCACCAAATTTCATTTTGGAAGAAAGCTAAAGTGAAAATTTTAAGAAAGTCAAAAATACCCAATTTTACTATTTTGGGAATAAAACATTTTAACTTTTAATTTTGAGATGATGTTTAAGAATTAAGTACAAATTTGTAGCAGTCTGAATCAGAGCAAAACATTTTAATGAATGCAACACTTTTTTTCTGAAGTCTCTTTTTCAGAGAATTATAAAATTTTCGGTTTTGTTCCTAATCAGAACAAGCCAAATTTCAAGATCTCTAAATTCTTTGTTCTCCAATGTAGCGTCCTCCACAAAGCTCTATCAAAAACACATCAACTAGATCAAGTAAGAATCAATTCCCCATGAGCCAAACTGAGACCTTCATTTGTAGTTTCAAAAAGCGGTATCTTGATCATGGCCCCCACTTGCTTGGTTTTTAATTTTAGGTGTCTTTGGATTTCCTGGTCTCGGGAAATGAAAGGAAATAGAAGTACCAAAATACCATGAAAATGGCTGCTTTTGTGGTAATATTGCCCTAGGCAAACTCCTGGAAACACTAGCAAAGTTACAAATGAGCCAGATCTTGAAGAGAATTCTAGCCTGATTTCTAACCAATGAGGTTCAGATAACCTCTGTATATGTGTCTAAAATTTGGATGCTTCTCCAAAAAGTGCCCAACCTTGAAAGTTTCCCATTTTTAAGAAGTGTACACTGATACTGTGGCTCCTTGATACAGTGACCAGGAAATGGGGAAGGAATGAAAGAACCATGAAGGACCCAGAGCTCTTTGACAAGTAAGTCCTTTTTTATGCATGATTTTCTTTAGTATTTTTCCCCTTCTGCTTTCAGTTTTAAAACACGCCTTGTGTGCAGTTAACCTGACATCCATATTATGCATTTCACATTATATGGCACAGTTTATGTTGGCTGCATGCATAAATATTACTTTTAAGTCCCAATCAAAAGTTCCACTGACTCTTAATAATAACCCTGTCATTTTACAAAATGAGAGGTGCCTTGAAAGTTTATTGTAGGGAAGCATTGTTGAGAGTGTTTTATTTTCAGGGCTGATGTACCCTTTGTTGCACCAATGCCCATTTGCTGTAACAATGCTGTTAGGATCTGGAGCCACTTATAGTTTTATTTATGGTCTTGGTTTTGAATCTCAATTAAAGTAACTTTTCCAAATGTTTGGGTTTGTAGGCGCCATCCAAATGGGTCCCTAACTGGGAAAGCTTTGATTGTGTTTAGCTTCCCTCTACTGAACTACCTTAGTGGTCCATCTTATACTGGCGAGCATTGTGGAACCTATCCAGGGCATTAAATGCTATTGAATACTCACAAAGCATGTGCCAAGTGAGAAAAAGAAAACAATTGTTCCCTGAAATATTCAGCAACTGATGAAAGGAACTTTTAACAGGCTGAGGTGTTTGTTTCGATAAGGGATTTCTCCAGACACAAAGAGAGAGAGAATTTTCTATTTTACTAGTACCCAATCAGTATTAGATCACAAGACAAATATGGTTCTGCAAGGCTTTGGGGAATAAAATTAAATATTTGTGCTACATGATAAGTAATAAATGCAAATATTTTCAAATAAGAAATGTTTGCATCCTGTTGTCAAATGCACACCCACACAGAACTGAAGCTAAGATAAAAACTGCCCTGAGAGTTCCACACATTTAGTAGAAACACTTCCTTCATGTTTCCTACTGAAGAATAAGTTCACCAACCTTAGTGTTATTTAGCGTAGGTATAGAATGAGGGTACTTACAGCTTTGTATTTCAAAAAAGAAGTATCAAGACTCACACATGAAACTGCCCTTATTCAAAATATGTCAACATAGCTCAATTCTATCTTCTAAAAATGTATTCCACTGAGGATGTATACACAAGATTTGTGGTAAGAAATATGATTTGCCAAACAAAGATAATACACTACAAAACTATGCCACTGATGACTCCTAAGTGCTATGGAGTTTTATCTGCTATCCCACAGAAGTGTTTCCAAGCCATAATTAAGCACTTCGTTCCCACTGAAAGGTAAGGATGTTGTATATTAGTGTTGGGTTCCAAATCTAGGAGTTTCTTACCCCTTGGTTCCCTTAAAATCGCATCTTTCCTTCTGAGACTGCTCCCATTACACCTCCCCAAAATGAAAAGTTTTGCTGTGTTGCCAGTATTGTTTTTTAAAACCTCCCTCCTCCATCTCCCCACAACAGCCAGGAATTCATCATTTGAGCATCATATAAAATTTTCCTCTGTTTTATTCATGGTTGGCTGGCATTGCGACATGCTGCTCCACCAAGGTGGGGGTTCAGAAGCAACCTTGAAATGATTTTTCAGGCCAGATTGTAACTTGGAATGCATTGTTTGGGCGTCTTTGGGTCTTGAGCACTGCAAAAATCAATGCTGCTGTTGGCAGTAGGAAGCAGCCCACTAACTCAAACCCAGCAAGCCAGCTGTAGCTCTGCTAGCCTCAAATGAGGTTGGTTACGACAAACTAGAGAGCAAGACGGAGCTATTACTTGTGTGGAATCTCTAGAACTTTGTGATGTTGAGGGTTTTGTAACATGTTTTTTTCCCTTGTAAGTAAAGTCACAGGATTTTTTTCACCAAGGAGAATTAATTTTTAAGATATATTTTCATTAACTGGAAGCCTAGGCTACACACAATAGAGCATCTTATCTGAAAGTAGCTCTTACTCTGCCTCTCGCACTACTAGGGAAGTCAGTCAAAACAGCCCAGAACTCCTGTTCATTTGGATCAAAAAGATAAAACTGAGACTTGGTAGTTTTGACTTCTGAATCTAGGACCATTCAAACCTGAAAGAGGGCAAGTGACTCCTCCATGGCACATTTTCAGAACTCTCCCCTTGTTCTAAAAACCTTAATTTTTGAGCTGCTAATCTGAGACACCTTCAGCTTATGCCTCGCAAGCTCCCAGTGAATTCATATGCAGTTGTTGATGCTGAACTCCTTTTGAAACCCTGGTCCACAGTGCAAAAATGAACACACTCTTTAACGTGTCAACTTGTGCAAACATTTGCCTTCATCAGTTATTTTCCCACCCAAGTTGTCACATAGAAAAAGAGTGTTCTCTGCCTGGGAAAGGTAATCCAGCATCACAGAATGATGGACCAAGTGAAAAGCCATGTGTCAGTTCTTCTCACAACCTTAGATTGGCTTCTATCCTTCCTCTGTTATGCATATATAATACCCTTTATCATTTCTGAGGGGGGAGTCACATGAGAAAGCTCTATTTGTTATACATTTTATAAATTAATAGGAAAATGTCTATAGGATGAATACAGAATAATTTAATATTGTGCTGCTTGTTGTTGTTATGCTTCGTTTTCCATTTGAATGAGGAATGTGCTCCATTAGTTTGGGGCAATAAACCTCCCTCATAATATCCAGACTCAAGAGCTAAGGTTTATTTTCTTGGGAAAAATTACAAGACTTCTTTTTCTCAGACTATAGGTATCCACATATGTTTGTTGCCCATTTTATGGAATTGAGGTTTCTAATGTAAATAGCTACACATATGACCAAATATTTGATAACTATACATTTGCAGGGGACTTAAATTCACTCTGCCTACATTAATAGTGAGTTCAGTTGAAGCTGCATCAAGGTGATCTCCCAGTACTGAAAAGTTCTGTTTCAGACCAGGTGTGTGATTCAATGTTCAAACATGAATGCCTCTTTGGAAGATCAGGTTCAAATGCCATCGATTCAATTCTCCATTTTTCCAAAGTAAATAAACCATGTGCCATACAGACTATTTGAGAAAGGAACATCGTTCAGATAAAACCGGTCATGTTTGACCTGCATGGACATGCATCTCAACTTTTCTTATTGTAAGACAGGTGTGTTCCCTTAGCCACACTTTCCCCTCCTTCACTTTTGTGCAGCATGCTGGCTATCTTCCACAATACAAGAAACATCTACATTTTCAAGTGGGAACATATATAACTGGTTTGGGATGGTAAAAGGATGAAAGGTGCTATATACAATAGAAGCCATCATTACACAGAAAACATAGAAGCATGAAGATGAATAAACCGTTTCTCCACTAATGTTTAAAACACTTGTAAGCAACTGAAGAAAGAAAATATAGAGTATTGGTTCTCACTCTTCCTGCATATGGAACTTACCATCACAAATTTATTCATTATGACTGTGAACACAAACTAGGATTTCAAGGACAAAATTAACCTTGCACTAAAGTAACACTAGTATTTAAAAAACAGTCCTATAGCCACCCAAGAGTGCTTTCAATCAGGCTTTTCAAGTTGGGCTACTGTGCTTACAAGAGTAAAAATGATAAAATCCACTTGACTTCATGAGTTCTGTGCTTGCAAAAGTCACACACTATAAAATTCCTGGGATGAACAGATTCCTGTAACGTTTTCAATTAGCAGCTTCTAATCTACAAATAATTTGCAAGAAAGCAGGCAGGGAGGCAGGACCCCTTCTGAAGAATTTCAGGTATGAGCAAGCCAGCCACCCTACAAAATATCACTGTGTATCATTTATTATCCTATAGAAACACCCATGTGGTGAAGGACTATGATAAAAATAGAATAAATCTCACTTTGCAACTGCCTTAAACTTTAGTATAAGAAACCTCCAAAGGGCACATTCCTCACCAAAACACTTAAAAACAGCTTGAAAAGAGGTGCTCACTGCCCTGTATGTTTACTCAAGCACTTGTTTAAAAACACATTTAAGGAAAATGTTTTTTTTTCCACAGATTGCATTAATTATAGTTTTCCAAACACTGCAAGCTCTACGAGAAAACCGAACCAAGCTATTAGCTGCAACCTCAGGTCTTGGCTAGAGAAGTGGTTATGGCTTATTTAGCAATCCTAATGAATTGGCTCTCCCATCCCAGCACATAGCCCCGTGTTTAGCATCCGGGGGTCTGGCATAGCCAAAAAGGGCTGTAGCAGCCCTCAGTGCAGCTTTATTACACTGAAGGAAAATAAGAACAGGAATATGAGCCCAACAATCTGTAGAGACCCACAGTAAACTTCCACTTAACAGCAAGAGCTCATCCTTCTCCTTGGGAAATGTAAATGGCTGGTATATTTATATACATATATACATACATATATGTACACACGTATACATTCATTCATATGTGTATACAAGTATATACACATATGTGTATACACACACACAGACATATATACCCACAGACACATGAACATAGAGTGTACATATATGTATTCAGTATATATATACAGTACATATTCTGAATACATACATGCATATATATATAGTATACATACATATGTGTGTGTATAGAGATGGAGATATCTATCTATATATCTATATAGATATAGATATATATACACACACACCTCTGCCTCTCTATATATACATACATAAATGTGCATGCACACACACACACACACACACACGCACACTGTATTTAGTACTCCCAATGTTCTTGGTGTTGTCCAACATGCACAAATGAAACAAGCCTTTGCAGAGCTTGCCATGTAAATGGATACAGCAAGCAATTAAGGTTGAGGAGAGGGGAGAGAAGAAGCTAACTTTCTTTCCTGTCACTGTTGCCAGTCTCAGAAAATACACTTGAGCAGCTTCACTTCACCTAGCACATGCCACACGAAGGGGAAACAATTAGCCCTGCAAAAAATGCAACCTATAGGTACCTCTGGGTGACAGTTGGACTTAGACGCTGGATTCCCTTGAGGCTCCCCAGGGCAGTCAGAAGCAGTTTCCTGAGCCCTCTCTGCCGCGGGCAACCTCACTATCACCTTCCTTATTTAATTTCTCCAAATGAGGTCTCCCTCTCTGGGGCTCCCTGCGCAGGTAGGGCCAGTACAGAGGCAGGGTGTGTTGAGCCAAGTTAGGTTAAGTCAAGTCTGCCAGATCTTTTGACAGGAAGGTCTGTCAATTGGGAAGAAAAGTGGGGGGGGGCACCCAAAAGCAGGGGTCCAGGTCTCTGTTCCCACTCCCTCTAGGGAAATGCACAGGGGATCGACCAGTCCTCGGCCAGATCAGACGGGGCAAGGTGTGGTGCCTGCAGTGAGAAGGGATGCCGGGTGCGGGCATCTCAGCAAGCCAGCATCTCCCAAGCCCATGTGCCACCTCCACATGGGCAGGACCAAGGCGGGGCAGCAGATCAGGTGGATGCACGGATGGGCTGGAGGGACGGGTGAATGGATGGCTGTCTCCTGCCCACACCGCCTGCAGCGTTGCCGAGCCTGGTGCAAAGCCGGCACGGGCAGGGGGCCCAGCAGATGGCAAGGGCGAGGCACGGAGGGGGAGCCGGGCTTACCGTGAGCGCCGACAGCTTCTGAGCAGGCGCCGGCACCAGCAGCGCCGCGAGCAGCGGCAGCACCAGCGGCAGCAGCATCCTGATCCGGGGCTGGGGCGGCCGCACAGTCGCTCCTGGCAGCAGAGGAGGAGGAGACAGGAGGACTGTCCTTGGGATCTCGCTCCCCACCCTCCTCTGGCTGCTTTTCAAACCTCCCCTGCTGGGAGGTCCTTTGGCTCCTTTCTTTTCTCTCCCCACCCCCTAAAGCGCGGGGGCCCTGCACGCTGCCCACCCCGCAGCCCGGCCCCGGGAGGGGTGCCGCTCGCCACTTGTTGAGCTGCCGGAGATGTGCCGGGCGGGGCGCCGCCCCCGCCGGGCCCGCCGCTCGGCCCGCGCGCCTGGGCCCTCGCCGCCCGCCCGGCGGGAGCGAGCCTGAGGTGCCGAGCCTGCGAGCCGGCAGAGAGAGCGAGGCGCGGGGAAAGGAAGAGAAAGCAAGCCAGCAAGACAGGCAACAGAGAAAGAGAGACAGAGGAGGCAGAAAAAGAGAGAAAGAAAGGAAAGAAGACAGGGAGAACCAAAAAAACAGAAAGATAGCAAGCAAGAGAGGCACCCTCAAAGCCCTGTCCCTTTCCTACATGTCATGGATCAACCCCAGGAGTTGGCCTTGGACCCACCGGGCACTGCCCCAGAGGGGGTGATGTGGGAACCTCCCCAAGCTCTCCCCTTCCCTTCAGTCTTATCCACCCCCACCCTCCACTCCTCTCTCTCCCCCGCTAGCCCGACCTCCAGCTTCGCCTCCCTATCTTGTGCCGATTGATTGATTGATTGATTAGCTCGCTCTGCCACCAGTTTTAAGCTGCAGAGGGAGTAACGCAAAAGGCATCATAGCATCCACCAGATCCTTTACACGCACACACAAGATAAAGAGGGAGCAATGAGGTTGCGGGTAAGGAGCACAGAGAGTGTATTATTTCTGGGCAACATTCAGAACTGAGGTTTGATTGCAACAGTTTCCGGGAGCACTGCTTGTTCAGAGGAGAGAGCGTGTGTTTGTCTGCACCCTGATGGCTTGCATGTTTGCTTTTTTCTTTTCTTTTTTTCAGACTCTTTTAGGTGAGTATTGGGCAGCTTCCTAAGCATTGTTCACTGAAACCTTTCAGAGGCAATGACATATTTTCTTTTTGCTCAGTAATTTTGGGAAGTGTTGCATCCTGAGGCTGGAAAGCATGGTTTTCAATACAGCATTGCTGAAATATTTCAGACTTGGCTTGTAACTGTAAAGGGGGTGGGGGGAGAGAGAGAGAGAAATCAACATATTTCTGGCTCCAACACAAAAGAAAAGCATTAATATCATTGAAGAACAATGAGGCAGTTGGCTGTCATTTCACTTAAAAGGCCTTTTGCCATAGAGAAGGAAAAAAGCATTTGTACAGAACATTTCATGCACAGGATTTTAGAAAACCTTTTTTTTCCCTGTATCAAGCTGTGTTGTGGAGGACACGTGGATTAGTGGCGTTGGTTATCAACTTGTGTTCCAAAAATGCCTTCAGATTAAATTGAAAAAGAAAGGCACAGTGTTACTTTTGCACTCCCCTTGGTAATGTTTCAGGAACCAAGTGAAGGAATGTTGTTTATTATCTCCTAATAAAACTGACAGAGGATTCCTTACCGAAGGTTGAGTAAAGGAAAAAAATCCCACTCTATCTTCCTTATTAACGGACTGATCCTATAGCTAACAGCTCTCCCCTGAGTGCCACAGCTCTGTGACAGCTACAAATATCTCCGTAGTATAGGCAGTCCGAACAGTAAGCCATTTGTTGTTAGTAGTCGTAAAATTCAGTTAGTGCTTGGTGGTTTCACTATTCTAGGTACTGTCTATATGCATTACAGAAAACGACTCGAACAAAGCATTATTAAGGTTACTTAAGTCAAACACTCAAAAGTTAGGAAATACCAGAATTAAGGTTGTGCAATTTTAATTCAACCCTCTTGTGCATTATGATACACCCCTTAATATGTGATCGCATACTGTTTTTCCCCACTGCCTTATTCAGTGCACAGGATGGATGATGCTTGTTTAAGGAGCAGCTGTTCAATATTTTGTTTTCTTGTCCTTGTTCCATGTATGGTCATAGACCTCATTTACTGCACACTATTTAAACCCTGAAGACAGCATTCTTTATTTCTGTAGGGGGAAGGGGGATATCTGTAGCATTCATCATTCTACTCACTGAACACTTTGCAAACATTAATAAGTTGATTTTCACAACACTGGCTGAGAGATGCAGTTGAGATTATCCCCATTGTGCAGATGGGGAACCAAGAAAAAGAGAAGTTAAAGTAAAAAATATTTAATCGCTTTGTGTGCCCCTTTGAGCCACCTGTGAGCTGATTTTTCAGAGCACTTCCAGCTAATGTAATACTAACAAGTTCAAAGCACAAAGCTTACTGAATGTGGTTACAGCAGCGAGTGCTCTCTGCATTTTGGCAAATCAGGCCTCAGGATCTGAATCAAGCAGCAACTAGCTGAGAAAAGTTTGGTTCTAAGCAACTGGGCTAGCGTCACATAGGAGCTCAGTAGCAGAGGCATAGCAGGGTGTGTATGTAGTTTCCTTGGTTTTTAAAGAAGAGAAGTGGAGAACAGAAATACCATGTTGTGACATGGTATTGGCACCTATGTAGTTCATCTGTATTGTGCAGGGGTGCTAAACATTGCAAGGGGTTGCTCTTTCAGCAACAGAGTAACTGAGAGCAGCAGCAGTAACTCATGCATGTGGATTCATAGCAAATAGGGTAGGACATTTTGCTAGTGGGTTGCACACATACCTGCTGAGGAGGAGGAAAATGGCAAGATGCAGTGAACTGGGATCCCATGCCAAACTGGAGAGGAGTGTGCTCAAGGAGGCACCAACTCTTCTGTCCATTCCATCCAATCTTGATCACTTCTACCTTGTCTCCTACATGTTGTTCGTGTCTCAGTCTTTTCTCTTTCCCATCAGATGCCTCCTATTGTCATTCACCTCACCTATCCAATCCCAGTTCCGCTTCTAAGCTTTCAAATTCAGTCCAAGTCTTCTTGCCCAACAGGTCCTAATTTCACCCTTCCAGACACCTCCTTGCCTTAGTCCCATTCTCCTTGTTTAGGCAGTTCTGGTTCCCCCTACTCTTAGTTCTTTATCTTTTTGTGAATGTTGAGACATGCCCCATCCCTCCTCTTCACAGGTCCTTTGGCATAAGACCTGAAGAAGAATGTTCAGCATTCAAAAGCTCATGTAACTTTATCCCAACTATAGTTAGCCCACTAAAAGATATCACCCCCAAAAAATCACTGCCTCATATAATTCCTGGACTATTACAGCTACAACATCACTCTAAAGCTCTCTTTTCTAACTGAGCCTCCAGTCAACACTCCCTTACCCTCAGGCCCTGTCATGAGTAGGTCTATATCCCAATATCCTTTTCTGGGATCTTCATTGAGAAGTAGGGCTGGAAAGGACCTCCAGAGGCCATCTAGTCCAATGCTCTGCCTGAGGCAGGATCATCCTTATGCAAACAATCCTATACATCCATAATCTAAACTCTACATAAGACTACCATCAACTCAGACACACAATAGATCCAACACTCTAACCTCCCACATGTAAGGCAGGGGAACCACAGCAACCAATGTCCTACCTCTAGGTTGTCAATATACGCTCAGAAAGTCCCAGGAGGAAGGCAAAAACCCCCACAGTCAATATCAGTTTGCTCATAGTGTAAAATTTCTTCCTGAACCCAAATATGGTGATTGATTTGACCCTGAACAGAGGGGCAAGAGCCTCTAGCCAGAAAACTCTGGCTTTGCTTGTTGCAGTTGATTTGGCACACCCCAGTTGAAGTCGCCAGCCTTAGCTGTCGCCAGCACCCAGTGCCTCTGGGGAGGCTTAAAAACTCCCTGACACAAATAATAGAAAAAAAGGGATGGGATGGAGTGACCAAAAAAGCCCAGTCACAGAAAATGCCCATGCAAAAACATAGGCATAGTTACACATAGATCATCCCCAACCAATGGCTGTTCAACCTCTTCTTGAACACCTCCAGTGATGGAGAATCCACAACATGCCTTGCCAGTCTGTTCCAGTGCCTCACTATTCTAACAGTGAAGACATTTTTCTAGATATCCAATCTAAATTTACTTTGCTGCAATTTCAAGTCCTCGGTTTGCATCCTCCTCTCCACAGCAAGGGAAAAAAGATGTTTCCCCCCTTCTTTATGACATCCCTTCTTTATCCAACGTGATACCCCATTCCAAGTCCTTGACACAATCTCTTTTCCCAGCTGATCTCAGTTTTACCCTGTCACGACATTTTTTGTCCAATCAATTTCTCCTCCTCCCCTCACTTTTTTTTCTGCCCCACTGCTTCACAGTCTATTTCTCCTTATCCAGCCAGTCCCATCATCTTGTTTCGATTCTGAGTCCAATCAACTGTGTTTCCAATCCCAGACTCTACCCCATCCAAATTCTCGGGGCCATTTCCCCCTCTGTATGTCATCAGTGTTCAGTCCCAAATTCCATCCCCCATTTGCCCATTCTCCTTATGCAAATCTACCACCCTTACTCCCTATACCCACATGTCTTGCTCTTGTCCCATCTTCATTCAGATCAGGCAGCTCCCTGAGTCCAACTCAGTAAGGCTGGGATTAGAAGGGAACATTGAGAACAGAAGTGAAACAGGGCCCCTGCTCTGAGTTCAGGTGCCTGTACTTGCAGGAAAGGACCTACTAAGCTCCAAGTTGGATCATTCTTAGTGTGAGTGCCATCTTTGTGGAATTTAGCTGCTAAAATCTAAGACATCTATGTTGGGTATAGAGGAATTACAGTTTTTTCAGGGTATTGCAGACTCACCTACTTGAGCCCCCGCCACGTCTCAGGCTGGGAATTCTTCATTCCAATTGTTGAAGCCCAACCACCAATCAGGGAAGAGTTGGGAGGAACTGGTGCCATCCCGTCCCAAAAGGAGGGGGTGAGGAGCACTTGGACATAATTGGGACCTGCAAACTGCAGGGCCGCTAGACTTCAGGGGGTGGAGCCCCCTGAGGGAATAAAAGGAGTGACATGAGCCACACAAGGGAGACGCAGCAAGGGTCAGTGAGGAGAGACGAGCTCCGGAGAGGCCATCATTGGGACCCTGCCTAAGCCTCAAAGGTGTACAAATCAGTGCATGGCACCCAGGTTCTGGGAGCCATACGAGACAGCTCAAGCCTGTGAACCCTGAAAGCAGCTGGGTGGGACAGTGCATGGATCAGCATATGGGGAGCCGGCCCTGGAAGAAGCTTAAGACTGCTTTGGCCCCACACAGTGCGCAGGTCAGCACATGAAGAGTCGACCCCAAGAGCAGCTCAAGGCTGCTCAAGTTATCCCCCCCTTCCCCCTCCCCCCGGTTTTAGGCCAGATAGCCAGAGCCGTGCAGTGTGGCTCAACATTGAACTAAAACAGCCTTGGTGCCCAGAGCAGGACCTGAGCAGGGGAAAGACCCCCAGCATGAGCCCGGGGAACCAGAGCCAGTGAGGGCTCAGTTCCCATAGGAGCTCCCTGGGTGGGGCACAGGATCCAGAGGGAAGGGCCCCCAGCTTGAGGCCGATGGCTCCAGGAGGCCTGACATGGTGTGGGGATCCAGAGGCCAGATTGACAGCCCCCAGTGGAAGGATCATGAGTTACTGGGAACCCAGGTCCTGCAGGGGAGGTGCCCCCAGACAAGAGACCCTGGGAGGAGTGGGCAGGGGGGAAGGCCCCACACACCCTCCGCTCCCCAAGGTAGGAGGAGAGGATACCCCAAAAACACACTGGGGAGTGTTCTGTAGAACACCGAAGGGGCCTAGGGGGAGAAACCCTATCCCATTTGAGGGACCAAGTGGTTGGAACCCACATAGGTTGTGTCTAATATCTGGTACAGTTATGCTTCCTATTTGGTATCTATTGCCATTGTTGGTGTTATAAATAGCTGGGTGTATTAATTTTGTATAAGGGGCTCTGTAAGGATGTCTTTATTAGCTAACCCACTTGTGGTACATGTTGTACTTATTTTGCACTTGCTAAGTGCTATAGGTGGCCATGTTCGCATGTGTTTAGTGTTTATGTAACAAGTGCTGGGTGGATGGGAGACTCTGGGGCTGCAGCGTGGAAGCACCATGCAGCTGGAATTTTCCGCACGGGGTCTCTCAAGGGGAAATCCAGGGCCTGTCAATAATGTGACAGTCGCCGCTTCGGGCCAATGAGAAAGCGCCACATGTAATTAGACCGCCCTGCATCACAGAGAGTATAAAAAACATCGCGCTGTGAACTTTGGGGTCTTTGCGCGCCCGACGGAACGTACGGACTGAATCGACTCGAAGCGACCTTCGGCCTGGCCAGCCGGAGGGGAGGACGCCAGACCCGCCTGATCCCGGCGACCCTTCCCGGAGATACATCGCCAGTGTGAGTGGGTGCTCACTGGTGCACCCAGCATTGTTGATTTTGTTTTGTTTAACCCTTATTAATAAAATTAAGCCTGACCTTTAAAGCGAGCGTGATCTGCGTAAGCCCGACTATTAAAAGATCCTGTCCCCATGGCGTCACGAACAGGATGGTCGGCTGCAGATCATGACAGGGATGATCAGTCCCGCTGTCAGGCATGTCCTTGGGCATCCGGCTGCAGGCAGCTTGTGGACGCTGATGAACTTTGGCGCCATCTGCAATTTCATCAGGCTCCCAGCCACACCGATAATGACGGGACCCAAGTATTTTGTGTGTGGCTTGGGGAAGACCCCAGGAGACCTTGGGAAGCCTGTCTTACAGGCCGCGCTCTCAGCTGCATATTAAGAGATCCCGCAGTCGTTTTCTCTATCCCGTCGGCCCAAGGGGAGCAGGTCGCCGCAGCCAGCGAGTTCCCCCCTCCCGAATGGGATGCCACCCCCTCCCAAGAGTGGGACAGTTGTGTGGAGGCGATCACGGTGCTTGCAGGTGACAAGGGGTGCTTGCAAGGAATCGCTCCCCCCTCTCCATCCACGATCCCCCGCGGCGTCAGTCACCGGCGGCTGCACACCCTAGCTGAAGATCTCGGGCTGTTAAAAGAAGGGAAAAAGAAGGGAAAGAAAGTCGCATGCTTGCGTGCTTGTCTTGAAACCCTCGTATCCACCCTTAACCGCTTGAATGATTATGAAGTGGCAGTCGTTACCATGAGCCGCGCCAGCAAAGATGGTGCCCTTCAACAACGGCCGAGCGGCGGAGACAAGCCAGAGCCCCCGCCCCCTCCTCCGCCTACTGCCCCACCACCATATTTGGGAGACAAGGCACCGCCTCCACCGGTGACGCCGCTATATCCGCCACTCCTTGAAGGGCGGGGCAAGACTCGTCCTCCTCCTCCAGCGCCTCCTCTTCCAGAGCCTCTTCCTCCAGCACCTCCTTCTCCAGCGCCTCCTCCGTCAGCGCCCAACTCCGTGCCAACCCCTCCGCTTCAGGTTCATCCTATTGAGATTGTGAAAACCCGCCAGGACAACGACGGCAACATTATCACCGAGCGAACCACTAGAGACCATGATCGTGGTGAAATGAATGAACTCATAAGCAGGACAGCCCACCAAAGCGATGAGACGCCAACCCAGTGGCTAGGCCGTCTGGTTTTGGAATGCGGTCATGAAACGCTCAGCCACCGGGAGGCTGTAGTTTTGACCACACATGGAACTTACAGCTTAGGACTCCTACCCGGATCCAATGTCCTAGAAATTGCACGTACCCCGTGGCCTATTTCGCTTCCTGCTCTAGTGGCAGGAGCCATTCACGAGAAGCCACATCAAGCACATGAGGGGGCCCAACCGACCCACGCTCCGCATTCACAGCCGTTTACCAACGCATTAGCCGGCACAGTGTATTTCTCTATCCCAAAGAGGCGTTCCACGATTGATGCCAGCGTATCTGTTTTCACCCAATCAGGAAACAAGGGCGATGTATCCACCCACATTTCCTGGTGTGGTCGTTGAACCCATGGCTTTAGCCCATACCTACAAGCTCCGTTTAATTGACTCAGTCGATGATCGTGAGCATTTAGTACATTTCAACTGGCTAAAGCCTCGCAGTGTTTTGTTAAGCTAACAACTGTTTGTTTTCTAAGTCAGGTAGCCCCTCGCGATGTCCGTCCATCGACAGGACGAGGAGGCTGATACCGAACCTCTCATTCGCCCATCCATCACGCTGCCACTGCGAGACCCACGGGCACTGCCCCTGTCATTTGTGGGGCTATGGGTGAGACTTGTGGGGAGACCAAAGGGATCGGGAGCAACTGCCCCCACATCGGGACCGAGTGTAATCCCACACCGACGTCGGAAGCTATGGTTACTGTTTTTGATCTATTTCTTGTTGTTAACTAATGTCATTATAATGCTTTCCTTTACAAAACGCGCGAAGCGAAGTTTAGATTTATCCCCATTACCCGTTGCGGATAACTTATTCCTCCGCACCTCACGGGAGTGGATGTTACTTACTGGACACACCTCAGGCTCAGTTTGTGCCCATGCACCCACCTCAGCTGCAGATAGCCCTTTTCGTATAGCTGTTATCCCTGTTAATTACACGGAGTTATTTTTGAGTTTTACACATAATTCTGCCGGTAACGAAACTATCCACTATTTAGCATGTAGAACGACTTGTTCCGTTAAAACCCTTACTTATGCATGGAAGTGGAATGGTACCCACCCGATTAATTGCACAGTCCAAGATGTGCCACAGGGTTGCTTTAATCTTACCCATGGGCCACCTTGGGGAGCACCGCACTCCATCGTGCCCGACCCCAATAATGTCACTCTCTCTATCCCGTCACTTCCTCAAGCCGTTTTACAAACAGTAAAAGTTAAACTCTCTACCCTCGACACCCAGTGTTTTTGGCCGGGGTGTCACACTATTCCATGTACCTTCAAAACGTCCATGTCCAGGAGGGCTTTTGAAGATGTTACAGCATTCCGTTTGTTTTCCACAAAAGCTTTTATGACAATAGGGAGCAATTTTGGTTTATCTGCTCACCGTAAGGCATTCAAAACCTTTACCAACCACTTTAGCCCAGATCTCAAGTCATTATAAGCCCTTTACGACACAAAACAACCCCCACTAGTGGCGCTAATTCCAGCTCCCCATGACACCATGTTTTATTGCCAACGGGATGAAAATTCAACCCAGGCCATTTTATATAGTCATTTTCCATATCACTTGAACGTTTGTTGCATCTTGGTGCAGGTTACCCTATGCCCTTATCAGTTTTCCAATGTCACTCATTGGACCGCCCCGCTTACGCTCCCAAATAACACTCGGGAACGCCGCAACGTAGTTTCCACTGACCAAATCACAGGTGTCATGGGAGAACCAAAATTCTGGTCCAATATGACCCACACTGAGCGTAGGAAGTTTGCTACTGGATGGACTTTATATGGTATGTTCGTCACTGGTACTTCTGCCTCTGCTTTAGCCATTCAGCAGTTACAGACTTTAGAACTGTTGGCAAGACTCACCAATGGTACGGCAGATGCTTTAGAAGTGTTTAATCGCCAGCTGCAGGACACCTCTAAAATGGCGTTCCAAAACCGTCTTGTATTGGATTTTATGTTAGCTAAAGAGGGTGGGTTCTGTGCGACGTTGAACCTCACTGCACCACATGAGACTTGCTGTCTCATCATTTATAATGCCTCAGAACCCCTCTCCAAAGCTATCAACCAAATCCGCAAGGTAGCAGAAGACACACGCACAATCGTTCAGACCCCTTTTAACTGGTTAACAAACACATTCGAATCACTATTTAACCTTCGGCTTTCGCCGTGGTTAGTAAATCTGTTAACCCCCCTGTTTACAATCTTGATTGTGATTTTAGTTGGGTCTTGTTGTATTGGCCTAGTTGCCCATTGTATCCGACGTCAGGTTACATCTGTCATGCTTATTGCACATCACAAGCACTTTCCCCAGACAAATGTTAACCCCCAAGAAATGAGGCAAAGCGCATTATAGAGCTAGTTCAGTAGCCAAGTTCCATTTCTGTTTAACTAGTTAAATTTAATGGTAATACTTACTTTGAACTGAACTAGACATGTTAAGGTTCCTGTTCAACTGCGCTTTGAGTGTTTGGGCCGTTGCCCCATTTTTCCTCTAAAGTTTAGAGTGTGTTAAGTAAAGGAAGCAACTCCAATGTTCACAGCTGTTTGACATTCCTTTTGTTATCTTATTATTGTAGTAGTTCGTTTACCTATTTGTTGTAAGCCACTTGGCTCACATGGCCAGGGGGGCATGTTGTAATTATTTTGCACTTGCTAAGTGCTATAGGTGGCCATGTTCGCATGTGTTTAGTGTTTATGTAACAAGTGCTGGGTGGATGGGAGACTCTGGGGCTGCAGCGTGGAAGCACCATGCAGCTGGAATTTTCCGCACGGGGTCTCTCAAGGGGAAGTCCAGGGCCTGTCAATAATGTGACAGTCGCCGCTTCGAGCCAGTGAGAAAGCGCCACATGTAATTAGACCGCCCTGCATCACAGAGAGTATAAAAAACATCGCGCTGTGAACTTTGGGGTCTTTGCGCGCCCGACGGAATGTACAGACTGAATCGACTCGGAGCGACCTTCGGCCTGGCCAGCCGGAGGGGAGGACGCCAGACCCGCCTGATCCCGGCGACCCTTCCCGGAGATACATCGCCAGTGTGAGTGGGTGCTCACTGGTGCACCCAGCATAGTTGATTTTGTTTTGTTTAACCCTTATTAATAAAATTAAGCCTGACCTTTAAAGCGAGCGTGATCTGCATAAGCCCGACTATTAAAAGATCCTGTCCACAGTACAGACTTTCTGTCTTGACTGTCCCTGGATCCACCCCATTTCTGGGTCTGGGGCACGAGTACTTACCTGAATGCTTTCCCTGGGGCAGGCTTCCTCTTGCTAACAAACCATTGTATGTATATTTGTATCTATACCTGTATCTATTTTAAAGAGTTTTATATATATAAATGTTTGCAACTCAATAAATTGTATATAGTTAAGAACTTTGGGCCTGGGCTAACTCCACAGAGGAAAGAGGGATCCACCCTAAATTCCAGTATACCGCTCAGAGCATCCCCTCCTGCCTACCCATCCCATCCAATTGAGGATAGGGCACACCTTTGGGTGTACCCGGGTTACAAAGGGTTGATAGCCTCACCAAACTAATGTGGATTTGCACATGGAAGTCAAAAGGTCCATTCTGCCCCAAGGGCCAAAACCTTGCAAAATGCCAAGTTATGCCTCTGAGGAATGGATACACTAGAGGCTGTAAATACAAGGTCACCAGAAATGTTCTTTTTAACTTGGGTGACAGTGAGATTTTTTAGAATTATTCTCATAGTGGCTCAACCATTTGGTCTAAACTGTACTCAGAAAAAAAGACTTAATCCTCAGGCAGGCAACCATTATGGAAACATTCATCCCCAGTGGTTAGACTCGGACAAGGTGATATGGTACCAAAGACAGTCTTGCAACTTTAATGTTGTGAAAGGCAACTGTAATAACAGGCTGGTCTGCCAGCCCCTGTAGGGTAACAGATATTTCCCACCTCCAGGAGCTCAGAATCTATCTAGACAAGAGATATAAAGGGACAGGAAGTGTTATTCTCATATTTAGCTTGAAATCTGAGGTTCTTAGAGACTACTGGTAAGATTTTTCAAAGGAGTGCATGTCCCATCAAAAAAAAGTAGGCAGCTCTTCAGGAGAGCTCAGCACTATGAAGAACATTATATGGCAGGTTATCTTTGAATGCCTAAAGGACATCTAAAGGAAGCTGAACCATTTTGATGATTTCATCCTACATGACTTGCCTAAGGTCATCAGGGTCTGTCGTCCAGCCACTACTTGTATCCAAATTTCTTCAGTACTAATCCAGTGCCTTAACTCCAAGACCCATTTCCCCTCTGCCAGTCATGTCAGGACTATGCACTCAGACAGCGGAAAAGGAAATGTAACTTACTTTAGGTCAGAAATGCCCTTATGAGAAATACTGTACAATTTAATAGGAATGAAACCAGTAAGCTGCTCTAGGAAATACCCTAAAATAAAATCTTACTGGATTTAATAGAACTCAGGAGTCATTATAGAGAATTTCTAAATTATCCCATGGGAAGTAATAGAGAAGTATATCCCTGCTAAAAAGTTCCATTGGTTGCTTTAAGATCATATAGAAAGATCACTGTTGCAGACCAAATTCTACAGGAGAGTTCCATAGAAGAGGAGAACCTGGGAAGTCCTCCAACACCAGCTGTGGTAAGGAAACAATTATTCAGCTTTTAAATGTTTAAACTCATGGGAGCCAAATTCCTTAGTTTCAATACAGCACTGAAGCCATGTGCCTGGACCACTGAATCCATACAGAGGCTCAATGGCTTGATTGTGGGCATGTGAAAGTGCAGGGCTTTCTCTTTCTGTTTCTCATTGCTTTTTGTAGTTGGCAGAAGATAACGTAAGTTTTCAAGATTCTTTCTGCTATGGATATACTTTTAAACAAGAACAAAACAAGCTCAGCTTTCTTGCCTGCTTTTCAAGTATGCTATTTCTCCAAAAGCAAATATATTCTGCAGATTTATTTGAGGGATACCACAGACTTGATTGTTTTTCACTTTTGCAAGAAATAAATGTAACTACTGTTGACACTCAAATGAATAGTCCTTGTGACAATCAGAGAATACTTAGATATTTACAAAAAAAAACAACCCAGGTACCTGACAGCTCTTTCTAAACTCTCTTGGGCAAAGACAATTTTCTCATTTCTGTGTTTGTACATAATTTCTGGGGATATTCAGTGCTGGATTTAGGCTTAAGCTACTTACGCTAAAGCTTAGGGCCTCACAATAACAAAAAATAACCAAAAAAATCTGACTCAATATCAAGTTTTATAATAATCAGTTGGTAAATAAAGGAGATAAAGGAGATATGGGAAAATGACTCCAAATATGGACATTTTCGTTTTAGTATGACAAAAATAAACATACATTGGATTATTTTTATCGTGTTGGGCTTCTCAAGATAGACATAGCATAGGGCCTCAGCATGTCATAATCTGGCATTGGGGCTAATGGAAATCAATGGAAGCTTAAGTACAGGTTAGACGAATGATTTTCAACCAGGGTGCCACAGCTGGTATGCAAACACTTACACATGATTCACAAGATAAACCCAGAAGTTGCAAATAATTGCAAATACTGAGTTGTTTTGTTTTGTTTTTTGGCGGGGAGGGCTGAGGGGGTGTATCTCTACACTACACTCCAGCCAGCAGCATACATATAACCTAGGGCTGCTGGATCCAAACAGAGGAACAAGAGCTCAATCAGGTACATTTGCACCCCTCTGATTCCTGCTCCACCCAAAGTTTAAAAAGAACTGCCTGGCAGTGGTAGCAACATTTCTATTCAGGCATCAGTAAAGAAGTAAACTGACTTTGTGGCTCATTATAATTTACTCCTAATTTCATGGTGTTAATGACCCTCTCTCCTTTTTAATGGTTTTGAGGATGTTCTCCTAATCCAGCTATTCTTTCTTCAGCAATTTTGCTATTAACTCCTCTTCTTGATGTAGCTCCTATTTCCGTAATGTAGCTTCTACTGTTAAGATACTCAAGAAGGCTAGATTGTGTTTTATAAACTTGAAAAAGATGTACATTTAATTCTAATGACTACAGAACTAAAGAAACAACATATTTTAATTTTTTGCCAAAGTTGTCATGGCTTTATACATAATATATGGTATAGAATATTAATTCACATTCCAATGAAGTTATATTTGTTTTTACTTTGCTCTTAAAATGAATAATATAGCCCTAGGCCCCTAACATATTATAAAGTTTCTAGTTTCTTTTTACCTGGAAAAAAATGTGTGTTGTTTCATATATGAAGAAGTGCTATGCTATTTGCATTGCACTACCTCCCTTTCCAAAATCCTAGATCCACCCATGGATGAGTAGATAGATAGACGTGGATGTATTAATGCCTCATGCAAATTCATTTGCAACCATTTCAGTAACTGCAAAGATGAAGACAACAAGAAAAAAAAAATAGAAAAGAAAAACATCAGAGTATTATAACAATTCATTATTTAAAGACTAAACTGGAAAAATCTTTCTGAATGCTAACCAAGGGGCTGAACTCATTTCAGGTACACACTGGGAACAGAAAGAGGAAAACTGAAACAAAATAAAATAACCACTCTTGACCCTTAGATGGGAAGTCACAGCATGATGTTAAAATCAAGAAAATTGAGCAGATAATGTGGAATGTGCATATCTCATATAATTTCTCACAGTTTACCAACCTTTTATTATAATCATAATCATTGATCTCCTATACCGCTGGTCATCTTCCAGAGGAAGTGGGTTTACTAATTTGTAACAGATGGCATTTCAAATAATGGACTGAGTATAAAGACAGAAAAGCAAGACAAAAATGCTGGGCAGCTGCCAAAGACTGCTGCCTTGGTATCCTATCTGTATTATTCTCAGCAGAATAGTGCAGGGCCTGTACTGGGGCTAAAGGGGAGATACTACCAGAAAAAGACAGTTAAGTTGACATTTTGGTGTGGAAAGTGACTATAGTCATAAACATTGAGTAAGGTGGCCAGGCATGGGACATGATTTTTTTTTTCAGGACCTAACCCTAACGTCTGTAGCATAACAACTCACTACTTCAGATCTGTAGTAACCAAAAATCATTACAATCCAGTGGCTCTTCAGTAGCCTTACATAAGGTGAGTTTGGTGGTCTCTAGCCAGTCTCCTGAGGGCATGACTATTTGCAGATCCTCCCACCACAGCCTACACTTTTGTCAGCACAGGTGCCAAGGACAAAATAGGCAGGAGGCATGGTACACACCCTTGCCACTAACACAGATCAACCCAGGACAGGTCTGAGGCACACTGGCAGAGCCATGTGGGGAAGTTGCCAGTGTCACTTCCCATACTGTACCTGATTTGTGCCTAAATAGAGGCCTTTCATTCCCCAGGGCTGTCAATGTAGAGCCTTAAAAATATGAATTCATTTTAAAAAATAGTGTAGAAAACAAGCAAACAAAGGTTAGGCCTGTTCCCCCAAACCATAATGGTCACATAGGACTGGAGAGCTGTATTTTCTTCACCCTGCCCTCAAAGGCTGCCCAAGGAAAGTGGAAACAAGTCTGCTATGCCAGATGGGAACATAATTCATAGTTGTGCTTAACAGAGCAAACAGTGGTCTCAACTGTGCATGTACAAGGGGAAGAGGGAAGGAGAAGCCTCCATGCCTTTGCACAGGACCTGGGCATACCTCTGCATTAGTGCAAAGCACATACTGTTGTCTTCTGGAGGCCATGCAGGTGCTAAATACCTGAAAAGAGATGAAATGGTGTTGTGCATTAGAGCAATGGCAAACAGCAGCACTTTGGGAAAGGTGACA